>NC_091283.1:4957500-6157500 GCF_032444005.1 Ranitomeya imitator | reverse complement strand
ACTGCTCCTATGTACAAGAATATAACTAATATAATACTGCCCCTATGTACAAGAATATAACTACTATAATACTGCTCCTATGTACAAGAATATAACTACGATAATACTGCTCCTATGTACAAAAATATACCTACTATAATACTGCCCGTATATTCAAGAATATAACTACTATAATACTGCCCGTATATACAAGAATATAACTACTATAATACTACCCCTATGTATAAGAATATAACTACCATAATACTGCCGGTACATACAAGAATATAACTACTATAATACTGCCCCCTATGTACAAGAATATATCTACTATAATACTGCCAGTATATACAAGAATATAACTACTATAGTACTGCCCCTATGTACAAGAATATAACTACTATAATACTGCTCCTATATACAAGAGTATAACTACTATAATACTGCCCATATATACAAGAATATAACTACTATAGTACTGCCCCTGTGTACAAGAATATAAGTACTATAATACTGCCCCTATGTACAAGAATATAACTAATATAATACTGCTCCTATATACAAGAATATAACTACTATAATACTGCTCCTATGTACAAGAATATAACTACTATAATACTGCCCCTATATACAAGAATATAACTACTATAATACTGCCCCTATGTACAAGAATATAACTACTATAATACTGGTCCTATATACAAGAATATAACTACTATAATACTGCTCCTATATACAAGAATATAACTACTATAATACTGCCCTATGTACATGAATATAACTACTATAATACTGCCCCTATGTACAAGAATATAACTACTATAATATTGCACTTATGTACAAGAATAGATCTACTATAATGCTGCTCCTATGTACAAGAATATAACTACTATAATACTGCTCGTATGTACAAGAATATAACTACTATAATACTGCCCCTATGTACAAGAATATAACTACTATAATATTGCACCTATGTACAAGAATATAACTACTATAATACTGCTCCTATATACAAGAATATAACTACTATAATACTGCTCCTATGTACAAGAATATAACTACTATAATATTGCACCTATGTACAAGAATAGATCTACTATAATATTGCACCTATGTACAAGAATAGATCTACTATAATGCTGCTCCTATGTACAAGAATATAACTACTATAATACTGCTCCTATGTACAAGAATATAACTACTATAATACTGCCCCTATGTACAAGAATATAACTACTATAATATTGCACCTATGTACAAGAATATAACTACTATAATACTGCTCCTATATACAAGAATATAACTACTATAATACTGCCCCTATGTACAAGAATATAACTACTATAATACTGCCCCTATGTACAAGAATATAACTACTATAATATTGCACCTATGTACAAGAATAAAACTACTATAATACTGGTCCTATGTACAAGAATATAACTACTATAATACTGCCACTATATACAAGAATATAACTACTATAATACTGCCCCTATGTACAAGAATATAACTACTATAATACTGGTCCTATGTACAAGAATATAACTACTATAATACTGCTCCTATATACAAGAATATAACTACTATAATACTGCCCTATGTACATGAATATAACTACTATAATACTGCCCCTATGTACAAGAATATAACTACTATAATATTGCACTTATGTACAAGAATAGATCTACTATAATGCTGCTCCTATGTACAAGAATATAACTACTATAATACTGCTCCTATGTACAAGAATATATCTACTATAATACTGCTCCGAATATATCTACTATAATACTGCCCCTATGTACAAGAATATAACTACTATAATACTGCCCCTATGTACAAGAGTATAACTACTATAATACTGCCCCTATGTACAAGAATATAACTACTATAATACTGCTCATATGTACAAGAATATAACTAATATAATACTGCTCCTATGTACAAGAATATAAATACTATAATACTATCCCTATATACATGAATATAACTACTGTAATACTGCCCCTATGTACAAGAATATAACTACTATAATACTGTCCCTATGTACAAGAATATAACTACTATAATACTGCTCCTATGTACAAGAATATAACTACTATAATACTGCTCCTATGTACAAGAATATATTTACTATAATACTGCTCCTATATACAAGAATATAACTACTATAATACTGCTCCTATATACAAGAGTATAACTACTATAATACTGCCCTGTATGAACAAGAATATAACTACTATAATACTGCTCCTATGTACAAGAATATAACTAATATAATACTGCCCCTATGTACTAGAATATAACTACTATAATACTGCTCCTATGTACAAGAATATAACTACTATAATACTGCCCGTACATTCAAGAATATAACTACTATAATACTGCCCGTATATACAAGAATATAACTACTATAATACTACCCCTATGTATAAGAATATAACTACCATAATACTGCCGGTACATACAAGAATATAACTACTATAATACTGCACCCTATGTACAAGAATATATCTACTATAATACTGCTCCTATGTACAAGAATATAACTACTATAATACTGCTCCTATGTACAAGAATATAACTACTATAATACTGCCCGTACATTCAAGAATATAACTACTATAATACTGCCCGTATATACAAGAATATAACTACTATAATACTACCCCTATGTATAAGAATATAACTACCATAATACTGCCGGTACATACAAGAATATAACTACTATAATACTGCACCCTATGTACAAGAATATATCTACTATAATACTGCTCCTATGTACAAGAATATAACTACTATAATACTGCTCCTATGTACAAGAATATAACTACTATAATACTGCCCGTACATTCAAGAATATAACTACTATAATACTGCCCGTATATACAAGAATATAACTACTATAATACTACCCCTATGTATAAGAATATAACTACCATAATACTGCCGGTACATACAAGAATATAACTACTATAATACTGCACCCTATGTACAAGAATATAACTACTATAATACTGCCCCTATGTACAAGAATATAACTACGGTATTCACGGTGGAAAATGAAATGCTAGGTGAAATCCCAAGAAACAATGAAAACCCTATATTACGGGTCACCAATCTAACCCAAGAAGAGGTGCGAAACCGGCTAAATAAGATTAAAATAGATAAATCTCCGGGTCCGGATGGCATACACCCACGAGTACTAAGAGAACTAAGTAATGTAATAGATAAACCATTATTTCTTATTTTTAGTGACTCTATAGCGACAGGGTCTGTTCCGCAGGACTGGCGCATAGCAAATGTGGTGCCAATATTCAAAAAGGGCTCTAAAAGTGAACCTGGAAATTATAGGCCAGTAAGTCTAACCTCTATTGTTGGTAAAATATTTGAAGGGTTTCTGAGGGATGTTATTCTGGATTATCTCAATGAGAATAACTGTTTAACTCCATATCAGCATGGGTTTATGAGAAATCGCTCCTGTCAAACCAATCTAATCAGTTTTTATGAAGAGGTAAGCTATAGGCTGGACCACGGTGAGTCATTGGACGTGGTATATCTCGATTTTTCCAAAGCGTTTGATACCGTGCCGCACAAGAGGTTGGTACACAAAATGAGAATGCTTGGTCTGGGGGAAAATGTGTGTAAATGGGTTAGTAACTGGCTTAGTGATAGAAAGCAGAGGGTGGTTATAAATGGTATAGTCTCTAACTGGGTCGCTGTGACCAGTGGGGTACCGCAGGGGTCAGTATTGGGACCTGTTCTCTTCAACATATTCATTAATGATCTGGTAGAAGGTTTACACAGTAAAATATCGATATTTGCAGATGATACAAAACTATGTAAAGCAGTTAATACAAGAGAAGATAGTATTCTGCTACAGATGGATCTGGATAAGTTGGAAACTTGGGCTGAAAGGTGGCAGATGAGGTTTAACAATGATAAATGTAAGGTTATACACATGGGAAGAGGGAATCAATATCACCATTACACACTGAACGGGAAACCACTGGGTAAATCTGACAGGGAGAAGGACTTGGGGATCCTAGTTAATGATAAACTTACCTGGAGCAGCCAGTGCCAGGCAGCAGCTGCCAAGGCAAACAGGATCATGGGGTGCATTAAAAGAGGTCTGGATACACATGATGAGAGCATTATACTGCCTCTGTACAAATCCCTAGTTAGACCGCACATGGAGTACTGTGTCCAGTTTTGGGCACCGGTGCTCAGGAAGGATATAATGGAACTAGAGAGAGTACAAAGGAGGGCAACAAAATTAATAAAGGGGATGGGAGAACTACAATACCCAGATAGATTAGCGAAATTAGGATTATTTAGTCTAGAAAAAAGACGACTGAGGGGCGATCTAATAACCATGTATAAGTATATAAGGGGACAATACAAATATCTCGCTGAGGATCTGTTTATACCAAGGAAGGTGACGGGCACAAGGGGGCATTCTTTGCGTCTGGAGGAGAGAAGGTTTTTCCACCAACATAGAAGAGGATTCTTTACTGTTAGGGCAGTGAGAATCTGGAATTGCTTGCCTGAGGAGGTGGTGATGGCGAACTCAGTCGAGGGGTTCAAGAGAGGCCTGGATGTCTTCCTGGAGCAGAACAATATTGTATCATACAATTATTAGGTTCTGTAGAAGGACGTAGATCTGGGTATTTATTATGATGGAAGATAGGCTGAACTGGATGGACAAATGTCTTTTTTCGGCCTTACTAACTATGTTACTATATGTTATATGTTACTATAACACTGCTCCTATATACAAGAATATAACTACTATAATACTGCTCCTATGTACAAGAATATAACTACTATAATACTGCCCCTATGTACAAGAATATAACTACTATAATATTGCACCTATGTACAAGAATATAACTACTATAATACTGCTTCTATATACAAGAATATAACTACTATAATACTGCCCGTATATACAAGAATATAACTACTATAGTACTGCCCCTATGTACAAGAATATAACTACTATAATACTGCTCATATGTACAAGAATATAACTACTATAATACTGCCCTTATATACAAGAATATAACTACTATAATACTGCCCCTATGTACAAGAATATAACTACTATAATACTGGTCCTATATACAAGAATATAACTACTATAATACTGCTCCTATATACAAGAATATAACTACTATAATACTGCCCTATGTACATGAATATAACTACTATAATACTGCCCCTATGTACAAGAATATAACTACTATAATACTGGTCCTATGTACAAGAATATAACTACTATAATATTGCACTTATGTACAAGAATAGATCTACTATAATGCTGCTCCTATGTACAAGAATATAACTACTATAATACTGCTCCTATGTACAAGAATATAACTACTATAATACTGCCCCTATGTACAAGAATATAACTACTATAATATTGCACCTATGTACAAGAATGTAACTACTATAATACTGCTCCTATATACAAGAATATAACTACTATAATACTGCTCCTATGTACAAGAATATAACTACTATAATATTGCACCTATGTACAAGAATAGATCTACTATAATATTGCACCTATGTACAAGAATATAACTACTATAATACTGACCCTATGTACAAGAATATAACTACTATAATACTGGTCCTATGTACAAGAATATAACTACTATAATACTGCCCCTATATACAAGAATATAACTACTATAATACTGCCCCTATGTACAAGAATATAACTACTATAATACTGGTCCTATGTACAAGAATATAACTACTACTAGATTGTGGCCCGATTCTAATGCATCGGGTATTCTAGAATATGCATGTCCCCGTGGTATATGGACAATGATGATTCCAGAATTCGCGGCAGACTGTGCCCGTCGCTGATAGGTCGAGGCAACCTTTATGACATCATCGTCGCCATGGCAACCATTATGACATCTACGTCGATACTTTGCCCGTCGCTGAATCAGAAACGTGAGATGTCTACGTCCTTTATGACATCATCGTCGCTGTGCCAGTTGCTGATTGGTCGAGGCCTAGCGGCCTCGACCAATCAGAGACGCGGGATTTCTACGTCGATGCTGTGCCGGTCTCTGATTGGTCGAGGCCTGGCGGCCTCGACCAATCAGAGAGCCGGGATTTCCAAGACAGACAGACAGACAGACAGACAGACAGACAGACAGACAGACGGAAAAACCCTTAGACAATTATATATATAGATAATACTGCCCTATGTACATGAATATAACTACTATAATACTGCCCCTATGTACAAGAATATAACTACTATAATATTGCACTTATGTACAAGAATAGATCTACTATAATGCTGCTCCTATGTACAAGAATATAACTACTATAATACTGCTCCTATGTACAAGAATATAACTACTATAATACTGCCCCTATGTACAAGAATATAACTACTATAATATTGCAACTATGTACAAGAATATAACTACTATAATACTGCTCCTATATACAAGAATATAACTACTATAATACTGCTCCTATGTACAAGAATATAACTACTATAATACTGCCCCTATATACAAGAATATAACTACTATAATACTGCCCCTATGTACAAGAATATAACTACTATAATACTGGTCCTATGTACAAGAATATAACTACTATAATACTGCTCCTATATACAAGAATATAACTACTATAATACTGCCCTATGTACATGAATATAACTACTATAATACTGCCCCTATATACAAGAATATAACTACTATAATACTGCCCCTATGTACAAAAATACAACTACTATAATACTGCTCCTATATACAAGAATATAACTACTATAATACTGCTCCTATGTACAAGAATATAACTACAATAATACTGCTCCTATGTACAAGAATATAACTACTATAATACTGCCCCTATGTACCAGATTATAACTACTCTAATACTGCTCCTATGTACAAGAATTAAACTACTATAATGCTGCTCCTATATACAAGAATATAACTACTATAATACTGCCTCCTATGTACAAGAATATAACTACTATAATACTGCTCCTATGTACAACAATATAACTACTATAATACTGCTTTCTATGTTCAAGAATATAACTACTATAATACTGCCCCTATGTACAAGAATATAACTACTATAATACTGCCCCTATGTACAAGAATACAACTACTATAATACTGCTCCTATATACAAGAATATAACTACTATAATACTGCTCCTATGTACAAGAATATAACTACTATAATACTGCCCTTATACAAGAATATAACTACTATAATACTGCCCCTATGTACAGGAATATAACTACTATAATACTGCTCCTATGTACAAGAATATAACTACTATAATGCTGCTCCTATATACAAGAATATAACTACTATAATACTGCCTCCTATGTACAAGAATATAACTACTATAATACTGCTCCTATGTACAAGAATATAACTACTATAATACTGCTTCCTATGTTCAAGAACATAACTACTATAATACTGCCCCTAAGTACAAGAATATAACTACTATAATACTGCTCCTATATACAAGAATATTACTACTATAATACTGCTCCTATGTACAAGAATATAACTACTATAATACTGCCCCTATATACAAGAATATAACTACTATAATACTGCCCCTATGTACAAGAATATAACTACTATAATACTGGTCCTATGTACAAGAATATAACTACTATAATACTGCCCCTATGTACAAGAATATAACTACTATAATATTGCAACTATGTACAAGAATATAACTACTATAATACTGCTCCTATATACAAGAATATAACTACTATAATACTGCTCCTATGTACAAGAATATAACTACTATAATACTGCCCCTATCTACAAGAATATAACTACTATAATACTGCCCCTATGTACAAGAATATAAGTACTATAATACTGGTCCTATGTACAAGAATATAACTACTATAATACTGCTCCTATATACAAGAATATAACTACTATAATACTGCCCCTATGTACAAGAATATAACTACTATAATACTGCCCCTATGTACAAGAATATAACTACTATAATACTGCCCCTATATACAATAATATAACTACTATAATACTGCCCCTATGTACAAGAATACAACTACTATAATACTGCTCCTATATACAAGAATATAACTACTATAATACTGCTCCTATGTACAAGAATATAACTACTATAATACTGCTCCTATGTACAAGAATATAACTACTATAATACTGCCCCTATGTACCAGAATATAACTACTATAATACTGCTCCTATGTACAACAATATAACTACTATAATACTGCTTCCTATGTTCAAGAACATAACTACTATAATACTGCCCCTATGTACAAGAATACAACTACTATAATACTGCTTCTATATACAAGAATATAACTACTATAATACTGCTCCTATGTACAAGAATATAACTACTATAATACTGCCCCTATATACAAGAATATAACTACTATAATACTGCCCCTATGTACAGGAATTTAACTACTATAATACTGCTCCTATGTACAAGAATATAACTACTATAATACTGCCCCTATATACAAGAATATAACTACTATAATACTGCCCCTATGTACAGGAATATAACTACTATAATACTGCTCCTATGTACAAGAATATAACTACTATAATGCTGCTCCTATATACAAGAATATAACTACTATAATACTGCCTCCTATGTACAAGAATATAACTACTATAATACTGCTCCTATGTACAAGAATATAACTACTATAATACTGCTTCCTATGTTCAAGAATATAACTACTATAATACTGCCCCTATGTACAAGAATATAACTACTATAATACTGCCCCTATATACAAGAATATAACTACTATAATACTGCCCCCATGTACAAGAATATAACTACTATAATATTGGTCCTATGTACAAGAATATAACTACTATAATAGTGCTCCTATACACAAGAATATAACTACTATAATACTGCCCTATGTACATGAATATAACTACTATAATACTGCCCCTATGTACAAGAATATAACTACTATAATACTGCCCCTATGTACAAGAATATAACTACTATAATACTGCCCCTATATACAAGAATATAACTACTATAATACTGCTCCTATGTACAAGAATACAACTACTATAATACTGCCCCTATATACAAGAATATAACTACTATAATACTGCCCCTATGTACAAGAATACAACTACTATAATACTGCTCCTATATACAAGAATATAACTACTATAATACTGCTCCTATGTACAAGAATATAACTACTATAATACTGCTCCTATGTACAAGAATATAACTACTATAATACTGCCCCTATGTACCAGAATATAACTACTATAATACTGCTCCTATGTACAAGAATATAACTACTATAATGCTGCTCCTATATACAAGAATATAACTACTATAATACTGCCTCCTATGTACAAGAATATAACTACTATAATACTGCTCCTATGTACAAGAATATAACTACTATAATACTGCTTCCTATGTTCAAGAATATAACTACTATAATACTGCCCCTATGTACAAGAATACAACTACTATAATACTGCTCCTATATACAAGAATATAACTACTATAATACTGCTCCTATGTACAAGAATATAACTACTATAATACTGCCCCTATATACAAGAATATAACTACTATAATACTGCCCCTATGTACAGGAATATAACTACTATAATACTGCTCCTATGTACAAGAATATAACAACTATAATACTGCCCCTATGTACAAGAATATAACTACTATAATACTGCCCCTATGTACAAGAATATAACTACTATAATATTGCACCTATGTACAAGAATAGATCTACTATAATGCTGCTACCTATGTACAAGAATATAACTACTATAATACTGCCCCTATGTACAAGAATATAACTACTATAATACTGGTCCTATGTACAAGAATATAACTACTATAATACTGCTCCTATATACAAGAATATAACTACTATAATACTGCCCTATGTACATGAATATCACTACTATAATACTGCCCCTATGTACAAGAATATAACTGCTATAATACTGCCCCTATGTACAAGAATATAACTACTATAATACTGCCCCTATATACAAGAATATAACTACTATAATACTGCCCCTAAGTACAAGAATATAACAACTATAATACTGCCCCTATGTACAAGAATATAACTACTATAATACTGCCCCTATGTACAAGAATATAACTACTATAATATTGCACCTATGTACAAGAATAGATCTACTATAATACTGCCCCTATGTACAAGAATATAACTACTATAATACTGCCCCTATGTACAAGAATATAACTACTATAATACTGGTCCTATGTACAAGAATATAACTACTATAATACTGCTCCTATATACAAGAATATAACTACTATAATACTGCCCTATGTACATGAATATCACTACTATAATACTGCCCCTATGTACAAGAATATAACTGCTATAATACTGCCCCTATGTACAAGAATATAACTACTATAATACTGCCCCTATATACAAGAATATAACTACTATAATACTGCCCCTAAGTACAAGAATATAACAACTATAATACTGCCCCTATGTACAAGAATATAACTACTATAATACTGCCCCTATGTACAAGAATATAACTACTATAATATTGCACCTATGTACAAGAATAGATCTACTATAATACTGCCCCTATGTACAAGAATATAACTACTATAATACTGCCCCTATGTACAAGAATATAACTACTATAATACTGGTCCTATGTACAAGAATATAACTACTATAATACTGCTCCTATATACAAGAATATAACTACTATAATACTGCCCTATGTACATGAATATAACTACTATAATACTGCCCCTATGTACAAGAATATAACTACTATAATACTGCCCCTATATACAAGAATATAACTACTATAATACTGCCCCTATATACAAGAATATAACTACTATAATACTGCCCCTATATACAAGAATATAACTACTATAATACTGCTCCTATATACAAGAATATAACTACTATAATACTGCTCCTATGTACAAGAATATAACTACTATAATACTGCCCCTATATACAAGAATATAACTACTATAATACTGCCCCTATGTACAAGAATACAACTACTATAATACTGCTCCTATATACAAGAATATAACTACTATAATACTGCTCCTATGTACAAGAATATAACTACTATAATACTGCCCCTATATACAAGAATATAACTGCTATAATACTGCCCCTATGTACAAGAATACAACTACTATAATACTGCTCCTATATACAATAATATAACTACTATAATACTGCCCCTATGTATAAGAATATAACTACTATAATACTGCCCCTATGTACAAGAATATAACTACTATAATACTGCCCCTATATACAAGAATATAACTACTATAATACTGCCCCTATATACAAGAATATAACTACTATAATACTGCCCCTATGTACAGGAATATAACTACTATAATACTGCTCCTATGTACAAGAATATAACTACTATAATACTGCCCCTATGTACAAGAATATAACTACTATAATACTGCCCCTATGTACAAGAATACAACTACTATAATACTGCTCCTATATACAAGAATATAACTACTATAATACTGCTCCTATGTACAAGAATATAACTACTATAATACTGCCCCTATATACAAGAATATAACTGCTATAATACTGCCCCTATGTACAAGAATACAACTACTATAATACTGCTCCTATATACAATAATATAACTACTATAATACTGCCCCTATGTATAAGAATATAACTACTATAATACTGCCCCTATGTACAAGAATACAACTACTATAATACTGCTCCTATATACAAGAATATAACTACTATAATACTGCCCCTATGTACAAGAATATAACTACTATAATACGGCTCCTATGTACAAGAATATAACTGCTATAATACTGCCCCACGTGGCTAACAAATTTTAACTCTCAGTTTCACTTCCTTTAGCATTTGTCAGACTTGTCGTGAGATTTATAGCAGAGCCAATGTTACCTGTAAATCTCTAAATGAAAATTAAAACAGGAAATTTAGCAAAACCAAGCTGTCAACCCTTAATTATGACAGAGGTATTTTGGGAGCAGTTTTGACTAAGTCGGACTTGTTAGACCAATATTAATGTCTGATACAGAGCGGCCAAGAAGAACCTCAGAAGCCGACTCAGAAAATTAAAGATAAGAGGGTAAAAAGGTGAAATAACTTGCAAGTATTTGATAAATTGGGCAAGTATCTACAGTGACACGACTATGGAGGAAAGATCCTTAATACGGTTTTCCGAGATTCAGATAAAGGTGTCGTGATGTCAAATACAGCCAGAGTTCTACTGAACAGAAGGTTTTATAATGCATGCTATATATCACCCGGGCAGAGCAAGCCAATGTTGTCCCCCCAATAAGAACCCATGTAAATGAATGGGTTAGAGAATAGCGTAACAAGTCCCCTATTGCCACCATCCTCCTGCTCTGACAACCTCTTCCACTAGAATTTTTACCTTTTCTGCCAAAAATACTAACAAAAGTATAATAAAAGTGGTGTATCCTAGGGGTGAGGCTTGAAAGTGGGTGAGGTTTCAAAGTTAGATATATAATTGTTCATGCCTGACGTCCTATATTTAAGTCAGACCCATTGATTTTTATAGAAACTAATATAGCCTAACTTTAATGGGGCTCGTTTGGTTTCAATGAAGGTGTCCAGCATTTGGCAGATATCCTAAGGACACTAAGCAGATTCCATTATAAATAAAGGGACACATCTGATGGTTTTTATGTCTGTCATGCTACAAATAAAGTTTGAAACAAAATTGATGGTCATTCTGGTACCATATTCCTGCACAGATAGCGGATATATTGACTTTTTCATGTACAGATGCCGGTTCTTTTGACGTGTTCAGGTAGTGTGGTTGTTCTGGTGATGTATTCATTAAAGAACTGTCATGAGTACATGCATATAAAACCAAAACCATCATCAGTACGTAAATGTAACTCCATAGCCATCAATAGTACATAAACACGGTACCAGAACCATCATCACTAAATAAATTGGTCACTAGAAACACCATCAATACATGAATACAGAACCAGAACCACCATCAGTAGATAAATGCATCATCAGAACAATAATTATCAGTCCATGAATATATCATGGGAACCACAACCCCAGTACCATCATCAGTACAATTATGCATCACCAGAACCACCATCAGTACAGGAATACATCACTAGTATCACCATCAGTTCCTGAATACATTACCAGAACCACCATAAATATATGACTACATCACCAAGCTTAGATGACCAGTTATTATGTTATGTGGTTCCCATATACTTTTGTATATCATGAACCTACAACTCCCAGTATTTCTTTACCAATAGTAAAGAGATGCTGGGAGTTGTTGTCATCAATCATTATCAGACTGCGAACCATACAGGAACAACAGTACTGATGAGTAGTGTTGAGCATTCCGATACCGCAAGTATCGGGTATCGGCCGATATTTGCGGTATCGGAATTCCGATACCGAGATCCGATATTTTTGTGATATCGGGTATCGGTATCGAATCAATAGGGATGTGGAAAATAAAGAATTAAAATAAAAAATATTGATATGCTCACCTCTCCGGCGGCCCCTGGACTTCACGCTGCTATCCGGGAGGCTTCTTTGTTTAAAAAGCGCGCCTTTTGGACCAGTGAATGACGTCCCGGCTTCTGATTGGTCGCGTGCCGCCCATGTGACCAGCACGCGGCCAATCAGAAGCCGCGACGTCATTCTCATTCACAAAACTGCTAATTCTAGGAATTGAGGACCTGCGAATGACGTCGCAGCCTCTGATTGGTCGCGTGCCGGTCACATGGGCGGCACGCGACCAATCAGAAGCCGGGAAGTCATTCACAGGTCCGAAAGGCGCGCTTTTTAAACAAAGAAGCCTCCCGGTTAGCAGTGTGAAGTCCAGGGGCCGCCGGAGAGGTGAGCATATCAATATT
Organism: Ranitomeya imitator; assembly: GCF_032444005.1. Classification (NCBI taxonomy): domain Eukaryota; kingdom Metazoa; phylum Chordata; class Amphibia; order Anura; family Dendrobatidae; genus Ranitomeya; species Ranitomeya imitator. The sequence goes on along the minus strand of NC_091283.1, from coordinate 6,143,502 downwards.
TTTTTATTTTAATTCTTTATTTTACATATCCCTATGGATCCCAGGGCCTGAAGGAGAGTTTCCTCTCCTTCAGACCCTGGGAACCATGAGAATACCTTCCGATACTTGATGTCCCATTGACTTGTATTGGTATCGGATATCGGTATCGGCGATATCCGATATTTTTCGGGTATCGGCCGATACTATACGGTATCGCTCAACACTACTGATGAGATGTAGTCAGTATGAACAAGTAGACATTTACTTCCAGGCACCTTTGTAGGTGACATCTTCTCTGATTTAGTAGATTCTTTCTTTTTGTCTCCATTTTGTCCATGATAACTTTTCACATCCACAACTCTTCGGTGCAGACTTACATAATTTCCTCTCTTCTGCAGCAAATCCAAACATGGTGCCCTTAAAAGTATTTTTCCATACTGTGCTTTCAGCTACTGGGGGGGCAGAGGGGGCGGTCGCCCCGGGTCCCGTGCTCTGAGGGGCCCATTCGGAGCTACTGTAACTGCATTGGCATGCACAGCTCGCCGATACAGTTACATTCCGTCGCAGAACATGGAGAATCAATCTTGCTGCTCTGCCACACGACTGCTATGGGGCCCTTGATCCGGTGGGAGGCTTGATGCCAGCAGTGGGCCCCCTCCCTGTCATCGCAGGTTCTACTGTATCGCCTGGATGCCATTGTAAGGAACGGAAATGGAGGCACAGATGTAGAAGTTCACATTCGTATTTATTGAGGTTAAATGTGGAATCACTAGACCACAGTCCGGGGGGCTCCGAACGGGGTGTTACTGCGTGAGCCCCAGACACCCGTAGTAAGTCCCCTCGAACAGGAACAGAATGGAATGCCTGGAGGACACGGGTGCTACCTTCAGTTAGACCCCGTACTCGTGGCAGCTGTCCCAGCGGAATAGACGGACTAGCAGGGTTAGTGGATGCTGCAGAGATACCGGAAGATACCGGGTGTTCGAGTAGCAGCTGGTACCAGGAGTACTGGCGTAGTCTGGAAGAGTGGCAGGCAGACTGGAGGGACTAGACGGGTCCAGCGTAGATGCATTGCGGATGCAGTCCAGAATAATCGGGTAGCAGGTAGCAGAGGATCTGTGGAGACAGACAGTGTAAGCGCAGTACTTGGCAGATACTTCAGAAACAGAAGCGCATGTAAACAGGAACCAGAAGTTAGCAACAGTGGATACTTGTTGCTCCGGCGCCCTCCCTATGGTGGAGGGGCTAGAAATAGTAGCGAACCACACGCTATTGGTTAGAGGCAACTTTTGGAAAATGCACACTGTCTCTTTAAGAGACCGGGAGTGAGCTCGCATGCGACCTAAGAACCCTGCCTGGGAACCTGCTGGCCACATGCCAGGAAGCAGGAGAGGAAGGAGGGGCAGTGGCTGCATCCAGACAGCGTGGAGCCGACACAGAGCGGAGTCCTGACGGAGACCCCCTGGAGGTACAGGAAACGGACTGAGTGTAACAGCCATATTGTCCCAACAGCCTGCTCTCAATGCCCCACAGCCAGGTCCCCCATATTGTTTCCACAGCCAGCTCCCCCATATTGTCCCCACAGCCAGCTTCCCCATATTGTCCCCACAGCCAGGTCCCCCATATTGTCCCCACAGCCAGCTTCCCCATATTGTCCCCACAGCCAGCTTCCCCATTTTGTCCCTACATTCAACCCCTCAATTTTCCCACATCCAGCTCCCCCAAGGTCCCCACAACCAGTTTCCCCATATTTGGGGAATAAGGGGAAGCAGGCTAACTGTGTGAGTATTGAGGGCCTGACTGTGGGGACAATATGCAGAAGCTGGCTGTGGGGACACACAGGGACTGGATGTGGCACCATAGTTGACAAGTGGACCCCAAAAGACATATTATGATTTTAGCACTGCAGGATGCCAAGGAATATGCCAAGCTAAAATCTGAAATCTTGGCACGCCTTTGTGTATCTATGTCAGTTAGAGTCCAACGAGTCCACCAATGGCACATTCCGGTGACAAACCCCCTCGTTCGCAGATGTTTGACTTGCTACATCTAGTCCAATAGTGGTTGCAGCCAGAGTTTTCTTCTTCTGCCCAGATTGTCAAGCGTGTGGTGAATGACAGATTCATCCACTCTCTTCCCAAGCTGGTGCAGATCTGGGTTGCCCAGGGCGACTTTTGTAAAGTAGATGATTTGGTTGGCCTAATTAAGAGGTACCAGGTTGTTGAGAAATCGCTAGGGAAGGAGGACATCATCCTTTCCCTGTACTGGAATACCCGAAAGGAGGCAGGCTCACCACAAATTGGGTCTAGAGCCACATATGTGAGACATCAAAACTCCACTGAGTCACCCAAAGACTGTTGTTAAGGATGTGGTCTGTTAGCAATGTCACATTCCTGGACACAGAGCTGCCCGTTGTCACAGGTCCTCTGAACTATCAGGCCTGTAGTGTGAACTGTGTTATGACCTGGTGGTCAGGACAACAATGGACCTGGTGGTTAAGGGCATACGGAATGACCTGATAGTTACTGATAATAAGGACGAGCTCTGGGACGTGGGAACTCTGCTGACCGCAATCCCTAATCCTATCAACCACACTAGAAATAGCCGTGGATTGCGCCTAACGCTCCCTATGCAACTCGGCACAGCCTAAGGAACTAGCTAGCCCTGAAGATAGAAAAATAAAGCCTACCTTGCCTCAGAGAAATTCCCCAAAGGAAAAGGCAGCCCCCCACATATAATGACTGTGAGTAAAGATGAAAATACAAACACAGAGATGAAATAGATTTTAGCAAAGTGAGGCCCGACTTACTGAACAGACCAAGGATAGGAAAGGTTACTTTGCGGTCAGCACAAAAACCTACAAAAAGACCACGGAGAGGGCGCAAAAAAGACCCTCCGCACCGACTCACGGTGCGGAGGCGCTCCCTCTGCGTCCCAGAGCTTCCAGCAAGCAAGACAACAATAATAAAAGCAAGCTGGACAGAAAAATAGCAAACCAAAGAAATACAAGCTGGAACTTAGCTTCTGCTGGGAAGACAGGTCACTAGAACGATCCAGGAGTGAACTAGACCAATACTGGAATATTGACAGGTGGCATGGAGCAAAGATCTAAGTGGAGTTAAATAGAGCAGCCAGCTAACGAATTAACCTCGTCACCTGTGGAAGGAAACTCAGAAACACCCACCAGAGTAAGTCCATGGACAGAACCAGCCGAAGTACCATTCATGACCACAGGAGGGAGCCCGACAACAGAATTCACAACAGACCTGTAGGCATGTGCTGTGTCAGTTAATGATGTAATGGTGCTTGGACTTTTGGACTCAGGAAGTCTCGTGACCCTGATCAGTGCTACACTTTCCCACTATTTGATCCCTGATAAATTTGTGGGTGTTCGCTCTGTACACAGAAATTGCAAGGACTACCTTGTCGCCAGAGTAACAATGGGAGCAAACTGTGGTACCAAGTCACTGGAGATCGTGTTAGTCTAAGACTTGATACATTCCATCAAACTGGCGAGAGAATTTTTCCTTATTTTGGGTCTTATGGCAAAAAGGGGCCTTGTCGAGTGTCTCGGATAAAAGCTAGATCCTTCGGGAAGAAACCGCATCGAAATCAAAGCTGCATAAGTTGCCCTTGTGTGTTCTTGCCGGGGTGGAAGATGAGACAGTGACATAGCAGAGCAACCCCCCGGAATTGAGAGTGGCCAGAAAGAACTTTGGCACTGCTCAAATTAGGGGCCTTTCCATAAAGGGGGTGTGTGACAGTGTTACCATCTGTAAAGGGTTGCTCAAGAGCTGGGAGCATACATCAGGTTCCCGCACTTTGCCCTCAATGGGGAGTTGTTATATCGGGTTACTAAACTAAAGGGAGAGGAAATTATGAAGCAGCTGTTGGTTCCAGGTCCCTATTAGCGTTGCATTTTCGACATTGCTCATTTGCATGTTAGGAAGGACATCTGGGTGTAGAAAGAACTCAGGACAGGACAACGTGGAGGTTCTATTGGTTCAGATACTAATGGAAGATCTTAAATTATTGTAGGTCCTGCCCCACCTGCCAGGTAACCGCTCCGTCTTCCCACTTACATTTTCCACTAGTCCTGTTACCTTTTATAAAGGTCCCATTTGAGAGAATTGTGATGGACTTAGTAGGTCCTCTAGTTAAGTCTGCATGGGGACAACAATAAATCCTTGCATTTATGGACTATGCAACCCATTACCCTGAGGCTGTATCACAAAAGAACTCATCCACCAAGTGAATAGCCTGAGAGCTTGTCCGTATTTTTCTAGGAAAGTCACAGAAAGAAGACCCCACTGAGCTATTTATAAACTATTATTAAAACATATCTTTTATTGATACTTCTTAAAATATCAAACTGGTGCACAAAAAGCAACTATCACCAAGTAGACATATGAAAATAAGATAGAAAAGGCAACAGGAGGTGCCTCTTCCTGGTCTATAACTATCTGCACCCTAGCTAACAGCGGAGGTTGGCACCCTATTCTTGCGCAAATGGCACCCCCGCTCACCGTTGGCTATCCCTTCTACCCCTGAAGGGCAATATTGCGAAGGTAGAAAACCTATGGCAGAAATGAGAACAGGAGGGCACAAAGTGAGCAAGGGGATACACTCGAGATCTGTGGAAGACCAAGAGAGTAAATAATCAAAAAAGACAACAGGCCATAAGTACGAGGATCACCCAAATAGGTATAACAAATAACAATGTTTTATTGAGACAAAGATGAAAAACACAAACACCACATGAAGGTAGAAAACCTACAATCAGAACAATTGGCAAAAAAAATGCAAGAAGCAGGGGAGGGAATCTTTTTTTTTGTACAATATATAATACAAGCTGGGGCTGTGATATAGCTGTCACTGTTTTTGTCCTGCCTGACAGCGGAGGTTGGCACCCTTACATTGTAATCATGAAAATGGTGCCCCCGCTCCTAAACAGCTCTCCCAAACTAACCCTGATTAGGACAAGGGAAATGAAGTGGGACTAAGATAAGGTGCTGACGTCCTTAGTAGACACAGAACACCTTGAAGGTGAATTGCCAAATGCCACTAGTGGTCTTTAGGGGAATTCTATTGTGATTAATAATGTAAAGTTAATAGTGTTGAGCGATACCTTCCGATATCGGAAAGTATCGGTATCGGTTTGGATCGGCCGATATTCAAAAAATATCGGATATCGCCGATACCGATACCCGATCCCAATGCAAGTCAATGGGACCAAAATATCGGAATTAAAATAAACCCTTTCTTTCCTTGTAGGTTCATTCTACATGAAGGAAAACAACTAAGAATAATGTAGGATGTATGGGGGAGGTGGCGGAGACATTAAAGGCAATGAGGATTAGTCCAATCAAATAGAATAGCATGATTTTTTTTTTTTTTTAAAGACGTTCGGATTGAAAAAGATATTGACTATGTAAATTTTTTTTTATTTTGTCAGATATTGATGTTTCACTATTCCACGACCTTCCCCTTCTTTTTTTTCCTTTTCCCACACTTTCATCTTCATCATCATCAGCATCTTTGACATCAACTTCTTCACCTTATTCATCTTCTTCTTCATCTTCTACCTATTTTTTTTTTTTTATTACATTCTTCATATTCATTTTCTTCAACTATTATTATTCTTCCTATTCTACATATTCTTTTTATTCCACTGTTATTATTCTTCCTATTCTACTTCTTCATCATATTCTCATTTGTGACAGGCATTCCCGTAGTTGTTATCTATAAAAGTTGGAAGATTACACCTTCCGTTCTGCCAGTCACAAAAGTTACATTTGTCCGCGTTCAGTTTGGCCTGCAGCATCAGGCTTTATCCAGGGGCACCACGAGGAGGAACGGACTCACCCCCATACACTGCTTAGTCTTCTTCTGCATATAATTTAGATAATATCTTTTGCTCTGATATTAAGTGTTATGCTTAATGTTCTTCTGCTCTTTGTTCTGCAGCCTCTTGTTCTTCTGCTTCTCGGTATTCCATGTCGTCGTCTCCAGGGTCGTCGTCTTCAGTGTTGTCATCTCCGCCGTCGTCGTCTCCGCCGTCGTCGTCTCCGTCGTCGTCTCCGCCGTCGTCGTCGTCGTCATCGGGGTGGTCTTCCGGGTCGTCGTCGTCGTCATCGGGGTGGTCTTCCGGGTCGTCGACTTTAGGGTCTTCAACTTGGAAATGTAGCAGAAGGTACAAGAAGGCTGAGAAAATGCCAAGAACCAGCTGATGGAACTGGAACTCGGATGGCTACCCGAAGGTTCAAGAGCCTATGGAACTACCGAGGACCAGCTGATGTTACTGGAACCCGGTTACTAAGCAGGAGGTACCCGTGCTAAAAAGCACTACCAAGGACCGCCTGACGTTGGCGGAACTCGGATACCCAGAAGGAGGCACCTAAGCCAAAGGCTCTGCCCGGAACCAGCTGACGTTACTGGAACCAGGATGGGGAGCAGAAGGTACAAGAGCAAAAGACACTGCCGAGAACCAGCTGACGGTACTGGAACCCGGATGGGTAGCCGAAGGTCCAAGAGCCAATGGAACTACCGAGGACCAGCTGACGTTACTGGAACCCGGTTACTAAGCAGGAGGTACCCGTGCCTGAAAGCACTACCAAGGACCACCTGACGTTGGTGGAACTTGGATACCCAGAAGGAGGCACCTAAGCCAAAGGCTCTGCCCGGAACCAGCTGACGTTACTGGAATCAGGATGGGGAGCAGAAGGTACAAGAGCAAAAGACACTGCCTAGAACCAGCTGACGGTGCTGGAACCAGGTGGTGGACCCGAAGGCCCACAGGAGAGGAGAGAACAGCTAGGCCGCGAGGCAGCCGCAGTTACCGAACCCCAACAGTCCTACAGGGGGAGCTGGGCCTACTGGCACTACAGAACCAGCCTTGACTACCAGTTCACGCAGCCCACATAGGAAGCTCCTAAACTGGAGGCACCCTGGAGTTGGCTAACTCGACCGCACCACGACGGGGCAAGCATAGGCGTCTCAGTGAAGTTGACACAACCCGGAAACAGCTGACGGTGCTGAAACCAGGCTTGGCACGAGGGAGTACCTGTGACAAGAACACTGCCGAGAACCAGCTGGCGGTGCTGGAACCCGGATGCGTTGCCCCAGTGTGCAAGAGCCAATGGCACGACCGAGGACCAGCTGACGGTGCTGGAACCCGGTTACTAAGCTGTAGGTGCCCGCGCTTAAAAGCACTACCAAGGACCGCCTGGCGTTGGCGGAACTCGGATACCCAGGAGGAGGCACCTAAGCCAAAGGCTCGGCCCGGAACCAGCTGACGGTGCTGCAACCAGGTGGTGGACCCGAAGGTCCACAGGAGAGGAGAGAACAGCTAGGCCGCGAGGCAGCCGCAGTTACCGAACCCCAACAGTCCTACAGGGGGAGCTGGGCCTACTGGCACTACAGAACCAGCCTTGACTACCAGTTCACGCAGCCCACATAGGAAGCTCCTAAACTGGAGGCACCCTGGAGTTGGCTAACTCGACCGCACCACGACGGGGCAAGCATAGGCGTCTCAGTGAAGTTGACACAACCCGGAAACAGCTGACGGTGCTGAAACCAGGCTTGGCACGAGGGAGTACCTGTGACAAGAACACTGCCGAGAACCAGCTGGCGGTGCTGGAACCCGGATGCGTTGCCCCAGTGTGCAAGAGCCAATGGCACGACCGAGGACCAGCTGACGGTGCTGGAACCCGGTTACTAAGCTGTAGGTGCCCGCGCTTAAAAGCACTACCAAGGACCGCCTGGCGTTGGCGGAACTCGGATACCCAGGAGGAGGCACCTAAGCCAAAGGCTCGGCCCGAAACCAGCTGACGGTGCTGGAACCAGGTGGTGGATCCGAAGGTCCACAGGAGAGGAGAGAACAGCTATGCCGCGAGGCAGCCGCAGTTACCGAACCCCAACAGTCCTACAGGGGGAGCTGGGCCTACTGGCACTACAGAACCAGCCTTGACTACCAGTTCACGCAGCCCACATAGGAAGCTCCTAAACTGGAGGCACCCTGGAGTTGGCTAACTCGACCGCACCACGACGGGGCAAGCATAGGCGTCTCAGTGAAGTTGACACAACCCGGAAACAGCTGACGGTGCTGAAACCAGGCTTGGCACGAGGGAGTACCTGTGACAAGAACACTGCCGAAAACCAGCTGGCGGTGCTGGAACCCGGATGCGTTGCCCCAGTGTGCAAGAGCCAATGGCACGACCGAGGACCAGCTGACGGTGCTGGAACCCGGTTACTAAGCTGTAGGTGCCCGCGCTTAAAAGCACTACCAAGGACCGCCTGGCGTTGGCGGAACTCGGTTACCCAGGAGGAGGCACCTAAGCCAAAGGCTCGGCCCGGAACCAGCTGACGGTGCTGGAACCAGGTGGTGGACCCGAAGGTCCACAGGAGAGGAGAGAACAGCTAGGCCGCGAGGCAGCCGCAGTTACCGAACCCCAACAGTCCTACAGGGGGAGCTGGGCCTACTGGCACTACAGAACCAGCCTTGACTACCAGTTCACGCAGCCCACATAGGAAGCTCCTAAACTGGAGGCACCCTGGAGTTGGCTAACCCGACCGCACCACGACGAGGCAAGCATAGGTGTCTCTGTGAGCTTGACACAACCCGGAAACAGCTGACGGTGCTGAAACCAGGTTTGGCACGAGGGAGTACCTGTGAAAAAAAAACACTGCCGAGAACCAGCTGGTGGTGCTGGAACCCGGATGCGTTGCCCCAGTGTGCAAGAGCCAATGGCACGACCGAGGACTAGCTGACGGTGCTGGAACCCGGTTACTAAGCTGTAGGTGCCCGCGCTTAAAAGCACTACCAAGGACCGCCTGGCGTTGGCGGAACTCGGATACCCAGGAGGAGGCACCTAAGCCAAAGGCTCGGCCCGGAACCAGCTGACGGTGCTGGAACCAGGTGGTGGACCCGAAGGTCCACAGGAGAGGAGAGAACAGCTAGGCCGCGAGGCAGCCGCAGTTACCGAACCCCAACAGTCCTACAGGGGGAGCTGGGCCTACTGGCACTACAGAACCAGCCTTGACTACCAGTTCACGCAGCCCACATAGGAAGCTCCTAAACTGGAGGCACCCTGGAGTTGGCTAACTCGACCGCACCACGACGGGGCAAGCATAGGCGTCTCAGTGAAGTTGACACAACCCGGAAACAGCTGACGGTGCTGAAACCAGGCTTGGCACGAGGGAGTACCTGTGACAAGAACACTGCCGAGAACCAGCTGGCGGTGCTGGAACACGGATGCGTTGCCCCAGTGTGCAAGAGCCAATGGCACGACCGAGGACCAGCTGACGGTGCTGGAACCCGGTTACTAAGCTGTAGGTGCCCGCGCTTAAAAGCACTACCAAGGACCGCCTGGCGTTGGCGGAACTCGGATACCCAGGAGGAGGCACCTAAGCCAAAGGCTCGGCCCGGAACCAGCTGACGGTGCTGGAACCAGGTGGTGGACCCGAAGGTCCACAGGAGAGGAGAGAACAGCTAGGCCGCGAGGCAGCCGCAGTTACCGAACCCCAACAGTCCTACAGGGGGAGCTGGGCCTACTGGCACTACAGAACCAGCCTTGACTACCAGTTCACGCAGCCCACATAGGAAGCTCCTAAACTGGAGGCACCCTGGAGTTGGCTAACTCGACCGCACCACGACGGGGCAAGCATAGGCGTCTCAGTGAAGTTGACACAACCCGGAAACAGCTGACGGTGCTGAAACCAGGCTTGGCACGAGGGAGTACCTGTGACAAGAACACTGCCGAGAACCAGCTGGCGGTGCTGGAACACGGATGCGTTGCCCCAGTGTGCAAGAGCCAATGGCACGACCGAGGACCAGCTGACGGTGCTGGAACCCGGTTACTAAGCTGTAGGTGCCCGCGCTTAAAAGCACTACCAAGGACCGCCTGGCGTTGGCGGAACTCGGATACCCAGGAGGAGGCACCTAAGCCAAAGGCTCGGCCCGGAACCAGCTGACGGTGCTGGAACCAGGTGGTGGACCCGAAGGTCCACAGGAGAGGAGAGAACAGCTAGGCCGCGAGGCAGCCGCAGTTACCGAACCCCAACAGTCCTACAGGGGGAGCTGGGCCTACTGGCACTACAGAACCAGCCTTGACTACCAGTTCACGCAGCCCACATAGGAAGCTCCTAAACTGGAGGCACCCTGGAGTTGGCTAACTCGACCGCACCACGACGGGGCAAGCATAGGCGTCTCAGTGAAGTTGACACAACCCGGAAACAGCTGACGGTGCTGAAACCAGGCTTGGCACGAGGGAGTACCTGTGACAAGAACACTGCCGAGAACCAGCTGGCGGTGCTGGAACACGGATGCGTTGCCCCAGTGTGCAAGAGCCAATGGCACGACCGAGGACCAGCTGACGGTGCTGGAACCCGGTTACTAAGCTGTAGGTGCCCGCGCTTAAAAGCACTACCAAGGACCGCCTGGCGTTGGCGGAACTCGGATACCCAGGAGGAGGCACCTAAGCCAAAGGCTCGGCCTGGAACCAGCTGACGGTGCTGGAACCAGGTGGTGGACCCGAAGGTCCACAGGAGAGGAGAGAACAGCTAGGCCGCGAGGCAGCCGCAGTTACCGAACCCCAACAGTCCTACAGGGGGAGCTGGGCCTACTGGCACTACAGAACCAGCCTTGACTACCAGTTCACGCAGCCCACATAGGAAGCTCCTAAACTGGAGGCACCCTGGAGTTGGCTAACTCGACCGCACCACGACGGGGCAAGCATAGGCGTCTCAGTGAAGTTGACACAACCCGGAAACAGCTGACGGTGCTGAAACCAGGCTTGGCACGAGGGAGTACCTGTGACAAGAACACTGCCGAGAACCAGCTGGCGGTGCTGGAACACGGATGCGTTGCCCCAGTGTGCAAGAGCCAATGGCACGACCGAGGACCAGCTGACGGTGCTGGAACCCGGTTACTAAGCTGTAGGTGCCCGCGCTTAAAAGCACTACCAAGGACCGCCTGGCGTTGGCGGAACTCGGATACCCAGGAGGAGGCACCTAAGCCAAAGGCTCGGCCCGGAACCAGCTGACGGTGCTGGAACCAGGTGGTGGACCCGAAGGTCCACAGGAGAGGAGAGAACAGCTAGGCCGCGAGGCAGCCGCAGTTACCGAACCCCAACAGTCCTACAGGGGGAGCTGGGCCTACTGGCACTACAGAACCAGCCTTGACTACCAGTTCACGCAGCCCACATAGGAAGCTCCTAAACTGGAGGCACCCTGGAGTTGGCTAACTCGACCGCACCACGACGGGGCAAGCATAGGCGTCTCAGTGAAGTTGACACAACCCGGAAACAGCTGACGGTGCTGAAACCAGGCTTGGCACGAGGGAGTACCTGTGACAAGAACACTGCCGAGAACCAGCTGGCGGTGCTGGAACCCGGATGCGTTGCCCCAGTGTGCAAGAGCCAATGGCACGACCGAGGACCAGCTGACGGTGCTGGAACCCGGTTACTAAGCTGTAGGTGCCCGCGCTTAAAAGCACTACCAAGGACCGCCTGGCGTTGGCGGAACTCGGATACCCAGGAGGAGGCACCTAAGCCAAAGGCTCGGCCCGGAACCAGCTGACGGTGCTGGAACCAGGTGGTGGATCCGAAGGTCCACAGGAGAGGAGAGAACAGCTATGCCGCGAGGCAGCCGCAGTTACCGAACCCCAACAGTCCTACAGGGGGAGCTGGGCCTACTGGCACTACAGAACCAGCCTTGACTACCAGTTCACGCAGCCCACATAGGAAGCTCCTAAACTGGAGGCACCCTGGAGTTGGCTAACTCGACCGCACCACGACGGGGCAAGCATAGGCGTCTCAGTGAAGTTGACACAACCCGGAAACAGCTGACGGTGCTGAAACCAGGCTTGGCACGAGGGAGTACCTGTGACAAGAACACTGCCGAAAACCAGCTGGCGGTGCTGGAACCCGGATGCGTTGCCCCAGTGTGCAAGAGCCAATGGCACGACCGAGGACCAGCTGACGGTGCTGGAACCCGGTTACTAAGCTGTAGGTGCCCGCGCTTAAAAGCACTACCAAGGACCGCCTGGCGTTGGCGGAACTCGGTTACCCAGGAGGAGGCACCTAAGCCAAAGGCTCGGCCCGGAACCAGCTGACGGTGCTGGAACCAGGTGGTGGACCCGAAGGTCCACAGGAGAGGAGAGAACAGCTAGGCCGCGAGGCAGCCGCAGTTACCGAACCCCAACAGTCCTACAGGGGGAGCTGGGCCTACTGGCACTACAGAACCAGCCTTGACTACCAGTTCACGCAGCCCACATAGGAAGCTCCTAAACTGGAGGCACCCTGGAGTTGGCTAACTCGACCGCACCACGACGGGGCAAGCATAGGCGTCTCAGTGAAGTTGACACAACCCGGAAACAGCTGACGGTGCTGAAACCAGGCTTGGCACGAGGGAGTACCTGTGACAAGAACACTGCCGAGAACCAGCTGGCGGTGCTGGAACACGGATGCGTTGCCCCAGTGTGCAAGAGCCAATGGCACGACCGAGGACCAGCTGACGGTGCTGGAACCCGGTTACTAAGCTGTAGGTGCCCGCGCTTAAAAGCACTACCAAGGACCGCCTGGCGTTGGCGGAACTCGGATACCCAGGAGGAGGCACCTAAGCCAAAGGCTCGGCCCGGAACCAGCTGACGGTGCTGGAACCAGGTGGTGGACCCGAAGGTCCACAGGAGAGGAGAGAACAGCTAGGCCGCGAGGCAGCCGCAGTTACCGAACCCCAACAGTCCTACAGGGGGAGCTGGGCCTACTGGCACTACAGAACCAGCCTTGACTACCAGTTCACGCAGCCCACATAGGAAGCTCCTAAACTGGAGGCACCCTGGAGTTGGCTAACTCGACCGCACCACGACGGGGCAAGCATAGGCGTCTCAGTGAAGTTGACACAACCCGGAAACAGCTGACGGTGCTGAAACCAGGCTTGGCACGAGGGAGTACCTGTGACAAGAACACTGCCGAGAACCAGCTGGCGGTGCTGGAACACGGATGCGTTGCCCCAGTGTGCAAGAGCCAATGGCACGACCGAGGACCAGCTGACGGTGCTGGAACCCGGTTACTAAGCTGTAGGTGCCCGCGCTTAAAAGCACTACCAAGGACCGCCTGGCGTTGGCGGAACTCGGATACCCAGGAGGAGGCACCTAAGCCAAAGGCTCGGCCCGGAACCAGCTGACGGTGCTGGAACCAGGTGGTGGACCCGAAGGTCCACAGGAGAGGAGAGAACAGCTAGGCCGCGAGGCAGCCGCAGTTACCGAACCCCAACAGTCCTACAGGGGGAGCTGGGCCTACTGGCACTACAGAACCAGCCTTGACTACCAGTTCACGCAGCCCACATAGGAAGCTCCTAAACTGGAGGCACCCTGGAGTTGGCTAACTCGACCGCACCACGACGGGGCAAGCATAGGCGTCTCAGTGAAGTTGACACAACCCGGAAACAGCTGACGGTGCTGAAACCAGGCTTGGCACGAGGGAGTACCTGTGACAAGAACACTGCCGAGAACCAGCTGGCGGTGCTGGAACACGGATGCGTTGCCCCAGTGTGCAAGAGCCAATGGCACGACCGAGGACCAGCTGACGGTGCTGGAACCCGGTTACTAAGCTGTAGGTGCCCGCGCTTAAAAGCACTACCAAGGACCGCCTGGCGTTGGCGGAACTCGGATACCCAGGAGGAGGCACCTAAGCCAAAGGCTCGGCCCGGAACCAGCTGACGGTGCTGGAACCAGGTGGTGGACCCGAAGGTCCACAGGAGAGGAGAGAACAGCTAGGCCGCGAGGCAGCCGCAGTTACCGAACCCCAACAGTCCTACAGGGGGAGCTGGGCCTACTGGCACTACAGAACCAGCCTTGACTACCAGTTCACGCAGCCCACATAGGAAGCTCCTAAACTGGAGGCACCCTGGAGTTGGCTAACTCGACCGCACCACGACGGGGCAAGCATAGGCGTCTCAGTGAAGTTGACACAACCCGGAAACAGCTGACGGTGCTGAAACCAGGCTTGGCACGAGGGAGTACCTGTGACAAGAACACTGCCGAGAACCAGCTGGCGGTGCTGGAACACGGATGCGTTGCCCCAGTGTGCAAGAGCCAATGGCACGACCGAGGACCAGCTGACGGTGCTGGAACCCGGTTACTAAGCTGTAGGTGCCCGCGCTTAAAAGCACTACCAAGGACCGCCTGGCGTTGGCGGAACTCGGATACCCAGGAGGAGGCACCTAAGCCAAAGGTTCGGCCTGGAACCAGCTGACGGTGCTGGAACCAGGTGGTGGACCCGAAGGTCCACAGGAGAGGAGAGAACAGCTAGGCCGCGAGGCAGCCGCAGTTACCGAACCCCAACAGTCCTACAGGGGGAGCTGGGCCTACTGGCACTACAGAACCAGCCTTGACTACCAGTTCACGCAGCCCACATAGGAAGCTCCTAAACTGGAGGCACCCTGGAGTTGGTTAACTCGACCGCACCACGACGGGGCAAGCATAGGCGTCTCAGTGAAGTTGACACAACCCGGAAACAGCTGACGGTGCTGAAACCAGGCTTGGCACGAGGGAGTACCTGTGACAAGAACACTGCCGAGAACCAGCTGGCGGTGCTGGAACACGGATGCGTTGCCCCAGTGTGCAAGAGCCAATGGCACGACCGAGGACCAGCTGACGGTGCTGGAACCCGGTTACTAAGCTGTAGGTGCCCGCGCTTAAAAGCACTACCAAGGACCGCCTGGCGTTGGCGGAACTCGGATACCCAGGAGGAGGCACCTAAGCCAAAGGCTCGGCCCGGAACCAGCTGACGGTGCTGGAACCAGGTGGTGGACCCGAAGGTCCACAGGAGAGGAGAGAACAGCTAGGCCGCGAGGCAGCCGCAGTTACCGAACCCCAACAGTCCTACAGGGGGAGCTGGGCCTACTGGCACTACAGAACCAGCCTTGACTACCAGTTCACGCAGCCCACATAGGAAGCTCCTAAACTGGAGGCACCCTGGAGTTGGCTAACTCGACCGCACCACGACGGGGCAAGCATAGGCGTCTCAGTGAAGTTGACACAACCCGGAAACAGCTGACGGTGCTGAAACCAGGCTTGGCACGAGGGAGTACCTGTGACAAGAACACTGCCGAGAACCAGCTGGCGGTGCTGGAACACGGATGCGTTGCCCCAGTGTGCAAGAGCCAATGGCACGACCGAGGACCAGCTGACGGTGCTGGAACCCGGTTACTAAGCTGTAGGTGCCTGCGCTTAAAAGCACTACCAAGGACCGCCTGGCGTTGGCGGAACTCGGATACCCAGGAGGAGGCACCTAAGCCAAAGGCTCGGCCCGGAACCAGCTGACGGTGCTGGAACCAGGTGGTGGACCCCAAGGCCCACAGGAGAGGAGAGAACAGCTAGGCCGCGAGGCAGCCGCAGTTACCGAACCCCAACAGTCCTACAGGGGGAGCTGGGCCTACTGGCACTACAGAACCAGCCTTGACTACCAGTTCACGCAGCCCACATAGGAAGCTCCTAAACTGGAGGCACCCTGGAGTTGGCTAACTCGACCGCACCACGACGGGGCAAGCATAGGCGTCTCAGTGAAGTTGACACAACCCGGAAACAGCTGACGGTGCTGAAACCAGGCTTGGCACGAGGGAGTACCTGTGACAAGAACACTGCCGAAAACCAGCTGGCGGTGCTGGAACCCGGATGCGTTGCCCCAGTGTGCAAGAGCCAATGGCACGACCGAGGACCAGCTGACGGTGCTGGAACCCGGTTACTAAGCTGTAGGTGCCCGCGCTTAAAAGCACTACCAAGGACCGCCTGGCGTTGGCGGAACTCGGTTACCCAGGAGGAGGCACCTAAGCCAAAGGCTCGGCCCGGAACCAGCTGACGGTGCTGGAACCAGGTGGTGGACCCGAAGGTCCACAGGAGAGGAGAGAACAGCTAGGCCGCGAGGCAGCCGCAGTTACCGAACCCCAACAGTCCTACAGGGGGAGCTGGGCCTACTGGCACTACAGAACCAGCCTTGACTACCAGTTCACGCAGCCCACATAGGAAGCTCCTAAACTGGAGGCACCCTGGAGATGGCTAACCCGACCGCACCACGACGAGGCAAGCATAGGTGTCTCTGTGAGCTTGACACAACCCGGAAACAGCTGACGGTGCTGAAACCAGGTTTGGCACGAGGGAGTACCTGTGAAAAAAAAACACTGCCGAGAACCAGCTGGTGGTGCTGGAACCCGGATGCGTTGCCCCAGTGTGCAAGAGCCAATGGCACGACCGAGGACCAGCTGACGGTGCTGGAACCCGGTTACTAAGCTGTAGGTGCCCGCGCTTAAAAGCACTACCAAGGACCGCCTGGCGTTGGCGGAACTCGGATACCCAGGAGGAGGCACCTAAGCCAAAGGCTCGGCCCGGAACCAGCTGACGGTGCTGGAACCAGGTGGTGGACCCGAAGGTCCACAGGAGAGGAGAGAACAGCTAGGCCGCGAGGCAGCCGCAGTTACCGAACCCCAACAGTCCTACAGGGGGAGCTGGGCCTACTGGCACTACAGAACCAGCCTTGACTACCAGTTCACGCAGCCCACATAGGAAGCTCCTAAACTGGAGGCACCCTGGAGTTGGCTAACTCGACCGCACCACGACGGGGCAAGCATAGGCGTCTCAGTGAAGTTGACACAACCCGGAAACAGCTGACGGTGCTGAAACCAGGCTTGGCACGAGGGAGTACCTGTGACAAGAACACTGCCGAGAACCAGCTGGCGGTGCTGGAACACGGATGCGTTGCCGCAGTGTGCAAGAGCCAATGGCACGACCGAGGACCAGCTGACGGTGCTGGAACCCGGTTACTAAGCTGTAGGTGCCCGCGCTTAAAAGCACTACCAAGGACCGCCTGGCGTTGGCGGAACTCGGATACCCAGGAGGAGGCACCTAAGCCAAAGGCTCGGCCCGGAACCAGCTGACGGTGCTGGAACCAGGTGGTGGACCCCAAGGCCCACAGGAGAGGAGAGAACAGCTAGGCCGCGAGGCAGCCGCAGTTACCGAACCCCAACAGTCCTACAGGGGGAGCTGGGCCTACTGGCACTACAGAACCAGCCTTGACTACCAGTTCACGCAGCCCACATAGGAAGCTCCTAAACTGGAGGCACCCTGGAGTTGGCTAACTCGACCGCACCACGACGGGGCAAGCATAGGCGTCTCAGTGAAGTTGACACAACCCGGAAACAGCTGACGGTGCTGAAACCAGGCTTGGCACGAGGGAGTACCTGTGACAAGAACACTGCCGAGAACCAGCTGGCGGTGCTGGAACACGGATGCGTTGCCCCAGTGTGCAAGAGCCAATGGCACGACCGAGGACCAGCTGACGGTGCTGGAACCCGGTTACTAAGCTGTAGGTGCCCGCGCTTAAAAGCACTACCAAGGACCGCCTGGCGTTGGCGGAACTCGGATACCCAGGAGGAGGCACCTAAGCCAAAGGCTCGGCCTGGAACCAGCTGACGGTGCTGGAACCAGGTGGTGGACCCGAAGGTCCACAGGAGAGGAGAGAACAGCTAGGCCGCGAGGCAGCCGCAGTTACCGAACCCCAAGAGTCCTACAGGGGGAGCTGGGCCTACTGGCACTACAGAACCAGCCTTGACTACCAGTTCACGCAGCCCACATAGGAAGCTCCTAAACTGGAGGCACCCTGGAGTTGGCTAACTCGACCGCACCACGACGGGGCAAGCATAGGCGTCTCAGTGAAGTTGACACAACCCGGAAACAGCTGACGGTGCTGAAACCAGGCTTGGCACGAGGGAGTACCTGTGACAAGAACACTGCCGAGAACCAGCTGGCGGTGCTGGAACACGGATGCGTTGCCCCAGTGTGCAAGAGCCAATGGCACGACCGAGGACCAGCTGACGGTGCTGGAACCCGGTTACTAAGCTGTAGGTGCCCGCGCTTAAAAGCACTACCAAGGACCGCCTGGCGTTGGCGGAACTCGGATACCCAGGAGGAGGCACCTAAGCCAAAGGCTCGGCCCGGAACCAGCTGACGGTGCTGGAACCAGGTGGTGGACCCGAAGGTCCACAGGAGAGGAGAGAACAGCTAGGCCGCGAGGCAGCCGCAGTTACCGAACCCCAACAGTCCTACAGGGGGAGCTGGGCCTACTGGCACTACAGAACCAGCCTTGACTACCAGTTCACGCAGCCCACATAGGAAGCTCCTAAACTGGAGGCACCCTGGAGTTGGCTAACTCGACCGCACCACGACGGGGCAAGCATAGGCGTCTCAGTGAAGTTGACACAACCCGGAAACAGCTGACGGTGCTGAAACCAGGCTTGGCACGAGGGAGTACCTGTGACAAGAACACTGCCGAGAACCAGCTGGCGGTGCTGGAACACGGATGCGTTGCCCCAGTGTGCAAGAGCCAATGGCACGACCGAGGACCAGCTGACGGTGCTGGAACCCGGTTACTAAGCTGTAGGTGCCCGCGCTTAAAAGCACTACCAAGGACCGCCTGGCGTTGGCGGAACTCGGATACCCAGGAGGAGGCACCTAAGCCAAAGGCTCGGCCCGGAACCAGCTGACGGTGCTGGAACCAGGTGGTGGACCCCAAGGCCCACAGGAGAGGAGAGAACAGCTAGGCCGCGAGGCAGCCGCAGTTACCGAACCCCAACAGTCCTACAGGGGGAGCTGGGCCTACTGGCACTACAGAACCAGCCTTGACTACCAGTTCACGCAGCCCACATAGGAAGCTCCTAAACTGGAGGCACCCTGGAGTTGGCTAACTCGACCGCACCACGACGGGGCAAGCATAGGCGTCTCAGTGAAGTTGACACAACCCGGAAACAGCTGACGGTGCTGAAACCAGGCTTGGCACGAGGGAGTACCTGTGACAAGAACACTGCCGAGAACCAGCTGGCGGTGCTGGAACCCGGATGCGTTGCCCCAGTGTGCAAGAGCCAATGGCACGACCGAGGACCAGCTGACGGTGCTGGAACCCGGTTACTAAGCTGTAGGTGCCCGCGCTTAAAAGCACTACCAAGGACCGCCTGGCGTTGGCGGAACTCGGATACCCAGGAGGAGGCACCTAAGCCAAAGGCTCGGCCCGGAACCAGCTGACGGTGCTGGAACCAGGTGGTGGACCCCAAGGCCCACAGGAGAGGAGAGAACAGCTAGGCCGCGAGGCAGCCGCAGTTACCGAACCCCAACAGTCCTACAGGGGGAGCTGGGCCTACTGGCACTACAGAACCAGCCTTGACTACCAGTTCACGCAGCCCACATAGGAAGCTCCTAAACTGGAGGCACCCTGGAGTTGGCTAACTCGACCGCACCACGACGGGGCAAGCATAGGCGTCTCAGTGAAGTTGACACAACCCGGAAACAGCTGACGGTGCTGAAACCAGGCTTGGCACGAGGGAGTACCTGTGACAAGAACACTGCCGAGAACCAGCTGGCGGTGCTGGAACCCGGATGCGTTGCCCCAGTGTGCAAGAGCCAATGGCACGACCGAGGACCAGCTGACGGTGCTGGAACCCGGTTACTAAGCTGTAGGTGCCCGCGCTTAAAAGCACTACCAAGGACCGCCTGGCGTTGGCGGAACTCGGATACCCAGGAGGAGGCACCTAAGCCAAAGGCTCGGCCCGGAACCAGCTGACGGTGCTGGAACCAGGTGGTGGACCCCAAGGCCCACAGGAGAGGAGAGAACAGCTAGGCCGCGAGGCAGCCGCAGTTACCGAACCCCAACAGTCCTACAGGGGGAGCTGGGCCTACTGGCACTACAGAACCAGCCTTGACTACCAGTTCACGCAGCCCACATAGGAAGCTCCTAAACTGGAGGCACCCTGGAGTTGGCTAACTCGACCGCACCACGACGGGGCAAGCATAGGCGTCTCAGTGAAGTTGACACAACCCGGAAACAGCTGACGGTGCTGAAACCAGGCTTGGCACGAGGGAGTACCTGTGACAAGAACACTGCCGAGAACCAGCTGGCGGTGCTGGAACCCGGATGCGTTGCCCCAGTGTGCAAGAGCCAATGGCACGACCGAGGACCAGCTGACGGTGCTGGAACCCGGTTACTAAGCTGTAGGTGCCCGCGCTTAAAAGCACTACCAAGGACCGCCTGGCGTTGGCGGAACTCGGATACCCAGGAGGAGGCACCTAAGCCAAAGGCTCGGCCCGGAACCAGCTGACGGTGCTGGAACCAGGTGGTGGACCCCAAGGCCCACAGGAGAGGAGAGAACAGCTAGGCCGCGAGGCAGCCGCAGTTACCGAACCCCAACAGTCCTACAGGGGGAGCTGGGCCTACTGGCACTACAGAACCAGCCTTGACTACCAGTTCACGCAGCCCACATAGGAAGCTCCTAAACTGGAGGCACCCTGGAGTTGGCTAACCCGACCGCAACACGACGGGGCAAGCATAGGCGTCTCAGTGAAGTTGACACAACCCGGAAACAGCTGACGGTGCTGAAACCAGGCTTGGCACAAGGGAGTACCTGTGACAAGAACACTGCCGAGAACCAGCTGGCGGTGCTGGAACCCAGATGCGTTGCCTTGCCTATTAAAGATTGTCTTCCTAGAGCCCCAACTAGCGGTGTTGGAGCAAAGGGTAAGCAGGGGGAGATGAGTGTAGGCCGAAGCCTGCACTGGAGGCAGCTTTGTGTCTGCGTTGCGTTTGCAGGACACTTTGCCGGCTACACACTGGGGGAACAGCTGGCGTTGCTGAACCCCACTAACACAATGGCGTGTGTTTTTCTCTGTGCAGCTAGCACTTGCGGGCAAAAACTAGCGATGTTAGAGCCCGTGTTGAAGCAGGAGGAGGAGGAGAGGAGTAGAGTGTAGGCCGAAGCCTAGTTGAACCAATTTCAAAGGAAACCTTTAACCCCCCCTCAGGTGTTACAAAGTACAAGAGACACACCTTGTGCAGTATTAATGCTGCACAAGTGAAAGGTTGCTCTATTAATTTGTCTACTTGCACACGCTGAATGAAAGACATACACAATTTACCCCATTCTACAGTCAAACTGTAGTGGATGCGTGACTTGGTTTTTTGATGAGACGCAGCACAGGTGTCCAAAATAACGCCTTGGTGCTTGGCGCAGCTTCCTGAGCGTTGTTATTTGCTGTACAGGAGTCTGCGCTCTTGTGTTATCCCTTGGCAATGCCCTGTTAGCGCTGCCCATCTTATGACATCATTTCATGTTGGCCGGTGCGGTTAACGATGGCCATAAATCCCAGACCCACAGTGTCTTTTCATAAAGCCACACTGCGGTGCTGGGATTCGTGGCCTTGAGCAGTAAATATTTTGGCCGCTCACACACGTCCTTACACCTGCTTCAGACTGGGCGGCCTCTGCTGATCCCTTCTCGCATGCCGCGGCCATGAGGCTGCACAGTCTGAAGAAGGCGGAAGGAGATGAGTTAAGACAGGCGAAGATATGCACTGCTCGTGCCCATCAATCACACCCTCGCAGTCAAAATAATTAAGACAACGAGGAGCATTTTATTCAGGCAGGGCGGACGAACAGGCGCAAGTAGCCAACCAATGATGTCAGAAGACGGGAAGCGCTACCAAGGGGGGTGCTGCGTATCATTAGAAAGGAAAGTCACACCTCAGGGACAGTGGAATGGTCTCAAAGAGACACATTTTGTACGTGTTGAGTTCCACGTGGGCAAGGAGAAAACATCAGCCACCTTGTACAAATGCAGCAGTACTGCTGTACAAGGTGGCTGTTATACATAGAAACACCTGGGGGTGGGGGCCAGGCTCCCTTCAATTTCAGTTCATGTGCCTGCGTGGCGTTTGCAGGTCATGTTGCAAGCTGCACAGCAGGGGAACAGCTGGCGGTGCTGAACCCCACTAACACATTGGCTGGTGTTTTTCTCTGTGCAGCTAGCATTTCCGGGCAAAAACTAGCGGTGTTTGAGCCCAGGGTCAGCAGGAGGAGGAGGAGAGGAGCAAAGTGTAGGCCGAAGCCTGCACTGGTGGCAGCTTTTGGTCGGTTGTGCCAGCGTGGCTTGTGCTGGACACGATGCCGGCTACACAGCGGGGGAACAGCTGGCGGTGCTGAACCCCACTAACACAATGGCTGGTGTTTTTCTCTGTGCAGCTAGCATTTCCGGGCAAAAACTAGCGGTGTTTGAGCCCAGGGTCAGCAGGAGGAGGAGGAGAGGAGCAAAGTGTAGGCCGAAGCCTGCACTGGTGGCAGCTTTTGGTCGGTTGTGCCAGCGTGGCTTGTGCTGGACACGATGCCGGCTACACAGCGGGGGAACAGCTGGCGTTGCTGAACCCCACTAACACATTGGCTGGTGTTTTTCTCTGTGCAGCTAGCATTTCCGGGCAAAAACTAGCGTTGTTAGAGCCCAGGGTCAGCAGGAGGAGGAGAGGAGCAGAGTGTAGGCCGAAGCCTAGTTGAACCAATTTCAAAGGTTACCTTTAACCCCCCCTCAGGTGTTACAAAGTACAAGAGCCACTCCTTCTGCAGCATTAATGCTGCACAAGTAAAAGGTTGCTCTATTAATTTGTCTACTTGCACAAGCTGAATGCAACACGTAGACTATTTAGCCCATTATACTGTTAATCAGTAGTGGAGGCGTGACTTGTCTTTTTAAAGAAAAGCAGCACAGGTGTCGAAAACAACACCTTTTTGCATGGGCGCAGCTTCCTGAGCGTTGTTAGTTGCTGTACAGGAGTCTGCGCTCTTGTGATCCTTTGGCCATGCGCTGTGAGCGCTTCCTGTCTTATGACCTCATTTCATGTTGGCCGTTGCGGTTAGCGATGGACATGAATCCCAGACCCACAGTGTGTTTTTAAAAAATCACACTGCGGTGCTGGGATTCGTGCCCTGGTGCAGTAAATATGTTTGCCGCTCACACATGTCCTTACACCTGCTTCAGACTGGGCGGCCTCATCTGATCCCTTATCGCCTGCCGCGGCCATGAGGACACCCAGTCTGAAGAAGGCGGAAGGAGATGAGTGAACACAGGCAAACATATGCACTGCACATGCCCATCAATCACACCCTCGCTGTCCAAAAAAATAAGACACCGAGGGGCGTTGTTTCGAGCAGGGGAGATGCACAGGCGCAGCCAGCTAACCAATGATGTCAAAAGACGGGCAGCGCTAACAAGGGTGGTGCTGCGTGTCATTACAAAGGAAAGTCACACCTCAGGGACATTGTAATGGTCTCTAATGAGACACATTTTGTACGTGTTGAGTTCCACGTGGGCAAGGAGAAAAAGTCAGCCACCTTGTACAAATGCAGCAGTACTGCTGTACAAGGTGGCTGTTATACATAGAAACACCTGTGGGTGGGGGGCAGGCTCCCTTCAATTTCAGTTCATGTGCCTGCGTGGCGTTTGCAGGTCACGTTGCAAGCTACACAGCAGGGGAACAGCTCGCGTTGCTGAACCCCACTGACACATTGACTGGTGTTTTTCTCTGTGCAGATTGCATGTCCGGGCAAAAACTAGCGGTGTTAGAGCCCAGGGTCAGCAGGAGGAGGAGGAGAGGAGCAAAGTGTAGGCCGAAGCCTGCACTGGTGGCAGCTTTTGGTCGGTTGTGCCAGCGTGGCTTGTGCTGGACACGATGCCGGCTACACAGCGGGGGAACAGCTGGCGGTGCTGAACCCCACTAACACATTGGCTGGTGTTTTTCTCTGTGCAGCTAGCATTTCCGGGCAAAAACTAGCGGTGTTTGAGCCCAGGGTCAGCAGGAGGAGGAGGAGAGGAGCAAAGTGTAGGCCGAAGCCTGCACTGGTGGCAGCTTTTGGTCGGTTGTGCCAGCGTGGCTTGTGCTGGACACGATGCCGGCTACACAGCGGGGGAACAGCTGGCGGTGCTGAACCCCACTAACACATTGGCTGGTGTTTTTCTCTGTGCAGCTAGCATTTCCGGGCAAAAACTAGCGGTGTTTGAGCCCAGGGTCAGCAGGAGGAGTAGAGGAGCAGAGTGTAGGCCGAAGCCTAGTTGAACCAATTTCAAAGGTTACCTTTAACCCCCCCTCAGGTGTTGCAAGGTACAAGAGCCACACCTTGAACAGCATTAATGATGCACAAGTCAAAGGTTGCTCTATTTAATTTTGCTCCTTGCACACGCTGAATTAAACACGTACACTATTTAGCCCATTATACTGTCAAACAGTAGTGGAGGCGTGACTACTAGTCTTTTTAAGGTGACGCAGCACAGGTGTACAAATTTACACCTAGGTGCTGTGCGCAGATTCCTTACCGTTGTTATTTGCAGTACAGGAAACTGCGCTCTTGTGTTATCCCTTGGCAATACCCTGTTAGTGCAGGCCGTCTCATGACCTCATTTCATGTTGGCCGGTGCGGTTAACGATGGCCATAAATCCCAGACCCACAGTGGCTTTTCCTAAAGTCACACTGCGGTGCTGGGATTCGTGGCCTTGTGCAGTAAATATGTTCGCCGCTCACACATGTCCTTACACCTGCTTCAGACTGGGCGGCCTCAGCTGATCCCTTATCGCATGCCGCGGCCATGAGGCCGCACAGTCAGAAGAAGGCGGAAGGAGGGGAGTGAAGACAGGGGAACATATGCACTGCTCGTGCCCATCAATCACACCCTCGCAGTCAAAATATATGAGACAACGGGGGGCGTTGTGTCGGGCAGGGGGGACGCACAGGCACAGCCAGCCAACCAATGATGTCAGGAGACGGGCAGCGCTAACAATGGGGGTGCTGCGTGTCATTAAAAAGGAAAGTCACACCTCAGGGACATTGTAATGGTCTGTAATGAGACACATTTTGTACTTGTTGAGTTCCACGTGTGCAAGGAGAAAAAGTCAGCCACCTTGTACAAATGCAGCAGTACTGCTGTACAAGGTGGCTGTTATACATAGAAACACCTGGGGGGGTGGGGGGCAGGCTCCCTTCAATTTCAGTTCATGTGCCTGCGTGGCGTTTGCAGGACACGTTGCCAGCTACACAGCAGGGGAACAGCTGGCGGTGCTGAACCCCACTAACACATTGGCTGGTGTTTTTCTCTGTGCAGCTAGCATGTCCGGGCAGAAACTGGCGTTGTTTGAGCCCAGGGTCAGCAGGAGGAGGAGAGGAGCAAAGTGTAGGCCGAAGCCTGCACTGGTGGCAGCTTTTGTTCTGTTGTGCCAGCGTGGCTTGTGCTGGACACGTTGCCGACTACACAGCAGGGGAACAGCTGGCGTTGCTGAACCCCACTAACACATTGGCTGGTGTTTTTCTCTGTGCAGCTAGCAGTTCCGGGCAAAAACTAGCGGTGTTTGAGCCCAGGGTCAGCAGGAGGAGTAGAGGAGCAGAGTGTAGGCCGAAGCCTAGTTGAACCAATTTCAAAGGTTACCTTTAACCCCCCTCAGGTGTTGCAAGGTACAAGAGCCACACCTTGTGCAGCATTAATGCTGCACAAGTAAAAGGTTGCTCTATTTGTTTTGCTCCTTGCACACGCTGACTAAAACACGTACACTATTTAGCCCATTATACTGTCAAACAGTTGTGGAGGCGTGACTTGTCTTTTTAACGAGACGCAGCACAGGTGTTAAAATTTGCACCTAGGTACTGGGCGCAGATTCCTGAGCGTTGTTATTTGCTGTACAGGAGTCTGCGCTATTGTGATCCCTTGGCCATGCGCTGTGAGCGCTTCCTGTCTTCTGACCTCATTTCATGTCGGCCGTTGCGGTTAGCGATGGACATGAATCCCAGACCCACAGTGTGTTTTCAAAAAATCACACTGCGTGGCTGGGATTCGTGGCCTTGTGCAGTAAATAGGTTTGCCGCTTACACATGTCCTTACACCTGCTCCAGACTGGGCGGCCTCAGCTGATCCCTTATCGCCTACCACGGCCAGGAGGCCACACAGTCTGAAGAAGGCGGAAGGAGATGAGTTAAGACAGGCGAACATATGCACTGCTCGTGCCCATAAACCACACCCTCGCTGACAAAATAAATATGACAACGAGGGGCGTTGTTTCTAGCAGGGCGGATGCACAGGCGCAGCCAGCTAACCATGATGACAAAAGACGGGAAACGCTACCAAGGGGGGTGCTGCGTATCATTACAAAGGAAAGTCACACCTCAGGGACAGTGGAATGGTCTCAATGAGACACATTTTGTACGTGTTGAGTTCCACGTGGGCAAGGAGAAAAAATCAGCCACCTTGTACAAATGCAGCAGTACTGCTGTACTAGGTGGCTGTTATACATAGAAACACCTGGGGGGGGTGGGGCCAGGTTCCCTTTAATTTCAGTTCCTGTGCCTGCATGGCGTTTGCAGGTCACGTTGCCGGCTACACAGCAGGGGAACAGCTGGCGTTGCTGAACCCCACTAACACATTGGCTGGTGTTTTTCTCTGTGCAGCTAGCACTTCCGGGCAAAAACTAGCGGTGTTTGAGCCCAGGGTCAGCAGGAGGAGGAGAGGAGCAGAGTGTAGGCCGAAGCCTGCACTGGTGGCAGCTTTTGTTCTGTTGTGCCAGCGTGGCTTGTGCTGGACACGTTGCCGACTACACAGCAGGGGAACAGCTGGCGGTGCTGAACCCCACTGACACATCACCTAGTGTTTTTTCTGTGTAGACAACACTTCCAGGTGGCAACTGACAGTGTTGAAACCCAGGGAATCAAAGAGGAGCAGAGTGTAGGCCGAAGCCTGCAGTGGAGCAAGTTGAAAGGGAACCTTTAACCCCCCCCCCAGGCATTTGTTGCTGAAAGAGCCATCTTGTACAGCAGTAATACTGCACATGGAAAATGGTGGCTCCGAAAATTATGCTCCTTGCAAACGCTGAAGTACACACTCATATAATGTGTCCCCTCACACCGTCAAACCATCCCGGAAGTGGGACTTTCCTTTGTAATGTGACACAGCACAGCCGTCATTCCAACCCCCTTGGTGCCGGGCGCCACCTCCTCAACGTTGTTTGGTTCTGTCACGGAGCCCGCGCTGTAATGTTATCCCTTGGCCATGCACAGTTAGCGGTGCCCGTCTTCTGACATCATGTAGGTGTCAGGCTGGCAGTGCCTGTGCGTCCAAGCTGCCCGAGATCCAACCTTGCAGTGTCATCTAATGTAGTCCCACTGCGGGCCAGGGATCCATGGGCATGCGCAGTGCATATCATCGCCTCTCACTCACCTCCTTCCTGCTTCTTCAGACTGTGCGGCGTCACGGCCGTGGCATGCTATTAGGGATCAGCTGACGCCGCCTAGTCTGAAGAAGCGTGAAGAAGGGGAGTGAGAGGCTAGTATATGCACTGCGCATGGCCATGGATACCAGGCCCACTGTGGGATCACATTAGACGACACTGCGAGGTGTGATTTCGGGCAGCGTGGACGCACAGGCGCAGCCAGGACGACAACAAATGATGTCAGAGGACGGGCAGCGCAAACTGTGCATGGCCAAGGGATAACATAACAGCGCAGGGTCCATGACGGAATCAAACAACGCTAAGGAGGCAGCGCACGGTGCCAAGGGGGTAGCAATGTCGGCTGTGCTGCGTCACATTACAAAGGAAAGTCCCACCTCCGGGACGGTTGGACGGTGTGAGGGGACACATTACATGAGTGTGTAGTTCAGCGTTTGCAAGGAGCATAATTTCAAGAGCGACCTTTCCCTTGTGCAGTATTAGTGCTGCACATGGTGGCTCTTTCAGTAACAAATGCCTAGGGGGGGGGGGGACAGGTCCCCTTACATTTTAGTTGTGCCAGCGTAGCGGTCGCATGACACATTGCCGGATACACAGCTGGGGATCAGCTGACGTTACTGAACCCCAATAACAGAGGAGCGACTGTTGACTGTGCACACAGCACTTCCAGGCACCAACTGGCGGTGTTAGAGCCCAGGGACAGCAGGAGGAGCAGATTGGAGGTATTGCCGCACACACAGCTGGGGATCAGCTGACGTTACTGAACCCCAATAACAGAGGAGCGACTGTTGACTGTGCACACAGCACTTCCAGGCACCAACTGGCGGTGTTAGAGCCCAGGGACAGCAGGAGGAGCAGATTGGAGGTATTGCCGCACACACAGCTGGGGATCAGCTGACGTTACTGAACCCCAATAACAGAGGAGCGACTGTTGACTGTGCACACAGCACTTCCAGGCACCAACTGGCGGTGTTAGAGCCCAGGGACAGCAGGAGGAGCAGAGGAACAGAGTGTAGGCCGAAGCCTGATTGGAGCAAGTTGAAAGGAAACCTTTAACCCCCCCCCCCCAAGACGTTTGTAGCTGAAAGAGCCATGTTGTGCAGCGCTAAGGATGCAAAAGGAAAAGGTTGCTCTTTTAATTATGCTCCTTGCAAACACCGAAGTAAACACTAAAAATGTGTCCCTTTATACCGTTAAACCGTTCCGGAGGTGCGAATTTCCTTCGTAATGGGACACAGCACAGCTGTCATTCCTATCCCCTTGATGCCGTGCGCTGCCTCCTCAGCGTTGTTTTAAGCTGTCACGGAGCCTGCGCTGTTCTGTTAGCCCTTGGCCATGCCCAATTAGCGCTGCCTGTCTTCTGACATAATTTGGTGTCAGGCTGTCAGTGCCTGTGCGTCCACGCTGCTCCAGATCCCACCTCACAGTCTCATCTAACGTAATCCCACTGCGGGCCTTGGAACCATGGGCATGCACAGTGCATAACCTCGACTCTCACTCCCCTCCTTCCCTCTTCTTCAGACTGTGCGGTGTCACGGCCGTGGCATGCTAGGGATCAGCTGACGGCGCACAGTCTAAAGAAGGCGGAGGGAAATGAGCGAGAGCCCGAGGGGAAGATATGCACTGCGCATGCCCATGGATCCCAGGCCCGCAGTGTGACTCAATCAGAAGACACTGCGAGGCGGGATCTCGGGCACCGCGGCCGCACAGGCGCAGCCAGCCTGACACCAAATTATGTCAGAAGACAGGCAGCGCAAATAGGGCATGCCCAAGGGATAACAGAACAGAGCAGGCTCCGTGACAGCTTAAAACAACGCTGAGGAGGCAGCGCATGGCACCAAGGGGGTAGGAATGACGGCTGTGCTGCGTCACATTACGAAGGAAAGTCCCAGCTCCGGGACGGTATAACGGTATCAGTGAACACATTTTATAAGTGTTAAGTTCTGCGTGTGCAAAGAGCTAAAAAAAAAGAGCTACCTTTTCCTTGTGCAGCATTACTGCTGCACAAGATGGCTCTTTCAGTAACAAACGACGGGGGGGGGGGACAGGTTCCCTTACATTTAGGTTGTTGTGCCAGCGTGGCGGTCGCAGGACACATTGCCGGCTACACAGCTGGGGATCAGCTGACGTTACTGAAACCCAATAACACTGGGTCGTATGTTTTTACTGTGCAGCCTGCACTTCTGAGCCGCAACTGGCGGTGTTGGAGCCCAGGAATAGCAGTTCAGGTGGTAGAAAGATGAACACAGCAGGAGACCTGGATGACACCCAATTACTTAATCAGGCAGAGGAGTGGCAAATTCCTGCGAGATCCAGGCCTGGTTCATTTTCAGGAAAGTAAGCCGGTCAACGTTATCGGAGGATAGTCGCATGCGACGGTCTGTTAGTACACCACCTGCCGCACTAAAGACACGTTCCGATAAGACACTAGCCGCAGGGCAAGCCAGCACCTCCAATGCATACTGGCTTAGCTCTGGCCATGTATCCAGCTTAGAGACCCAAAACTTGAACGGGGAAGAGCCGTCTGGGAGTACAGTAAGAGGGCAAGCCATATAGTCTGTCACCATCTGACGGAACCGTTGCCTCCTGCTGACTGGAGCCGCCGGTGATGGTGTAGACATTTGGGGCGGGCACACAAAAGTGTGCCAGAGTTGTGCCATACTGGGCTTGCCTTGGGCAGAGGCACTGCTTCTGCTCCCTCTTTGGGCAGAGCCTCCCCCACTGCCTCGACGCACTGAGCTGCTTTGTAAAGCACTAGCAGCACTCCTCTCAGTTGGACAGGAGAAGATGATGGAATTCACCAGTGTGTCGTGGTACTCCCGCAATTTACGCTCCCGGGTCAACGCAGGGATGAGGTTTTGGACGTTGTCCCGGTAGCGAGGATCGAGGAGGGTGAACACCCAATAATCAGGCATGTTGAGAATGTGGTCGATGCGGCGGTCGTTTCTCAGGCACTGCAGCATGAAATCCACCATGTGCTGCAGAGTGCCAACTGGCCCAGAAACGCTGTCCCCTGCTTGAGACATGATCTCTGCCCGCTCGTCATCACCCCACCCTCGCTGTACACACTGACCACTGGACAATTGTGTCGCTCCCTCCTCTGGACGGAGCTCTTCCTCCTCCATTGACTCCTCCTCATCCTCCTCACAAATTGGCCCCTGCGTACCCCTTTGTGAGGAACCACGTGGCGCTGACTCTCCAGAAGCTGATGGAAAAGGTGACTCCTCATCCTCCACCTCTTCCACCACATCATCCCTTAACCCTTGCAAAGTTTGCTGAAGCA
Source organism: Ranitomeya imitator (assembly GCF_032444005.1). Taxonomy (NCBI): domain Eukaryota; kingdom Metazoa; phylum Chordata; class Amphibia; order Anura; family Dendrobatidae; genus Ranitomeya; species Ranitomeya imitator. The sequence goes on along the minus strand of NC_091283.1, from coordinate 6,113,173 downwards.
GGCAGATAAGGGGGACAGTCATGCTGACTAGTGCATCATCTGCACTTGCCATCCGCGTGGAATAATCAAAAGGACGCAAAACCTGGCAGACGTCCTTCATAGTGGCCCACTCTGTGGTTGTGAAGTCTGATCGGCGCTGACTGCGACTTCTTTGAGCCTGATGCAGCTGGTACTCCATAACTGCTTGCTGCTGCTCACACAACCGCTCCAACATATGTAACGTGGAATTCCACCGGGTAGGTAGGTCACATATGATGCGGTGTTCCGCAAGGCGGAATCGGCGCTGCAGAGCAGCAATGCGGGATCTGGCCAAGCTGGAACGCCGCAAGTGAGCACACTCTAGGCGGACCTTGTGCAGCAGGGCATCAAGATCTGGATAGTCCCTCAGAAAACTCTGCACAACCAAATTGAGCACATGTGCCAGACATGGGATGTGAGTGAGGTTGCCAAGGGCCAAAGCTGCCACCAGATTTCGGCCATTGTCACACACTACCATGCCTGGCTGGAGATTCGCTGGCAGTAACCACACATCGCTCTCCTGCTTTATGGCATTCCAGAGCTCCTGCGCTGTGTGGCTTCGATGCCCCAATGAAACTAGTTTCAAGACGGCCTGCTGACGTTTGGCCACGGCTGTGCTCATGTCGGTCATAGGTAAACGTTCACGGGTCCATGTGGGGGTGGACTGTGACGGATCCTGCAGAGAGGAATCAGAGGAACTGGTGTAAGAGGAGGAGTCGATGCGTACAGACTGGATTCCTGCAATCCTTGGAGTGGGCAGGACACGTCCTGCGCCACTCGCACGATCTGTACCTGGCTCAACAACATTAACCCAATGGGCAGTGAGGGAAACATATCGCCCCTGTCCATGCTGACTGGTCCACGCATCGGTGGTGAGGTGGACCTTGCTACTGACGGCGTTCAGTAGCGCATGTTTTATGTTTGCCTCAACATGCCTGTGCAGGGCAGGGACAGCCTGCCTGCTGAAGTAAAAGCGGCTGGGCACCTTGTACTGTGGGACTGCCAATGCCATCAAGTCACGGAAGCTGTCAGTCTCCACCAGCCTGAACGAGAGCATTTCCAGGGACAACAGTTTGGCAATGCCTGCATTCAGAGCCTGTGCTCGGGGGTGGTTGGCCGAGAATGCCCGCCTTTTCTCCCATGCCTGTACTACCGATGGCTGTAGAGTAGACTGGGAGTGTGAGGATGACTGGGAAGGTGGTGCTGTGGGTGGAATTACACAAGGTCTCTGGGAGGAAGCCAAACCAGCTGTGCGTGAGCTGGAGGAAGAGGCAACACGAGCTGAAGAGGTGGTAGCTGCCGCTGTTGGTTGGCCTACATCTTCAGTGTGTTTCTGTAACTCCACCGCGTGCCTGGTCCGCACATGTTTCCACATATTTGTGGTATTGAGGTTGCTGACATTTTTCCCTCTTTTTACTTTATGATGACACAGCTTGCATTTGACAAAACAAATGTCATCTGCAACTGTGTCAAAAAAGGACCAGGCACTGCAAGTCTTGGGAGCGCCCTTTTTGGCTTTGGAAAGAGACAGGCTCCTAACGGGTGCCAAAGTGGAGGCTACAGGCTCCGCAGTCTTCCCCCTCCCTCTCCCTCTTTGGCCCGTAAGAGGAAGCTCTTCCTCTGAGCTGCTCCCACCACCTTCCTGTTCCTCACGCCACGATGGGTCAAGGACCTCATCATCTCCACTACCCTCTGCCACCAACTGCTCCTCCTGGGTAGTCTCAGCAGCACAGTACGCACGAGAAAGCGGCACCTGAGTTTCATCATCAGATGCGTACTGCGCTGTGGTCACCGGAGGCACTGGCCCACCTGCCTCTTCAGAGTCAGAGAGAAAAAGGTGTTGGGCATCACTGCACACTGCCTCTTCTTCCATTTCTCCAATGCTGCTTGGCTGGCCCCCTGTTTCCAAGCCAAGAGATTCAGAGAACAGAAGTAGAGACGGCTCCTGTCCTGGGCTCTCTGACTGCCTGGCCAATTTGGCAGGTGGTGAAGAGACAGATGGCTGCTCTCCAGTGCTCTGTGCCTGAGAGGATGTGGCACTAACTGAAGTCGATGCCGAGGCGTTAGCTGCCATCCACCCGACAACGGCTTCAATTTGGTCTTCACGCAGCAGCGGTGCACGGCGCTCTCCGACAAAGCTGCGCATGAAGGACTGTTCCCTGCTGAAACTGAGTGACGACGAGTCACCGGCGCCCGCAGCAGGCACAGAATCACCACGTCCTCTCCCTGCTCCTCTCCCTGCTCCGCGCCCACGCCCACGTGCCTTACTCCCTGCCCTCTTCATCTTGGTTGACAGATAAAGATAAGCAGAAAAGTACTAAGGCCTTAGTGTGCTTATTCCTGTAATGCTCCTCCTAACAGGTGTAAGAAACACTAATGTTGTAAATTGTGGACTAAACTTTATTATTTTTCAAATGTGGCCTACACAAGTGTTAAGTTGTGTTTGGTGAACTTAACTTTTTTTTTGGTGCAGTTCGGGCTACAGAGCTAGTTTAAATCACACGGAGACCGTGCAGACAGCCGTAAACGGCGCTGCAAGGCCAAAAAACCCTCCTCTAGGTTATCCTATATAGTGTTTTTCCACTATTTAGCTGGATACAAGTGGAAAGACACTAATAGGAATTTTTTTTTTCAAATTTTAAACTGGCTGCACTATTTGAAAAAAAGGAAATTGTTTTTCAAGGTATGAGGCAGTAACGCACCCTGAGCTGAATCCAACCGGCTATGGCTGCACACAGACTACAGGGCGAGCTGCGCTCACACAGAGACCGTGCAGACAGCCGTAAACGGCGCTGCAAGGCCCCAAAAAAACCCTCTAGGTTATCCTATGTAGTGTTTTTCCACAATTGAGCTGGAGACTGGTGGAAAGACACTAATAGGAATTTTTTTTTTTTCAAATTTTAAACAGGCTGCACTATTTCAAAAAAAGGAAAATTTTTCTCAAGGTATGAGCCAGTAACGAACCCTGAGCTGAATCCAACCGGCTATGGCTGCACACAGACTACAGGGCGAGCTGGGCTCACACGGAGACCGTGCAGACAGCCGTAAACGGCGCTGCAAGGCCAAAAAACCCTCCTCTAGGTTATCCTATATAGTGTTTTTCCACTATTTAGCTGGATACGAGTGGAAAGACACTTATAGGATTTTTTTTTTTCAAATTTTAAACAGGCTGCACTATTTGAAAAAAAAGGAAAATTTTTCGCAAGGTATGAGCCAGTAACGAACCCTGAGCTGAATCCAACCGGCTATGGCTGCACACAGACTACAGGGCGAGCTGGGCTCACACGGAGACCGTGCAGACAGCCGTAAACGGCGCTGCAAGGCCCAAAAACCCCCCTGTAGGTTATCCTATGTAGTGTTTTTCCACAATAGAGCTGGAGACTGGTGGAAAAACACTAATAGGAAATTTGAGAAAAAATGTGCAGCAGGCTGCACTAAGAGCAAAAAAGAACAACTGTGTGAGGCAGTGTGAACCCCCCCTGAGCTGAATACAACCGGGTATATGGCTGCACACAGACTACAGAGTGAGCTGCACACACACACACACAGAGACCTTGCAGAACGCTGTTAAAACAGCGCTGCAAGGCAAGAGCAAGGTGAACAGTGAAGAACACACAGCGTTTTGCTAAATTAGCCTTTGGAAAGGAAAATAAAGCAATTAGCAAGCTCAACTGGCCCTCAGTTAGAACACAGCGTCCTGTCCCTAACTGAAATCACAGCAGAGTGAGCGCAAAATGGCGGCAGCGCTTTTTTATAGTGCAGAGTGACATCATTTCAGCAGCCAATCCAAGCCTTGCCAGTACTTACATGCCCACCATGCTAAACAGGATGTGCCCACACTTTCATTCATTCCTCATTGGCTGCTGCGTTCAATTTGAATTCTGGGAACTTCCGATTCCGGTATCCGATACGCGGGAAGTATCGGAATTCAGTATCGGAATTCCGATACCGCAAATATCGGCCGATACCCGATACTTGCGGTATCGGAATGCTCAACACTAAAAGTTAATTAAATAGATGTAAACACATATGTCAATCATAATGTCACAAAGAAGAAATCCCCCTTGTTATTCTCCATTCAACTCCCCAAACAATGACATCATTATCATGATGGAAAAACTCCCTTCACAAAAAAAACATACATGGGCCAATCAAAACATATATATCCACAGTTAACTCAAAGCATGTATATCCAGAATCAGCTTTCAAGATATTATTAGCCCAAGCAATTTTAATTAGGCAATGTGGACTTCTGCTTGCATCCCAATATTAGCCCAAATTATTTTGATTAGGAAATGCGGCCTGGTGCCTGCACCCCAATATTAGCCCAAACAATTTTGATTAGGAAATGTGATTTCCTGACTGCAACACAGTATTAGCCCAAATGATTTTGATTAAAAAATGTGGACTCCTGCCTGCACAACACTTTTAGTAAAAACTACTTAGATTCTGGAAGGTCGATTTCACACAGGATCCTAACAAACTATAAGACAACTTGCAAGAGCAGCCTCTCTGCACCGTAACACTGACAAAATGTTGCCAGCAAAACAACACGTCTGCTTTTAATATGAAGAGAAAACGTAATTTCAGCAGCCAATGACAGAAGCCCCTGTGTCTGGACATTGTGAATGGTTTTTGTACCCTATTTGGCTGCCGAAATCTACACACATTAAGCTATTTTTTTTAATTATAGCCTGCTGCTCCTCTGACCTATACCCACCCCATCTTCCCATAAAACACGTACCCCTTGCTCATCATACAAAAGCATTAGTGGAAATGAGATAATTTACCGAACTGTGCCCGATATTAGCTGACTTTGAGGAAAAATGCTTGGGAATCCAAACACAAATGCTACATTCATGCTGAATTTGAGATTGGCGAACAAGTTTGCTCATCTCTAGTCCTCAGCCCAGACAGGGGTAGTCATCTACCAAAGGCTGGAGGCTCTCAGAGAGGCAGAATCCACCATAAATCCATCCACAAAAATGTGCCATGGGGAAAGAAGAGGCAAAGTACTTAGGATACATTGTTGTCGGATCAAAATGAAGCCACAAGAAAACAAGGTCAAGGCAAACCAGATGTGGCATCAACCACTTTCCAATAAGCATATGAGAGTGTTTCTGGGAGTTTTGGGATATTACTGGCAGTTTATCCCAAATTTCACCATAACTGCCGCACAAATGATGGATCACCTTAAAGGCACCAAATCGACAATGGCCAAATGGACAGCTGAAACAGAAATAGAATTCCAGGAGCTGTAGCTGTCCCTATGTAAACAGCCAGTCCTGGTTGCATCGGACCTCACGGGTTGGGATAGTTGGCCCTGGAAATCCTGAAGTCATAGCTATTTTAATTCCAGGTGAGCCAGCGGAAGGGTGAGACTCTGTCATTTACCCAAACTTGTGTATTTGCTGCGACTGTTCTATTATTATTTTTTTATTATTATACATTTTTATAGCGCCATTTATTCCGCGGCACTTTACATGTGAAAAGGGGGCAAATATAGACAAATACAATTAAACAAGAGCAAAAAACAAGGCACACAGGTACATAAGGAGGGAGGACTCTGCCCGTGAGTGCTCACAGTCTGCAGGGGATGGGTGAGGATACAGTACATTAGGAGAGGGTAGAGCTGGTTGTGTGGTGGTTCAGTAACTTCAGGATCACTGCAGGCTGTAGGCTTGTCGGAAGAGATGAGTCTTCAGGTTCTTTTTGAAGGTTTCTATGGCAGGCGAGAGTCTGATGTAGAGAGTTCCAGAGTACTGGGCAAGCACGGGAGAAGTCCTGGATGCGGTTGTGGGAAGAAGAGATGAGAGGGGAGTAGAGACGGAGGTCTTGAGAGGATCAGAGGTTGCGTGTAGGTAGGTACCGGGAGACGAGGTCACAGATGTATGGAGGAGACAGGTTGTGGATGGCTTTGTATGTCATTGCAAGGGTTTTGAACTGGAGTCTCTGGGCGACAGGAAGCCATTGAAGGGGTTGGCATAGGGGAAAGGCCGGGGAATAGTGGGGGGACAGGTGGATTAGTCGGGCAGCAGAGTGTAGAATAGATTGGAGTGGTGCCAGAGTGCTAGAAGGGAGGCCAGAGAGTAGGCAGTTGCAGTAGTCAAGGCGGGAGATGATAAGGGCATGCACTGGTCTTTTTGTGGTGTCGCGGTCAAGGAATGCCCGGATCCAGGAGATATTTTTGAGTTTGAGATGGCAGGAGGAGGCAAGGGCTTGAATATGTGGCTTGAAAGAGAGGGCAGAGTCGAGGATCACCCCGAGGCATCGGGCGTGTGGGACTGGGGAAAGTGAGCAGCCATTGACATTGATGGATAGGTCTGGTGGAGGGGTAGAGTGAGATGGGGGAAAGATGATGAATTCTGTTTTGTCCATGTTCAGTTGTAGAAAGCGAGCAGAAAAGAAGGCTGAAATGGTAGACAGACAGTGTGGGATTTTGGTAAGTAAGGAGGTGAGGTCAGGTCCGGAGAGGTAGATCTGCGTGTCATCAGCGTAGAGATGGTACTGCATACCGTGGGATTCTATGAGCTGTCCCAGGCCGAAAGTGTAGATGGAGAAGAGTAGGGGTCCTAGAACAGAGCCTTGAGGAACACCGACTGACAAGGGGCGAAGTGAGGAGGTGGTGTGGGGGAGGGAGACACTGAATGTTCGGTCTGTCAGATATGACGAGATCCAGGAAAGGGCCAAGTCTGTAATGCCAAGGGATGAGAGGATTTGTATCAGGAGGGAGTGGTCCACAGTGTCAAAGGCAGAAGACAGGTCCAGGAGAAGGAGGACAGAGTAACATAGTAACATAGTAACATAGTAACATAGTTAGTAAGGCCGAAAAAAGACATTTGTCCATCCAGTTCAGCCTATATTCCATCATAATAAATACCCAGATCTACTTCCTTCTACAGAACCTAATAATTGTATGATACAATATTGTTCTGCTCCAGGAAGACATCCAGGCCTCTCTTGAACCCCTCGACTGAGTTCGCCATCACCACCTCCTCAGGCAAGCAATTCCAGATTCTCACTGCCCTAACAGTAAAGAATCCTCTTCTATGTTGGTGGAAAAACCTTCTCTCCTCCAGACGCAAAGAATGCCCCCTTGTGCCCGTCACCTTCCTTGGTATAAACAGATCCTCAGCGAGATATTTGTATTGTCCCCTTATATACTTATACATTGTTATTAGATCGCCCCTCAGTCGTCTTTTTTCTAGACTAAATAATCCTAATTTCGCTAATCTATCTGGGTATTGTAGTTCTCCCATCCCCTTTATTAATTTTGTTGCCCTCCTTTGTACTCTCTCTAGTTCCATTATATCCTTCCTGAGCACCGGTGCCCAAAACTGGACACAGTACTCCATGTGCGGTCTAACTAGGGATTTGTACAGAGGCAGTATAATGCTCTCATCATGTGTATCCAGACCTCTTTTAATGCACCCCATGATCCTGTTTGCCTTGGCAGCTGCTGCCTGGCACTGGCTGCTCCAGGTAAGTTTATCATTAACTAGGATCCCCAAGTCCTTCTCCCTGTCAGATTTACCCAGTGGTTTCCCGTTCAGTGTGTAATGGTGATATTGATTCCCTCTTCCCATGTGTATAACCTTACATTTATCATTGTTAAACCTCATCTGCCACCTTTCAGCCCAAGTTTCCAACTTATCCAGATCCATCTGTAGCAGAATACTATCTTCTCTTGTATTAACTGCTTTACATAGTTTTGTATCATCTGCAAATATCGATATTTTACTGTGTAAACCTTCTACCAGATCATTAATGAATATGTTGAAGAGAACAGGTCCCAATACTGACCCCTGCGGTACCCCACTGGTCACAGCGACCCAGTTAGAGACTATACCATTTATAACCACCCTCTGCTTTCTATCACTAAGCCAGTTACTAACCCATTTACACACATTTTCCCCCAGACCAAGCATTCTCATTTTGTGTACCAACCTCTTGTGCGGCACGGTATCAAACGCTTTGGAAAAATTGAGATATACCACGTCCAATGACTCACCGTGGTCCAGTCTATAGCTTACCTCTTCATAAAAACTGATTAGATTGGTTTGACAGGAGCGATTTCTCATAAACCCATGCTGATATGGAGTTAAACAGTTATTCTCATTGAGATAATCCAGAATAACATCCCTCAGAAACCCTTCAAATATTTTACCAACAATAGAGGTTAGACAATAGAGTAGTGTCGCTTGCTCCTGGCAGTTAGTAGGTCATTGGTGATTTTAGTTAGGGCAGTTTCAGTTAAGTGATGGGATCGGACGCCAGATTGTTAAAGGTCAAAGAGGGAGCAGGAGGAGAGATGGGAGGACAGTTCAAGATGGAGATGTTGCTCCAGCAATTTGGAGGCATAAGGGAGAAGAGATATCGGGCGATAGCTAGACACAGAGGATGGGTCGAGGGAGGGTTTTTTGAGGATGGGTGTGATCTTAGCATGTTTGAAGGATGAGGGGAAGACACCTGTTGTGAGTGAAAGGTTGAAGAGGTGCGTTAGGGTCCTTTATGTTATTGCTATGGTATTCTATATGTTATTGTCAGCTGGTGGTCTAATAAAGTATTGCCATACTGTTTTACCCTCACCCTGTGTTGTCTGAGTGGTAGTATATCCACGAGGGAGGAGAACGAGCCTTCAGTGGGATGAAGTCTTTCTACAGACAGACAGGAGATGAAAGCGATCACCTACTGGCCCTTATTATCAGAAACTCGTGATGTGTATGTTAAAATGACCAGATCGTGTAGGTCAAGGAATGGAAGATGCAGGCTATGTTTCCTGCCTGAATCAATACTACATGTGATTGGAGCTAAAGCCGCTGACAGATAAGGTTTTCAGTCTCAGGCGCTTACGTTTGTGCTCGGTTGAGTTTTGGCTCCATTCTGTTTGCTATTGTATTCTTCCCATGTCTGATATATACTTCTCACGCCTATTTCAAATTCATGAAATCGTCCCTACGTACTTCAAATCAAATATAAAAGCTTCAAAACGCATCCCAATAAGAATTAATAAGGGAAGGGTCTAACCTTGAGGGTCTTCCATAATACCGGCACTTAAGTGCTTTCCTATGCATGATGAATATGAAGCGCCGCTCGGGCTCCAGCTCGTCATTGTCTATGTACTTCATGAATCTGATGTAAGTAACAGGTTCTGCCGCTGTCTACTGTTCCACACAGATTACTGATGTAATTTATTGTCATAATGGAAGACATGAAATGTGCCGCACATCCATCGTGGCGGGACTGCGTCCTGTACACAGAGAGAACAAAAAGAAAATCAGGGAAATTCATATTTAAGAAAGTATTTTTCTTGCCTCGGGCTTTCTGTTCACTAAAAAAATATTATTTTGTGATCTTTCTAGTGGAGCAATTTATGTCCCACATCTTGTCGTTCTGCGGTGAAGGTTTGAACTTACATTCGTGCTCACATCTTCGTGGTGACAATTTGATGGAATCAGGTTTTTCCTCCTTCCTCCTCTTCCCTGTACACAAATATAAGCCCTATGTATTTACCATATAAATGATATATGTCCTCCTCCTCCTCCTCCTCCTCTTCCTCCTGAACTCCAGGTGACTGGATTTGAAATAAAAATGCTTTTCCTCCAATATCAGATAAACGGTGCACTATATGCGGAGAAGGGAAGGAAGAGCGTCATGTTATGGCAAAAATGCACAAAAATAGAACAAGGCCAGAAAAAGATGGTGACAAACAATAAACCTAGAAATACTCTAATAAATATCATCTCACCCCACTACTGGTGAATCTGCAGATGTTCCTCAAACAATCTTATAGAAATTATTATTATTAATAATATTATTATTATTTATATATCGGCATTAATTCCGTGGTGCTGTACATGAGAAAGGGGTTGCATCCAGAGTTATAGATATCATTTACAGTTAACAAATTTATGATGACAGACTGGTACAGAGGGGAGAGGACCCTGTCCTTCCGGACTTACATTCTACAGGATACTGGGGAAGAGACAGAAGGTCGGGGGTGCTGCAGCTCTGGTGGTGGTGAGGCAGCAGCTCTGGTGGTGGTGAGGCAGCAGCTCTGGTGGTGGTGAGGCGGCAGCTCGGGTGGTGGTGAGGTGGCAGCTATGGGGGTGGTGAGGCGGCAGCACTGGTGGTGGTGAGGTGGCAGCTCTGGTGGTGGTGAGGCGGCAGCTCAGGTGGTGGTGAGGCAGCAGCTCTGGTGGTGGTGAGACAGCAGCTCTGGTGGTGGTGAGGCGGCAGCTCTGGGGATGGTGAGGCAGCAGCTCTGGTGGTGGTGAGGCGGCAGCTATGGGGGTGGTGAGGTGGCAGCTCTGGTGGTGGTGAGGCGGCAGCTATGGGGGTGGTGAGGCAGCAGCTCGGGTGGTGGTGAGGCAGCAGCTATGGGGGTGGTGAGGTGGCAGCTCTGGTGGTGGTGAGGCGGCAGCTCAGGTGGTGGTGAGGCAGCAGCTATGGGGTGGTGAGGCGGCAGCTCTGGTGGTGGTGAGGTGGCAGCTATGGGGTGGTGAGGTGGCAGCTCTGGTGGTGGTGAGGCGACAGCTCGGGTGGTGGTGAGGCAGTAGCTCTGGTGGTGGTGAGCGGCAGCTCGGGTGGTGGTGAGGCAGCAGCTCGGGTGGTGGTGAGGCGGCAGCTCGGGTGGTGGTCCTGAGAAAAACACAAGGGTTGTGTCTTACTGCAGACTACATCGAGGGAAGAGGCTCCTGCTGCAGCCTTAGTTTTAGGAGTAGTTATGATTGATGTATTTCATAATGTTAGTGGTCATATGAGACAAAACCCAAATTAAAGAACATTTTTTGCATTATGTGGTTATGAGACTCACGCCAAGTTTATTCAAAGATACAGCAAGTAATTCAAGAATTCTTGAACTCTTTCTGCTGAAGGTGTTTGGGAATGGAAATCCTAAAAATCATCAAAATCCACTACTGGCAGCTTCCTCTGCTATTGCCAACCAATGACAATTCAGATGAGTGCTTTCCATGACAGCAGCTCCAATCTGTGTATGGGCTAAAAAGACTTTACATTATTGTGCCCAATGGAGATGAGGAGAAATATGAAGGAAGACAATCTCTGTGCAATGCTGATGACTGTGGTGGCATTATAGATGTAATGTAAAGAAAAAAACAAATAGGCATAAGACATTCAACTGTCCACTATGTAACAGGGAAATTCAAAATGCATTAAAAAGGAAAATATGTAAATATTAAAAAGATAAAGAATTAATGGACAATTCCAGAGCAATTTGTTCTTTGCCATTTTACCGTACTTCCAACTAAAGCAGAATGTACAGAAATACAGAACATCTAACTGGGAAGTGAAGATTGTTTTTCAGCAATGCACTGCCGTTCCAAAGTTTAGGGTCGCCCAGACAATTTGTGTTTTCCATGAAGACTCATACTTTTATTAATCCAATGAGTTGCCAAATAAATGTAAAATCTAGTCCAGACATTGACAAGGTTCGAAAAAATTTTTTTTTACTTAAAATAATAATTTTCTCTTTCAAACTTTGCTTTCGTCACAGAATGCTCCTTTGCAGCAATTCCAGCATTGCAGACCTTTGGCATTCTAGCATTTAATTTGCGGAGGTAATCTGGAGAAATTTCCCCCTATGCTTCCAGAAGCCCCTCCACAAGTTGGTTTGGTTGATGGGCACTTTTTTTTGCACCATACGGTCAAGCTGCTCCCACAACAGCTCAATGGGGCTGAGATCTGGTGACTGCACTGGCCGCTCCATTACAGATAGATACCAGCTGCTGCTTCTTCCCTAAATAGTTCTTGTATAATCTGGAGGTGGCTTGGGGTCATTGTCCTGTTGTAGGATGAAATTGGCTCCAATCAAGCGCTGTCCACAGGGTATGGCATGGCGCTGCAAAATGGAGTGATAGCCTTTCTTATTCAAAATCCCTTTTACTTTGTTCAAATCTCCCACTTTACCAGCACCAAAGCCACCCCAGACCATCACATTACCTCCACCATGCTTCACATATGGCGTGACGCACTCTTCTAGCTTCTTTTCAGTTCTGCATCTCGCAAATGTTCTTCTATGATCCAAACACCTCAAACTTGGATTCATCTGTCCATAACACTTTTTTCCAATCTTCCTCTGTCCAATGTGTGTGTTCTTTTGCCCATATTAATCTTTTCCTTTTTATTAGCCAGTCTCAGATATGGCATTTTCTTTGCCTCTCTGCCCTGAAGGCCAGCATCCCGGAGTCGCCTCTTCACTGTAGACGTTGACACTGGTGTTTTGCGTGTACTAATTAATTAAGCTGCCAAATGTGTTATGAAAAGCAATTCAGTATCACAATGGACATGGAGGTCAGAGCACATACAGTGATCTGAAAATAACCCAAAATAATAGAACGAGCTCTGAGACGTGGGAACTCTGCAGACCGCAATCCCTGATCCTCTCCAAACACAACTAGAGGCAGCCGTGGATTGCGCCTAACTCTGCCTATGCAACTCGGCACAGCCTGAGAAACTAACTAGCCTGAAGATAGAAAAAATAAGCCTACCTTGCCTCAGAGAAATACCCCAAAGGAAAAGGCAGCCCCCCACATATAATGACTGTGAGTAAGATGAAAAGACAAACGTAGGGATGAAATAGATTCAGCAAAGTGAGGCCCGATATTCTAGACAGAACGAGGATAGGAAAGATAACTTTGCGGTCTACACAAAACCCTAAAGAAAACCACGCAAAGTGGCAAAAAGACCCTCCGTACCGAACTAACGGCACGGAGGTACACCCTTTGCGTCCCAGAGCTTCCAGCAAAACAAATAGACAAGCTGGACAGAAAAAATAGCAACAAATAGCAAAGAAGCACTTAGCTATGCAGAGCAGCAGGCCAGAGGAATGATCCAGAGAAACACAAGTCCAACACTGGAACATTGGCAGGAAGCATGAATCAAAGCATTAGGTGGGGTTAAGTAGAGAAGCACCTAACGACCTCACCAGATCACCTGAGGGAGGAAACTCAGAAGCAGCAGTACCAGTTTCCTCCACAAACGGAAGCTCCCAGAGAGAATCAGCCGAAGTACCACTTGTGACCACAGGAGGGAGCTCTGCCACAGAATTCACAACACAGCTGAGGACCTGTGAGGCGTCGATTTCTCAAACTACAGACTCTAATGTACTTGTCTTGTTGCTCCCACTTCTCTGTCTACTCTGGTTAGAGCCTGTTTGTGCTCTCCTCTGAAGGGAGCCGTACACTCCGTTGTAGGAAATATTCAGTTTCTTGGCAATCTCTCGCATTTAATAGCCTTCATTTCTAAGAACAAGAATAAACTGTCAAGTTTTACATGAAAGTTATTTTTTTCTGGCCATTTTGAGAGTTTAATGGAACCAACAAATGTAATGCTCCAGATTCTGAACTAGCTCAAAGGCAGGTCAGGTTTATAGGTTCTCTAATCAGCCAAACTGTTTTCAGCTGTGCTAACATACTTGCACAATGGTTTTCAATGATATTCTAACCATCCATTAGCCTTCTTACACAGTTAGCAAACACAAAGTACCATAAGAACACTGGAGTGATGGTTGCATTATATTGCATTACAAACCAGACGTCTGCAGCTAGAATAGTCATTTACCACATTAACAATGTATAGAGTGTATCTCTGAATCATTTAGTGTTAGCTTTACTGGAAAAAACTGTGCTTTTCTTTAAAAAATAAGGACATTTCTCAGTTACCCTAAACTTTGGAATGGTATTGTAAGCATTTTTGATCAATATTTCATCAAAATAAGAAGTGTCTCCAAATCACAGAACAATATGTAATATGCTATGTTCACACGTTGCATTTTTTTTGCTGTGTTTTTTTTTAATGCAAATTAATGCTGTTTTTTACAGTACTATCAAAATCTATGATATTTAGGAAATCTTATCCACACACAGTTTTCTTACTAATTGAATTGAAAAACTGCTGTGTTTTTGAAAACTGCAGCATGTCACTTCTGCAGCATTTTTTCACCCATAGAAAGCAATAAGTGCAAAAAGCAACAAAAAAATCAGGTTGTGCTGCGATTCTAGTGAAAAAAAGCAAGTACTGTGAAACCCATTCAGTTTTGTGATTTTCCCAAGATTAAACGATAATGTCTTGTTCTTCTGTTAGGGGTCGAGTTCCTGCCTCTGCACACGGGGAATCTCAGGCCATCTCCACTGCGGTCTCCCATTCCTCTCCTGCTGCAGTGGAGCCTGCTCAGCAGAGACATTGATCCCAGCGTCTCGCTCAGTCTTACTGCTGCATTTCCTGCTTCTGCTATTGAAGTCAGTGCTGGGCAGCGGCGAGCAGACGCTTCTGGGACTAAGTCCTGCTTTTCACGTTCTGAGCATGCCCAGAGTAAGATCTCTCAGTGGAGATCAAGGGTCACGTGATCAGATACTGCAGCTAAGGTCATTGGTCCTTCTTGGAAGGTCCTTGTAGGTGCTAGGACTAAATCCTGCTTTGCACTCTGAGCATGCCCATGGCAAGATCTCTCAGTGGAGATCTAAGGTCACATGCTCAGGTACTGCAGCAACTCCATTGGTCCTTCTTTGAAAGGTCCTAAACGTGCTGCAACTATTTAAGGCCCGCATGGCCGCATGGCCATGCACTAGTATTGTCTTTGTTATGTGCTTTGCACCAGTGTGGTCACATGAGTGTGTGTTCAGGGACCCGGCTGAAATAAGCCCCTAGAATGCTGGCACCTCCGGCGAGGAGTTTGTGTTTGGATGTATTCAGGGACCCGGCTGAAATAAGCCCCTAGAATGCTGGCTCCTCCGGCGAGGAGTTTTGTGTACATGCGTGACCACTGACTGCTCTCTGTTTGGGCAGTTAGCCTGTGCCTCTGTGGAGTCTAACAGGGCACAGTGCTTCTCTTTCACAGCTATGCGGTGAATTAACTGAGTTAGTCTATACCGCCATATAGTTCCACCGTTTGCTAGCAGCAAGTACTCCTGCACGGTGGACCCCGGGCTGCGAACCCATCAATAGCAGTAAAAACATCTCTATTTACTCGGTGCGTTCCGCTAGCCCTAACATCTCCTAACCTCAGAATAGCAGTTAGGATTAGAACAGTTTCATTACATTAGTTATAAGTAGGGTTGAGCGAAACGGGTCGGCCATTTTCAGAAGTCGCCGACTTTTGGCAAAGTCGGGTTTCATGAAACCCGACCCGACCTCTGTGTGGGGTCGGCCATGAGGTCGGCGATCTTCTGAATCTGGTATCGGAATTCCGATACCGAGTTCCGATATGTTTGCAATATCTGGAATCGGTATCGGAATCCATATTTAAGTGTAAAATAAAGAATCAAAATAAAAAATATTGATATACTCACCCTCTGACGCACCCTGGTACTAACCGGCAGCCTTCCTTCCTAAGAATGAGTGCGTGAAGGACCTGCGGTGACGTCGCGGCTTGTGATTGGTCGCGTGAGCGGTCACATGGGCGGTCACGCGACCAATCACAAGCCGCGACGTCACCGCAGGTCCTTCACGTGCTCATTCTTAGGAAGGAAGGCTGCCGGTTAGTACCAGGGCGCGTCTGAGGGTGAGTATATCAATATTTTTTATTTTGATTCTTTATTTTACACATTAATATGGATCCCAGGGCCTGAAGGAGAGTTTCCTCTCCTTCAGACCCTAGGAACCATAGTATCCCATTGCACTGCATTAGGTTTCGTGTTTCGGCCGACCCCGACACCGACTTTTTTATAGGATCGGCCGATTTCACTCGACCCGACTTTCCCAAAAGTCGGGTTTCGTGAAACCCGACCCGATCCTATAAAAATAAGTCGCTCAACCCTAGTTATAAGTATAAAGTAAAGATTGGCTGACCAAGGTGTGAAACTGAACAATACCTGACCAACTCAATGGCTGACCAAAGTGTGAAAGTAAACAATGTCCTACAAACTCAATGCTCTGCCAAAGTCTTAGGTAAATTATTCCTCACATAAAGTACGTTACTCTGTCTTTATTACATTTGACTATGGGGTTAGTAATAGGGCGTCTTATAGACACTTCTCTATTACTAAGCCCTGGGTTTGATGTCAGTGAACACAAAACAGCTGACATCAACCCCACAACTATTACCCCTCTTGCCACTGCACCAGAGCAAGTGGTATGAGAGGAGGATAAGCTCCAGAGCTGGCCCATCTAATTGATGCAGCATTTCTGGGGTGGCTGAGGGCTGAGGTTCTTCACCTGAGAGGGGACCAATATCCATGGCCCCTTACTAAGCTGTTAATATCAATCTTCACCTGTCTGCTTAGCCTTTGCTAGTTATTAAAAATAGGAGAAACCCCACATCATTTTTTTGGGGGGTCACACCTATAATAACCAGTAAAAGCTAAGCAAACAGCTGTGAGCTAATATTAAAAGCCTGGTAACCTTTATGGCTATTGGCCCTTCTCCAGAATATTAACATTAGCCCCCAGCTATCGGCTTTCCCTCAGCTGGTTAGAAAAATTAGGGGGGACTCCACACTGTTTTTTTTTTAATTTAAGCATTTATTTTATACGAGTGACACACTGATGGCAGTGATTATTGCAGCACTCATCAGTGTTGTCTGGTCACGCTGATCGCAGAGACACCAGGTGATATTGATGAGGCATGTATTCAGCTACTGGTGTTTGGGAACAGCGCTAATTGTACTGCTTTTCCCAGGCACCGGTACATGTCACACTGGCGACACAGGGATGTCATCCATGTGTCATCAGTGTGTACGTGTGGAGACATTTTGCAGTCCATGCTGCTGGCAAAAAATGGACATGTCAGCGAGTTTTGTACATGGACACACGTGGAAACACACCGACATGTGAGCATACATGTGAATAGATCCACATTTGTAAGTGTCACCGGTACGTGTGGAAAAAGTCACCACTTGTACCAGAGACACTGATGTGTGAAGGAGGCCTAATGTGAAGATTTACTTTTTCTACTGATTTTTGAGCTCCGTAATATCATAAACTCCAAGAAATGGTCAAAGAACAATGTATCAATGCACGGCTTGTAACATTTGTGTCTGGAGAAGGTTCCTCTCACTTTCTTTGCTCACGTGAAACAGTTAATATTTTTCTCACCACTTTGTGACATTTTAAAGGCATCATTTCCAGTGACCTGAATCGGGAATATTGTCGCTGGAGCGAGTTAATTAGAAAACACATTTGTTTAATGAAAAACTAATCCAGGGTTTAATAGATTGGCAGCAAGCGATGACATTGTACACAGCACCAACTGTCCAACATCTGATATTCCTGATTCCGCCATGCTGCCCGCCACTTGCACATTATGGTTTCAATTGGCGTGGTTTCACATGTGACGGAAAGTCTGCGGGTGCAGCCCTGCACGGAGGGGGCATTCACAGCACAGCAGATAGTAAAGCCTCGGCGGTGACCGTAGCCATCCTAAAAGGGATACCGATCTCATCTGGAGATCCATCTACAAGCATGCTGTCCAGACGCTCGCTCCGGTCATCGTTTCCAGGACTCTGTCAGCGTTTTCTTGACGTCTTAGCGGAGGCTTTTGCATCTTTTAGGCTATCAGTGTAATCTGTTTGTTGGATTTTGCCAATGATTTACGATGTAGAAGTGAGATTACTCACACTGGGGTTGACAGAACTTGCTACAATAGTTCTCTTGTGCTTTATCAGTTGCATTTCTGCTCAGATCATATATTGTGGTCACTGACCTGGACCACCGGAGCTGGATAAAGGGATTGACTGGATAAAGGGAGTGATTGACATGAGCCAAACTGAACCTAAGGGATTTGCTACCCTTCACCTCTGGCCTGAACCTGTACTGAGGCCAATGGCTGTGCACAGATGGAGAAGACACAAGACTGGCATTTTGTACAGCAGTTATACGACAATCTTGATGAGGGTTGCGCTGGAGTAGGAAATGCCAAATTAGCAGTGAGTTTGGTGCATCGTTCAGCTGCCAAGAGCCACTGCCAGAAATGTACGTCTTCGGGTCTGGTATACTTTGCTGGCACAATTTACACCACTTCTTTGTGTGTAAATTATGATGAATTCATCAGCCACTCTCAGCCATTCCCTTTCCTGAAAAAGCTTTTTTCATTTTTTGAAAAGTTAGCCTAGGTGGCAAGGATGGGTGTAGAAAGGGCAAAAGCCAACAAAAAATGATTGCATTTCTATGAATTAATATTTGGGGATATTTCAAGCAGCTTTACTGCAGAAAACTGACAAACATTGCTTGTTGAGTTGGATACAAAGTGTTACCGGAGACAAGAAAGCGTGCCAGACACAATGACAAGGTTAGCCAAATACCAGAACCGGGAATGTGACAACATCTGCCTGAACCAGATGTGAACCCTCATAACATTGCAGCACTTCATGGCTTCACTGTACAGGACAAGAATCGGTCACAGGAAATGAAACGTCACATTACTCCATTGGTGAAACCCTCCAGGACAATGGCTGTGGGGCTACAACCCAGCCGGCTAAATGAGAGAAGCAAGGCGATGAAGCCCGGCAGGCTCGGGATACACTGGACGCAGATTCAGATAGTTATGGTTAGTTGTTTGTGAGTTCCAGCCGTAAAGGGGTGGTCCAGTCTAAAATGAAGAGTCTGCAGTAACCCTGTGTGGCAGACTTGTGAATCCCCTCTAGCGCACACGTGAAGCAGGGACCACTCGGGCCGGTTGATGTGGGCCGGAAACCCTGAAACCCCTCTTCTAAACACAAGTCTGGGTGGAGGGCATGGTGGAGAACGTTCTTTACTCACTTTTTCTTTGGGAGCCTTCGTCCACGTCCATGGGACCGGATCTGGCTGCAAACAAGACAGAAGCCCTTGGGTCCGGGAGAACAGGTCGATTTTACAGTGATATTCATTTACACATGGCTGCAGCAAACAGGGTAAGACAAAGTCTCTTTTTAGTGATATTCACTCGGTTTTGTGATCCGTCAGTCCTTGTCCCCGTCCTGACCTGAGACCCAGCATCCTCCCCTCACTCTGCGACCCGGCCGTCATCTTCCTCACCAAGAAGACAGAGGCATGACTCACTGTACTTATGGACTTTAGGCCCATGACTGTCCCACCATCCAGACGATGCTTGAGATTTGCCTTCATTCTTCTAGTAAACCTGCACTGACCAGATTCGTTCTTCTCTGCTGCACCCTCACTACAGTAGAACCTGCTAAGTCTGCCATGTTTAGCCTTACTCTTTACTCCACTCACAACTTGCACTTACTGAGTCGTAGACTCTGACTAACTGACTGAACTCCCTATCCCGGAAAACCATTTCTTATAAAACTCCCAAACTGTGGGCTAATCCCAAATCTATTAAATTTTAGTGATGAGCAAAAATATTCGGCACTATTCGTAACTCACACCAATAGTACGGTATACGGGCTATTCGCAACTCGACGAGTAATTTGCTATTCGCCTCGGTAAATTTGAGTGACTAGCCCAGCATGTTTGGCGTTTTATTTGCTTGCCAATCACACTAGTTCCAGTACCATCTTTAGTGTGGCACTACTGTTATTGGCTGCCCGAAGACCGAGTGTTTGATGCACTGTTATGTGTAGGACAGCACGGCAAACACCGATTCTGATCGGTGGTGAAATCGTCCCTGCTGGTCACAGAGCCGCGGGTCCCATGCTGTCACACTGTGAGTGCTCAGCTGTGATCGGAGGTATAAAGATGACCTCTGGTCACTGTCAGCTGATGGGACTACTGCTCCCATCAGCCTACGCCTGCTGCCGCTAATAACAGTGAGAATATATATATATATGTGTGTGTCACAGACATCTGTATATCTACCTATTCTTTGTGTATTTACTGTATGTAATCCATCTCTTCTATCCTGTCGGCTCCTGTGCGCGGCAGATGAATTGCTGGCTTTTCTTCTATCTATGTAATATCTAATATATAAAGCTGAATGTGTGTGTGTGTGTATGTATGTATGTATGTATGTATGTCCGGGATTGGCATCTGCACCGTCGCAGCTACAGCCACAAAATTTTGCACAGTCACACGTCTGGACCCTGAGAGCATCATAGGCTTTGTTGTGAGGTGAAATTTTAACCCCGTGCTTTCCAATTCACCAAACAATTTTTCCCCTATCTACATAATGGGAAAAAATGAAAGGAAAAGTGTAGGAGGCAAATTGAACAAGGGGGACTTAAAGAATGAGAGCGATGGCGCCAAAGAGTATATACCGTACAGTTGCTAAGGTGGGGCCCCCGAAATGGGATACTCACCACACACGGGGATATGAACACACACACAAAATGCGCCACACACTACCACGTGCTTGAACACATATTTCCCTCAGCACACATTTCACCACAAATACACCAACCTCGCCACATAAAAGTCGAAACACAAAAGTCGCCACTCAAAACTCGCCACGCGCAGAACTCGCCACATGCAAAAACTAGGCTCACGCAAAACTCGCCACAAGTGCAAAACTCACCTCATGGAAAACTCGCCACACGCAAAACTTGCACCCACCGGAAAAAATTGCCGCATGCACAAAAGTTGCAACACATGCAAAAGTTGCCTTACACAAAACTTGCACATACTCAAAAGGCACCACACATAAAACTCGCCACGCGCAAAACTCGCCATGCGCAAAACTTGCTGGACACAACTTGCTACACTAACCTGTCACATGCAACTCGACACACAAAAAGTTGCTACACGCATGTTGCCACACAAAACTCATCTCACAAAAGTCGCTATATGCATGTCGCCACACGCAACTCAACACACACAACTTGACAAACGAAACTCGCCCTAAAACACACACAAGTCTGGTATTATCCTTCAAAAATAAAAATCTGATTATTAAGCAGACAAACTACAACAAATGTACCATATAGGAAATACGGCAGCTGTCAGTCACATGACCTGTCTATTATGTGTATGTGTGAGCTAATATATACTGCCAGGGGGAGGGCTTCCTGTTGGCTGGGGATTTATCAGGCTGCCAATTTAGCTTACAAATACTGAGGTAAAAATACTGAGCAAATAACGTGTGAACGAGGTCTAATACAGGAGGAGATGACACACAGGTATATACTATATACAGGGGAGATGACACACAGATATATACTATATACAGGAGAGATGACACACAGGTATATACTATATAGAGGAGGAGATGACATACAGGTACATATACAGTGGGGCAAAAAAGTATTTAGTCAGTCAGCAATAGTGCAAGTTCCACCACTTAAAAAGATGAGAGGCGTCTGTAATTTACATCATAGGTAGACCTCAACTATGGGAGACAAACTGAGAAAAAAAAATCCAGAAAATCACATTGTCTGTTTTTTTAACATTTTATTTGCATATTATGGTGGAAAATAAGTATTTGGTCAGAAACAAAATTTCATCTCAATACTTTGTAATATATCCTTTGTTGGCAATGACAGAGGTCAAACGTTTTCTGTAAGTCTTCACAAGGTTGCCACACACTGTTGTTGGTATGTTGGCCCATTCCTCCATGCAGATCTCCTCTAGAGCAGTGATGTTTTTGGCTTTTCGCTTGGCAACACGGACTTTCAACTCCCTCCAAAGGTTTTCTATAGGGTTGAGATCTGGAGACTGGCTAGGCCACTCCAGGACCTTGAAATGCTTCTTACGAAGCCACTCCTTCGTTGCCCTGGCGGTGTGCTTTGGATCATTGTTATGTTGAAAGACCCAGCCACATTTCATCTTCAATGCCCTTGCTGATGGAAGGAGGTTTGCACTCAAAATCTCACGATACATGGCCCCATTCATTCTTTCATGTACCCGGATCAGTCGTCCTGGCCCCTTTGCAGAGAAACAGCCCCAAAGCATGATGTTTCCACCACCATGCTTTACAGTAGGTATGGTGTTTGATGGATGCAACTCAGTATTCTTTTTCCTCCAAACACGACAAGTTGTGTTTCTACCAAACAGTTCCAGTTTGGTTTCATCAGACCATAGGACATTCTGCCAAAACTCCTCTGGATCATCCAAATGCTCTCTAGCAAACTTCAGACGGGCCCGGACATGTACTGGCTTAAGCAGTGGGACACGTCTGGCACTGCAGGATCTGAGTCCATGGTGGCATAGTGTGTTACTTATGGTAGGCCTTGTTACATTGGTCCAAGCTCTCTGCAGTTCATTCACTAGGTCCCCCCGCGTGGTTCTGGGATTTTTGCTCACCATTCTTGTGATCATTCTGACCCCACGGGGTGGGATTTTGCGTGGTGCCCCAGATCGAGGGAGATTATCAGTGGTCTTGTATGTCTTCCATTTTCTAATTATTGCTCCCACTGTTGATTTCTTCACTCCAAGCTGGTTGGCTATTGCAGATTCAGTCTTCCCAGCCTGGTGCAGGGCTACAATTTTGTTTCTGGTGTCCTTTGACAGCTCTTTGGTCTTCACCATAGTGGAGTTTGGAGTCAGACTGTTTGAGGGTGTGCACAGGTGTCTTTTTATACTGATAACAAGTTTAAACAGGTGCCATTACTACAGGTAATGAGTGGAGGAAAGAGGAGACTCTTAAAGAAGAAGTTACAGGTCTGTGAGAGCCAGAAATCTTGATTGTTTGTTTCTGACCAAATACTTATTTTCCACCATAATATGCAAATAAAATGTTAAAAAAACAGACAATGTGATTTTCTGGATTTTTTTTTCTCAGTTTGTCTCCCATAGTTGAGGTCTACCTATGATGTAAATTACAGACGCCTCTCATCTTTTTAAGTGGTGGAACTTGCACTATTGCTGACTGACTAAATACTTTTTTGCCCCACTGTATATACAGGAGGAGATGACATACAGGTATATACTATATACAGGAGGAGATGACACACAGGTGTATATACTATATACAGGAGCAGATGACCTACAGGTATATACTATATACAGGAGGAGAAGACATACAGGTATATGCTATATATAGAAGATGACATGCAGGTATATACTATATACAGGAGGAGATGACACACAGATATATACTATATACAGGGGAGATGACACACAGGTATATACTATATACAGGAGGAGATGACATACAGGTATATACTATATATAGAAGGAGATGACATTCAGGTATATACTATATATAGGGGAGATGACACACAGCAGGTATATACTATATACAGGGGAGATGACATACAGGTATATACTATATACAGGAGATGACATACAGATGTATACTATATATAAGGGAGATGACAAACATGTATATACTGAGGTGATGAGGTGAAAATGAGAGGTGTGAGGTGAAAATGAAAAGGTGTGAGTGCAAAATGACAGGAGTGAGGAAAAATAGTGGAGTGATCAGAAAATGACAGATGTGAGGTTGAAATGACAAGTGTTAGGGGGGAATGAGAGGAGTGAGGGAGAAAATGAGAGATGTGAGGGGGAAAATGAAAGATGTGATTGGGAAAATGAGAGGCGTGATGGGAAAATAAGAGAAGTGAGGTGCTATAACTAACCACAGATATTTACTATGCCCAGGCAACGCCGGGCTCTTCAGCTAGTATATATATATATATATATATATATATATATATAATATATATATACTGTATATATATATATATATATAAATATGTGTGTCACTAATATCTGCATATCTACCTATTCTATGTGTATTTACTGTATGTAATCTATCTATTCTATCCTGTTGGCTCCTGTGTGCGGCAGATGAATTGCCGGCTTTTTTTCTAACTATCTGTCTGTGTAAAATATATATATATATATATATATATATATATATATATATATATATATATATATATATACTGTATATGGGTGTATATATTGTAGCGTTTCCCTTAATTCAGGTCTTGAGGGACACTCGCTTGGCACGGGATCAACGCATACAGGCACGGTTTTTCACACATAATGGTCCATTCGGTTTATTAAATACAGCATAAACCATATCTCGAACAGTTCATTATATCGCCATATCAGAATATCACGTACGGCTTTACATAGCCTTCAGTGGTCACACTGGTAATTCTCTCAAGTCACCGGGTGACTGCACAGTTCAGCAACTGTCCTATGTTAGCGCACACAGTTCTTTTCCCCATACCAGAAGTTACCTCTTAGGAGCTCCTGCTCCACAGGTTGACTCCACGTCAGTCCAAGGTCCACAACAGGACCGTCCAGGTCGTCGGTCTCACAGTGCTTCCAGGGTGACTCCACTCCCAGGAGCCTACAACACTGACCGTCCAGGACCTACAGCACACAGGCTACTCAGCGCCAAAGCCCAACCATGTGCTATTCAGGAATTCACAGGATTTCCAACACAGGCTTCCAGGGCCTTGCACTTGGACCACTCAGATCCAAACACAGGAACATGTGACCCACACCCTGGTCACATTACATACCCGTAACCACTCCCTGGGTGGGAGTGTGGGTGTGTGGCTAGTTTGTCCCGCCCATCTCACATAACTAGCCTAGTAAATCTCCCTTCATAACTATACAAACTCTTGAGGGACTACAGGTCCCAGAACAACAACATTGCATCAGACTTACCACACAGACTCCCTCTGCCACACATATCGGCCATTCACAACACAGCCAGTCGCTGTTTCATCACATTTATGCCTCCGAGCGCATCTTTGAAGTGCACACACAGCGCCCCCCGGCTGTAACACTGGTCATTGCACCACTATATATATATAATTATGTGTGTCACTAACATCTGTATATCTACCTATTCTATGTGTATCTACTGTATGTTATCCATCTCTTCTATCCTGTCGGCTCCTGTGTGCGGCAGATGAATTGCCGGCTTTTCATCTATCACGCGGTGTCAGAAAGGCATGTGGCATCTCCTCCATGCTGTGCCCATTTAGTCTTAGCTCTTTCCCATCCATTTCTGTTTTTTTTTCTCTGGCCCCCAGACCGGTTCGTTGGGTCCAGCAGAAAAATGTTTGGCTTTCCCATTGTCTTGCATTGGAGTCATTATTTGGTACGAATACACGGATTTCCCAAATCCGAAAATTTCACTATTCAATCATCACTGTTAACTAGCTAATTCCTATTGTAGTACAACTGTATCTCCTGTACGGTTCCCCAAGTGCACAGACCTCCTGCCTTCCCAGGGACGGCCTTAGGCAAAGCCTGCAGGAGAACCGAACACACAACACCGGCCATAGGGATGAAACATAACATGACTTTTATCACACCCATAACATTAATAAATAACTATTGTTTGATTTGTATCTGTTTCACTAGATATTTATTATTTAGAGCTGATGCCTCTTGTTTGGCCTCTTTTTCTTGTGATTTTGTAGGGTTTCGGTGTCTATGCTTGTTATGGAGGGCCGTAGGCTGTCACTTTTAGTCCCGGTGGTTGCTGTTACTGAGGGTCCTTTGGTTATTACTGGGGGGTTAGTGTGTGCCTCTGTTATTAGGGTTCTCTCACCAGAAGTCATCGTATCGATGTTCCTTGCAGCACATGAAGATCATTAGTTTATCAAAGCCACACTTTACCGCACGATTAACTCTGTGGTTCATTGGTAGATATTGGAGATGTACTAACAATCCCAGCAGAACTGAAGGCTACAAATAGTACAGTATACTGGAGAGATTCGCTTCTACCTTCCCTGGTAATTACTACTTTGCACATAATGGTGTTTTTTCTGTTTTAGCCTCCGTGACCTGAGATATTCTACATTACGAAAGCAAACATTTAGCAGAACAAGCCGTGGAAACAGCGTCTAATTAGTACGGATGTGGCCGGCGTCCGTGGATCAGAACCGGCTTTAATTAGTAGGTAGAATACAGGAGTCTGAGAGCGATGGCAGCAATGAGCTCACTAATCTACAACAGCAAACGCATCCACGCAGAAGGAATGATGGAAACGTCTCTGCCTGACGGGTAGATAGAAGCAGATTCCTCATTGCCGCAGTTGTTTAATGCTTGTTACTATTAATACGGGTAACAATGTTACTCACCGACACATCACATCATCAGGTGGTATAGTTATACAGAAATCCTCTGTGCTTCTGGGGATCCCGCCCCGTCCACTACATTGTGATCCCATGAATCAGGAAAGTTAGAAGAGGATCGGAGCTGTGCTAGAAACCAGGTAAGAAAACGACGGGGGAGTATTGTAATGCACCAACACCGCACAAGTATTTACATTGCTTTACGAATAATACACTGCTCAAAAAAATAAAGGGAACACTGAAACAACAGAATATAACTCCAAGTAAATCAAACTTCTGTGAAATCAAACTGTCCACTTAGGAAGCAACAATGATTGACAATCAATTTCACATGCTGTTGTGCAAATGGAATAGATAAACCACTCAATAAAGGAGTGGTTCTGCAGGTGGGGACCACAGAGCACATCTCATTACGAATGCTTTCTGGCTGATGTTTTGGTCACTTTTGAATGTTGGTTGTGCTTTCACCCTCGTGGTAGCATGAGACGGACTCTACAACTGACACAAGTGGCTCAGTTAGTGCGGCTCATCTAGGATGGCACATCAATGCGAGCTGTGGCAAGGTTTGCTGTGTCTGTCAGCGTAGTGTCCAGAGGCTGGAGACGCTACCAGGAGACATGCCAGTACACCAGGAGACAGGCCAGTACATCAGAAGACGTGGAGGGGGCCGTAGGAGGGCAACAACCCAGAAGCAGGACCGCTACCTCAGCCTTTGTGCAAGGAGGAACAGGAGGAGCACTGCTAGACCCCTGCAACATGACCTCCAGCAGACCACAAATGTGCATGTGTCTGCACAAACGGTTAGAAACCGACTCCATGAGGATGGTCTGAGTTCCCGACGTCCACAGATGGGGGTTGTGCTCACAGCCCAACACCGTGCAGGACGCTTGGCATTTGCTACAGAACACCAGGATTGGCAAGTTCGCCACTGGCGCCCTGTGCTCTTCACAGATGAAAGCAGGTTCACACTGAGCACATGTGACAGACGTGACAGAGTCTGGAGACGCCGTGGAGAACGATCTGCTGCCTGCAACATCCTTCAGCATGACCGGTTTGGCAGTGGGTCAGTAATGGTGTGGGGTGGCATTTCTTTGGAGGGCCGCACAGCCCTCCATGTGCTCGCCAGAGGTAGCCTGACGGCCATTAGGTACCGAGATGAGATCCTCAGACCCCTTGTGAGACCACATGCTGGTGGGGTTGGCCCTGGGTTCCTTCTAATGGAGGACAATGCCAGACCTCATGTGGCTGGAGTGTCAGCAGTTCCTGCAATATGAAGGCATTGAAGCTATGGACTGGCCGCCCGTTCCCCAGACCTGAATCCGATGAGCACATCTGGGACATCATGTCTCGCACCATCCACCAACGTCACGCTGCACCACAGACTGTCCAGGAGTTGGCGGATGCTTTAGTCCAGGTTTGGGAGGAGATCCCTCAGGAGACCCTCCGCTGCCTCATCAGGAGCATGCCCAGGCGTTGTAGGGAGGTCACACATGCACATAGAGGCCACATACACTACTGAGCATCTTTTCCTTGTTTTGAGGCATTTCCACTGAAGTTGGATTAGCCTGTAATTTAATTTTCCACTTTGATTTAGAGCATTATTCCAAATCCAGACCTCCGTGGGATATTAGTTGTGATTTACATTGATCATTTTTATGTTTTATTGTTCTCAACACATTCCGCTATGTAATTAATAAAGATTTACAACTGGAATATTTCATTCAGTGATATCTAGGATGTGGGATTTTAGTGTTCCCTTTATTTTTTTGAGCAGTGTAGTTTTGTTGGCATGCTTCTTTAACCATTAATAATTGTCTCACACATACAAATTATATCAACAAGTGGTTTTCTGAATTCAGCACAAAATGCCACATTTACTGACGACTGCTGTCTCTGAACCTATAGAATTTAGCGTAGCTTCTCAGTTTATTATCATCTGCTGCCAAGTGATGCATAGTCAGACACCAGCTTCAGCTCCTCACAAAAGGCATGATATGTTCTTGAATTTACTGACACTGGATAGAATTTAACTCGTCCACACTGCAAGTTTCCAGTAGCAGAGGTATCAACGTAGCCCTAGAGGATCACAATCAACATCAACATCACCAATCCCCAGCCACTGTAGGCATCACTGAGCCCCTGCTGTGCTTCACTGAGGTTCCACGTGCTCCACTGTAGTCATCATCATGATTCATTGTAGACATCACTGAGCCCCCACGTCCTCCACTGTAGACATCACTGAGCCCCCACCATGCTTTACTGTAGACATCACTGAGCCCTCACATGTTCCACTGTAGACATCACTGAGCCCCCACATGCTCCACTGTAGACATCACTGAGCCCCCATCATGCTTCACTGTAGACATCACTGAGCCCCACGTGCTCCACTGTAGACATCACTTAGCCCCCACCATGCTTTACTGTAGACATCACTGAGCCCTCACATGTTCCACTGTAGACATCACTGAGCTCCCACCATAATTTACTGTAGACATCACTGAGCCCTCACATGTTCCACTGTAGACATCACTGATCCCACGTGCTCCATTGTAGACATCACTGAGCCCCCATCATGCTTCACTGTAGACATCACTGAGCCCCACGTGCTCTACTGTAGACATCACTGAGCCCCCACCATGCTTTACTGTAGACATCACTGAGCCCTCACATGTTCCACTGTAGACATCACTGAGCTCCCACCATAATTTACTGTAGACATCACTGATCCCACGTGCTCCACTGTAGACATCACTGAGCCCCCATCATGCTTCACTGTAGACATCACTGATCCCACGTGCTCCACTGTAGACAGCACCGAGACCACATCATGCTTCAATGTAGACATCACCAAGCCCCCATCATGCTTCACTGTAGACATCATCAAGTCCCCACATGCTCCACTGTAGGCATTACAGAACACCTGCCATGATACACTGTAGGTATCAGTGAGCCCCTGCCACACTTTACTGTAGGCATCACTGAGACACCGCTATGCTTCCCTGAAGGCAGTACCCTCTTTTAATGAATGCTTTATATTTGTTCCAGACATATCACTGATCCGAAGACCAAAAACTGATGCAAAGTTCCAGCTTTGTTCCATCTCTGCTTAGAACTAAATTCCAGAACGTTTTGCATCTTATTTATATGGTTTATATTGTAAGTGATGTTTCTTTTGCTTTTGGGTCAGTAGTGGAGATGTCTTGGAGTTCAGGCGTGTGGTGACCTTCAGGATTTAGTATTCATTTTTACTGTGCAAACTGAATCCTTATTGCCACTGTTACCGCATCCAACGGCAGCACTTCTGAAGTTCTCAAATGTTTTTAGCACCTGGCCCTTTAGGAGTCCGGTGACAGCTGGTGACAGCCGATGACAGCCTGCTCTTCCAGCCACGTCCAGATAGTGTAGCCGATGCGTAGCTCTATATATGTCTAAGACACAATCAAGAGGGCACTTCACAACACTACATTTAACTAATCCCACACCAATTCTTGTGGAAAGAACGAAGAGATCCCATAATAAAAACCAAATGTTTATTAATATTATTAAAAATTCACAGAATAAAAAAGCAAAATTACCGTAGGGGACACCAAAAGACAAGGAAAAAATATCAATAATCCATACTCAGTAGCACTTAGATAGTATCAGTGGATAAATAACCCGAACACAATGGTGAAAGGTAATTAGCACAGTGGCTTAATATATCAAATATATATGATGGTTACAGATTCCCATCTGCCCACCATGGGGCAACCTCAATATAACGCACACAGTGGTTTAGTATACAATTACAATAGTTGCAGGAGAAATGCGCGTCGGGGTGAGGGGATGCCATCAGCACAAGGTAACACCATCTCTCTACCGGTTTATGGATTTAGTGGCCAGTTAGGTTGCTCCAGTGTGGTTAGTCCAGGACCTCCTGCAACTAAATAAACATTTGGTTTTTATTATGGGATCTCTTCGTTCTTCCCACAAGAATTGGTGTGGGATTAGTTAAATGTAGTGTAGCTGATGCGCCTATGTGACCTCTTCTTCCTCATCCATTTCTAGAAGCATTCACTAGTCCGTTGTTTCTCCTTGTGTCCTTTTCTTTTTATGTCAGGCAATGATGCCTTCTCCTCACTTTTAGGACCACTCTATTGATTTACATGTTTCTGAATGCGACAATTGTAACAAAACCTTCGTAACAGTTAATTTTATAGAGGCATTTGTAGTGAAGGACACATTTTCAGCTGATGCTTCGTTATGTGCGATATTTCATACATTTAGTTGCTGAGGGCATGTTTACCAAGTCACAATTCTAAAATGCTCTATAGAATCACATACAACCAGTTAATCACCTAAAGATAATGCAGATGAAAGCTATTATGTAACACAAATAGATTACAGAACATTCCGTAGTGAGTGAACAATGGCTGAATATGTATAATGGAGGTTTAACCTTGCAACGTTCTACCTTAATTGACCATCAAAACATTCAGAATTCGCACTGCATTTCATCTCTCTCTGCAGATAATGAAGAAAATAATAATGATGAAAGTAATAATATCCATCCAGACTTTCTGCCGTGTGGCTGCTGCTTTTTACTCTGTGCAGAGAATCTATGCAGGACGGGGGTAGATGGAGAAGACCGTGGACCCCGGGTTGTCCCCCAAAGCCCTCGCTCATTTCCCCACTGCCTTGCTGAGTCTATAGTCACGTCTTTTTGGTTCTGGCATTGACAATGGTTGTTACCATAGGGTTGTGTCTCCTGAGATGACTGGCAGCGTCATGTGCCAGAGATCATTGCACAAAGCTGTGTTGTTGTATTATTTACCAGGATTTACTCCGTCTCTGACTGTGACCATAATGTGAATAAGCCCTTGGGCGCCGTTAGCAGCCATGGACCCGCCAGGATCTTTGGATTCCTAATGGCGAGATATTAAAATGCATCATTGATCAGGTAACAGGCTCGAAGAAAGGAGACATAAGGAAAAACAAAGACAACACCGACCTGTCCCATGTGGCAAAGCTCAGCACTAGCGATGAGCGAATAGTGAAATATTCGGATTGGAGAAAATCGTCACGAATAATTTCTAATATCCGAGTATTCGTACCGAATAACGAATGCAATGCAAGTCACTGGGAAAGTCGAGTATTTTTCTGCTGGACCCAACAAACCGGTCTGGGGGACAAAAATATGAAAAGGACGGGAAAGAGCTAAAACTAATGGGAACAGCATGGAGGAGATGCCGCACGCCCTTCTGACTCACATACGGGATCTGTTAATAACGTTGCCAGACGATTGTGCCGGTGTTACAGATTTACAAAGAGACCTACCAAACCAAACCTACATTTTTTAAAGGTGAAAATGCTAAGTAACAATATTTCCTTCATAATTACATGTCTTTAAAATAAAATAAAAAAAATAAAAAAATGATACCTCCGCTTTAGCATAATATGTTCACACGGAACGCTTTGGCTTTTGTTTTTCCTAAGGCTCTTAAGGCTCTTACTCCAACATTTGTTAGGACCCTCCCTCATGCCAAATAGTTACCAGATAGTAGAATACATATTCCCCATCCCTTTACAATGCCAGATAAAACATGCCCAATTGAATTATGGGCTTTGCCTGCCACCTCCACCATGTCCACCGGCATGTTATTATGTGGCCCTCGCTTCACATTTTCAGAGGGCCACCAGGTGCTGTGAAACCTGAGTTTTGTGAGGTCCACAGTTCATTTTGGCCACCGGATCCCAATGGAGCCTCTGTCATAGCGGGTGAAGCTGCTGTAAGGTGAATATAATCCAGGAGTTGGGGAGCTGTATGATCAATGTCAGGAAATTGGATTCCACAGGTACCAAAAGCATTAGAATTAAATCTGAATACAGTGTAACAAGTGAGGGCCGGTATTGTGGTCAATGTCAGGCCTGAAACCCATGTCAGGAACATGTACAAGCCTCATTATACCTGGAAGCAGCCTCCTCAAGGGAGAGAGCCAGGAGCGCCATTGACCAATCTGCACAAGACCGAGCACTTCTTCTGGAAATTACCCAACCAGGCAGAATTAATTTTTTCCATGGTTCTGAGCAACAATGGAGTAATTCCAGAATCTGTCCCAGAGAGTGACGACGTCTGTGGAGAGTATTACTCAGGTGACAGGCAGGGCTACAGAGCTCAGGTAAAGGCCTTAGCGTGGCAATGACCATGTTCCAGTACGTGTAAGGCTGCGGCCTGAATAGATCTGAGGAGCGTAATAACCCAGTCTCTTAGACCTGCTTAAAATGTACAGCAACTGGGCAATACCCCACCACTAGGATTGAGCGACTTTTAGTTTTTTAGGGTTGAGTCGGGTTTCGCGAAACCCGACTATCTCAAAAGTCGAGTCGAGTGAAATCGGCCGATTATTGCGAAAAGTCGGGGATCGACCGAAACACGAAACCCAATGCAAGTCAATGGGGGAGCATAGTCGGCAGTGAGTGGAGGCCAGGAAAACACCTACACTGCCCATTTTAATGGCAAAAACATCCATTCTTGTTACTGAAGCTTGTCAATCTTAATTTACCTTATAATAATAGTAAGGCATTGGAAATTGGGGGTCACTTGGCTAAAGTTGTGGGGGGTAGGGCTGGTTCAAGTATTTAGTGGGCCCATGAAATCTGGACCACGTCACGGCAGTGGAGCAGGGAGAGGTAAGTATTTAAACTTTGCAAGTGCTGTGATCCTGAGCAAGCAGGGGGGGCCCACTCGTTGGCATTGGCACTGGCACAGGGCCCCTCAAAGTACGGCGGTGTGTTTGCATGGCGGGGGCGCCTCCCACTGGCAGCGACATGTTTGCGTACTATGAGGGGCCCTGTGCCAGTGACGTCGCCAACGAGTATTCCCCCCCACACCTGATGAAGGAACCTGCACTTTCATCTGCACCTTCCTCTTTGTCCCTGTGTAAGGTGGTATGGTATGCGGGAAGAGGAACCTGACTTTCAGCAGGGTCACAATCTTGCAGTGTAGCGTGCACGGGGAATGTTGCGTTATGGGTCAATGTACCAGCAGACTCATCTATCACTGGCTGGGCAATGGGCAGGATGAGGAGGAAACACAGATATAGGCCCAAATAATAAAGTGGGCTAAATGCAGTTCAAAATTGGTAACAGGACTAACCAGGGGGCATTGCTTTGTTCAGTGGAGTACAACTCTAATGAGAGGCTGACACAGTGAGTAGGCCCAAATCAGTAAGTAGGCTAAATGCAGTTCAAAATTGGTAACAGAAGTAAAAAGGCGGCACTGGTTTGTTCAGTGTAGGAGAACATCAAGGAGCGGCAGACACCGTTGGTAGGGCCAACAAAACAAGTAGGCCAAATGCAGTGTTATATTAAAAACAATTTAACGAGAGCCTGAAGATTGAAGCTAGGGAAAGGCAACCTGGAGAACACCTTGGAGCGGAAGACACCGTTTGTAGAACCCAGACCCAACTTGTAGGCCTAATGCAGTGTGGTTTCAACAACTACTTAACGAGAGCTTGAAGATAGAAGCTAGGGAGAGGCAACCTGGAGAACACCTTGGAGCGGCAGACACCGTCTCTACAACCCAGACCCAACTTGTAGGCCTAATGCAGTGTTGTTTCAACAACTACTTAACGAGAGTTTCAAGATAGAAGCTAGGGAGAGGCAAGCTGGAGAACACCTTGGAGCGGAAGACACCGTTTGTAGAACCCAGACCCAACTTGTAGGCCTAATGCAGTGTGGTTTCAACAACTACTTAACGAGAGCTTGAAGATAGAAGCTAGGGAGAGGCAACCTGGAGAACACCTTGGAGCGGCAGACACCATCTCTACAACCCAGACCCAACTTGTAGGCCTAATGCAGTGTTGTACTACTTAACATGAGCTTTATGATAGAAGCGAGGGAGAGGCAACAGAGAGAACACCTTGGAGCGGAAGACTCAGTTTATAGACCACAACGAAACTTGTGGCCCCAATGCAGTTTTATAATTCTGACAGGCTGAAAATCAGCCTTTTTTTTTTTTTTTTTAGAGGAGGACAGCTGTATTAAGTGGCACAGACAGACACTGCTAGTAGGCCTTACACCACAAAGTTGGCTCACTGCAGGTTGAAAAAAAGTTACATGGGTACACGGTCGGCATTGGTGTGCTCAGCGGAGGACAAATGGAAGGAGGGACCGCAGACAGACTTAGTAGGCCTAAAATAACAAAATAAGCTCTATGCACTTGTAAATAGGTTCCAGGGGTACACACGCAGCATTGGTGTGGTCAGTGGAGGACTATTGAAAGGAGGGACCACAGACAGACTTAGTAGGCCTAAAATAACAAAATAGGCTCTATGCAGCTTCGATTATGTGGCAACCTGGAGAACACCTTGGAGCGGAAGACACCGTTTGTAGAAACCAGACCCAACTTGTAGGCCTAATGCAGTGTTGTTTCAACAACTACTTAACGAGAGCCTGAAAATGGAATTTCAGGACAGGAAACCAGGAGAACAGCGCGGAGCGGCATACACCGTTAGTAGGCCCCAACCTAACTAGTAGGCCAAATGCAGTTGTTCCATTTAACAACTATTTAACAAGAGCCTGAAGATTGAAGCTCAGGAAAGGCAACCAGGAGAACACCTTGGAGCGGCAGACACGTTAGTAGGCCCCAACCAAACTAGTAGCCCCACTGCAGTTGTTCGATTAAAAAACTATTTAGCAAGAGCCTGAAGATTGAAGCTCAGGAAAGGCAACCAGGAGAACACCTTGGAGCAGCAGACACTGTTAGTAGGCCCCAACCAAACTAGTAGCCCCACTGCAGTTGTTTGATTAAAAAACTATTTAACAAGAGCCTAAAGATTGAAGCTAAGGAAAGGCAACCAGGAGAACACCTTGGAGCGGCAGACACTGTTAGTAGGCCCCAACCAAACTAGTAGGCCCACTGCAGTTGTTTGATTAAAAAACTATTTAACGAGAGCCTGAAGATTGAAGCTCAGGAAAGGCAACCAGGAGAACACCTTGGAGCAGCAGACACTGTCTCTACAATCCAGACCCAACTTGTAGGCCTAATACAGTGTTGTTTCAACAACTACTTAACAAGAGCTCCAAGGTAGAAGCGAGGGAGAGGCAACAGAGAGAATACCTTGGAGCGGAAGACTCAGTTTGTAGACCACAACGAAACTTGTGGCCCCAATGCAGTTTTATAATTCTGAAAGCTGAAAATCAGCCTTTTTTTTTTTTTAGAGGAGGACAGCTGTATTAAGTGGCGCAGACAGACACTGCTGGTAGGCCTTACACCACAAAGTAGGCTCACTGCAGGTTGAAAAAAGTTACATGGTTACACGGTCGGCATTGTTGTGCTCAGCGGAGGTCAAATGGAAGGAGGGACCGCAGAAAGACTTAGTGGGCCTAAAATTTTAAAAAATAGGCTCAAAGCAGTTTGAATTATTTTGCAGGGGTACACAGGCAGCATTGGTGTGGTCAGTGGAGGACAATTGGAAGGAGGGACCGCAGACAGACTTAATAGGCCTAAAATAAAAAAAATTAGGCTCAATGCAGTTTGAATTATCTTGCAGGGGGTACACAGGCAGCATTGGTGTGGTCAGTGGAGGACAATTGGAAGGAGGGACCGCAGACAGACTTAATAGGCCTAAAATAAAAAAAAATTAGGCTCAATGCAGTTTGAATTATCTTGCAGGGGTACACAGGCAGCATTGGTGTGGTCATCGGAGGACAATTTGAAGGAGGGACCGCAGACACACTTAGTAGGCCTAAAATAAAAAAAATTGGCTCAAAGCACCTTCGATTATGTGTACACAGGCAGCATTGGTGTGGTCAGCGGAGGACGATTGAAAGGAGTGTCTGACACAGTTAGTACTCAAAAAAAAGAAATAGATGTTAATGTCTCGCAAAACAACAAAACAAAAAAAAAAAAGGGTGGCATACTTAGGTACAGGGGTGGGCTCCTCTGCTGAGTTTCAGACATAGTAATTTGGCGCAAAGTATTTACTGGTGTCAATATAGGACACTGACCCTGACTATTTTAACTAGCATCATACATGTCAACAAATTGGTATTGTCAGTGCCAGGCATTGAAGGATGTCAGCGCATAGACTAAACATTGGTAGAGCTGTGAGAGATAATTTTGCAAATCGTAGAGCACTGTTTGAGCTGGTGGGGGGGGGAAACTGTCTTGTGGCCGGCGGTATAGGCCCAGGGCCTCTCATGTTACAACAGTGTGTCTGACGTTGGGTGCGCACCATCACCGCTAGAGACACTTTATTGTACTATGAGGGACCCAGTGGCAGTGCCGTCGACCAAAAACGGGCACACCCACCTCTTCAGACAAACAGCACTCTCACGGGTGCTTGCACCAAGTGGCGAGACCACGGCCCCGTGTGGGGAGTTTGGCCATTTAGGGAGGTGTAAACATGTCGTATGCTGGACAAACAGCTGCTGCAAATTAAGAGATTGGAACAGTCAGTAAGACCAGTCCACAAGCAAGACCTTTTTATAGGAAAGCTAGGTGTCAGTCGGGAAAGGTGGGGAAATATAATTAGAAATCCATGAGTGGTTCATTTTAATCAAGGTTAGATCATCAACATTTTGGGTAGCCAGACGAGTCCTTTTTTCGGTCAATATTGAACCAGCAGCACTGAATACTCTTTCTGATAGGACACTAGCTGCTGGGCAAGCAAGCTCCTGCAATGCATATTCTGCCAATTCAGGCCAGGTGTCTAATTTGGATGCCCAGTAATCAAATGGGAATGACGGCTGAGGGAGAACATCGATAAGGGATGAAAAATAGTTAGTAACCATACTGGACAAATGTTGTCTCCTGTCACTTTAAATTGATGCTGCAGTACCTGTCCTGTCTGCGATCATAGCAAAATCACTCCACAACCTGGTCAGAAAACCCCTCTGTCCAACGCCACTTCTGATTTGTGCACCTCTAACACCTCTGCCCTGTTGCCCCCTGCAGCTCGTGTGAGAACCATCACCGTCGCTGTGTGCTGGGAATGCCTGAATCAAACGGTCAACAAGAGTTGCTTGTTTGGTTGCTAATATTTGTTTGAGGTTCTCATATGGCATGATATTTTGCAATTTGCCTTTATAGCAAGGATCAAGGAGGCAGGCCAACCAGTAATCGTCATCGGTCATCATTTTAATAATGCGTGTGTCCCTTTTAAGGATACGTAAGGCATAATCCGCCATGTGGGCCAAAGTTCCAGTTGTCAAATCTGCGGTTGTGCTGGGTTGAGGGGCAGTTTCAGGCAAATCTACGTCACTTGTCTCCCTCAAAAAACCTGAACCCGACCTTGCAACGCCACCAGTTTCTATTGGCCCCGGAGAACCTTCCTCATTCAAAAAATACTTATCCCCATCATCCTCCTCGTCCTCCTCCTCCTCTTCACCCGCTACCTCATCCTGTAGATTGCCCTGACCAGACAATGGCTGACTGTCATCAAGGCTTTCCTCTTCCTCGGCTGCAGATGCCTGCTCCTTTATGTGCGTCAAACTTAGCATCAGCAGACGCATTAGGGGGATGCTCATGCTTATTATGGCGTTGTCTGCACTAACCAGCCGTGTGCATTCCTCAAAACACTGAAGGACTTGACACAGGTCTTGTACCTTCGAACACTGCACACCTGACAACTCCATGTCTGCCATCCAACTGCCTGCCCGTGAATGTGTATCCTCCCACAAATGCATAACAGCACGCCTCTGTTCGCACAGTCTCTGAAGCATGTGCAGTGTGGAGTTCCACCTTGTTGCAACGTCGATGATTAGGCGATGTTGGGGAAGGTTCAAAGACCGCTGATGGTTCTGCATACGGCAGGAGTGTACGGGCGAATGGCGGATATGCGTGCAAAGTCTGTGCACTTTGAGGAGCAGGTCGGGTAACCCCGGATAACTTTTCAGGAAGCACTGCACCACCAGGTTTAAGGTGTGAGCCAGGCAAGGAATGTGTTTCAGTTGGGAAAGGGCTATGGCAGCCATAAAATTCCTTCCGTTATCACTCACTACCTTGCCTGCCTCAAGATGTACAGTGCCCAGCCATGACTGAGTTTCTTTCAGCAAGAACTCGGACAGAACTTCCGCGGTGTGTCTGTTGTCGCCCAAACACGACTGGAGTGCTGCAGATGGTGGAACTAGCGGGGGTGCCGGTGGACATGGCAGACTGAGAGAGGGTTGGAGATGGTATTCTTGCTGGTGCCCTACATGCAGTGTTTCCTACTACGAACCTGGTGATTCCCTGACTGCTTTGGCCTGGCGACGAAACCTGCACATTTACTGCAGGTGGTGCGGGAAATGGTGGGCTTACAGTGAGGGAAGGGATGTAGCGTTGCTGACTAGCTTCATTGGCCGAGGGTGCTACAACCTTAAGGGACGTTTGGTAGTTAGTCCAGGCTTGCAAATGCATGGTGGTTAAATGTCTACGCATGCAACTTGTATTTAGACTTTTAAGATTCTGACCTCTGCTTAAGGTAGTTGAACATTTTTGACAGATGACTTTGCGCTGATCATTTGGATGTTGTTTAAAAAAAATGCCAGACTGCACTCTTTCTACTATCAGATACCTTTTCAGGCATTGCACATTGAGCTTCTTTACCCGGATGGCCACGCTGTCCTCCAACAGGTTTTGGTTTTGCCATGCGTTTTTGGCCAGATACGGGCCCGGCAGATGGAACCTGTTGCGATGTTGATGCCTGCTGTGGCTCCACCTCCTCCGCTTCAGAGCTACTGCCGCCTGCACCCTGTTCCCCCAATGGCTGCCAATCAGGGTCAACAACTGGGTCATCTATGACCTCCTCTTCTATCTCGTGTGCAACTTCATCTGTGTCACAGTGTAAGCCGGTGCTATAGCGTTCGTGTAGGGGCACCATAGTCTCATCAGGGTCTGATTCTGGATCAGTACACTGCGAGGGCAATGTTCTGGTTTGAGTCAAAGGAACAGCATAGTAATCTGGCTGTGGCTGTGCATCTGTGCACTCCATGTCCGATTCAACTTGTAATGGGCATGGCCTGTTAACTGTTTCACTTTCTAACCCAGGAACGGTATGTGTAAAGAGCTCCATGGAGTAACCCGTTGTGTCGCCTGACGCATCCTTCTCTGTTGTTCTTGGTGAAGACGACAAGGAAGCGACTTCTCCCTGACCGTGAACATCCACTAACGACGCGCTGGTTTTACATTTAGCAGTTTCAGAAGAGGAGGCGAAAAAGCTAGAGGCTGAGTCAGCAAGATAAGCCAAAACTTGTACTTGCTGCTCCAGCTTTAAAAGCGGTTTTCCTACTCCCAGAAAAGGGAGCGTTCGAGGCCTTGTGTAGCCAGACGACGAACCTGGCTCAACAACTCGAGACTTAGGTGCTATATTGCTTTTCCCACGACCACCTGATTCTCCACCACCTCTACTATCATTACCAGCTGGCAATGGCCGCCCACGGCCACAACCTCTTCCACCAGACTTCCTCATTGTTTGCAAAACATAACCAAACTAACGGTATTTGTTACTGTAAAACCAGTTACAAGGTGAACTCAAACTTCTGTT
This sequence comes from Ranitomeya imitator, assembly GCF_032444005.1. Classification (NCBI taxonomy): domain Eukaryota; kingdom Metazoa; phylum Chordata; class Amphibia; order Anura; family Dendrobatidae; genus Ranitomeya; species Ranitomeya imitator. The sequence goes on along the minus strand of NC_091283.1, from coordinate 6,073,771 downwards.
GGATTTATATATCCCTTTATAGGTGAGTGAGACTGCAGGGAAAATCAGGCCCAATGTATAACAGTACACAGCTTCAGTGGCAGACAGATATGCCACTAACAGGACTGACGCAGATGCAGACACTACCAATAAAAATCTCCCCCTTTTTATTTTTTCTGGGAGAATATTGAAGAAATGTGGCCCACTCTTATACAGTATATGTTCTGTGGCACAAAATTAGAGACAGATACCACACACAGCACTGGCACTGAGGCAGAATTGCCAATCTTAATCTCCCACTATTTTTTATTTATTTATTGGAGAATTGGCAAGAAATCAGGCCCACTGTTAGACTGTATGTTTTCTGTGGCACAAAATGAGAGACAGATGCCACACACAGGACTGGCACTGAGGCAGAAATGCCAATCTTAATCTCCCACTATTTTTTTTTCCTTGGAGAATTTAAAAAAAATCTGGCCCAGTATTACACACTAGGTTTTCTGTGGCACAAAATTAGAGACAGATGCCACACACAGCACTGGCAATGAGGCAGAACTGCCAATCTTAATCTCCCACTATTTTTTTTTCAGGGAGAATTTAAAAGAAATCTGGCCCAGTGTTACACGCTAGGTTTAATGTGGCACAAAATTAGAGACAGATGCCACACACAGCACTGGCAATGAGGCAGAATTGCCAATCTTAATCTCCCACTATTTTTTTTTTCCTGGGAGAATTTTAAAAAAATCTGGCCCAGTATTACACACTAGGTTTTCTGTGGCACAAAATTAGAGACAGATGCCACACACAGCACTGGCAATGAGGCAGAATTGCCAATCTTAATCTCCTACTATTTTTTTTTCAGGGAGAATTTAAAAGAAATCTGGCCCAGTGTTACACACTTGATTTAATGTGGCACAAAATTAGACACAGGTGGGACACACAGGACTGGCACTGAAGCAGAAATGCCAATCTTAATCTCCCACTATTTTTTTTTCAGGGAGAATTTAAAAGAAATCTGGCCCAGTGTTACACACTAGGTTTAATGTGGCACAAAATTAGAGACAGATGCCACACACAGCACTGGCAATGAGGCAGAATTGCCAATCTTAATCTCCCACTATTTTTTATTTATTTATTGGCGAATTGGCAAGAAATCAGGCCCACTGTTAGACTGTATGTTTTCTGTGGCACAAAATGAGAGACAGATGCCACACACAGGACTGGCACTGAGGCAGAAATGCCAATCTTAATCTCCCACTATTTTTTTTTCCTTGGAGAATTTAAAAAAAATCTGGCCCAGTATTACACACTAGGTTTTCTGTGGCACAAAATTAGAGACAGATGCCACACACAGCACTGGCAATGAGGCAGAACTGCCAATCTTAATCTCCCACTATTTTTTTTTTCAGGGAGAATTTAAAAGAAATCTGGCCCAGTGTTACACGCTAGGTTTAATGTGGCACAAAATTAGAGACAGATGCCACACACAGCACTGGCAATGAGGCAGAATTGCCAATCTTAATCTCCCACTATTTTTTTTTCCTGGGAGAATTTAAAAAAAAATCTGGCCCAGTATTACACACTAGGTTTAATGTGGCACAAAATTAGAGACAGATGCCACACACAGCACTGGCAATGAGGCAGAATTGCCAATCTTAATCTCCTACTATTTTTTTTTCAGGGAGAATTTAAAAGAAATCTGGCCCAGTGTTACACACTTGGTTTAATGTGGCACAAAATTAGAGACAGGTGGCACACACAGGACTGGCACTGAAGCAGAAATGCCAATCTTAATCTCCCACTATTTTTTTTTCAGGGAGAATTTAAAAGAAATCTGGCCCAGTGATACACACTTGATTTAATGTGGCACAAAATTAGACACAGGTGGGACACACAGGACTGGCACTGAAGCAGAAATGCCAATCTTAATCTCCCACTATTTTTTTTTCAGGGAGAATTTAAAAGAAATCTGGCCCAGTGTTACACACTAGGTTTAATGTGGCACAAAATTAGAGACAGATGCCACACACAGCACTGGCAATGAGGCAGAATTTCCAATCTTAATCTCCCACTATTTTTTATTTATTTATTGGAGAATTGGCAAGAAATCAGGCCCACTGTTAGACTGTATGTTTTCTGTGGCACAAAATGAGAGACAGATGCCACACACAGGACTGGCACTGAGGCAGAAATGCCAATCTTAATCTCCCACTATTTTTTTTTTCCTTGGAGAATTTAAAAAAAATCTGGCCCAGTATTACACACTAGGTTTTCTGTGGCACAAAATTAGAGACAGATGCCACACACAGCACTGGCAATGAGGCAGAACTGCCAATCTTAATCTCCCACTATTTTTTTTTTCAGGGAGAATTTAAGAGAAATCTGGCCCAGTGTTACACACTAGGTTTAATGTGGCACAAAATTAGAGACAGATGCCACACACAGCACTGGCAATGAGGCAGAATTGCCAATCTTAATCTCCCACTATTTTTTTTTCAGGGAGAATTTAAAAGAAATCTGGCCCAGTGTTACACACTTGGTTTAATGTGGCACAAAATTAGAGACAGGTGGCACACACAGGACTGGCACTGAAGCAGAAATGCCAATCTTAATCTCCCACTATTTTTTTTTCAGGGAGAATTTAAAAGAAATCTGGCCCAGTGTTACACACTTAATTTAATGTGGCACAAAATTAGACACAGGTGGGACACACAGGACTGGCACTGAAGCAGAAATGCCAATCTTAATCTCCCACTATTTTTTTTTCAGGGAGAATTTAAAAGAAATCTGGCCCAGTGTTACACACTAGGTTTAATGTGGCACAAAATTAGAGACAGATGCCACACACAGCACTGGCAATGAGGCAGAATTGCCAATCTTAATCTCCTACTATTTTTTTTTCAGGGAGAATTGAAAAGAAATCTGGCCCAGTGTTACACACTTGGTTTAATGTGGCACAAAATTAGAGACAGGTGGCACACACAGGACTGGCACTGAAGCAGAAATGCCAATCTTAATCTCCCACTACTTTTTTTTCAGGGAGAATTTAAAAGAAATCTGGCCCAGTGTTACACACTTGATTTAATGTGGCACAAAATTAGACACAGGTGGGACACACAGGACTGGCACTGAAGCAGAAATGCCAATCTTAATCTCCCACTATTTTTTTTCAGGGAGAATTTAAAAGAAATCTGGCCCAGTGTTACACACTAGGTTTAATGTGGCACAAAATTAGAGACAGATGCCACACACAGCACTGGCAATGAGGCAGAATTGCCAATCTTAATCTCCCACTATTTTTTTTTCCTGGGAGAATTTTAAAAAAAATCTGGCCCAGTATTACACACTAGGTTTTCTGTGGCACAAAATTAGAGACAGATGCCACACACAGCACTGGCAATGAGGCAGAATTGCCAATCTTAATCTCCTACTATTTTTTTTCAGGGAGAATTTAAAAGAAATCTGGCCCAGTATTACACACTAGGTTTTCTGTGGCACAAAATTAGAGACAGGTGGGACACACAGGACTGGCACTGAAGCAGAAATGCCAATCTTAATCTCCCACTATTTTTTTTTTCAGGAGAATTTAAAAGAAATCTGGCCCAGTGTTACACACTAGGTTTAATGTGGCACAAAATTAGGGACAGATGCCACACACAGCACTGGCAATGAGGCAGAATTGCCAATCTTAATCTCCCACTATTTTTTTTTCAGGGAGAATTTAAAAGAAATCTGGCCCAGTGTTACACACTTGGTTTAATGTGGCACAAAATTAGAGACAGGTGGCACACACAGGACTGGCACTGAAGCAGAAATGCCAATCTTAATCTCCCACTATTTTTTTTTCAGGGAGAATTTAAAAGAAATCTGGCACAGTGTTACACACTTGATTTAATGTGGCACAAAATTAGACACAGGTGGGACACACAGGACTGGCACTGAAGCAGAAATGCCAATCTTAATCTCCCACTATTTTTTTTTCAGGGAGAATTTAAAAGAAATCTGGCCCAGTGTTACACACTAGGTTTAATGTGGCACAAAATTAGAGACAGATGCCACACACAGCACTGGCAATGAGGCAGAATTGCCAATCTTAATCTCCCACTATTTTTTTTTCAGGGAGAATTTAAAAAAAATCTGGCCCAGTGTTACACACTTGGTTTAATGTGGTACAAAATTAGAGACAGGTGGCACACACAGGACTGGCACTGAAGCAGGAATGCCAATCTTAATCTCCCACTACTTTTTTTTCAGGGAGAATTTAAAAGAAATCTGGCCCAGTGTTACACACTTGATTTAATGTGGCACAAAATTAGACACAGGTGGGACACACAGGACTGGCACTGAAGCAGAAATGCCAATCTTAATCTCCCACTATTTTTTTTTCAGGGAGAATTTAAAAGAAATCTGGCCCAGTGTTACACACTAGGTTTAATGTGGCACAAAATTAGAGACAGATGCCACACACAGCACTGGCAATGAGGCAGAATTTCCAATCTTAATCTCCCACTATTTTTATTTCAGGGAGAATTTAAAAAAAATCTGGCCCAGTGTTACACACTACGTTTTCTGTGGCACAAAATTAGAGACAGATGCCACACACAGCACTGGCAATGAGGCAGAATTGCCAATCTTAATCTCCCACTATTTTTTTTTTCAGGGAGAATTTTAAAAAAATCTGGCCCAGTGTTACACACTACGTTTTCTGTGGCACAAAATTAGAGACAGATGCCACACACAGCACTGGCATTGAGGCAGAATGACCAATCTTAATCTCTCACTATTTTTTTATTTCTGGGAGAATTAAAAAAAATCTGGCCCAGTATTACACACTAGGTTTTCTGTGGCAAAAAATTAGAGACAGGTAGCACACACAGCACTGGCAATGAGGCAGAATTGCCAATCTTAATCTCCCACTATTTGTTTTTCAGGGAGAATTTAAAAAAAAATCTGGCCCAGTGTTACACACTTGGTTTAATGTGGCACAAAATTAGAGACAGGTGGCACACACAGGACTGGCACTGAAGCAGAAATGCCAATCTTAATCTCCCACTATTTTTTTTTTTCCTGGGAGAATTAAAAAAAAAATCTGGCCCAGTATTACACACTAGGTTTTCTGTGGCACAAAATTAGAGGCAGATGCCACACACAGCACTGGCAGTGAGGCAGAATTGCCAATCTTAATCTCCCACTATTTTTTTTTATTTATGGGAGAATTGGCAAGAAATCAGGCCCACTGTTAGACTATATGTTTTCTGTGCCAGAAAATGAGACACAAATGCCACACACAGGACTGCCACTGATGCAGATTTGCCAATTTTCATCTGCACCCTTTTTTTTTTTCTTCAGGGAGACTAGTGAATAAATCTGGGCCACTGTATTAGAGTATATTTTCTGTGGCAGAAAGTGGCTTGAAGTAGGGTTGAGCGAAACGGGTCGGCAACTTTCAGAAGTCTTCTGAATGTGGTATCGGAATTCCGATCCCGATTTCCGATATGTTTGCAATATCGGAAATCGGTATCGGAATCCATATTTAATGTAAATAAAGAATTAAAATAAAAAATATCGCTATACTTACCCTCTGACGCGCCCTGGTACTTTATTTTACACTTAAATATGGATCCCAGGGCCTGAAGGAGAGTTTCCGCTCCTTCAGACCCTGGGAACCATTGGAAACCAAATGCACTGCATTGGGTTTCGAGTTTCGGCCGACCCCGACTTTTTTATAGGATCGGCTGATTTCACTCGACCCGACTTTTGAAAAAGTCGGGTTTCGTGAAACCCGACCCAATCCTATAAAAGTAAAGGTCGCTCAACCCTAGCTTGAAGAGATATAACAAAACAAAAAAAAAAAGGGAGTGTCCTTCAATTACTATCTCCCTGCAGTAATCTCAGCCAGGTATGGCAGGCAGCAATAACAAGGAGTGGACTGATGCACAAATTAAATCAAAAGTGTGGACAAACAAACAAGATAGCTGTGCAGAAAGGAAGGAACAAGAGGATTTGTGCTTTGAAAAAAGCAGTTGGTTTGCACAGCGGCGTACACACAGCAATGCAGCTATCAGGGAGCCTTCTAGGGCAGCCCAATGAGCTACAGCGCTGAGGAAAAAAAAATGTAGCTTCCACTGTCCCTGCAAACAAAAGGTGGTGTTGGACAGTGGAAATCGCTACAGCACAAGCGGTTTGGTGGTTAATGGACCCTGCCTAACGCTATCCCTGCTTCTGACGAAGCGGCAGCAACCTCTCCCTATGCTCAGATCAGCAGCAGTAAGATGGCGGTCGGCGGGAACGCCCCTTTATAGCCCCTGTGACGCCGCAGACAGCAAGCCAATCACTGCAATGCCCTTCTCTAAGATGGTGGGGACCAGGACCTATGTCATCACGCTGCCCACACTCTGCGTCCACCGTTATTGGCTGAGAAATGGCACTTTTCGCGTCATCGAAATGCGACTTCGGCGCGAACGTCGCGTATCGCATGGTCGACCCCACACAGGGATTGGGTCGGGATTCATGAAACCCGACTTTGCCAAAAGTCGGCGACTTATGAAAATGACCGACCCGTTTCGCTCAACCCTACCCACCACCATTTTTTTGTAAGGACCCAAATTTACAAAATGTAAAGGAAGCGACAGTTTATTAAAGAAACACAAGTCTCATTTAGGAGCCTGGTTAGTCAGCAATGGTCTTTGTGCAGCACCAGAGAATGTAAAGTGATAACGAATATGTATGTCCTATCTAAGTAACAATCCGTGAACAGACATATATGCTGAGAAGGGACAACTGATCGCTGCGCTGGGACAATGAACTGGACGTGGTTGCTGACTGTTGTGTCTGTGCGACTGCAGGTTGTGGACAGGAGACCTCAGCGCCTCCTTCCTGGACAGAAGATTGGGAAGGACGTAACACAGGGGAACGGCCAGTGGTTTCACCATCAGACACAGATTCTGTACCCAGGCGTTCCGTTCACCTACCGCAATGCTGCGTATGCATAGGAGTATATGGCGTATGCTAACAGAGGTGTTACAGCAGGACGAATTTCTCTTTATAAAGGGATGTGTGGGTAAGATATTTGAACTAGCAGAAAATATATAGAACATCTTTCATTACTCATTTTATTATTCTGCGTAAGGCTGAAACCTGAAGAATTGTGTGGAGCATATTCATGCATTTATGCTACAAAATGTACAAGTGCAGACCCAAAAATCAACATCGGGCTCCCAGACACACAATTAAAGAGACCGTGAGAAGGGCAACATAATAACAAAATTATAATAATGAAATATATAGAGATTGAGAGTAGAACTTTGACCATTGCGCAATGTACAAAGGTTTCCAAAAATTACTCCAAGGGGGCTGTATCATACACGCTGAAAGAGACCATGATGGGGACCTCACAATACTCTTTGCAGTTGTTACAAGAGGTATTGATAAGGAGTACAAGTTTCACAATTGCACAATGTGCAAAGTTTTCACAACGTACAAAACATTACTCACATGGGGTATACATAGAAGAACACTAAGTACTTGTTGCAGAAGCAGCTGGAGGAGGAGGAGATGATTTCCTGAAGAAAATGGGTTTGGATGGTAAGAGATGGATAGTAAGACAACGTCCAAAGAAAAACATTAGGGCTGCATTTACATTATGCTGCTGTCATCCATAGGGTTTACAAAGTCTGAGGAAATCCAGCCCTTGTTCAAATTTAGAAGAGTCAGCCTGTCTGCATTTTCCATTGACAGCCGTAAGCGCCTATCCGTTATGATTGCACCGGCCAAACTAAAAACCTACTCAGACAATGCACTTGCATTGAAGCACCTCTAAGGCTTTCAAGGAGAGGTCGGGCCAAGTGTGCAGCTTTCACAACCAATAACTAAAGGGCACTGAAGAATCAGGAAGGACGCTGGTATGGTCACTTAAGTAGTCTTTCACCATCTTGGTCAACTTCTCCCTCTTCGTCATAGTTACACCCAAAGATAGCCCTTGTTAATTTGATGGATTCTTTAAAATGGCCCAGTTGGTGGACACTCTACCCCCAAGTTGCACCTGGTGTGCATGGCCCTCTGTTATCCCTGTGGGTGAAAAGAGCCGGTACCCCTGCCAGCAGCGTTGTCTGAGGGTAATCGTTTTAGCAAGTCTTCCACAACGGCCCTCTGCCATGCATGCACTGAAAATGGCTTGTCTGCCTCCGACATGAGAGAAGGACATTTTTCCTTGTACTGTTGGTCAAGAAAGGTGCATAGCCAGTATTTCATGTTGGACAAAATGTTTTTCAGATGAGGATCTTGGAAAAGGCATCTGGACTGAACTCCATGAATGCCATGTGTGGCAGACTACAAAACGTCAAACTTTCAGTGTCCTCACCTGGAAGAACACTAACCATCCTCTCTTCCTCATGATGCAAAGCCTGCTCCTCTTCGGGCCATCCATGCTGGATAGGCATGAAGCTAGGATTGGGAGTCCCCTCTGTAGCTCAGACCAACAACTCCTGTTCCTCCTCCTCCTCCTACTCACCCTGTTCCTCATCACCCAAAGTGGACTGAGAGTATTGTGTGAGACTGATCTGTGTGTTATCAGCCACTGTAAATTCTGGCTCCATAACCATCTGCTCACTCCTTACTGAGATTCTACAGCAAATGTTTTAATAGACAGAGCAGCGGGATGGTTACGCTGATAATAGCGTCATCAGCGCTCATCATCTTGGTGCGGTACTCCCAGTTTTGAAGAAACTCACATATGTCAGTGATCCACACCCACTCGGTAGTTGTTATGTGTGGGGGCTGAGTGTTACTTTGACGGTCATTTAGAAGCTGGAATTCAGACACTGTCCTCTACTGCTCACTAAGCCTTGCCAACATATGGAAGGTCAAATTCCAGCATGTGGGCAGGTCACAAATCAGTCGGTAAGAAGGCAAATTAAAGCGCTGCTTCAACGAAGCTAGACCGCCGAAAGCCTGAGATGACTTTCTGATATGTGCACAGACACAGCATATCTGGGCAATTAGAGCCGGCAAGCCAGGGTATGTTTTTAAGAACCACTGTACAATCTAGTTCAGTGTGTGGGCCATGCATGGAATGTGTACCAGCTTGCCAAGCTTTAAAGCCGCCACCAAGTTACACCCATTATCGCATGTAACCAGACCTGGTTGAAGGTTCAGTGGAGAGAGCCACTGATCGGTCTTTTATCCCTTTCAACAGCGTGGCTGCGTTGTGAGCTTTATCACCTAAACAGATGAGCTTTAGCAGAGCCTGCTGCTGCTTTGCCACAGTAGTGCTGCAGACTTCCCAGCTGGGTAGTGATGGGGAGGCTAGTTCTGCTGAGGATGGGGTGGAGGAGGACAGACAGGAACTGGATGTGTGGAGATGGAAACCCTGATGGAAGTTGGGCCCGCTATTCTTGGTGTGGGTAAGATGTGTGAGGTCCCAACATCTGACTCTGTCACAGACTCCTCCAGGTTAATCCAGTGTGACGTTAAGGAAATGTAGCACCCCTGTCCAAAGAACTTATCCTCATGTCTGTGGTTAGGTGGACCTTCCCTGTGACCGTGTTGGCCAGAGCTGAAATTGTGTTATGCATGCTTATGTAATGTGGGCATGACACATTGGGAAAAATAGTGCGGCTGGGAATCAAGTACCGTGGGTCTGCCACTGCCAAGAGGTTGCGGAAAGAGTAATTTCCCACAAGTCAAAATGAAAACATTTCCAGGGCTAGCGATCTGGCAATGTGGGTGTTTAGCATTTGGGCCTGTTTGATATTTCTGCTATCTGTTAATTGTCGGGTCAGGGACAAGTGAACGCTACGCTGTGAGAACGAACTGGACATGATTGCTGACTGTTGTGTCTATGCAACTGCAGGTTGTGGGTAGGAGGCATCAGTTCCTGCTTTATGGTCAGCAGATTGGGAAGGTCGTAACACAGGAGAAGGGGCAGTGGTTTCACCATCAGACACAGATTTTGTACCCAGGCATTCCACCCATCTACTGGGGTGCTTGGCTTCTATGTGCTTTTGAATGCTAGTGATGCTCAGATTGACAATGTTCTTGCCTATTCATAGCTTGGTTTGACAGATGCTATAAATTACAATTGTTTTGTCTGAAAGAATTTCAGAAAAAACTACCAAACAGAAAAAAACCTGCCAAAAAACTGGCCTGTTATTTAGCCGAGTGGGGGGGCTTTTTCGAAAAGTTGACCGAGTTCTCCCTCTAGTCAAACCACTACCTCCTCTTGCCTCTTTTTGTGCTACAGATCCATCCCTATCTGCACTGCTGTGCTCACTAGGCGTGCCACCGTGCCAGGTTGGATCAGTGGCCTCATCATCGACCATGTCATCTTCCAATTCATCAATCTGATCCTCCTTCTGAGTTGTGATTTTAGGCTGACCTTATTCAACTGTGAGTCATTATTATCCTCCACCTCTTCAGACATAAATTGATGTTCTCCAACGTGGCTTTCTCCTGGCCGTGGAAGCTCAAATCTTTGGGCATCACTGCACTCCACCTACTCATGACTTTCTTTAATGCTGCACGTTGAGAGGCATGACAAATTACCAGGGAACGTAAACAGTTCCTCAGAGTGGCCAGCGTTGGGGTCATATGTCTCCTCCTGGGACTCTTGATGGTGGGAGGAAGGAGGAGCAAGTTGAGGATTCAGAGGCCCACCCTCTTGGCCCCTGAGACTGGACTGTGTGGAAGATTTCATGGTGGTGCTTGTCAACACACTAGAGCCTTTGCCTGCCATACAATCTACAACATCCTCGCACTTGTCTGGGTCCGTCAGTGGTGTAGCGCACTTACCAAATTCTGACAGAAATCTGGAATGAGATCCAGTCACCTTCTGAACTGTAACACGGCCTTGGCGATCACCACCACATACACATCCCTTAGCGTAATCCTTTCTCATATTAACTGCGTTATGCTTGTGAAAAATAATTTTCTGTCTTTATTTTTCACAAGTACCCTTACAGAGATGTTATGTATAAATTCAATATATCTAGCAATGAATGGCAATTTTTTTTAACATATCAGCTTTATTACCCATGGCAAAAGCAGATTCACGAAAATGAAAGGTAAATAGTTATGTTTGCGTATCTCTGCAGGCTTTGCGTCAGTCACACAACTGCTAGATAAAGAAATGATATTCATTACACCAATAGAAAATTATCGCTATTTTTAGATCACTTTGCTAATACACACTGCAATAGCAGACTAAGGAAAATTATGGCCACTGCTAAATTTTGATGTTTGCTTATCTCTACCCAAATTGCGCCAGTTGCACAACTGCTATATAAAGATATGCTATTTATTAAAACAATAGACATTTTTGGAGATTTTTTCATCGGCTTTATGAGACACACCAAGAGCAGTCTCAGGGAAATTACTTGTAAATAGTGACGTTTCCGTAGCTCAGCAGTTCTTGCGCCAGTTGCAAAACTGCTAGATAAATATTAGGTATTTAAGCAATAGATGAGGAATATTATTCATAAATTAGCTTTTAAAATGGATGTTACTTTATGCTGGCACTAAGGAATATTATTCAGCTGTAAGAAATATATTTTTATAGGCTCCTACACAGGAATATTATGTAGTTTAAAAAAAAAATGTTTTTTTGTATATGCTGGTACTAACTAATATTATTTCCCTCTAAAAATATCTGATTTTTATATTTTGGTTGTGGATGAAACCCTGCCTATTTCAGCCTAATCCTACAGTCTGTTCCCAATACTAACTACTATACAACACAGTGGAAAATAGCAGAGATCTGCTGCATGTAGTTGCAATGATGAGAACACCCAGGTGCCTGCCATCTCCCTCCTATTAAATCTCTCCTTGCTAAACCACCACCAAACAAAAAACTAATCTTCACAATCTTCAGCTCTTAAAATATCCTTTTTGTAATGAATGACGCTTACTATAAACTCACACTATGCTATCCCTACACTGTTTCCTGCTGTAATGTGCGTAAGATGGCATCGTCGGTAGTGTTGAGCATTCCGATACTGCAGGTATCGGGTATCGGCCGATATTTGCTGTATCGGAATTCCGATAAAGAGTTCCGATATTTTTATGATATTGGAAATCGGAATCGGAAGTGTTCCCAGTCATCTTCGGAGTGTGCGGTGCGTATGGTTCCCAGGGTCTGGAGGAGAGGAAACTCTCCTTCAGGCCCTGGGATCCATATTCATGTAAAAAATAAAGAATAAAAATAAAAAACATGGATATACTCACCCCTCCAACGAACCCTGGCTGTCACCGCTGCAAGCGTCCGCCTCCGTTCCTGAGAATGCAGAGAGTGAAGGACCTTCGATGACGTCGCGGTCAGGTGAGCGGTCATGTGAGCGATCAGGTGACTGGTCACCTGACCGTGACGTCATCGAAGGTCCTTCACTCTCTGCATTCTCAGGAACGGAGGCAGACGCTTGCAGCGGTGACAGCCAGGGTTCGTCGGAGGGGTGAGTATATCCATGTTTTTTATTTTTATTCTTTATTTTTTACATTAATATGGATCCCAGGGCCTGAAGGAGAGTTTCCTCTCCTTCAGACCTTGGGAACCATCCAGGATACCTTCCGATATTTGTCCCATTGACTTGTATTGGTATCGGGTATCGGTATCGGCGATATCCGATATTTTTTGGATATCGGCCGATACCATCCGATACCGATACTTTCAAATATCGGAAGGTATAGCTCAACACTAATCGTCGGCCTTTAAATATCCCCTACGAAGGAAGGCCAGCCAATCACAGTAATGCCACACCAAAGATGGCGCCAACATTATTGTGATTGACAACCCAGTCCAGCATGTTCATTGGCTGCAAATTAAGCACCAAACATGCTGGGCAGGTCACTCGAATATACCGAGGCGAATACCTAATTACTCGCCGTATACGGTACTATTCGTGCGAGTAACGAATAGAGTCGAATGTAGTCGCTCATCACTGCTCAGCACCATAATGGCATCATTAGGTTAGTTTTTGTTACATTTTTTAATTAATTATTTTTCTTTCCTTAGATTCATTATTGGGAAATTCTCCGCTGTCTCTAAACACGGCATGTAATAATTTCATGCAGCGGACAGACCTCGCTCGATCCACTTCATATACCATGGAAGATATTATTGTGTGAGTCTTCCACAGATGAGAGAACTTTCTCTGTGCTGCTGATGGGCTTTGCATTTGCCATTTCCCGCAGTTCATTATCTTTTCACTGATTTTCCCTTTGACAAGTTATTGTACATCCCCCTATGAATATTTATACAACAGGTGAACTTCAATTCCATCTTCTCCATGGTAAAACTATCAAGTAAGTTCTCTTCTAATTATTTTTGTGCTTTCCTCATTACTTCCGAACCTTGTCACATTCCATTTAGCAAACACAAACTAGCTCAGTATTGGACTTATCACAGGCTGCAACTTTTGTGCTATTAATTTGTGGAAAAGAAAATCTTTAGATGGATGTTATCCAAGCTGAAAATGAATTCCTGTGAAAACAAATCAAATCATTGACTTGTTATTTGTCTCCAATTCTATTCGTCTTTAGTTTTTTCTTCTATTGTTCTCTCTGTTTGCTTAACCGGTTTGGATGTCTGAGCACCGGCCGTAGAGAACATCTTAACCCCGTGATGGCCGTGTCCAGTCAGAAGTATGCGGCACTACAGAAACCAGCAGAGCACTAAGCGGAGGAGGACATGACTTTGGGAGGGGTGGACCTTTAACTCCTGCAGTTTTGTTTGTATAGCAGTGGAGACTTTAACCCCTTCATGACATGAGCAGTACATGTACTGCTCATATCGTGTCTCCCCCTTTGATGTGGGCTCCGGCGTTGAGCCCACATCAAAGTCGAGACATGTCAGCTGTTTTGTACAGCTGACATGTGCGCGCAATAGCGGCGGGTGAAATAGCGATTCCCCCGCCGCTATTAACCTGTTAAATGCCGCTGTCAAACTCTGACAGCGGCATTTAACCATCGCGCGGCCGGAAAAGAAGCACATCGCCAACCCCCGTCACATGATCGGGGGTCGGCGATGCGTCAGGATGGTAACCATAGAGGTCCTTGAGACCTCTATGGTTACTGATGCAGGCCTGCTGTGAGCGCCCCCCTGTGGTCGGTGCTCATAGCACACCTGCAATTCAGCTACATAGCAGCGATCTGATGTTCGCTGCTATGTAGCTGAGCCGATCGAGTGGTGCCAGCTTCTAGCCTCCCATGGAGGCTATTGAGGCATGGCAAAAGTTAAAAAAAAATGTTTTTAAAAATATGAAAAAAAATAAAAAAATATGAAAGTTTAAATAACCCCCATTTTGCCCCATGCAAAATATAATAAAAAAAAAAAATCAAACCTACACATATTTGGTATCGCCGCGTTCAGAATTGCCCGATCTATCAGTAAAAAAAAAGCATTAACCTGATCGCTAAACAGCGTAGCGAGAAAAAAATTTGAAACACCAGAATTACGTTTTTTTTGGTCGCCGTGACATTGCATTCAAATGCAATAACGGGCGATCAAAAGAACATATCTGCACAAATGTGGTATCATTAAAAACGTCAGCTCGGCACGCAAAAAACAAGCCCTCACATGGCCATATTGACGGAAAAATAAAAAAGTTACGGCTCTGGGAAGGAGGGAAGTGAAAAATGAAAACACAAAAACGAAAAAGGGCCGCGACTTGAAGGGGCAAGAGTGATGTTGCTTTAAGACAAAGGACCACAGTACATATGTGCCTGGTGTGTTATTGTGAGCACGGTGGACTTATATAGAGGAGGTAACTCTCTGTCTCTCTCCCTCTTTCTCTCACCGGAGGAACGGGGGGAAACATCACCTGCCCTCCCGCCCTGTTATAATCTCTGTCCTAAAACGTTTTAATTATTACTTGTATAATGATGAATGCTTTATTGTATATTTTTGAATTTACATTGTATATCTTATACCAGGCCTAATTTTATCATGACTATAAAGAGTTAACATTAGTATTAACCTTCTACGTCCAAGGAAAGGTCAATCCTTCAGCCATGGTTCCCTAGAGGTTTCCTCCACAGGGGTTTTTTCCTCTCCTGAGGTTGTAGGATGACTGTGAGTTGGAGGCTTGCCAAGTTTAGTCCCCTTAATGCTTTTTCAGGGACAACTACTTTACAAGTTTACAAAAGTGATTTATTTAAAAAAAAAGTGGCTAAAAGTGTCAAATGTAACTTGGAATTTATAACTCGTCACAGCTTTGTTATTTAGGAGTCAGGTGGAAGTTGCAGACAAATTAGGGTGTACTCAGGATGTAAAACCTCATGTTGGTGAGCAGGCTATGCTTTGGTGGCCTCAAGGACGTTGTAATGGTAACATCAGTCAGGGGTGGGTACAGTGGTTAAGCACAGGAGTGAGGATAATGGGGTCATTGATGCCCTGAAAGTTTACTGGTTTTGCTGGAATGGCCCCAATGTGTGTTGCTGCTTTATAGCTGTCTGTCCCGGTGCCACCCCTTTATGGCTGTCTGTCCTGGTGCCACCCCTTTATGGCTGTCTGTCCTGGTGCCACCCCTTTATGGCTGTCTGTCCTGGTGCCACCCCTTTATGGCTGTCTGTCCTGGTGCCACCCCTTTATGGCTGTCTGTCCTGGTGCTATATGTCAGATAGCTGGGGGTATCTCAGTACTTATAAATCCCAACTAGCACTTCACCTGACTCCTACTGGAATTGTTTTAATCCTGTGATTTAAATAAAGCTGTGGCCATTTTGACAACTAAAATAATGTGTTTTGTTTATTTATGCTAGTGCCTAGGATTACTGTAGTAATGGTTGTTTTAACCCCTTAGCGACCGCCGATAGGCCTTTTAACGGCGGCCGCTAAGGGTACTTAAACCACAGCGCCGTTAATTAACGGCGCTGTGGAAAAAGTCCATAGCGCCCCCCAGAGGCCGATTTTCTCCGGGGTCTCGGCTGCCGAGGGGGGTTTTTAACCCTCCCCGCATTTGCGATCGCCGGTAATTAACCGTTTACCGGCGATCGCAAAAAAAAAAAAAGCGATCTCTTTTTAATTTCTCTGTCCTCCGATGTGATCGCACATCAAAGGACAGAGAAAAGGGGTCCCAGGTGGCCCCCCAATACTCACCTAGCTCTCCCGATGCTCCTCGTGTCTCCCGGTGGGCGCCGCCATCTTCAAAATGGCGGGCGCATGCGCAGTGCGCCCGCCGGCCGGAACCGGGAGAATCTTTGGGGTCTCGGCTGCCGGGGGTAGCCGAGACCCCAAAGAGCATGATCGGGGTCGGTATTACCGACCCCTGTTTTGCGATCGCCGGTAATTAACTGTTTACCGGCGACCGCAAAAAAAAAAAAAAAAGTAAAGTGCAATTCTCTGTCCTCTGATGTGATCGCACATCAGAGGACAGAGAAATAGGGGGATTCGGGGACCCTAGCATACTCACCTAGGTCCCTGGATCCTCTTGCTGCTCCTCCTGGCCGCCGGCAGAAGAACATGGCGGACGCATGCCCAGTGCGCCCGCCATCTGTCTCCATCTGCCGGCCGGCAGGAGAACAGCAGTTGGGGCTAAAATTAGGGTTAGGGGTAGGGTTAGGGGTAGGGTTAGGGGTAGAGGTAGGGTTAGGGGTAGGGTTAGGGGTAGGGTTAGGGGTAGGGGTAGGGTTAGGGGTAGGGTTAGGGGTAGGGGTAGGGTTAGGGGTAGGGTTAGGGTTAGGGGTAGGGTTAGGGTTAGGGGTAGGGTTAGGGGTAGGGTTAGGGTTAGGGTTAGGGGTAGGGTTAGGGGTAGGGCTAGGGTTAGGGCTAGGGGTAGGGGTAGGGTTAGGGCTAGGGTTAGGGCTAGGGTTAGGGCTAGGGTTAGGGCTAGGGTTGGGGCTAAATTTAGGGTTAGGGTTGGGGCTAAATTTAGGGTTAGGGTTGGGGCTAAATTTAGGGTTAGGCTTCTTTCACACTTACGTCGGTAGCATACTCACCTAGGTCCCTGGATCCTCTTGCTGCTCCTCCTGGCCGCCGGCAGAAGAACATGGCGGACGCATGCCCAGTGCGCCCGCCATCTGTCTCCATCTGCCGGCCGGCAGGAGAACAGCAGTTGGGGCTAAAATTAGGGTTAGGGGTAGGGTTAGGGTTAGGGGTAGGGTTAGGGGTAGGGTTAGGTGTAGAGGTAGGGTTAGGGGTAGGGTTAGGGGTAGGGTTAGGGGTAGGGGTAGGGTTAGGGGTAGGGTTAGGGGTAGGGGTAGGGTTAGGGGTAGGGTTAGGGTTAGGGGTAGGGTTAGGGTTAGGGGTAGGGTTAGGGGTAGGGTTAGGGTTAGGGTTAGGGGTAGGGGTAGGGTTAGGGCTAGGGTTAGGGCTAGGGTTAGGGCTAGGGTTAGGGCTAGGGTTGGGGCTAAATTTAGGGTTAGGGTTGGGGCTAAATTTAGGGTTAGGGTTGGGGCTAAATTTAGGGTTAGGCTTCTTTCACACTTACGTCGGTACGGGGCCGTCGCAATGCGTCGGCCCGACATACCGACGCACGTTGTGAAAATTGTGCACAACGTGGGCAGCAGCTGTAGTTTTTCAATGCATCCGCTGCCCAATCTATGTCCTGGGGAGGAGGGGGCGGAGTTACGGCCACGCATGCGCGGTCAGAAATGGCGGATGCGACGTACAAAAAAACCTTTCATTGAACGTTTTTTTGTGCCGACGCTCCGCCAAAACACAACTGATCCAGTGCACGACGGACGCGACGTGTGGCCATCCGTCACGATCCGTCGGCAATACAAGTCTATGGGCAAAAAACGCATCCTGCGGGCACATTTGCAGGATCCGTTTCTTGTCCAAAACGACGGATTGCGACGGAATGCCAAACGACGCAAGTGTGAAAGTAGCCTTAGGGCTAGGGTTAGGGTTGGGGCTAAAGTTAGGGTTAGAGCTGGGATTAGGGTTAGGGTTTGGATTAGGGTTGGTATTAGGGTTAGGGTTGGCATTAGGGTTACGCTTGGGATTAGGGTTAGGTTTGGGATTAGGGTTAAGGTTAGGGTTGTGATTAGGGGTGTATTGGGATTAGGGTTAGGTTTGAGGTTGGGGTTGAGATTAGGATTAGGGGTGTGTTGGATTTAGGGTTTTGATTAGGGTTATGGTTAGGGTTGACATTAGGGTTGTTTTGGGGTAAGGGTTGTGATTATGGTTAGGGTTAGTGATTAGGATTATGGATCAGGTTGGGATTAGGGTTAGGGGTGTGTTGGGGTTAGGGTTGGAGCTAGAATTGGGGGGTTTCCACTGTTTAGGTACATCAGGGGGTCTCCAAACACGACAGCCAATTTTGCGCTCAAAAAGTCAAATGGTGCTCCCTCCCTTCTGAGCTCTGCCGTGCGCCCAAACAGTGGGTTACCCCCACATATGGGGCATCAGCGTACTCGGGATAAATTGGACAACAACTTCTGGTGTCCAATTTCTCTTGTTACCCTTGTGAAAATAAAAACTTGGGAGCTACAATATCTTTTTTGTGAAAAAAAAAATATTTTTTATTTTCACGACTCTGCATTCTAAACTTCTGTGAAGCACTTGGGCATTCAAAGTTCTCACCACACATCTAGATAAGTTCCTTGGGGGGTCTAGTTTCCAAAATGGGGTCACTTGTGGAGGGTTTCTACTGGTTAGGTACATCAGGGGCTCTGCAAACGCAACATAATACCCGCAGACCATTCTATCAAAGTCTGCATTCCAAAACGGCGCTCCTTCCTTCCGAGCTCTGCTGTGCGCCCAAACAGTGGTTTACCCCCACATATGGGGTACCAGCATACTCAGGACAAATTGGACAACAACTTTTGGGGTCCAATTTCTCTTGTTACCCTAGTGAAAATAAAAACTTGGGGGCTAAAATATCTTTTTTTTGGAAAAAAAAAATTTTTTATTTTCACGGCTCTGCATTATAAACTTCTGTGAAGCACTTGGGCATTCAAGGTTCTCACCACACATCTAGATAAGTTACATGGGGGGTCTAGTTTCCAAAATGGGGTCACTTGTGGGGGATTTCTACTGTTTAGGCACATCAGGGGCTCTCCAAACGCGACATGGCGTCCGATCTCAATTCCAGCCAATTCTACATTGAAAAAGTAAAACGGCACTCTTTCTCTTCCAAGCTCTGCGGTGCGCCCAAACAGTGGTTTATCCCCACATATTGGGTATCGATGTACTCAGGAGAAATTGCACAACAACTTTAGTGGTCTAATTTCTCCTGTTACCCTTGTGAAAATAAAAATTTGTGGGCAAAAAGATCATTTTTGTAGAAAAAATGCAATTTTTCTTTTCACGGCTCTACGTTATAAACTTCTGTGAAGCACATGGGGGTTTAAAGTGCTCGCCACACATCTAGATAAGTTCCTTAAGGGGTCTAGTTTCCAAAATGGTGTCACTTGTGGGGGATTTCCACTGTTTAGGCACATCAGGGGCTCTCCAAACGCGACATGGCGTCCAATCTCAATTCCAGCCAATTCCACATTGAAAAAGTAAAACGGCACTCCTTCTCTTCCAAGCTCTGCGGTGCGCCCAAACAGTGGTTTACCCTCACATATGGGGTATCGACGTATTCAGGAGAAATCGCACAACAACTTTTGTGGTCTAATTTCTCCTGTTACCCTTGTGAAAATAAGAATTTGTGGGCGAAAAATCATTTTTGTGTAATCAAAAGCGATTTTTTATTTTCACGGCTCCACGTTATAAACTTCTGTGAAGCACTTGGGGGTTCAAAGTGCTCACCACACATCTAGGTAAGTTCCTTAAGGGGTCTAGTTTCCAAAATGGTGTCACTTGTGGGGAGTTTCCACTGTTTAGGCACATCAGGGGCTCTCTAAATGTGACATGGTGTCCGATCTCAATTCCAGCCAATTCTGCATTGAAAAAGTCAAACGGCGCTCCTTCACTTCTAAGTTCTGCGGTGCGCCCTAACAGTGGTTTACCCCCACATATGGGGTATTGGCGTATTCAGGAGAAATTGCATAACAAAATTTATGGTTACATTTCTGTTTTTACACTTGTGAAAATAAAAAAAATGGTTCTGAATTAAGATGTTTGCAAAAAAAAGTTATATGTTCATTATTTCCTTCCACATTGTTTCAGTTCCTGTGAAGCACGTAAAGGGTTAATAAACTTCTTGAATGTGGTTTTGAGAACCTTGAGGGGTGTAGTTTTTAGAATGGTGTCACACTTCATTATTTTCTATCATATAGACCCCTCAAAATGACTTCAAATGTGATGTGGTCCCTAAAAAAAATGGTGTTGTAAAAATGAGAAATTGCTGGTCAACTTTTAACCCTTATAACTCCCTAACAAAAAAAAATTTTGTTTCCAAAATTGTGCTGATGTAAAGTAGACATGTGGGAAATGTTATTTATTAACTATTTTTTGTGACATATCTCTCTGATTTAAGGGCATAAAAATACAAAGTTTGAAAATTGCAAAATTTTAAAAATTTTCGCCATATTTCCGTTTTTTTCATAAATAATCGCAAGTAATATCGAAGAAATGTTACCACTAACATGAAGTACAATATGTCACGAAAAAACAATCTCAGAATCAGCGGGATCCGTTGAAGCGTTCCAGAGTTATAACCTCATAAAATGACAGTGGTCAGAATTGTAAAAATTGGCCTTGTCATTAAGTACCAAATTGGCTCTGTCACTAAGGGGTTAAGATGGAGCGGAGATCCGTCCCATATCCAAAAGTCATGTTGTTACATATCTGTAGAATAGTATAATCCCCCACTGAAAGGAGCGAGATCGGGATTACGTGGGTATGACCGTAACAGGTAGTAATGAAAACATGACTAAACAACAATATAACACATTGTATACTGATTTACAATCTATTGTGTCTGTGCCTGCAGTAATAATCCTTGCATCTCTACAGATAATGGTTCAATCAGCTGGAATTTGGCAGATAATTAATACTACAGGGTCTGATACAGATGATACTGGCCCTGTAAAAGTTTCTCCAGGACTACAATGTTGATGATCTTTACAACAGGTCATCATCAATAGCACATCTGTGGGGATTCGATACCAGGCTCCCTCAATGATCGGCTGTTATCAGCTTTGGTGGTGATCTGATGTAAACGGTGTAGAGAGCTGGAACAGCAGAGCACCGTGCACCACGCCGTGCCACAATCCAGCTCCTGCTGATGTGGACATGATCTATGCTGCAGTACCAGGAGTGGCCACTATGTAGTTTGTAGAGCTGCACTCTTCTGACTCCATAAGGTCATCAATATCATAGTCATAGACAATCTTTTTAAAGCTGCGCTCATCCTCGTCCTCCTCCTTGTCATCCTCCTCCTCGTGCTCCTTGTCATCCTCCTCCTCGTCTTCCTCATATCAAAGTGTTTATCCTCCCAATATATTGCAGTCATAATATTATACAGCACTGTGTAATGACAATTGCTCATTTTGACTTTCTACCCATAGAATGCTTTTCTTTTCCATTAAGTCTATGACAACACGTGATTAAAGACTAATGGTCTTGTTCCTGCAGAAATCATTATCCTCTTCACCTCCTGACCCAGCTGTTCCCTGTCCCCCTGCTATTGACTTTTGCAGTGACTCACGAGTCATACAGGGAAATATGTGACCTCCTGTTTGTACATAGAACTTAGAAGGATTCAGATTATCAGTTATTAACCACGTGAGGTCATAGACCTAATGGAAATGAGAAGAATTATCTGAATAGATAGGCAAAAGGAGCAATTGTAAGTGAACAGTGCTGTAAAATATGATAACTGCAATATATTAGGAGGATAAAAACTTTGATGGGGAGAAGGAGGAGGAGGAATAGGATGAGAAAAAGGTGGAAGAGGAGGAGGATGGGAAGGAAAAGGAGGAGAAGGAATAGGAGAAGTAGGAGTGACCTGAAACATCAGGTTTCTACTAACTTATTGTTATGCTGTTTGCTTTAACCCCCTTTTATTATAGGACCTAATAGGGCATGCTAGGGGGAGTCAATGGTGAGCGGGGGCACCGCAGCGCAGGTCCTAGGATGCCAACTTCCGCAGCAAGGTTGGGGATTAACAGATGGTCATTAGTGTTACTTTATATCTTTCATCGATGGCCGAACAGCAGATTTATTGGCCGTCTCTATTCGTATGTTGCATTTTCCACATTGTTTCTGTTTTCTAATATGTGGTTAAAAGTTAAGTTTTCTATGTTACTCTGATTAGGTGTAGAGCTTTGGTTGGTGAATTGGGGTTTGCCTAAGAGCCTTATTGTCCGCAGCTACAACACATTGCCTGCAGTACATGGCAGGCATGTTATATGGCATCACATATAATAGCAACATAATGAGATTAGCATAGGAATAATGTAACTTAGAATTTAGGCACAAAGTTACTTCTCCGCATCAACCAATGAAGGACAGTGTAGTGTTGGATAGCCCAAAACATAAAAAATGGGCTTCAGATGGCCTCAGTCCTACATTTTTGTAAGATTCCGGAGTAACTTACAAGATGTTACACTCAGTGAGTGCACAGACAAGTGTGTGATTGTTGTGATCTCAGATTCTCTGCTGTCTACAGTCTGATAATAATCGTGTGCACGCAGACCGCTCGCTCTGAACGCCGCCGCCGGCGGAGAAATAAGTCGCTGATGCTTTTCTTGTTAAGCTTCAAACTTTAACATGAAAAAAATAAGATAAATTAAGTGACATTTCTGAGACTCGATTGTGGTGGAGGAAGAAAATCCATATCTAAAGCAAGAGACAGGCGCGATCACTAATGATTATCATTTGTTCAGGTCAGGAAATAACAACGATAAAAATGGCAACAGATCTGAAATCCTGTCATCACCAGCAAAACACAGCGAGCTCCAGACTGTGCTAGGCAGGTACTCCACTGTCATTGCCTGCCCCAACTCTGTTCTCCAGTCTGAAGACTGTTCTAGGCAGGTACTCCACCGGCATTGCCTGCCCCATCTCTGTTCTCCAGTCTGAAGACTGTTCTAGGCAGGTACTCCACCGGCATTGCCTGCCCCAACTCTGTGCTTTAGTCTGAAGACTGTTCTAGGCAGGTACTCCACCGGCATTGCCTGCCCCAACTCTGTGCTTTAGTCTGAAGACTGTTCTAGGCAGGTACTCCACCGGCATTGCCTGCCCCATCTCTGTGCTCCAGTCTGAAGACTGTTCTAGGCAGGTACTCCACCGGCATTGCCTGCCCCAACTCTGTGCTTTAGTCTGAAGACTGTTCTAGGCAGGTACTCCACCGGCATTGCCTGCCCCAACTCTGTGCTTTAGTCTGAAGACTGTTCTAGGCAGGTACTCCACCGGCATTGCCTGCCCCAACTCTGTGCTTTAGTCTGAAGACTGTTCTAGGCAGGTACTCCACTGTCATTTCCTGCCCCATCTCTGTTCTCCGGTCAGAAGACTGTGCTAGGCAGGTACTCCACCGGCATTGCCTGCCCCATCTCTGTGCTCCAGTCTGAAGACTGTGCTAGGCAGGTACTCCACCGGCATTGCCTGCCCCAACTCTGTGCTTTAGTCTGAAGACTAGGGTTGAGCGACCTTGACCTTTTTAGAGTCGAGCCGTGTTTCGCGAAACCCGACTATCTTAGAAGTCGAGTCGAGTGGAATCGGCCGATTATCGCAAAAAGTAGGGTATCGCCCGAAACACGAAACCCAATGCAAGTCAATGGGGGAGCATAGTCGGCAGTGAGTGGAGGCCAGGAAAACACCTAGAGTGCCCATTTTAATGGCAAAAACATCCATTCTTGTTAAAGAAGCTTGTCAATCGTAATTTACCTTATAATAATTGGAAGGCATTTGAAATTGGGGGTCATTTGGCTAAAGTTGTGGGGGGTAGGGCTGGTTCAAGTAATTAGTGGGCCCAGTAAATCTGGACCACGTCACGGCAGTGGAGCAGGGAGAGGTAAGTATTTCAACTTTGCAAGTGCTGTGATCCTGAGCAAGCAGGGGGGGGCACTCGTTGGCATTGGCACTGGCACAGGGCCCCTCAAAGTACAGCGGTGTGTTTGCATGGCGGGGGCGCCTCCCACCGGCAGCAACACTTTTGCGTACAATGAGAGGCCCTGTGCCAGTGACGTCGCCAACTAGTATCCCCACCCCCACCTGATGAAGGAACCTGCACTTTCATCTGCACCTTCCTCTTTGTCCCCGTGTAAGGTGGTATGGTATGCGGGAAGAGGAACCTGACTTTCAGCAGGGTCACAATCTTGCTGTGTAGCGTGCACGGGGAATTTTGCGTTATGGGTCAATGTACCAGCAGACTCATCTATCACTGGCTGGGCAATGGGCAGGATGAGGAGGAAACACAGATATAGGCCCAAAGAATAAAGTTGGCTAAATGCAGTTCAAAATTGGTAACACAGGAATAACCAGGGGGCATTGCAGTGGAGGACAACTGGAATGAGAGGCTGACACAGAGAGTAGGCCCAAATCAGTAAGTAATCGAAATGCAGTTCAAAATTGGCAACCGTAGTAAACAGGCGGCACAGCTTTGTTCAGTGGAGGAGAACAGCAAGGAGTGGCAGACACCGATAGTAGGCCCCAACCCAACTAGTAGGCCAAATGCAGTCTAACATCAACAACTACTTAACGAGAGCCTGAAAATGGAATTTCAGGACAGGAAACCAGGAGAACAGCAAGGAGTGGCAGACACCGATAGTAGGCCCCAAACCAACTAGTACGCCAAATGCAGTTGTTCCGTTTAACCACAATTTAATGAGAGCCTGAAGATAGAAGTTCAGGAAAGGCAACCTGGAGAACACCTTGGAGTGGAACACACCATCTCTCTACACCCCATACCCAATTTGTAGGCCTAATGCAGTGTAGTTTCCAAGAACTACTAAACGAGAGCCGAAAGATCGAAGCTCAGGAAAGGCAACCTGGAAAAACACCTTGGAGTGGAACACACCATCTCTCTACACCCCATA
Organism: Ranitomeya imitator; assembly: GCF_032444005.1. Lineage (NCBI taxonomy): Eukaryota > Metazoa > Chordata > Amphibia > Anura > Dendrobatidae > Ranitomeya > Ranitomeya imitator. Next base: position 6,048,932 of record NC_091283.1, on the reverse strand, counting down.
CCCAATTTGTAGGCCTAATGCAGTGTAGTTTCCAAGAACTACTAAACGAGAGCCGGAAGATCGAAGCTCAGGAAAGGCAACCTGGAGAACACCTTGGAGTGGAACACACCATCTCTCTACACCCCATACCCAATTTGTAGGCCTAATGCAGTGTAGTTTCCAAGAACTACTACACGAGAGCCGGAAGATCGAAGCTCAGGAAAGGCAACCTGGAGAACACCTTGGAGTGGAACACACCATCTCTCTACACCCCATACCCAATTTGTAGGCCTAATGCAGTGTAGTTTCCAACAACTACTAAACGAGAGCATGAAGATCGAAGCATTGGCGAGGAAACCTGGGGAACACCTTGGAGTGGAACACACCATCTCTCTACACCCCATACCCAATTTGTAGGCCTAATGCAGTGTAGTTTCCAAGAACTACTAAACGAGAGCCGGAAGATCGAAGCTCAGGAAAGACAACCTGGAGAACACCTTGGAGTGGAACACACCATCTCTCTACACCCCATACCCAATTTGTAGGCCTAATGCAGCGTAGTTTCCAACAACTACTAAACGAGAGCCGGAAGATCGAAGCTCAGGAAAGGCAACCTGGAGAACACCTTGGAGTGGAACACACCATCTCTCTACACCCCATACCCAATTTGTAGGCCTAATGCAGCGTAGTTTCCAACAACTACTAAACGAGAGCCGGAAGATCGAAGCTCAGGAAAGGCAACCTGGGGAACACCTTGGAGTGGAACACACCATCTCTCTACACCCCATACCCAATTTGTAGGCCTAATGCAGTGTAGTTTCCAACAACTACTAAACGAGAGCATGAAGATCGAAGCATTGGCGAGGAAACCTGGGGAACACCTTGGAGTGGAACACACCATCTCTCTACACCCCATACCCAATTTGTAGGCCTAATGCAGCGTAGTTTCCAACAACTACTAAACGAGAGCCGGAAGATCGAAGCTCAGGAAAGGCAACCTGGAGAACACCTTGGAGTGGAACACACCATCTCTCTACACCCCATACCCAATTTGTAGGCCTAATGCAGTGTAGTTTCCAACAACTACTAAACGAGAGCATGAAGATCGAAGCATTGGCGAGGAAACCTGGGGAACACCTTGGAGTGGAACACACCATCTCTCTACACCCCATACCCAATTTGTAGGCCTAATGCAGCGTAGTTTCCAACAACTACTAAACGAGAGCCGGAAGATCGAAGCTCAGGAAAGGCAACCTGGAGAACACCTTGGAGTGGAACACACCATCTCTCTACACCCCATACCCAATTTGTAGGCCTAATGCAGTGTAGTTTCCAAGAACTACTAAACGAGAGCCGGAAGATCGAAGCTCAGGAAAGGCAACCTGGAGAACACCTTGGAGTGGAACACACCATCTCTCTACACCCCATACCCAATTTGTAGGCCTAATGCAGCGTAGTTTCCAACAACTACTAAACGAGAGCCGGAAGATCGAAGCTCAGGAAAGGCAACCTGGAGAACACCTTGGAGTGGAACACACCATCTCTCTACACCCCATACCCAATTTGTAGGCCTAATGCAGTGTAGTTTCCAAGAACTACTAAACGAGAGCCGGAAGATTGAAGCTCAGGAAAGGCAACCTGGAGAACACCTTGGAGTGGAACACACCATCTCTCTACACCCCATACCCAATTTGTAGGCCTAATGCAGCGTAGTTTCCAACAACTACTAAACGAGAGCCGGAAGATCGAAGCTCAGGAAAGGCAACCTGGAGAACACCTTGGAGTGGAACACACCATCTCTCTACACCCCATACCCAATTTGTAGGCCTAATGCAGTGTAGTTTCCAACAACTACTAAACGAGAGCATTAAGATCGAAGCAATGGCGAGGAAACCTGGGGCACACCTTGGGGAGGCAGACACCGTTAGTAGGCCCTACCAAAGTTGTACCCCCAATGCAGTTTTAAAATTCCTAGAAGCTGAAAACAAGACTATTGACGCTCAGCTTTTTTCAAAGGAACACAGCTGAATTGAGTGGCGCAGACAGACACAGGTAGTAGGACTTAACCCAAAAATGTGGCTCACTGCAGCTTAAAAAAGTTACAGGGGTACACAAGCAGCAGTGCTCTGGGCAGTGGAGGACAATTTCAATAGTGGACCGCAGACAGACTTTGTACGCCTACTATTAAAAAAAGGATGCTCTATGCAATTAAAAATAGGTTCCAGGGGTCCACGGGCAGCAGTGGTGTGGTCAGTGGACGAGTATTGGAAGGAGTGACCGCAGACAGGCGTAGTAGGCCTAACATAACAAAATTAGGCTGTAGACACTGTAAAATTGGTTCCAGGGGTACACGGGCAGCAGTGGTGTGGTCAGCGGAGGAAAATTGGAATTAGGGACTGCAGACAGACTTTGTAGGCTGTCCCCTGTGGACCATGCATCCAACACATTAACCCAGTGCGCCGTAATGGACACGTAACTTTTTGTGGACATGCCTACTGGTCCATGCGTCTCTTGTCAGGTGCACCTTTCTACTGTTTGATTGCCTGAGTGCTATGACAATGCAGACTTTTTCATGCCGGTGGAGGGCTGGGATGGCTTTTCTCGCAAAAGAAATGTCGACTGGGTAGCTTGAACCGTTGCACAGCGTAGTTCATCTGGGCTTTCTAAATATAAAACAAAGAAAAAAAGGAGGCTACATGCACTTTCAGCTGGGTTCCAGGGGTACAGGGCCAGCATTGGTCTGGTCAGTGGAGAACTACTGGAAGGAGTGACCGCAAACAGGCATCGAAGGCCTAACATAACAACACATTGCTGTTGGCAATTTTAAATTGGTTCCAGGGGAACACGGGCAGCAGTGGCCTGGTCAGTGTAGTAGTAGTAGAAAGAACGGACCACAGACAGGCATCGAAGGCCTAAAATAAAAAAATTGGGCTGGCTGTAGGCAATTTTAAATTGGTTCCAGGGGTATACGGGCAGCAGTGGTGTGGTCAGTGGAGGCCTAATGGAAGGAGTGACCGCAGACAGGCATCGAAGGCCTAACATAATAACACATTGCTGTTGGCAATTTTAAATTGGTTCCAGGGGAACACGGGCAGCAGTGGCCTGGTCAGTGTAGTAGTAGTAGAAAGAACGGACCGCAGACAGGCATCGAAGGCCTAAAATAATAACACATGGCTGTAGGCAATTTTAAATTTGTTCCAGGGGTACACTGGCAGCAGTGGTGTGGTCAGTGGAGGCCTAGTGGAAGGAGTGACCGCAGACAGGCATCGAAGGCATAAAATAATAACACATGGCTGTAGGCAATTTTAAATTGGTTCCAGGGGTACACGGGCAGCAGTGGCGTGGTCAGTGGAGGCATATTGTACGGAGTGACCGCAGACAGGCATCGAAGGCCTAAAATAATAACACATGGCTGTAGGCAATTTTAAATTGGTTCCAGGGGTACACGGGCAGCAGTGGCGTGGTCAGTGGAGGCATATTGTACGGAGTGACCGCAGACAGGCATCGAAGGCCTAAAATAATAACACATGGCTGTAGGCAATTTTAAATTGGTTCCAGGGGTACACGGGCAGCAGTGGCCTGGTCAGTGTAGTAGTAGTAGAAAGAACGGACCGCAGACAGGCATCGAAGGCCTAAAATAGAACAATTGGGCTGGCTGTAGGCAATTTTAAATTGGTTCCAGGGGTATACGGGCAGCAGTGGTGTGGTCAGTGGAGGCCTAGTGGAAGGAGTGACCGCAGACAGGCATCGAAGGCCTAAAATAAAAAAATTGGGCTAGCTGTAGGCAATTTTAAATTGGTTCCAGGGGTACACGGGCAGCAGTGGTGTGGTCAGTGGAAGCATATTGTAAGGAGTGACCGCAGACAGGCATCGAAGGCCTAAAATAATAACACATGGCTGTAGGCAATTTTAAATTGGTTCCAGGGGTACACGGGCAGCAGTGGTGTGGTCAGTGGAGGCCTAGTGGAAGGAGTGACCGCAGACAGGCATCGAAGGCCTAAAATAAAAAAATTGGGCTGGCTGTAGGCAATTTTAAATTGGTTCCAGGGGTACACGGGCAGCAGTGGTGTGGTCAGTGGAGGCCTAGTGGAAGGAGTGACCGCAGACAGGCATCGAAGGCCTAAAATAAAAAAATTGGGCTGGCTGTAGGCAATTTTAAATTGGTTCCAGGGGTACACGGGCAGCAGTACAATGGTCAGTGGAGGCATAGTGGAAGGAGTGACCGCAGACAGGCTTCGAAGGCCTAACATAACAAAAATGTCAATACAATGGTATTGTCAGTGGCAGGCATTGAAGGATGTCAGCGCATAGACTAAACATTGGTGGAGCTGTGAGATAATTTTGCAAGTGGTAGAGCACTGTTTGAGCTGGGGTGGGGGGAAACTGTCTTGTGGCCGGCGGTACAGGCCCAGGGCCCCTCATATTACAACGGTGTGTCTGACGTTGGGTGCGCACCACCACCGCCAGAGACACTTTATTGTACTAGGAGGGACCCAGTGGCAGTGCCGTCGACCAAAAGCGGGCACACCCACCTCTTTAGACAAACAGCACTCTCACGGGTGCTGTCGCCAAGTGTCGATACCACGGCCCCGTGTGGGGAGTTTGGCCATTTAGTGAGGTGTAAACATGTCGTATGCTGGACAATCAGGTGCAGAAAATTACGAGATTGGAAAAGGCATTCTGAATAGTCCACAGGCAAGACCTTTTCATAGGAAAGCTAGGTGTCAGCCGGGCAAGGTGGGGCAAAAGATTTTGAAATCCAGTTGTGGTTCATTTTAATGAAGGTTAGATCATCTACATTTTGGGTAGCCAGACGAGTCCTTTTTTCTGTTAGTATTGAACCTGCAGCACTGAATACTCTTTCTGATAGGACACTAGCTGCAAGCAAACTCCTGCAATGCATATTCTGCCAATTCTGGCCAGGTGTCTAATTTTGATGCCCAGTAATCAAATGGGAATGACGGTTGAGGGAGAACATCGATAAGGGATGAAAAATAGTTTGTAACCATACTGGACAAATGTTGTCTCCTGTCACTTTGAATTGATGCTGCAGTACCTGTCCTGTCTGCGGTCATAGCAAAATCACTCCACAACCTGGTCAGAAAACCCCTCTGGCCAACGCCACTTCTGATTTCTGGCCCTCTAACTCCTCTGGTCTGCTGGCCCCTGCAGCTCGTGTGAGAACGATCACGGGCACTGTGTGCAGGGAGTGCCAGAAGCAAACGGTCAACAAGAGTTGATTGTTTGGTTGCTAATATTAGTTCCAAGTTCTCATGTGGCATTATATTTTGCAATTTGCCTTTATAGCGAGGATCAAGGAGGCAGGCCAACCAGTAATCGTCATCGTTCATCATTTTAGTTATGCGTGTGTCCCTTTTGAGGATTCGTAAGGCATAATCTGCCATGTGGGCCAAAGTTCCAGTTCTCAAATCTGCGGTTGTGCTTGGTTGAGGGGCAGTTTCAGGCAAATCCACGTCACTTGTGTCCCTCCAAAAACCAGAACCCGGCCTTGCCGTGCCACCAATTTCCAGTGGCCCCGGAAAAGCTTCCTCATTAAAAATATAATCATCCCCATCATCCTCCTCGTCCTCCTCCTCCTCTTCGCCCGCTAACTCGTCCTGTACACTGCCCTGGCCAGACAATGGCTGACTGTCATCAAGGCTTTCCTCTTCCTCAGCTGCAGACGCCTGATCCTTTATGTGCGTCAAACTTTGCATCAGCAGACGCATTAGGGGGATGCTCATGCTTATTATGGCGTTGTCTGCACTAACCAGCCGTGTGCATTCCTCAAAACACTGAAGGACTTGACACATGTCTTGAATCTTCGACCACTGCACGCCTGACAACTCCATGTCTGCCATCCTACTGCCTGCCCGTGTATGTGTATCCTCCCACAAAAACATAACAGCCCGCCTCTGTTCGCACAGTCTCTGAAGCATGTGCAGTGTTGAGTTCCACCTTGTTGCAACGTCTATGATTAGGCGATGCTGGGGAAGGTTCAAAGAACGCTGATAGGTCTGCATACGGCTGGAGTGTACGGGCGAACGGCGGATATGTGAGCAAAGTCCACGCACTTTGAGGAGCAGGTCGGATAACCCCGGATAACTTTTCAGGAAGCACTGCACCACCAGGTTTAAGGTGTGAGCCAGGCAAGGAATGTGTTTCAGTTGGGAAAGGGAGATGGCAGCCATGAAATTCCTTCCGTTATCACTCACTACCTTGCCTGCCTCAAGATCTACAGTGCCCAGCCACGACTGCGTTTCTTTCTGCAAGAACTCGGACAGAACTTCCGCGGTGTGTCTGTTGTCGCCCAAACACTTCATAGCCAATACAGCCTGCTGACGTTTGCCAGTAGCTGCCCCATAATGGGAGACCTGGTGTGCAACAGTGGCAGCTGCGGATGGAGTGGTTGTGCGACTGCGGTCTGTGGACGAGCTCTCGCTTCTGCAGGAGGACGAAGAGGAGGAGGAGGGGGTGCGAACGGCTACAGCCAACTGTTTCCTAGACCGTGGGCTAGGCAGAACTGTCCCAAATTTGCTGTCCCCTGTGGACCCTGCATCCACAACATTCACCCAGTGTGCCGTGATGGACACGTAACGTCCCTGGCCATGCCTACTGGTCCATGCATCTGTTGTCAGGTGCACCTTTGTGCTCACAGATTGCCTGAGTGCATGGACGATGCGCTCTTTAACATGCTGGTGGAGGGCTGGGATGGCTTTTCTGGAAAAAAAAGTGTCGACTGGGTAGCTCGTAGCGTGGTACAGCGTAGTTCATCAGGGCTTTGAAAGCTTCGCTTTCAACTAACCGGTAGGGCATCATCTCTAACGAGATTAGTCTAGCTATGTGGGCGTTCAAACCCTGTGTACGCGGATGCGAGGCTAAGTACTTCCTTTTTCTAACCATAGTCTCATGTAGGGTGAGCTGGACTGGAGAGCTGGAGATCGTGGAACTAGCGGGGGTACCGGTGGACATGGCAGACTGAGAGACGGTGGGAGATGGTATTGTTGCCACCGGTGCCCTAGATGCAGTGTTTCCTACTACGAAACTGGTGATTCCCTGACCCTGACTGCTTTGGCCTGGCAAAGAAACCTGCACAGATACTGCAGGTGGTGCGGAAAATGGTGGCCCTACACTGCCGGAAGGGATGTTGCGTTGCTGACTAGCTTCATTTTGCCGAGGGTGCTACAACCTTAAGGGACGTTTGGTAGTTAGTCCAGGCTTGCAAATGCATGGTGGTTAAATGTCTATGCATGCAACTTGTATTGAGACTTTTCAGATTCTGTCCTCTGCTTAAGGTAGTTGAACATTTTTGACAGATGACTTTGCGCTGATCAATTGGATGTTGTTTAAAAAAATGCCAGACTGCACTCTTTCTAGCATCGGATACCTTTTCAGGCATTGCAGACTGAGCTTTAACCGGATGGCCACGCTGTCCTCCAACAGGTTTTGGCTTTGCCACGCGTTTTGGGCAAGATACGGGCCCGGCAGATGGAACCTGTTGCGATGTTGATGCCTGCTGCGGCCCCTCCTCCTCCGCTTCAGAACTGCTGCCGCCTGCACCCTGTTCCCCCAATGGCTGCCAATCGGGGTCAAGAACTGGGTCATCTATTACCTCTTCTTGTAGCTCGTGTGCAACTTCGTCTGTGTCACCGTGTCGGTCGGTGGTATAGCGTTCGTGATGGGGCAACATAGTCTCATCAGGGTCTGATTCTTGATCAGCACCCTGCGAGGGCAATGTTGTGGTCTGAGTCAAAGGACCAGCATAGTAGTCTGGCTGTGGCTGTGCATCAGTGCACTCCATGTCAGATTCAACTTGTAATGGGCATGGACTGTTAACTGCTTCACTTTCTAAGCCAGGGACGGTATGTGTAAAGAGCTCCATGGAGTAACCCGTTGTGTCGCCTGCTGCATTCTTCTCTGTTGTTGTTTTTGCTGAAGAGGACAAGGAAGCGACTTGTCCCTGACCGTGAACATCCACTAACGACGCGCTGCTTTGACATTTACCAGTTTCACGAGAGGAGGCAAAAGAGCTAGAGGCTGAGTCAGCAAGATAAGCCAAAACTTGCTCTTGCTGCTCCGGCTTTAAAAGCGGTTTTCCTACTCCCAGAAAAGGGAGCGTTCGAGGCCTTGTGTAGCCAGACGACGAACCTGGCTCCACAGCTCCAGACTTAGGTGGAATATTTTTTTTCCCACGACCACCTGATGCTCCACTACCACTACCCTCATTACCAGCTGACAATGAACGCCCCCGGCCACGACCTCTTCCACCAGACTTCCTCATTGTTTTAAAAACGTAACCAAACTAACGGTATTTGTTGCTGTCACACAACTTACACGGTGAGCTATAACTTCAGTATGATTTAGCTACCCCTTTACAGGTGAGTGAGACCACAACGAAAATCAGGCACAATGTTACACACTCTGTTGTTGGTGGCAACAAATGAGAGAGATGCCACACACGCAGGACTGTCACTGAAGCACAAATGTAAATATTAATCTCCCACTGATTTGATTTTTTTTTTTTTTCAGGGAGACGTTAGGAAAAAAAAATAATAGAATAAAATGATTTTTTCAGGAAGAATTTAGAAAGCAAATAAAATAAAATGATTTTTTCAGGGAGAATTTAGAAAACAAATAAAACAAAAAAAGGCTTTCTATGGCCCACTGAGTGAGAGATGACGCACACAGGAGTCAGGAGTGGCACACAAGCCCAGAGGCCAATATTTATCTCCCACTGATTGATGTAGTGATTTTTTCAGGTAGATTTTGGAACCCAAATCAACCAAAAACATAAATAGGCTTTCTATGGCCCACTATTTGTGAGAGAGATGGCACGCTCAGGACTGGCACACAAGCCCAGAGGCCAATATTAATCTCCCACTTTTTTTTTTTTGTTCCAGGGAAAATTTATAAACCCAATTAAAAAAATAATAAATAGGCTTTCTATGGCCCACTATCTGAGAGAGAGAGATGGCACGCTTAGGACTGGCACACAAGCCCAAAGGCCAATATTAATCTCCCACTGATTGATTTATTGATTTTTTCAGGTAGAATTTAGAACCCAAATAAAGCAAAAAAAAAAAAACATGGGCTTTCTATGGCCCACTGAGTGAGTGATGATGCACACAGGAGTCAGGAGTGGCACCCAAGCCCTGAGGCCAATATTTTTCTCCCACTGATTGATGTTGTGATTTTTTCAGGTAGATTTTATAACCCAAATCAAGCAAAAAAATAAATAGGCTTTCTATGGCCCACTGAGTGAGAGATGACACAGACAGGGATGGCACTCTAGCAGAAATGCCAATCTTAATCTCCCACAAAAAAAAAAAAAAAACAGGGAGTGTCCAACAATTACTATCTCCCTGCAGTAATCTCAGCCAGGTATGGCAGGCAGCAATAAGGAGTGGACTGATGCACAAATTAAATAAAAAGTGTGGACAAACAAACAAGATAGCTGTGCAGAAAGGAAGGAACAAGAGGATTTGTGCTTTGAAAAAAGCAGTTGGTTTGCACAGCGGCGTACACACAGCAATGCAGCTATCAGGGAGCCTTCTAGGGCAGCCCAATGAGCTACAGCGCTGAGGGGAAAAAAAAAAATGTAGCTTCCACTGTCCCTGCACACCGAAGGTGGTGTTGGGCAGTGGAAATCGCTACAGCACAAGCGGTTTGGTGGTTAATGGACCCTGGCTAACGCTATCCCTGCTTCTGACAAAGAGGCAGCAACCTCTCCCTATGCTCAGATCAGCAGCAGTAACATGGCGGTCGGCGGGAACTCCCCTTTATAGCCCCTGTGACGCCGCAGACAGCAAGCCAATCACTGCAATGCCCTTCTCTAAGATGGTGGGGACCAGGACCTATGTCATCACGCTGCCCACACTCTGCGTTTACCTTCATTGGCTGAGAAATGGCGCTTTTCGTGTCATTGAAACGCGACTTTGGCGTGAAAGTCGCGTACCGCATGGCCGACCCCGCACAGGGGTCGGATCGGGTTTCATGAAACCCGACTTTGCCAAAAGTCGGCGACTTTTGAAAATGAACGACCCGTTTCGCTCAACCCTACTGAAGACTGTTCTAGGCAGGTACTCCACTGTCATTTCCTGCCCCAACTCTTTGGTCCAGTCTGAAGACTGCTCTAGGCAGGTACTCCACCGGCATTGCCTGCCCCAACTCTGTGCTCCAGTCCGAAGACTGTTCTAGGCAGGTACTCCACCGACACTGCCTGTCCAACCCTGTGTTCCAGTCTGAAGACTGCTCTAGGCAGGTACTCCACCGGCATTGCCTGCCACATCTCTGTGCTCCAGTCTGAAGACTGCTCTAGGCAGGTACTCCACCGGCATTGCCTGCCCCAACTCTGTTGTCCAGTCCGAAGACTGTCCTAGGCAGGTACTCCACCGACACTGCCTGTCCAACTCTGTTCTCCAGTCTGGAGACTGTTCTAGGCAGGTACTACGCCGGCGCTGCCTGCCACAACTCTGTGCTCCAGTCTGAAGACTGTTCTAGGCAGGTGCTCTGCCGGTGCTACCTACCCCAACCCTGTGCTCTAGTCAGGAGACTGTTCTAGGCAGGTACTCCGCCGCACTGACTGCCTCAACTCTGTGTAAAGGAGGACAATTCCTCAGTAAACCTGGATATATTCTTATCTGATGAACTGTATGTACAATGATAAAGTGAGAAATCCAAATCCTCCTCTTTGTAGAGGAAACAATAGAATATCTGCTGGGATAGGAACCACAGTTCATTATTACAGCTGCTCCTACTTTTTGTCTATTTTTTCCTGTTTAATTTGATTTTTATGTCTTTCCACAACTTGTTGTTTTCTGCTTGATCATCTGATTTTTTTTTCTGTTCACCTTTGTAGGCATGCTTTTATGAAATCAAGTTGTTTGCAGTCAATTATTTGTGACATTTTGCACAAATGTACTTCACCCCCCGCCTCGCATAATTGCTTTGTATGTCAGAATTTTTTTCATAAATGTTCGAGTTTTATGTGAGTTGTAGGCGACATTTTAGCAGACCATGAAACTTTTTTGCAATAATAAGGTAAAATACCAACTTAAGAAGCATTTTTTATTTTGCGCGAACCCGTGCAAACCGTTGTAGAGAATTGAAAATAGGCAACGACTATCATAAGACAAAATAAAAAAGGTGCCTTAAAAATGCAAACAATGAATTGTGTCCTTGCTCATGTGGTGCAGCTATGAGCAGGCAGCCGTCCTGAATCTGCTATTCAATGTCAGTGTGTAGAGAATGAATGTGCGCTGTCCAGCGATACGTTATGACTGTAAGCAAAACTCCAGTGCAGCTGCCTGCACACATGCAGCACACTTAAGGCTAAGCTCACACCTGGCGTTTTTGCAGCATTTTTTTGCTGTGTTTTTAACCCCTTCATGACCTTGGGATTTTTCATTTTTCCGTGTTCGTTTTTCACTCCCCTCCTTCCCAGAGCCATAACTTTTTTATTTTTCCGTCAATTTGGCCATGTGAGGGCTTATTTTTTGCGGGACGAGTTGTACTTTTGAACGACATCATTGGTTTTAGCATGTCATGTACTAGAAAATGGGAAAAAAATTCCAAGTGTGGTGAAATTGCAAAAAAAGTGCAATCCCACACTGGTTTTTTGTTTGGCTTTATTGCTAGGTTCACTAAATGCTAAAACTGACCTGCCATTATGATTCTCCAGGTCACTATGAGTTCATAGACACCTAACATGACTAGGTTATTTCTTATCTAAGTGGTGAAAAAAAAATTCCAAACTTTGCTAAAAAAAAAAAAAAAAAATTGCGCCATTTTCCGATACTCATAGCGTCTCCATTTTTCGTGATCTGGGGTTGAATGAGGGCTTATTTTTTGTGTGCCGAGATGACGTTTTTAATGATAGCATTTTGGTGCAGATGCGTTCTTTTGATCGCCCGTTATTGCATTTTAATGCAATGTCGCGGCGACCTAAAAAACGTAATTCTGGCGTTTTGAATTTTTTTCTCCCTACGCCGTTTAGCGATCAGGTTGATGCTTTTTTTTAATTGATAGATCGGGCGATTCTGAGCGCGGCGATACCAAATATGTGTAGATTTGATTTTTTTTTTTTTTATTTATTTTGATTGGGGCGAAAGGGGGGTGATTTAAACTTTTATTTTTTTTTTTTCACATTTTTTTTCTACTTTTTTTTTACTTTTGCCATGCTTCAATAGCCTCCATGGGAGGCTAGAAGCAGGCACAACTCGATCGCCTCTGCTACATAGCAGCGATCTGCTGATCCGCGCTATGTAGCAGAAATGGAGGTGTGCTGTGAGCGCCGACCACAGGGTGGCGCTCACAGCCACCGGCGATCAGTAACCATAGAGGTCTCTAGGACCTCTATGGTTACCATCCAGACGCATCGCCGACCCCCGATCATGTGACGGGGGTCGGCGATGACGTCATTTCCGGCCGCCCGGCCGGATGCGGTAGTTAAATGCCGCTGTCTGCGTTTGACAGCGGCATTTAACTAGTTAATAGGTGCGGGCAGATCGCGATTCTGCCCGCGCCTATTACGGGCACATGTCAGCTGTTCAAAACAGCTGACATGTCCCGGCTTTGATGCGGGCTCACCGCGGAGCCCTGCATCAAAGCAGGGGATCTGACATCGGACGTACTATCCCGTCCGAGGTCAGAAAGGGGTTAATGCAAATTTTCAGCTGCGTTTTACAGTACCAGCTATGTCTATGAGATTTCAGAAATCTCATGCACACTTTGGTTTTCTTGTCATCAGGATTTTGTACTGTCCATAGGTTTTGGGACATAGAGCATGTCACTTCTTTCAATGTTGTTTTCAGCGTTTTTTCAGCTTTTTTCACCCATTGAAATGAATGGGTGGTGAAAAAATGCTGAAAAAAGGCACAAAAGCGCAGGTTCAAGGTTTGCTTCATTTTTTGTTTCAAAACCTGGTTCTATAGAGTAGGACTTATTTCAACAGTAAACTTTATCAGCGTGCACAAAAGACAAATCTAGCATGTCAAAACAGCAGCAAAAATGCAGCACAAAATGCAAGAAAAAACATGGAAAATATGCTTTTTTTCCAGCTTCTTTCCTGCCAAAAATGCAGGTTTTGCTACAGAAAAAAATGCTGAAAAAATACCTAATGTGAACTTAGCCTAAAGCTTCACGACCAGCTCTGCCCTCACCTCCTGTATTCTCAGCCATCCTTTGTAGACTGTGGGCCCTCACGGGCAGGGTCCTCTCTCCTCCTGTATCCTCACCCATCCCTTGTAGATTGTGAGCCCTCGCGAGCAGGGTCCTCTCTCCTCCTGTATTCTCACCCATCCCTTGTAGATTGTGAGCCCTCGCGGGCAGGGTCCTCTCTCCTCCTGTATCCTCACCCATCCCTTGTAGATTGTGAGCCCTCGCGGGCAGGGTCCTCTCTCCTCCTGTATCCTCACCCATCCCTTGTAGATTGTGAGCCCTCGCGGGCAGGGTCCTCTCTCCTCCTGTATCCTCACCCATCCCTTGTAGATTGTGAGCCCTCGCGGGCAGGGTCCTCTCCTCCTGTATTCTCACCCATCCCTTGTAGATTGTGAGCCCTCGCGGGCAGGGTCCTCTCTCCTCCTGTATCCTCACCCATCCCTTGTAGATTGTGAGCCCTTGCGGGCAGGGTCCTCTCTCCTCCTGTATTCTCACCCATCCCTTGTAGATTGTGAGCCCTCGCGGGCAGGGTCCTCTCTCCTCCTGTATCCTCACCCATCCCTTGTAGATTGTGAGCCCTCGCGGGCAGGGTCCTCTCTCCTCCTGTATCCTCACCCATCCCTTGTAGATTGTGAGCCCTCGCGGGCAGGGTCCTCTCCTCCTGTATTCTCACCCATCCCTTGTAGATTGTGAGCCCTCGCGGGCAGGGTCCTCTCTCCTCCTGTATCCTCACCCATCCCTTGTAGACTGTGAGCCCTCGCGGGCAGGGTCCTCTCTCCTCCTGTACCCTCACCCATCCCTTGTAGATTGTGAGCCCTCGTGGGCAGGGTCCTCTCTCCTCCTGTATCCTCACCCATCCCTTGTAGATTGTGAGCCCTCGCGGGCAGGGTCCTCTCCTCCTGTATTCTCACCCATCCCTTGTAGATTGTGAGCCCTCGCGGGCAGGGTCCTCTCTCCTCCTGTATCCTCACCCATCCCTTGTAGATTGTGAGCCCTCGCGGGCAGGGTCCTCTCCCCTCCTGTATCCTCACCCATCCCTTGTAGACTGTGAGCCCTCGCGGGCAGTGTCCTCTCTCCTCCTGTATCCTCACCCATCCCTTGTAGATTGTGAGCCCTCGCGGGCAGGGTCCTCTCTCCTCCTGTATCCTCACCCATCTCTTGTAGATTGTGAGCCCTCACGCGCAGGGTCCTCTCTCCTCCTGTATTCTCACCCATCCCTTGTAGACTGTGAGCCCTCGCAGGCAGGGTCTTCTCTCCTCCTGTATTCTCACCCATCCCTTGTAGATTGTGAGCCCTCGCGGGCAGGGTCCTCTCTCCTCCTGTATCCTCACCCATCCCTTGTAGATTGTGAGCCCTCGCGGGCAGGGTCCTCTCTCCTCCTGTATCCTCACCCATCCCTTGTAGATTGTGAGCCCTCGCGGGCAGGGTCCTCTCTCCTCCTGTATTCTCACCCATCCCTTGTAGATTGTGAGCCCTCGCGGGCAGGGTCCTCTCTCCTCCTGTATCCTCACCCATCCCTTGTAGATTGTGAGCCCTCGCGGGCAGGGTCCTCTCTCCTCCTGTATCCTCACCCATCTCTTGTAGATTGTGAGCCCTCACGCGCAGGGTCCTCTCTCCTCCTGTATTCTCACCCATCCCTTGTAGACTGTGAGCCCTCGCAGGCAGGGTCTTCTCTCCTCCTGTATTCTCACCCATCCCTTGTAGATTGTGAGCCCTCGCGGGCAGGGTCCTCTCTCCTCCTGTATCCTCACCCATCCCTTGTAGATTGTGAGCCCTCGCGGGCAGGGTCCTCTCTCCTCCTGTATCCTCACCCATCCCTTGTAGATTGTGAGCCCTCGCGGGCAGGGTCCTCTCTCCTCCTGTATTCTCACCCATCCCTTGTAGATTGTGAGCCCTCGCGGGCAGGGTCCTCTCTCCTCCTGTATCCTCACCCATCCCTTGTAGATTGTGAGCCCTCGCGGGCAGGGTCCTCTCTCCTCCTGGACCAGTCGCTGATTTCTATTGTACAAGATTATTATTATTATTACTTTTTTTTTAGTCTTTGCTTTTTATTATGTACACCCATTTTTACATGTAAATTGCCATGAAATAAATGGTGCAAAAAATAATAATTAATCAGAAATGATTTCAATCATCTGACTTGATTGATTTTCTATCACAATTTCTATAATGTTGTCTCTTGAATACAAAGTAAATGAGCGATTGCAGCACATGCATTGCGGAGGCATGACATTACTGCTGCAGCACCGGCTGCCAACACTTTATCTCTCTGTTGCTACTTTAGCTATTTCTCTATGACTTCATCAGTGACATGAGAGGTCGGATATCGTCCAGCCGATGCAATGCAGGACGTGAAGAAACAATGAGAAGATGCAAAGTGATAAATACACTGATGAATTAACTTTCGTCCTCCATCCGTCAGATCCATTGCTTTCTTTGGTTTATTATTTCCATATTTTCACAGGAAAATATCCAGAACCTGAGAAGAGCAAAATGGGATAAATATTTCTCATTGGAGAATATTTTCCTGAAGTCATAATTTTTCATATTAATCAATTAAGCATCTTTCAATTTGAATTACAACGTATATACAGTATATATATATATATATACTAAGTGGTGGCCCGATTCTAACGCATGGGGTATTCTACAATATGCATGTCCACGTAGTATATTGCCCAGCCACGTAGTATATTGCCCAGTCATGTAGTATATTTCCCAGTCATGTAGTATATTGCCCAGCCACGTAGTATATAGCCCAGTAACGAAGTATATTGCACAGCCCACGTAGTATATTGCCCAGCCACGTAGTATATTGCCCAGTCATGTAGTATATTGCCCATCCACGTTTTATATTGCCCAGTCACATAGTATATTGCCCAGTCACGTAGTATATTGCCCAGCCACGTAGTATATTGCCCAGCCACGTAGTATATTGCCCAGTCACATAGTATATTGCCCAGCCACGTAGTATATTGCCCAGCCACGTAGTATATTGCCCAGTCACATAATATATTGCCCAGTCACGTAGTATATTGCCCAGTCACGTAGTATATTGCCCAGTCACGTAGTATATTGCCCAGCCACGTAGTATATTGCCCAGTCACGTAGTATATTGCCCAGAGACATAGTATATTGCACAGCGACGTAGTATATTGCCCAGCCACGTAGTGTATTGCCCAGTCACATAGTATATTGCCCAGTCACGTAGTATATTGCCCAGTCACGTAGTATATTGCCCAGCCACGTAGTATATTGCCCAGTCACATAGTATATTGCCCAGTCACGTAGTATATTGCCCAGTCACGTAGTATATTGCCCAGCGACATAGTATATTGCCCAGCCACGTAGTATATTGCCCAGTCACGTAGTATATTGCCCAGTCACGTAGTATATTGCCCAGCCACGTAGTATATTGCCCAGCCACGTAGTATATTGCCCAGTCACGTAGTATATTGCCCAGCGACATAGTATATTGCCCAGCCACGTAGTATATTGCCCAGTCACATAGTATATTGCCCAGTCACGTAGTATATTGCCCAGCGACATAGTATTCTGCACAGCGCCGTAGTATACAGCACAGTCCAGAGCCACGTAGTATACAGCACAGACACAAAGTATATTGCCCAGCCACGTATGTAACAGGTTAAAAAAGAATGAAAATAAAAAATAAACATATACTCACCTTCCGAGGGAGCCCTTGTAGTCCTGGCGCTTGTGTGCGGTGCACGCGGCAGCTTCCGGTCCCAGGGTTGGATGAGCGCAGGATCTGTGATAACGTCTTGGAAGGTCCTTCTCGCATAGCATCCTTGGCACCGGAGTCTGCCGCTTGCACTGCCGAGGACACGGCGCACGTCAGCGGGTGCGAATAACTTTATTATTATTATTATTATTATTATTATTTGTAACATTAGATCTTTTTACAATTGAGGCTGCATACACAGTATCAATAGTAAAAAGTTGGTCACACAGGGTTAATAGCTGCGTAACTGGAGTGCGTTACACCGCGGCATAACGCGGTCCATTAGCGCTGCCATTAACCCTGTGTGAGCGTTGACTGGAGGGGAGTATGGAGCGGGCACTGACTGCGGGGAGGAAGGAGCGGCCATGTTGCCGCCGGACTGTGCCCGTCGCTGATTGGTTGTGGCAATGGTCATGGGCGTTTTGCCACGACCAATCAGGGACTTGGATTTCCATGACAGACCAATGAATATCCGTGACAGAAAGAAAGACAAACAGAAAGACAGACAGACAGATGGAACATACCCTTAGACAATTATATATATATATATATATCTACTATATAATTGTCTAAGGGTCACCTCCGTCTTTCTTTCTGTCTGTAACGGAAATCCCAAGTCGCTGATTGGTCGTGGCACAGTTCGGCGGCGAAATGGCCGCTCCTTACACCACTGCCGTCAGTGGCAGCTCCATGCTCCCCTCCAGTCAGCGCTCACACAGGGTTAATGGCTGCGTTACACTGCGTTATGCCACGGTGTAATGCACTCCATTAACGCTACTATTAACCCTGTGTGACCAACTTTATACTATTCATGCTGCCTATGCAGAATCAATAGTAAAAAGATCTAATGTTAAAAATAATAAAAAAATAAAAAATAGTTATATTCTCACCCTCCGTCGGCCCCTGGATCCAGCCGAGGCCTTTCCAGCTCCTCACGACGCTTCGGTGACCGGTGAAATGCAGTGCGGTCTCGCGAGATGATGACGTAGCGATCTCGCGAGACCGGTACATCTTCATCTAGTGAGACCGCAATGCACTCTTGGGACCGGAGCGTCGCGAGGAGCATCGGTAAACGCCTCGGCTTGATCCGGGGGGCGACGGAGGGTGAGTATATAACTATTTTTTATTTTAATTCTTTTATTAACAGGGATATGGTGCCCACATTGCTATATACTACATGGGCTGTGTTAGATACTGCGTGGGCTGTGTTATATACTACGTAGAACAAAATAGAAGAGAAAATCCAGCTTCCAAAAATATCCAATTTATTAAAGTTAAAATCCAAGGTCCAAAAACATGGTTCACAGGAGAGGAGATAGCAGCATGCTACGCGTTTCGAACACTAGGTTCTTTTTCAAAGCTTTGAAAAAGAACCTAGTGTTCGAAACGCGTAGCATGCTGCTATCTCCTCTCCTGTGAACCATGTTTTTGGACCTTGGATTTTAACTTTAATAAATTGGATATTTTTGGAAGCTGGATTTTCTCTTCTATTTTGTTCTATTGTTTCACGTGAAGACTGCACGGCATCCGGGCTTCCCCCACAACAAATGCCTAGTAGGTGAGCTGGTTTCTCTCCATTTTTTTTTTTTCCTTTTGTGTTATATACTACGTGGCTGGGCAATATACTACGTGGCTGGGCAATATACTATGTGGCTGGGCAA
Source organism: Ranitomeya imitator (assembly GCF_032444005.1). Lineage (NCBI taxonomy): Eukaryota > Metazoa > Chordata > Amphibia > Anura > Dendrobatidae > Ranitomeya > Ranitomeya imitator. The sequence goes on along the minus strand of NC_091283.1, from coordinate 6,030,392 downwards.
TATACTACGTGGCTGGGCAATATACTACGTGTCTGTACTATATACTACATGTCTGTGCTATATACTATGTGGCTGGGCAATATACTACGTGGCTGTGCTATATACTACATGTCTGTGCTATATACTATGTGGCTGGGCAATATACTACGTGACTGGGCAATATACTACGTGGCTGGGCAATATACTAAGTGGCTGGGCAATATACTACATGGCTGGGCAATATACTATGTGTCTGTGCTATATAATATGTGTCTGGGCAATATACTACGTGGGCTGTGCAATATACTATATGACTGGGCAATATACTACGTGGCTGGGCAATATACTACGTGACTGGGCAATATACTACGTGGCTGGGCAATATACTACGTGACTGGGCAATATACTACGTGGCTGGGCAATATACTACGTGACTGGGCAATATACTACGTGACTGGGCAATATACTACGTGTCTGTGCTATGTACCAAGTGGCTTGGCAATATACTATGTGTCTGTGCTATATAATATGTGGCTGGGCAATATACTACGTGGGCTGTGCAATATACAATATGACTGGGCAATATACTACGTGACTGGGCAATATACTACATGGCTGGGCAATATACTACGTCACTGGGCAATATACTACGTGACTGGGCAATATACTTTGTGGCTGGGCAATATACTACGTGACTGGGCAATATACTATGTGTCTATGCTATATACTACGTGGTTGGGCAATATATTATGTGGCTGAGCAATAGACTACGTGACTGGGCAACATACTACGTGGCTGTGCTATATACTACGTGGCTGTGTTATATACTATGTGTCTGTGCTATATACTACGTGGCTGGGCAATATACTACATGGCTGGGCAATATACTATATGGCTGGGCAATATACTATGCGGGCTGTGCTATATACTACGTGGCTGGGAAACATACCAGGTGGCTGTGTTATACACTACTTGGCTGTGCTATCTTTCTCTGCTGTATCTGTGCATCAAGAATCGTGGTATGTGTTAAAGAGGGGAGCCCACTGAGACTTCTTTCACCCGGGGCCCTCAAAAACCTGGAGCCGGCCCTGGCTTCACTGATTGGTCACGCCAGGCCGCGAACAATCAGCGACAGGCACAGTCTGCCCACGAATTGGTGTGGAATTTGAACCACGCTTTGCTAATTGGTCGTGGCCGGCTGAATGCTGTGTATAAATTGCATTATTCTGAAAACTTCATAGATAAACTACATACATATTCTAGAATACCCGATGTGTTAGAATCGGGCCACCATCTAGTATACGTATATATATATATATATATATATACATATATATATATATATATATATATATATATATGTATATATATATATATATATATATATATATACTAGCTATTGAGCCCGTTCTACGCCCGGGTGGCGAGCATTTATATTGGTATGTTGTCTCCATCCTGGTATGTGCTGCTCCATCCTGCGTCCCCATCCTGTCATGCGCTGCTCCATCCTGCGTCCCCATCCTGTCATGCGCTGCTCCATCCTGCGTCCCCATCCTGTCATGTGCTGCTCCATCCTGCGTTCCCCTTCCTGTCATGCGCTGCTCCCATCCTGCGTCCCCATCCTGTCATGCGCTGCTCCCATCCTGCGTCCCCATCCTGTCATGCGCTGCTCCATCCTGCGTTCCCCTTCCTGTCATGCGCTGCTCCCATCCTGTGTCCCCATCCTGTGATGCGCTGCTCCATCCTGTGATGCGCTGCTCCCATCCTGCGTCCCCATCCTGTCATGTGCTGCTCCATCCTGCGTCCCCATCCTTATGTGCTGCTCCATCCTGCGTTCCCCTTCCTGTCATGCGCTGCTCCCATCCTGCGTTCCCCTTCCTGTCATGCGCTGCTCCCATCCTGCGTCCCCATCCTGTGATGCGCTGCTCCCATCCTGCGTCCCCATCCTGTCATGTGCTGCTCCATCCTGCGTCCCCATCCTTATGTGCTGCTCCATCCTGCATCCCCATCCTTATGTGCTGCTCCATCCTGCGTCCCCATCCTTATGTGCTGCTCCATCCTGCGTCCACATCCTTATGTGCTGCTGCATCCTGCGTCCCCATCCTTATGTGCTGCTCCATCCTGCGTTCCCCTTCCTGTCATGCGCTGCTCCCATCCTGCGTTCCCCTTCCTGTCATGCGCTGCTCCCATCCTGCGTCCCCATCCTGTGATGCGCTGCTCCCATCCTGCGTCCCCATCCTGTCATGTGCTGCGCCATCCTGCGTCCCCATCCTTATGTGCTGCTCCATCCTGCATCCCCATCCTTATGTGCTGCTCCATCCTGCGTCCCCATCCTTATGTGCTGCTCCATCCTGCATCCCCATCCTTATGTGCTGCTCCATCCTGCGTCCCCATCCTTATGTGCTGCTCCATCCTGCGTCCCCATCCTTATGTGCTGCTCCATCCTGCGTCCCCATCCTTATGTACTGCTGCATCCTGCGTCCCCATCCTTATGTACTGCTGCATCCTGCGTCCCCATCCTTATGTGCTGCTGCATCCTGCGTCCCCATCCTTATGTGCTGCTCCATCCTGCGTCCCCATCCTTATGTGCTGCTCCATCCTGCGTCCCCATCCTTATGTGCTGCTGCATCCTGCGCAGGGGCGGATTATCAGAGGGTCAATATGGGCGGTAGCCCAGGGCCCAGTGGTCTGGGGGGGCCCTGGACTACCGCACATATTAACCCTCTGATAATCATCTGTGAGACTGTGAATGCCCGCCGGGCGGCGTTTATGTGCCCCCGGACCCGGTGGGCAGAGAGAGGGGGCCCGCATCGGGCCCCTTCTCATCTGCTCACCGGGCCCTTTCCGGCGCTGCGGCGGTTTCCTATTGATGTGCGGGCGCGCTCCTGCACATCAATAGTTAACAACAACAGCCACCAGCCAATTGGAGGCTGGCAGCTGAAGTCGGCCGCAGCGCACATGTCGCCGGCGTCTGACGTCATTGTCAGTCGCCGGCGAGTGTGCGCTGCTGCAGGGAGCTCGCCGCCTGGAGCGCGGACAGGTGAGGAGGAGACTGTTTTTTTTTTTTTGATCAGTTGAACGGTGGACCGTGGACACACTGGGGGGCAATGCTGGAGACACTGGGGCAGGTTGGAGGACACACTGGGGGCAATGCTGGAGGACACACTGGGGGCAATGCTGGAGGACACACTGGGGGCAATGCTGGACACACTGGGGCAGGTTGGAGGACACACTGGGGGCAATGCTGGAGGACACACTGGGGCAATGCTGGAGACACTGGGGCAGATTGCTGGAGGACACACTGGGGGCAATGCTTGAGACAGTGGGGCACATTGCTGGAGACAGTGGGGCAGATTGCTGGAGACAGTGGGGCAGATTGCTGGAGACAGTGGGGCAGATTGCTGGAGACAGTGGGGCAATGCTGGGGACAGTGGGGCAATGCTGGGGACAGTGGGGCAATGCTGGAGACAGTGGGGCAATGCTGGAGACAGTGGGGCAATGCTGGAGACTGGGGCAATGCTGGAGACAGTGGGGCAATGCTGGAGACAGTGGGGCAGATTGCTGGAGGACACACTGGGGGGCAATGCTGGAGACAGTGGGGCAGATTGCTGGAGGACACACTGGGGGGCAATGCTGGAGACAGTGGGGCAGATTGCTGGAGACAGTGGCGGTAATATGCTGGACACACTGGGGCAGATTGCTGGACACACTGGGGGCAGGACTGGAGGCATGGGCAGAATGTAGACACGGGGCATGATTGGAGACACGGGGTAGAATGAAAGACATGGGGCAGGATTGGATCATGGGGCAGGATGGATACGATGGAGACAGATGGGGCAGGATGGATACTCATGAGTGCAGGATGGGAGAACATATGGCTGGAGCGAGGAATGAGATACATGGGGTGGGGAATAGTATTACCATAGGGGCTAATTAAGGGATATTATTACTGCAGTGATGTATTTATTTTATTTTTTGAGTATACTGTTTTAAATGGGGGGGCGGTCCTGTTACTGTGCAGAGTGACACTATATCGCCTTTTTCTCTTCATGTGGTGTAATGTAGAAGTTGTGAAAAATTAAGTAATGTGTTCTACAAGCGGAGCTCGAGATAACTGTGTTATTTCCTGCAGAGGGAAGTCCTGGCTGGATGAAATGATGGCGGTCTGTGCTGTATGAAAGATGAAGGACTTCACCTAGAGACGTCACTGGTGAGTCAGTGTTACCTATACACTGACACTATACACTATATACTATATACAGAGGTCCTGTGTACAATGTCACCGGTGATCACTGTATTACCTCTACACAGACACTGCATACTAAGTACAGATCTCCTGTGAATACTGGCACTTATGGTGATAGTATTGTGTTGTTTTTTTATTACTGATCAGTATTGTAGTATTCAGTCACTATGTGGTGGTAATATGCGGTCTGGAAATGGTGTTGTGGTATTTGTCCCTTGTATGTACTATTTGGTCACCAAGTGGTAATATGTGGTCTTGACATGGTGCGGTGGTATTTGTTCCTTGTATGTGATATTATTCGATCACTGTGGTTGTAATTTGTGGTCTGGTCATGGTACGGTGGTATTTGTTGCTTGTATGTGATATTATTGGTCAAGATATACCTAAATTGTATTGCAGATTTTAACAAATATTGAATAGGTGACAGTAGAGTAGGGCCCGGCCATTTTTCTGGAATAATCTGGTTCGGGTATATCATGACCCCCGTCACATGACCCCCGTCACATGACCCCCGTCACATGACCCCCGTCACATGACCGGGGGGCCCACAGTGTGTGAACAGCCCGGGGCCCTGGCTACCCTTAATCCACCCCTGATCCTGCGTCCCCATCCTCCCATCCTTATGTGCTGCTCCATCCTGCGTCCCCATCCTTATGTGCTGCTGCATCCTGCGTCCCCTTCCTTATGTGCTGCTCCATCCTGCGTCCCCATCCTTATGTGCTGCTCCATCCTGCGTCCCCATCCTTATGTGCTGCTCCATCCTGCGTCCCCATCCTTATGTACTGCTGCATCCTGCGTCCCCATCCTTATGTACTGCTGCATCCTGCGTCCCCATCCTTATGTACTGCTCCATCCTGCATCCCCATCCTTATGTGCTGCTCCATCCTGCGTCCTCATCCTTATGTGCTGCTCCATCCTGCGTCCCCATCCTTATGTGCTGCTCCATCCTGCGTCCTCATCCTTATGTGCTGCTCCATCCTGCGTCCCCATCCTTATGTGCTGCTCCATCCTGCGTCCCCATCCTTATGTGCTGCTCCATCCTGCGTCCCCATCCTTATGTGCTGCTCCATCCTGCGTCCCCATCCTTATGTGCTGCTCCATCCTCCGTCCCCATCCTTATGTGCTGCTCCATCCTGCGTCCCCATCCTTATGTGCTGCTCCATCCTGCGTCCCCATCCTTATGTGCTGCTCCATCCTCCGTCCCCATCCTTATGTGCTGCTCCATCCTGCGTCCCCATACAGTGCTGCTCCATCCTGCGTCCCCATCCTTATGTGCTGCTCCATCCTGCGTCCCCATCCTTATGTGCTGCTCCATCCTGCGTCCCCATCCTTATGTGCTGCTCCATCCTGCGTCCCCATCCTTATGTGCTGCTCCATCCTGCGTCCCCATCCTTATGTGCTGCTGCATCCTGCGTCCCCATACAGTGCTGCTCCATCCTGCGTCCCCATCCTTATGTGCTGCTCCATCCTGCGTCCCCATCCTTATGTGCTGCTCCATCCTGCGTCCCCATCCTTATGTGCTGCTCCATCCTGCGTCCCCATCCTTATGTGCTGCTCCATCCTGCGTCCCCATCCTTATGTGCTGCTCCATCCTGCGTCCCCATCCTTATGTGCTGCTCCATCCTGCGTCCCCATCCTTATGTGCTGCTCCCATCCTGCGTCCCCATCCTTATGTGCTGCTGCATCCTGCGTCCCCATACAGTGCGGCTCCATCCTGCGTCCCCATCCTTATGTGCTTCTCCATCCTGCGTCCCCATCCTTATGTGCTGCTCCATCCTGCGTCCCCATCCTTATGTGCTGCTCCATCCTGCGTCCCCATCCTTATGTGCTGCTCCATCCTGCGTCCCCATCCTTATGTGCTGCTCCATCCTGCGTCCCCATCCTTATGTGCTGCTCCATCCTCCGTCCCCATCCTTATGTGCTGCTCCATCCTGCGTCCCCATATAGTGCTGCTCTATCCTGCGTCCCCATCCTTATGTGCTGCTCCATCCTGCGTCCCCATCCTTATGTCCTGCTCCATCCTGCGTCCCCATCCTTATGTGCTGCTCCATCCTGCGTCCCCATCCTTATGTGCTGCTCCATCCTGCGTCCCCATCCTTATGTGCTGCTCCATCCTGCGTCCTCATCCTTATGTGCTGCTCCATCCTGCGTCCCCATCCTTATGTGCTGCTCCATCCTGCGTCCCCATCCTTATGTGCTGCTCCATCCTGCGTCCCCATCCTTATGTGCTGCTCCATCCTGCGTCCCCATCCTTATGTGCTGCTCCATCCTGCGTCCCCATCCTTATGTGCTGCTCCATCCTGCGTCCTCATCCTTATGTGCTGCTCCATCCTGCGTCCCCATCTTTATGTGCTGCTCCATCCTGCGTCCCATTCCTTATGTGCTGCTGCATCCTGCGTCCCCATACAGTGCTGCTCCATCCTGCGTCCCCATCCTTATGTGCTGCTCCATCCTGCGTCCCCATCCTTATGTGCTGCTCCATCCTGCGTCCCCATCCTTATGTGCTGCTCCCATCCTGCATCCCCATCCTTATGTGCTGCTGCATCCTGCGTCCCCATACAGTGCTGCTCCATCCTGCGTCCCATCCTTATGTGCTGCTCCATCCTGCGTCCCCATCCTTATGTGCTGCTCCATCCTGCGTCCCCATCCTTATGTGCTGCTCCATCCTGCGTCCCCATCCTTATGTGCTGCTCCATCCTGCGTCCCCATCCTTATGTGCTGCTCCATCCTGCGTCCCCATCCTTATGTGCTGCTCCATCCTCCGTCCCCATCCTTATGTGCTGCTCCATCCTGCATCCCCATCCTTATGTGCTGCTCCATCCTGCGTCCCCATCCTTATGTGCTGCTCCATCCTCTGTCCCCATCCTTATGTGCTGCTCCATCCTGCGTCCCCATACAGTGCTGCTCCATCCTGCGTCCCCATCCTTATGTGCTGCTCCATCCTGCGTCCCCATCCTTATGTGCTGCTCCATCCTGCGTCCCCATCCTTATGTGCTGCTCCATCCTGCGTCCCCATCCTTATGTGCTGCTCCATCCTGCGTCCCCATCCTTATGTGCTGCTGCATCCTGCGTCCCCATACAGTGCTGCTCCATCCTGCGTCCCCATCCTTATGTGCTGCTCCATCCTGCGTCCCCATCCTTATGTGCTGCTCCATCCTGCGTCCCCATCCTTATGTGCTGCTCCATCCTGCGTCCCCATCCTTATGTGCTGCTCCATCCTGCGTCCCCATCCTTATGTGCTGCTCCCATCCTGCGTCCCCATCCTTATGTGCTGCTGCATCCTGCGTCCCCATCCTTATGTGCTGCTCCATCCTGCGTCCCCATCCTTATGTGCTGCTCCATCCTGCGTCCCCATCCTCATGTGCTGCTCCATCCTGCGTCCCCATCCTTATGTGCTGCTCCATCCTGCGTCCCCATCCTTATGTGCTGCTCCATCCTGCGTCCCCATCCTTATGTGCTGCTCCATCCTGCGTCCCCATCCTTATGTGCTGCTCCATCCTCCGTCTCCATCCTTATGTGCTGCTCCATCCTGCGTCCCCATCCTTATGTGCTGCTCCATCCTGCGTCCCCATCCTTATGTGCTGCTCCATCCTCCGTCCCCATCCTTATGTGCTGCTCCATCCTGCGTCCCCATACAGTGCTGCTCTATCCTGCATCCCCATCCTTATGTGCTGCTCCATCCTGCGTCCCCATCCTTATGTGCTGCTCCATCCTGCGTCCCCATCCTTATGTGCTGCTCCATCCTGCGTCCCCATCCTTATGTGCTGCTCCATCCTCCGTCCCCATCCTTATGTGCTGCTCCATCCTGCGTCCCCATACAGTGCTGCTCTATCCTGCATCCCCATCCTTATGTGCTGCTCCATCCTGCATCCCCATCCTTATGTGCTGCTCCATCCTGCGTCCCCATCCTTATGTGCTGCTCCATCCTGCATCCCCATCCTTATGTGCTGCTCCATCCTGCGTCCCCATCCTTATGTGCTGCTCCATCCTCCGTCCCCATACTGCCTCTGACCCGCTCGGCGCCGAGTGCTGGGGGGCCTGAGCAGGCGGGGACACTGGCGCGCTGTGGGTGTCAGGTGCCGGTATCGCCGCCAGCTCAGGCCCCCCCAGCACTTACTATATTCACCTGTCCTCCGTTCCATCGCTGAGCTTAAGCGCGTCATCGCGCCCTCTGAACTGAAGGTCACAGGCCGAAGACCGGGAAGATGGCGGCGCTCAGCGATGGAACGGGGACAGGTGAATATAGGCCGATACTCACCCTCCTGGCGGTCCCTGCTTCTGCGGTGGAGATCGCGGTGTGCGTTCAGTGTGAACGCACACCGCGATCTCCCGGGAGCGTCACTCTGTGAGGCCCAGACTGCGCCGGCGCTTGCGCTTGCGCAGTCTATAGAGGCTTCGGACAGAGTGACGCTCCCAGCGTTATATTATAGATATATATATATAGACATATATACACATTGTGTCAGGTCGGCTCACTTAGCTGCTCCTCGAGGTAGACACGGCCAACACGTGGGATAAAGTCTCTGGGTGGTTTTTTGCATCATAAACCCCAAAATGGCAACAGAGAAACATCCTTTCTTTCTGGCTCAAAAGGAAATAAAAAGTTTAAAAGCAGACCTGCCCAGCACTTCTTCCAACACATATGGCAGCTCCCACCGGAGCTTCAGCCTAGGGCTTGCTTGCCTCTACACAACACAGACCCCCCAAAAAAAACTGGCTGGATATTTATTTCCCCAGCCACACCCTTGGGGTGGAGATATATGGTGAATAGTGTTGAGCGATACCTTCCAATATTCGGAAATATCAGTATTGGATTGGATCGACCGATATTCAAAAAATATCGGATATCGCCAATACCGATACCCGATACCAATGCAAGTCAATGCGACAAAAATATCGGAAATAAAATAAACCCTTTCTTGCCTTGTAGGTTAATTCAACATGAATGAAAACAACTAAGAATAATGCAGGATGTATTGGGGGAGGTGGAGGAGACATTAAAGGCATAGAGGTTTAGCCCAATGAAATAGAATAGTAGGAATTATTTTTTTTTTTAAGATGTTCGGAGTTACAACGTCATTGGCTATGTTATATTTTGTCAGATATTTATGTTTTACTACTTCCATGCTCTTCACCTTCTTTTTTACTTCTCCCACACTTTCTTCTTCATCATCCTCAGCAGCAGCATCTTTTTCATCAAATTCTCCTTCACCTTATTCATCTTCTTCTTATTCACCTTCTTCCTATTATTCTTTTTTTTTACATTCTTCATATTCTTTTTATTCAACTATTATTCTTCTTCATATTCTACTTCTTTATCTTCTTCCTATTCTTCTTCTTCATCATATTCTTATTTGTGACAGGCATTCCTGTAGTTGTTATCTATAAAAAATTTGAAGATTACACCTTCCGTTCTGCCTGTCACAAAAGATTTACAACAGTATTTGTCCGCGTTCAGTTTGGCCTGCAGCAGCAGGTTTTTTCCAGGGGCACCACGAGGAGGAACGGACTCACCCCCATACACTGCTTAGTCTTCTTCTGCTTATAATTTAGATAATATCTTTTGCTCTGATTTTTAGTCTTATGCTTAATGTTCTTCTGCTCTTTGTTCTGCAGCTTCTTGTTCTTCTGCTTCTGGGTCATCAGGGTCGTCGTCTCCAGGGTCATCGTCTCCGGAGTCATCGTCTTCTTCGGGGTGGTCTTCAGGGTCGTCGTCTCCGGGGTCATCGTCTCCGGGGTCATCGTCTTCTTCGGGGTGGTCTTCAGGGTCGTCGTCTTTAGAGTCGTCGTCAGGGAGATCCAGAGTGATTAGCAAAAACCATTTCCAAAAGCTTGAACTTGGAAATGTAGTAGAAGGTACAAGAAGGCTGAGGAACTGCCGAGAACCAGCTGACGGTACTGGAACCCGGATGGCTACCCGAAGGTACAAGAGCCAATGGAACTACCGAGGACCAGCTGACGGTACTGGAACCCGGTTACTAAACAGGAGGTACCCGCGCCAGAAAGCACTACCAAGGACGACCAGACGTTGGTGGAACTCGGATACCCAGAAGGAGGCACCTAAGCAAATGGCTCTGCCTGGAACCAGCTGACGGTACTGGAACCAGGATGGGGAGCAGAAGGTACAAGAGCCAAAGACACTGCCTGGAACCAGCTGACGGTACTGGAACCTGGATGGGTAGCCAAAGGTGCAAGAGCAAAAGGAACTACCGAGGACCAGCTGATGGTACTGGAACCCGGTTACTAAGCAGGAGGTACCCGTGCCTGAAAGCACTACCAAGGACCAACAGACGTTGGTGGAACTCAGATACCCAGAAGGAGGCACCTAAGCCAAAGGCTCTGCCTGGAACCAGCTGACGGTAATGGAACCAGGATGTGGACCAGAAGGTACAAGAGCAAAAGATACTGCCGAGAACCAGCTGACGGTACTGGAACCAGGGGGACCTATTCAAGATTGTCTTCCAAAGAACCAGCTAATGGTGCTGGAAATCAGATAGGCAGCAGAAGGCCCACAGGAAAAAAATAGCTAGGCCGAGAGCCGGCCATAGTTACCAAAAACCCACAGTCCTACAGGGGGAGCTTGTCCTATTGGCACTACGGAACCAGCCTTGATTGCCAGATCCCACAGCCCACATAGGAAGCACCTAAACTGCAGGCACCATAGAGTTGGCTAACCCGACCGCAGTCATGTGAGGTCTTGTTTTTTGCGGGATGAGTTGATGTTTTTATTGCTAACATTTTCGGGCACGTGACATTTTTTGATCGCTTTTTATTCCAATTTTTGTAAGGCAGAATGATCAAAAATAAGATATTCATGAATTTCGTTTTGGAGGGGGCGTTTATACCGTTCCACGTTTGGCAAAATTGATAAAGCAGTTTTATTCTTCGGGTCAGTACGATTAAAGCGATACCTCATTTATATCATTGATATAATTTTTTTATGTTTTGGCGCTTTTATACGATAAAAAATATTTTATAGAAAAATAATTATTTTTGCACCGCTTTATGCTGAGGACTATAACTTTTTTATTTTTTCGCTGATGATGCTGTGTGGTGGCTCGTTTTTGCGGGACAAGATGATGTTTTCAGTGGTACCATGGATATTTATATCCATCTTTTTGATCGTGTATTATTCCACTTTTTGTTTGGCAATATGATAATAAAGCGTTTTTTTGCCTCGTTTTTTTTTTGTTTTTTTTTACCGCGTTCACTGAAGGGGTTAACTAGCTGGACAGTTTTATAGGTGTGGGTCATTACAGACATGGCGATACTAAATATGTGTACTTTTATTGTTTTTTTCATTATTTAGATAAAGAAATGTATTTATGGGAACAATATATATATTTTTTCTTTATTAGGATTTTTTTTTTTTTTAACACATGTGAATATATTTTTTTTTACTTTATAACATTGCCCTGGGGGGGGCATCATGTTATAGTGACAGACCACTGATCTGACACATTGCACAGCACTGTGTCAGATCAGCAATCTGACATGCACTCCTGCAGGCTTACCAGTGCTTGCTCTGAGCAGGCAATGGTAAGCCACCTCCCTGCAGGACCCGGATGCAGCCCCGCGGCCATTTTGGATCCGGGGCCTGCAAGGAGAAAGAGGTAGGAGACCCCCAGAGCAGCGCGATCACATTGTGTTTCTCCGAGGGTCTCAGGGAAGCATGCAGGGAGCCCCCTCCCTGCGCGATGCTTTCCTATGCCGCCGGAACGCTGCAATCATTTTTGATTGCAGTGTGCCAGGGGTTAATGTGCCGGGGGCGGTCTGTGACCACTCCTGGCACATAGTGCCGGATGTCAGCTGCGATAGTCAGCTGACACCCAGCCGCAATCGGCCACGCTCCCCCCGTGAGCGCAGCCGATCGCATATGATGTTTGATCCCGTCACTGGGAATTAAGTCTCAGGTCACCTTGACGGGATAGTACGTCATATGGGATTAAGGGGTAAAAAACCTTCTTTTCCTTGGTATTTACGGTGGAAAATGAAATGCTCGGTGAAATGCTGAGAGACAAAGCAAACCCTATATTAAGGGTCACCAATCTAACCCAAGAAGAGGTGCGAAACCGGCTAAATAAGATTAAAATAGATAAATCTCCGGGTCCGGATGGCATACACCCACGAGTACTAAGGGAACTAAGTAATGTAATAGATAAACCATTATTTCTTATTTTTAGTGACTCTATAGCGACAGGGTCTGTTCCGCAGGACTGGCGCATAGCAAATGTGGTGCCAATATTCAAAAAGGGCTCTAAAAGTGAACCTGGAAATTATAGGCCAGTAAGTCTAACCTCTATTGTTGGTAAAATATTTGAAGGGTTTCTGAGGGATGTTATTCTGGATTATCTCAATGAGAATAACTGTTTAACTCCATATCAGCATGGGTTTATGAGAAATCGCTCCTGTCAAACCAATCTAATCAGTTTTTATGAAGAGGTAAGCTATAGGCTGGACCACGGTGAGTCATTGGACGTGGTATATCTCGATTTTTCCAAAGCGTTTGATACCGTGCCGCACAAGAGGTTGGTACACAAAATGAGAATGCTTGGTCTGGGGGAAAATGTGTGTAAATGGGTTAGTAACTGGCTTAGTGATAGAAAGCAGAGGGTGGTTATAAATGGTATAGTCTCTAACTGGGTCGCTGTGACCAGTGGGGTACCGCAGGGGTCAGTATTGGGACCTGTTCTCTTCAACATATTCATTAATGATCTGGTAGAAGGTTTACACAGTAAAATATCGATATTTGCAGATGATACAAAACTATGTAAAGCAGTTAATACAAGAGAAGAGAGTATTCTGCTACTGATGGATCTGGATAAGTTGGAAACTTGGGCCGAAAGGTGGCAGATGAGGTTTAACAATGATAAATGTAAGGTTATACACATGGGAAGAAGGAATCAATATCACCATTACACACTGAACGGGAAACCACTGGGTAAATCTGACAGGGAGAAGGACTTGGGGATCCTAGTTAATGATAAACTTACCTGGAGCAGCCAGTGCCAGGCAGCAGCTGCCAAGGCAAACAGGATCATGGGGTGCATTAAAAGAGGTCTGGATACACATGATGAGAGCATTATACTGCCTCTGTACAAATCCCTAGTTAGACCGCACATGGAGTACTGTGTCCAGTTTTGGGCACCGGTGCTCAGGAAGGATATAATGGAACTAGAGAGAGTACAAAGGAGGGCAACAAAATTAATAAAGGGGATGGGAGAACTACAATACCCAGATAGATTAGCGAAATTAGGATTATTTAGTCTAGAAAAAAGACGACTGAGGGGCGATCTAATAACCATGTATAAGTATATAAGGGGACAATACAAATATCTCGCTGAGGATCTGTTTATACCAAGGAAGGTGACGGGCACAAGGGGGCATTCTTTGCGTCTGGAGGAGAGAAGGTTTTTCCACCAACATAGAAGAGGATTCTTTACTGTTAGGGCAGCGAGAATCTGGAATTGCTTGCCTGAGGAGGTGGTGATGGTGAACTCAGTCGAGGGGTTCAAGAGAGGCCTGGATGTCTTTTTGGAGCAGAACAATATTGTATCATACAATTATTAGGTTCTGTAGAAGGACGTAGATCTGGGGATTTATTATGACGGAATATAGGCTGAACTGGATGGACAAATGTCTTTTTTCAGCTTTGCTAACTATGTTACTATATAAAAGTATGTGATTATAAAATATATGTGTGATCTATAGACGTAGTCCGGACTCCACAACAACTCCTATTTAATGGCATCAATCTGCAATTGACATGGGCAGAATAGTGCATACAATAAGGATTATCAGCTCCCCCCCGATGCTAGAGACATTACTAGAAGGATAACAACCCCCAAATAGCATGCCCCCAAGGTCACCCTTAATGATGATAATGTAACAATTAGCGCTCTCATCTGCGGTCGTTACCGTCACCCGAGTGTCGGAGCTGTCACATCACAGCATTGCGGCCTCCTCGGAGTCACACTTATGAGACTTGCCATTTAGAAGAGTCCCAGAATATTGAATGTTTCCCATTAGAACAATATTATATTCTAATCATGGAGTCTATATTATATTCTAATAATGTCAACACGCCGGCAGCAGCACATCATTATGTATCGGTAATTGTATCCATCGGAGAGGCTCTCACAATGGGAGAGATGTGCATGTAATTATGATACAGTGTTGACATTTTTACCTTGAGTGATAACTTTATGCCGTGAATTCATTCAAACTAATTCTTCAGTTTTTATTTAACTTATTACAGCAAATTGTTTTAGGTAAAGTTTGATAAAACCTGTAGAAATGAGGCAGACGGGGCGACGGTCACAACAGGGGGCGACGGTCCAGTGACAAGTCCAGTGCGGCTGTCATCTACCCCGCCAAGAGCGCTGCCTCTTGTAGACCCCTATGTGCGTGGAGACCCCTATAGCGGACATTATACCCCTGTAAGGCCACGTTCACACTATCAGTATTTGGTCAGTATTTCACATCAGTATTTGTAGCCAAAACCAGGAGAGGAAAAGTATAATAGAAGCTCGCCATCATTTCTGTATTTTTCACCCGCTCCTGGTTACAAATACTGAAGTAAAATATTGACCAAATACTGATAGTGTGAACGTGGCCTAAGAATAAGTTCACACTGATGTTTTAGAGGTTCGTAACAGAAACTGAGCAGAAACTCTTGTACATTTAGTGTGCTCCGTTACATCGCACCATTAATTCCCCGACTTTACGTCATCACTGTCCTATTTGGGACTCATCATCTAAATTCCCTATCTGTATGTTTCTTCAAATCATCCTCAAACACTTGAAGTCTCCGCTCAATGTCTTCTCCAAAAAGACTCAGGGACGATTTTCTTCCCAAAAATCTGACATAAAAGCTTAGAAAAAGTCACAAAATGAAGGCGCAACCTTAAATTTTGCGACTTTTGACGTTTTCTCACGTCTGTGGGCGCAGCAGAGGCCGGACACCACAGCTCATGGGCTTTTTTTCAATTTCTGGAGTGGATGTACAAGAAAATCTTCTACGTGTAGGTGCAAATGACCTCTATAAGGTGCTGGCATTCTTGCCCTGGTTCTCCTAATCACAGCCGCTTCTGTAATAAGCCAGCAGTTTTCTCTGAAGCAGCTTTGCTTGTGGTTTTGCTGATGATATTTTTTTGTGTAATTAATAATATAATAAGCAAACAGATTCCTGGTGAATTCATCTGAAGAATGAACATGCTACTTCTTTTAACCTCCTTCAGGGTTTGGAAACAAAGACTTGTGCACAACAATGTCGTTTTTACATTGCTGTGTATTGAAGTTTTTTTGGCTCCTCCCCTGTTTGTCATCCTCTGTAGTTCTTCTCCTCTGGCCACTCCCCTGCGGGTCCTCTGCGGTAGCTCTTCGCTTGTGGTTCCTCCCCTGCAGCTCACCCCTTGCAGCTCTTCTCCTGCGACTCATCGCCTGTGGCTCATCCTCTGCAGCTCATCCCCTGCAGCTCCTTCCTTGAGACTCCTCCCCTGTGTTTCCCCTCCATAGCTCATCCTCTGTGGTTCCTTTCCTGCAGCTCTTCCCCTGAGTCTCATCTCCTGTGGCTCCTCCCCTGCAGCTCCTCCCCTGCGGCTCCTTCCTTGAGGCTCCTTCCCTGTGTTTCCCCACTGTAGCTCATCCTCTGTGGTTCCTTTCCTGCAGCTCTTCCCCTGTTACTCATCTCATGTGGTCCTGTGGCTCCTCCCCTGCAGCTCTTCCCCTGCAGCTCATCCCCTATGTTTCTTTCATCTGTGCCTCCTCCCTGTGACTCATCCTCTTCGGCTCCTTTCCTGCTGCTCCTCCTCTCCTACATTTCATCCCCCTGTGGATCCTCCCTGTACTCCTCCCCTGCTGCTCATCCCCTATGTTTCTTTCATCGGTGGCTCCTCCCTGTGACTCATCCTCTTCAGCTCCTTTCCTCCTGCTCCTCCTCTCCTATATTTCATCCCCCCGTGGCTCCTCCCTGTGACTCATCTTCTGCAGCTCTTCCGCAATGGCTCCTCCTCTACATTTCATCCCCCTGTGGCTCCTCCCTGTGACTCATCCTCTGCAGCTCTTCCCCAATGGCTCCTCATCTACATTTCATCCCCCTGTGGCTCCTCCCTGTGACTCCTCCCCTGCTGCTCATCCCCTATGTTTCTTTCATCTGTGGCTCCTCCCTGTGACTCATCCTCTGCAGCTCTTCCCCAATGGCTCCTCATCTACTTTTCATCCCCCTGTGGCTCCTCCCTGTGACTCATCCTCTTCAGCTCTTCCCAAATGGCTCCTCCTCTACATTTCATCCCCCTGTGGCTCCTCCCTGTGACTCATCCTCTGCAGCTCATCCCCTATGTTTCTTTCATCTGTGCCTCCTCCCTGTGACTCATCCTCTGCAGCTCCTTCCCAATGGCTCCTCATCTACATTTCATCCCCCCGTGGCTCCTCCCTGTGACTCCTCCCCCGCAGCCACTGTTGTCAGGCCATGTATGTGGTTGCAGGTTGTCGTGTTTCCCCCCCACTAATATTAGACACAGGACACCGGTGTTAGAATGGACGTCGATAAAACATTACAGATATTTCCATGATATGAGTAAAACATCTTATGGAACACAACAGAATACGTTATTATTATAATAACATTGAAATAAGTAGAAATACAATAATTCTTTGCAAATAACATTAGGAAATAACTACAAACCCCCATGAGACAGGGTGATGTGTCAGATGCCACAGGCGCCCAGTTCTGCGCGGTTGGCACCTCTCTGATGTCGTGCTCCTCTCTGCTGAGCCTCGATGATGGGCACTTGTGCTCTTCATTACACTTGTCACCCCTCAGCGGGAGCCTGTGATGATGGCGGCTCGTCAGCCGGATCCCTGTGGAGCTCGTCACAGTGGAGAGAATGACACACTGAACCAGCAGAATCAATATGCAAGAAGACACTTTACCTTCTCTCCAGAAATCCAGGGCAAAATGGTGAAAATCAGCCCAACACATAACCATGAAGTGATGACCTGTCACTTGTCAGGTCGGGTGCATATACCGCAGAGAGGCACGCAGGTGGAGAAGACTTCATTGTATGTGAACGTGGCACAATAAATACATATATTACAGGATTAGAGGGTACCAGAGGAGTACGGAGGTGACAGAACAGGATCCATTGGGACATCCATGTAAATGCAAAACGTGGGCGAAAAACGCAGACGTGGTGACTAGTGATGAGCGAGCGTGCTCAGAAAAGGTGTTATCGTGCTCAGGTGCTAACCGAGTGTCTTCACGTGCTCGAAAAGTATGTCCGAGTCCCTGCTCCTGTCTGTCTCATGGCTGTTGGACAGCCGCAACACAGCTAACAAACAGACAATCCCTGCACGTGCTGCGGCTGTCGAACAGCCATGAGACAGGCAGGCGCGGGGACTCGGACATACTTTTCGAGCACGTGAAGACACTCGGTTAGCACACGAGCATGATAACATCTCCTCCGGATTTATTATACTTTTCCTATGATTGTTCCTCTAATGGCTATGGTGTATAAATACTGATGTAAAATACTGACCACATACTGAACATGTGAACGTGGCCTTTTAGTGATTTTATAAGGAAGTATATACAGTTAGGTCCATATATTTTTGGACAGAGACAAAAAAAAAATAACTTTGGTTATAGACATTACCATAATGAATTTTAAACAAAACAATTCAGATGCAGTTGAAGTTCAGACTTTCAGCTTTCATTTGAGGGTATCCACATTAAAATTGGATGAAGGGTTTAGAAGTTTCAGCTCCTTAGCATGCGCCACCCTGTTTTTAAAGGGACCAAAAGTAATTGGACAATTGACTCCAAGGCTATTTCATGGACAGGTGTGGGCAATCCCTTTGTTCTGTCATTCTCAGTTAAGCAGATAAAAGGCCTGGAGTTGATTTGAGGTGTGGTGCTGCATTTGGAAGGTTTTGCTGTGAAGTAAACATGCGGTAAAGGAGCTCTCCATGCAGGTGAAACAAGCCATCCTTAAGCTGCGAAAACAGAAAAAACCCTTCTGAGAAATTGCTACAATATTAGGAGTGGCAAAATCTACAGTTTGGTCCATCCTGAGAAGGAAAGAAAGCACTGGTGAACTCATCAATGCAAAAAGACCTGGGCGCCCACGGAAGACAACAGTGGTGGATAGGGTTGAGCGAAACGGGTCGTTCATTTTCAAAAGTCGCCGACTTTTGGCAAAGTCGGGTTTCATGAAACCCGATCCGACCCCTGTGCGGGGTCGGCCATGCGGTACGCGACTTTCGCGCCAAAGTTGCGTTTCAATGACGCGAAAAGCGCCATTTCTCAGCCAATGAAGGTAAACGCAGAGTGTGGGCAGCGTGATGACATAGGTCCTGGTCCCCACCATCTTAGAGAAGGGCATTGCAGTGATTGGCTTGCTGTCTGCGGCGTCACAGGGGCTATAAAGAGGCGTTCCCGCCGACCGCCATGTTACTGCTGCTGATCTGAGCTTAGGGAGAGGTTGCTGCCGCTTCGTCAGAAGCAGGGATAGCGTTAGGCAGGGTCCATTAACCACAAAACCGCTTGTGCTGTAGCGATTTCCACTGCCCAACACCACCTTCGGTGTGCAGGGACAGTGGAAGCTACATTTTTTTTTCCCTCAGCGCTGTAGCTCATTGGGCTGCCCTAGAAGGCTCCCTGATAGCTGCATTGCTGTGTGTACGCCGCTGTGCAAACCAACTGCTTTTTTCAAAGCACAAATCCTCTTGTTCCTTCCTTTCTGCACAGCTATCTTTTTGGTTTGTCCACACTTTTTATTTAATTTGTGCATCAGTCCACTCCTTATTGCTGCCTGCCATACCTGGCTGAGATTACTGCAGGGAGATAGTAATTGAAGGACACTCCCTGTTTTTTTTTTTTTTTGTGGGAGATTAAGATTGGCATTTCTGCTAGAGTGCCATCCCTATGTGTGCCATCTCTCACTCAGTGGGCCATAGAAAGCCTATTTATTTTTTTGCTTGATTTGGGTTCTAAATTCTACCTGAAAAAATCACAACATCAATCAGTGGGAGAAAAATATTGGCCTCAGGGCTTGTGTGCCACTCCTGACTCCTGTGTGCATCATCACTCACTCAGTGGGCCATAGAAAGCCCTTTTTTTTTTTTTTTTTGCTTTATTTGGGTTCTAAATTCTACCTGAAAAAATCAATAAATCAATCAGTGGGAGATTAATATTGGCCTTCGGGCTTGTGTGCCAGTCCTAAGCGTGCCATCTCTCTCTCTCAGATAGTGGGCCATAGAAAGCCTATTTATTATTTTTTTTTTTTATTGGGTTTATAAATTTTCCCTGGAAAAAAAAAAAAAAGTGGGAGATTAATATTGGCCTCTGGGCTTGTGTGCCAGTCCTGAGCGTGCCATCTCTCTCACAAATAGTGGGCCATAGTAACATAGTTAGTAAGGCCGAAAAAAGACATTTGTCCATCCAGTTCAGCCTATAATCCATCATAATAAATCCCCAGATCTACGTCCTTCTACAGAACCTAATAATTGTATGATACAATATTGTTCTGCTCCAGGAAGACATCCAGGCCTCTCTTGAACCCCTCGACTGAGTTCGCCATCACCACCTCCTCAGGCAAGCAATTCCAGATTCTCACTGCCCTAACAGTAAAGAATCCTCTTCTATGTTGGTGGAAAAACCTTCTCTCCTCCAGACGCAAAGAATGCCCCCTTGTGCCCGTCACCTTCCTTGGTATAAACAGATCCTCAGCGAGATATTTGTATTGTCCCCTTATATACTTATACATGGTTATTAGATCGCCCCTCAGTCGTCTTTTTTCTAGACTAAATAATCCTAATTTCGCTAATCTATCTGGGTATTGTAGTTCTCCCATCCCCTTTATTAATTTTGTTGCCCTCCTTTGTACTCTCTCTAGTTCCATTATATCCTTCCTGAGCACCGGTGCCCAAAACTGGACACAGTACTCCATGTGCGGTCTAACTAGGGATTTGTACAGAGGCAGTATAATGCTCTCATCATGTGTATCCAGACCTCTTTTAATGCACCCCATGATCCTGTTTGCCTTGGCAGCTGCTGCCTGGCACTGGCTGCTCCAGCTAAGTTTATCATTAACTAGGATCCCCAAGTCCTTCTCCCTGTCAGATTTACCCAGTGGTTTCCCGTTCAGTGTGTAATGGTGATATTGATTCCCTCTTCCCATGTGTATAACCTTACATTTATCATTGTTAAACCTCATCTGCCACCTTTCAGCCCAAGTTTCCAACTTATCCAGATCCATCTGTAGCAGAATACTATCTTCTCTTGTATTAACTGCTTTACATAGTTTTGTATCATCTGCAAATATCGATATTTTACTGTGTAAACCTTCTACCAGATCATTAATGAATATGTTGAAGAGAACAGGTCCCAATACTGACCCCTGCGGTACCCCACTGGTCACAGCGACCCAGTTAGAGACTATACCATTTATAACCACCCTCTGCTTTCTATCACTAAGCCAGTTACTAACCCATTTACACACATTTTCCCCCAGACCAAGCATTCTCATTTTGTGTACCAACCTCTTGTGCGGCACGGTATCAAACGCTTTGGAAAAATCGAGATATACCACGTCCAATGACTCACCGTGGTCCAGTCTATAGCTTACCTCTTCATAAAAACTGATTAGATTGGTTTGACAGGAGCGATTTCTCATAAACCCATGCTGATATGGAGTTAAACAGTTATTCTCATTGAGATAATCCAGAATAACATCCCTCAGAAACCCTTCAAATATTTTACCAACAATAGAGGTTAGACTTACTGGCCTATAATTTCCAGGTTCACTTTTAGAGCCCTTTTTGAATATTGGCACCACATTTGCTATGCGCCAGTTCTGCGGAACAGACCCTGTCGCTATAGAGTCACTAAAAATAAGAAATAATGGTTTATCTATTACATTACTTAGTTCTCTTAGTACTCGTGGGTGTATGCCATCCGGACCCGGAGATTTATCTATTTTAATCTTATTTAGCCGGTTTCGCACCTCTTCTTGGGTTAGATTGGTGACCCTTAATATAGGGTTTTCATTGTTTCTTGGGATTTCACCTAGCATTTCATTTTCCACCGTGAATACCGTGGAGAAGAAGGTGTTTAATATGTTAGCTTTTTCCTCGTCATCTACAACCATTCTTTCCTCACTATTTTTTAAGGGGCCTACATTTTCAGTTTTTATTCTTTTACTATTGATATAGTTGAAGAACAGTTTGGGATTAGTTTTACTCTCCTTAGCAATGTGCTTCTCTGTTTCCTTTTTGGCAGCTTTAATTAGTTTTTTAGATAAAGTATTTTTCTCCCTATAGTTTTTAGAGCTTCAATGGTGCCATCCTGCTTTAGTAGTGCAAATGCTTTCTTTTTACTGTTAATTGCCTGTCTTACTTCTTTGTTTAGCCACATTGGGTTTTTCCTATTTCTAGTCCTTTTATTCCCACAAGGTATAAACCGCTTACACTGCCTATTTAGGATGTTCTTAAACATTTCCCAATTATTATCTGTATTCTTATTTCTGAGGATATTGTCCCAGTCTACCAGATTAAGGGCATCTCTAAGCTGTTCAAACTTTGCCTTCCTAAAGTTCAATGTTTTTGTGACTCCCTGACAAGTCCCCCTAGTGAAAGACAGGTGAAACTGCACAATATTGTGGTCGCTATTTCCTAAATGCCCAACCACCTGCAGATTTGTTATTCTGTCATAGAAGCCTATTTATTTTTTTTTTTTTGGTTTTATAAATTCTCCCTTACAAAAAAAAGGGAGATTAATATTGGCCTTTGGGCTTGTGTGCCAGTCCTAAGCGTGCCATCTCTCTCTGTCTCTCAGATAGTGGGCCATAGAAAGCCTATTTATTATTTTTTTTATTGGGTTTATAAATTTTCCCTGGAACAAAAAAAAAAAAGTGGGAGATAAATATTGGCCTCTGGGCTTGTGTGCCACTCCTGACTCCTGTGTGCGTCATCTCTCACTCAGTGGGCCATAGAAAGCCTTTTTTTGTTTTATTTGTTTTCTAAATTCTCCCTGAAAAAATCATTTTATTTTCTTTGGTTTCTAAATTCTTCCTGAAAAAATCATTTTATTCTATTTTTTTTTTTTCCTAAAGTCTCCCTGAAAAAAAAACAAAAAAAAAACAAATCAGTGGGAGATTAATATTGCCCTTTCTGCTTGTGTGCCAGTCTTGACTCCTGGGTGTGCCATCTCTCTCTCTCTCTCCAATTGTGGGCCATAGAAAGCCTATTATTTTTTTAGCTTGATTTGGGTTCCAAAATCTACCTGAAAAAATCACTACATCAATCAGTGGGAGATAAATATTGGCCTCTGGGCTTGTGTGCCACTCCTGACTCCTGTGTGCGTCATCTCTCACTCAGTGGGCCATAGAAAGCCTTTTTTTGTTTTATTTGTTTTCTAAATTCTCCCTGAAAAAATCATTTTATTTTATTTGGTTTCTAAATTCTTCCTGAAAAAATCATTTTATTCTATTTTTTTTTTCCTAAAGTCTCCCTGAAAAAAAAAAAAAAAAAAAAAACAAATCAGTGGGAGATTAATATTGCCCTTTCTGCTTGTGTGCCAGTCTTGACTCCTGGGTGTGCCATCTCTCTCTCTCTCTCTCCAATTGTGGGCCATAGAAAGCCTATTATTTTTTTTAGCTTGATTTGGGTTCCAAAATCTACCTGAAAGAATCACTACATCAATCAGTGGGAGATAAATATTGGCCTCTGGGCTTGTGTGCCACTCCTGACTCCTGTGTGCGTCATCTCTCACTCAGTGGGCCATAGAAAGCCTTTTTTTGTTTTATTTCTTTTCTAAATTCTCCCTGAAAAAATCATTTTATTTTATTTGGTTTCTAAATTCTTCCTGAAAAAATCATTTTATTCTATTTTTTTTTTCCTAAAGTCTCCCTGAAAAAACAAAAAAAAAAAACAAATCAGTAGGAGATTAATATAGCCCTTTCTGCTTGTGTGCCAGTCTTGACTCCTGGGTGTGCCATCTCTCTCTCTCTCTCCAATTGTGGGCCATAGAAAGCCTATTATTTTTTTTAGCTTGATTTGGGTTCCAAAATCTACCTGAAAAAATCACTACATCAATCAGTGGGAGATAAATATTGGCCTCTGGGCTTGTGTGCCACTCCTGACTCCTGTGTGCGTCATCTCTCACTCAGTGGGCCATAGAAAGCCTTTTTTTGTTTTATTTGTTTTCTAAATTCTCCCTGAAAAAATCATTTTATTTTATTTGGTTTCTAAATTCTTCCTGAAAAAATCATTTTATAATATTTTTTTTTTCCTAAAGTCTCCCTGAAAAAAAAAACAAAAAAAAACAAATCAGTGGGAGATTAATATTGCCCTTTCTGCTTGTGTGCCAGTCTTGACTCCTGGGTGTGCCATCTCTCTCTCTCTCTCCAATTGTGGGCCATAGAAAGCCTATTATTTTTTTAGCTTGATTTGGGTTCCAAAATCTACCTGAAAAAATCACTACATCAATCAGTGGGAGATAAATATTGGCCTCTGGGCTTGTGTGCCACTCCTGACTCCTGTGTGCGTCATCTCTCACTCAGTGGGCCATAGAAAGCCTTTTTTTGTTTTATTTGTTTTCTAAATTCTCCCTGAAAAAATCATTTTATTTTATTTGGTTTCTAAATTCTTCCTGAAAAAATTATTTTATTCTATTTTTTTTTTCCTAAAGTCTCCCTGAAAAAAACAAAAAAAAAAAACAAATCAGTGGGAGATTAATATTGCCCTTTCTGCTTGTGTGCCAGTCTTGACTCCTGGGTGTGCCATCTCTCTCTCTCTCTCCAATTGTGGGCCATAGAAAGCCTATTATTTTTTTAGCTTGATTTGGGTTCCAAAATCTACCTGAAAAAATCACTACATCAATCAGTGGAAGATAAATATTGGCCTCTGGGCTTGTGTGCCACTCCTGACTCCTGTGTGCGTCATCTCTCACTCAGTGGGCCATAGAAAGCCTTTTTTTGTTTTATTTGTTTTCTAAATTCTCCCTGAAAAAATCATTTTATTTTATTTGGTTTCTAAATTCTTCCTGAAAAAATCATTTTATTCTATTTTTTTTGACTCCTGGGTGTGCCATCTCTCTCTCTCTCTCCAATTGTGGGCCATAGAAAGCCTATTATTTTTTTAGCTTGATTTGGGTTCCAAAATCTACCTGAAAAAATCACTACATCAATCAGTGGGAGATAAATATTGGCCTCTGGGCTTGTGTGCCACTCCTGACTCCTGTGTGCGTCATCTCTCACTCAGTGGGCCATAGAAAGCCTTTTTTTGTTTTATTTGTTTTCTAAATTCTCCCTGAAAAAATCATTTTATTTTATTTGGTTTCTAAATTCTTCCTGAAAAAATCATTTTATTCTATTTTTTTTTCCTAAAGTCTCCCTGAAAAAAAACAAACAAACAAAAACAAATCAGTGGGAGATTAATATTGCCCTTTCTGCTTGTGTGCCAGTCTTGACTCCTGGGTGTGCCATCTCTCTCTCTCTCTCTCTCCAATTGTGGGCCATAGAAAGCCTATTATTTTTTTTAGCTTGATTTGGGTTCCAAAATCTACCTGAAAAAATCACTACATCAATCAGTGGGAGATAAATATTGGCCTCTGGGCTTGTGTGCCACTCCTGACTCCTGTGTGCTTCATCTCTCACTCAGTGGGCCATAGAAATCCTTTTTTTGTTTTATTTGTTTTCTAAATTCTCCCTGAAAAAAACATTTTATTTTATTTGGTTTCTAAATTCTTCCTGAAAAAATCATTTTATTCTATTTTTTTTTTCCTAAAGTCTCCCTGAAAAAAAAAAAAAAAAAAAAAAATCAGTGGGAGATTAATATAGCCCTTTCTGCTTGCGTGCCAGTCTTGACTCCTGGGTGTGCCATCTCTCTCTCTCTCTCCAATTGTGGGCCATAGAAAGCCTATTATTTTTTTTAGCTTGATTTGGGTTCCAAAATCTACCTGAAAAAATCACTACATCAATCAGTGGGAGATAAATATTGGCCTCTGGGCTTGTGTGCCACTCCTGACTCCTGTGTGCGTCATCTCTCACTCAGTGGGCCATAGAAAGCCTTTTTTTGTTTTATTTGTTTTCTAAATTCTCCCTGAAAAAATCATTTTATTTTCTTTGGTTTCTAAATTCTTCCTGAAAAAATCATTTTATTCTATTTTTTTTTTCCTAAAGTCTCCCTGAAAAAAAAAACAAAAAAAAACAAATCAGTGGGAGATTAATATTGCCCTTTCTGCTTGTGTGCCAGCCTTGACTCCTGGGTGTGCCATCTCTCTCTCTCTCTCCAATTGTGGGCCATAGAAAGCCTATTATTTTTTTAGCTTTATTTGGGTTCCAAAATCTACCTGAAAAAATCACTACATCAATCAGTGGGAGATAAATATTGGCCTCTGGGCTTGTGTGCCACTCCTGACTCCTGTGTGCGTCATCTCTCACTCAGTGGGCCAGAGAAAGCCTTTTTTTGTTTTATTTGTTTTCTAAATTCTCCCTGAAAAAATCATTTTATTTTATTTGGTTTCTAAATTCTTCCTGAAAAAATAATTTTATTCTATTTTTTTTTCCTAAAGTCTCCCTGAAAAAAACAAAAAAAAAACCAAATCAGTGGGAGATTAATATTGCCCTTTCTGCTTGTGTGCCAGTCTTGACTCCTGGGTGTGCCATCTCTCTCTCTCTCTCTCCAATTGTGGGCCATAGAAAGCCTATTATTTTTTTAGCTTGATTTGGGTTCCAAAATCTACCTGAAAAAATCACTACATCAATCAGTGGGAGATAAATATTGGCCTCTGGGCTTGTGTGCCACTCCTGACTCCTGTGTGCGTCATCTCTCACTCAGTGGGCCATAGAAAGCCTTTTTTTGTTTTATTTGTTTTCTAAATTCTCCCTGAAAAAATCATTTTATTTTATTTGGTTTCTAAATTCTTCCTGAAAAAATCATTTTATTCTATTTTTTTTTCCTAAAGTCTCCCTGAAAAAAAACAAAAAAAAACAAATCAGTAGGAGATTAATATTGCCCTTTCTGCTTGTGTGCCAGTCTTGACTCCTGGGTGTGCCATCTCTCTCTCTCTCTCCAATTGTGGGCCATAGAAAGCCTATTATTTTTTTAGCTTGATTTGGGTTCCAAAATCTACCTGAAAAAATCACTACATCAATCAGTGGGAGATAAATATTGGCCTCTGGGCTTGTGTGCCACTCCTGACTCCTGTGTGCGTCATCTCTCACTCAGTGGGCCATAGAAAGCCTTTTTTTGTTTTATTTGTTTTCTAAATTCTCCCTGAAAAAATCATTTTATTTTATTTGGTTTCTAAATTCTTCCTGAAAAAAATCATTTTATTCTATTTTTTCTTTTCCTAAAGTCTCCCTGAAAAAAAAAAAAAAAATCAAATCAGTGGGAGATTAATATTTACATTTGTGCTTCAGTGACAGTCCTGCGTGTGTGGCATCTCTCTCATTTGTTGCCACCAACAACAGAGTGTGTAACATTGTGCCTGATTTTCGTTGTGGTCTCACTCACCTGTAAAGGGGTAGCTAAATCATACTGAAGTTATAGCTCACCGTGTAATTTGTGTGACAGCAACAAATACCGTTAGTTTGTTTACGTTTTTAAAACAATGAGGAAGTATGGTGGAAGAGGTCGTGGCCGGGGGCGTTCATTGTCAGCTGGTAATGAGGGTAGTGGTAGTGGTGGAGCATCAGCTGGTCGTGGGAAAAAAAATATTGCACCTAAGTCTGGAGCTGTGGAGCCAGGTTCGTCGTCTGGCTACACAAGGCCTCGAACGCTCCCTTTTCTGGGAGTAGGAAAACCGCTTTTAAAGCCGGAGCAGCAAGAGCAAGTTTTGGCTTATCTTGCTGACTCAGCCTCTAGCTCTTTTGCCTCCTCTCGTGAAACTGGTAAATGTCAAAGCAGCGCGTCGTTAGTGGATGTTCACGGTCAGGGACAAGTCGCTTCCTTGTCCTCTTCAGCAAAAACAACAACAGAGAAGAATGCAGCAGGCGACACAATGGGTTACTCCATGGAGCTCTTTACACATACCGTCCCTGGGTTAGAAAGTGAAGCAGTTAACAGTCCATGCCCATTACAAGTTGAATCTGACATGGAGTGCACTGATGCACAGCCACAGCCAGACTACTATGCTGGTCCTTTGACTCAGACCACAACATTGCCCTCGCAGGGTAATGATCAAGAATCAGACCCTGATGAGACTATGTTGCCCCATCACGAACGCTATACCACCGACCGACACGGTGACACAGACGAAGTTGCACACGAGCTACAAGAAGAGGTAATAGATGACCCAGTTCTTGACCCCGATTGGCAGCCATTGGGGGAACAGGGTGCAGGCGGCAGCAGTTCTGAAGCGGAGGAGGAGGGGCCGCAGCAGGCATCAACATCGCAACAGGTTCCATCTGCCGGGCCCGTATCTTGCCCAAAACGCGTGGCAAAGCTAAAACCTGTTGGAGGACAGCGTGGCCATCCGGTTAAAGCTCAGTCTGCAATGCCTGAAAAGGTATCCGATGCTAGAAAGAGTGCAGTCTGGCATTTTTTTAAACAACATCCAATTGATCAGCGCAAAGTCATCTGTCAAAAATGGTCAACTACCTTAAGCAGAGGACAGAATCTGAAAAGTCTCAATACAAGTTGCATGCATAGACATTTAACCACCATGCATTTGCAAGCCTGGACTAACTACCAAACGTCCCTTAAGGTTGTAGCACCCTCGGCCAATGAAGCTAGTCAGCAACGCAACATCCCTTCCGGCAGTGTAGGGCCACCATTTTCCACACCACCTGCAGTATCTGTGCAGGTTTCTTTGCCAGGCCAAAGCCGTCAGGGTCAGGGAATCACCAGTTTCGTAGTAGGAAACACTGCATCTAGGGCACCGGTGGCAACAATACCATCTCCCACCGTCTCTCAGTCTGCCATGTCCACCGGCACCCCCGCTAGTTCCACGATCTCCAGCTCTCCAGTCCAGCTCACCCTACATGAGACTATGGTTAGAAAAAGGAAGTACTTAGCCTCGCATCCGCGTACACAGGGTTTGAACGCACACATAGCTAGACTAATCTCGTTAGAGATGATGCCCTACCGGTTAGTTGAAAGCGAAGCTTTCAAAGCCCTGATGGACTACGCTGTACCACGCTACGAGCTACCCAGTCGACACTTTTTTTCCAGAAAAGCCATCCCAGCCCTCCACCAGCATGTTAAAGAGCGCATCGTCCATGCACTCAGGCAATCTGTGAGCACAAAGGTGCACCTGACAACAGATGCATGGACCAGTAGGCATGGCCAGGGACGTTACGTGTCCATCACGGCACACTGGGTAAATGTGGTGGATGCAGGGTCCACAGGGGACAGCAAGTTTGGGACAGTTCTGCCTAGCCCACGGTCTAGGAAACAATTGGCTGTAGCCGTTCGCACCCCCTCCTCCTCCTCTTCCTCCTCCTGCAGAAGCGAGAGCTCGTCCACAGACCGCAGTCGCACAACCACTCCATCCGCAGCTGCCACTGTTGCACACCAGGTCTCCCATTATGGGGCAGCTACTGGCAAACGTCAGCAGGCTGTATTGGCTATGAAGTGTTTGGGCGACAACAGACACACCGCGGAAGTTCTGTCCGAGTTCTTGCAGAAAGAAACGCAGTCGTGGCTGGGCACTGTAGATCTTGAGGCAGGCAAGGTAGTGAGTGATAACGGAAGGAATTTCATGGCTGCCATCTCCCTTTCCCAACTGAAACACATTCCTTGCCTGGCTCACACCTTAAACCTGGTGGTGCAGTGCTTCCTGAAAAGTTATCCGGGGTTATCCGACCTGCTCCTCAAAGTGCGTGGACTTTGCTCACATATCCGCCGTTCGCCCGTACACTCCAGCCGTATGCAGACCTATCAGCGTTCTTTGAACCTTCCCCAGCATCGCCTAATCATAGACGTTGCAACAAGGTGGAACTCAACACTGCAC
Organism: Ranitomeya imitator; assembly: GCF_032444005.1. NCBI lineage: Eukaryota > Metazoa > Chordata > Amphibia > Anura > Dendrobatidae > Ranitomeya > Ranitomeya imitator. Next base: position 6,001,209 of record NC_091283.1, on the reverse strand, counting down.
ATGCTTCAGAGACTGTGTGAACAGAGGCGGGCTGTTATGTTTTTGTGGGAGGATACACATACACGGGCAGGCAGTAGGATGGCAGACATGGAGTTGTCAGGTGTGCAGTGGTCGAAGATTCAAGACATGTGTCAAGTCCTTCAGTGTTTTGAGGAATGCACACGGCTGGTTAGTGCAGACAACGCCATAATAAGCATGAGCATCCCCCTAATGCGTCTGCTGATGCAAAGTTTGACGCACATAAAGGATCAGGCGTCTGCAGCTGAGGAAGAGGAAAGCCTTGATGACAGTCAGCCATTGTCTGGCCAGGGCAGTGTACAGGACGAGGTAGCGGGCGAAGAGGAGGAGGAGGACGAGGAGGATGATGGGGATGATTATATTTTTAATGAGGAAGCTTTTCCGGGGCCACTGGAAATTGGTGGCGCGGCAAGGCCGGGTTCTGGTTTTTTGAGGGACACAAGTGACGTTGATTTGCCTGAAACTGCCCCTCAACCAAGCACAACCGCAGATTTGAGAACTGGAACTTTGGCCCACATGGCGGATTATGCCTTACGTATCCTCAAAAGGGACACACGCATAACTAAAATGATGAATGATGACGATTACTGGTTGGCCTGCCTCCTTGATCCTCGCTATAAAGGCAAATTGCAAAATATAATGCCACATGAGAACTTGGAACTAATATTAGCAACCAAACAATCAACTCTTGTTGACCGTTTGCTTCTGGCATTCCCTGCACACAGCGCCCGTGATCGTTCTCACACGAGCTGCAGGGGCCAGCAGACCAGAGGAGTTAGAGGGGCAGAAATCAGAAGTGGCGTTGGCCAGAGGGGTTTTCTGACCAGGTTGTGGAGTGATTTTGCTATGACCGCAGACAGGACAGGTACTGCAGCATCAATTCAAAGTGACAGGAGACAACATTTGTCCAGTATGGTTACAAACTATTTTTCATCCCTTATCGATGTTCTCCCTCAACCGTCATTCCCATTTGATTACTGGGCATCAAAATTAGACACCTGGCCAGAATTGGCAGAATATGCATTGCAGGAGCTTGCTTGCCCGGCAGCTAGTGTCCTATCAGAAAGAGTATTCAGTGCTGCAGGTTCAATACTAACAGAAAAAAGGACTCGTCTGGCTACCCAAAATGTAGATGATCTAACCTTCATTAAAATGAACCACAACTGGATTTCGAAATCTTTTGCCCCACCTTGCCCGGCTGACACCTAGCTTTCCTATGAAAAGGTCTTGCCTGTGGACTATTCTGAATGCCTTTTCCAATCTCGTAATTTTCTGCACCTGATTGTCCAGCATACGACATGTTTACACCTCACTAAATGGCCAAACTCCCCACACGGGGCCGTGGTATCGACACTTGGCGACAGCACCCGTGAGAGTGCAGTTTGTCTGAAGAGGTGGGTGAGCCCACTTTTGGTCGACGGCACTGCCACTGGGTCCCTCCTAGTACAATAAAGTGTCTCTGGCGGTGGTGGTGCGCACCCAACGTCAGACACACCGTTGTAATATGAGGGGCCCTGGGCCTGTACCGCCGGCCACAAGACAGTTTCCCCCCACCCCAGCTCAAACAGTGCTCTACCACTTGCAAAATTATCTCACAGCTCCACCAATGTTTAGTCTATGCGCTGACATCCTTCAATGCCTGCCACTGACAATACCATTGTATTGACATTTTTGTTATGTTAGGCCTTCGATGCCTGTCTGTGGTCACTCCTTCCACTAGGCCTCCACTGACCACACCACTGCTGCCCGTGTACCCCTGGAACCAATTTAAAATTGCCTACAGCCAGCCCAATTTTTTTATTTTAGGCCTTCGATGCCTGTCTGCGGTCCATTCTTTCAACTACTACTACACTGACCAGGGCACTGCTGCCCGTGTACCCCTGGAACCAATTTAAAATTGCCTACAGCCATGTGTTATTATTTTAGGCCTTCGATGCCTGTCTGCGGTCACTCCTTCCACTAGGCCTCCACTGACCACACCACTGCTGCCTGTGTACCCCTGGAACCAATTTAAAATTGCCTACAGCCAGCCCAATTTTTTTATTTTAGGCCTTCGATGCCTGTCTGCGGTCCATTCTTTCAACTACTACTACACTGACCAGGGCACTGCTGCCCGTGTACCCCTGGAACCAATTTAAAATTGCCTACAGCCATGTGTTATTATTTTAGGCCTTCGATGCCTGTCTGCGGTGACTCCTTCCACTAGGCCTCCACTGACCACACCACTGCTGCCCGTGTACCCCTGGAACCAATTTAAAATTGCCTACAGCCAGCCCAATTTTTTTATTTTAGGCCTTCGATGCCTGTCTGCGGTCCATTCTTTCAACTACTACTACACTGACCAGGGCACTGCTGCCCGTGTACCCCTGGAACCAATTTAAAATTGCCTACAGCCATGTGTTATTATTTTAGGCCTTCGATGCCTGTCTGCGGTCACTCCTTCCACTAGGCCTCCACTGACCACACCACTGCTGCCCGTGTACCCCTGGAACCAATTTAAAACTGCCTACAGCCAGCCCAATTTTTTTATTTTAGGCCTTCGATGCCTGTCTGCGGTCCATTCTTTCAACTACTACTACACTGACCAGGGCACTGCTGCCCGTGTACCCCTGGAACCAATTTAAAATTGCCTACAGCCATGTGTTATTATTTTAGGCCTTCGATGCCTGTCTGTGGTCACTCCTTCCACTAGGCCTCCACTGAGCACACCACTGCTGCCCGTGTACCCCTGGAACCAATTTAAAATTGCCTACAGCCATGTATTATTATTTTAGGCCTTCGATGCCTGTCTGTGGTCACTCCTTCCACTAGGCCTCCACTGACCACACCACTGCTGCCCGTGTACCCCTGTAACCAATTTAGAATTGCCTACAGCCATGTGTTATTATTTTAGGCCTTCGATGCCTGTCTGCGGTCACTCCTTCCACTAGGCCTCCACTGACCACACCACTGCTGCCCGTGTACCCCTGGAACCAATTTAAAATTGCCTACAGCCATGTGTTATTATTTTAGGCCTTCGATGCCTGTCTGCGGTCACTCCTTCCACTAGGCCTCCACTGACCACACCACTGCTGCCCGTGTACCCCTGGAACCAATTTAAAATTGCCTACAGCCATGTGTTATTATTTTAGGCCTTCGATGCCTGTCTGCGGTCACTCCTTCCACTAGGCCTCCACTGACCACACCACTGCTGCCCGTGTACCCCTGGAACCAATTTAAAATTGCCTACAGCCAGCCCAATTTATTTATTTTAGGCCTTCGATGCCTGTCTGCGGTCCATTCTTTCAACTACTACTACACTGACAAGGGCACTGCTGCCCGTGTACCCCTGGAACCAATTTAAAATTGCCTACAGCCATGTGTTATTATTTTAGGCCTTCGATGCCTGTCTGTGGTCACTCCTTCCACTAGGCCTCCACTGACCACACCACTGCTGCCCGTGTACCCCTGGAAGCAATTTAAAATTGCCTACAGCCATGTGTTATTATTTTAGGCCTTCGATGCCTGTCTGCGGTCACTCCTTCCACTAGGCCTCCACTGACCACACCACTGCTGCCCGTGTACCCCTGGAACCAATTTAAAATTGCCTACAGCCAGCCCAATTTTTTTATTTTAGGCCTTCGATGCCTGTCTGCGGTCCATTCTTTCAACTACTACTACACTGACCAGGGCACTGCTGCCCGTGTACCCCTGGAACCAATTTAAAATTGCCTACAGCCATGTGTTATTATTTTAGGCCTTCGATGCCTGTCTGCGGTCACTCCTTCCACTAGGCCTCCACTGACCACACCACTGCTGCCCGTGTACCCCTGGAAGCAATTTAAAATTGCCTACAGCCATGTGTTATTATTTTAGGCCTTCGATGCCTGTCTGCGGTCACTCCTTCCACTAGGCCTCCACTGACCACACCACTGCTGCCCGTGTACCCCTGGAACCAATTTAAAATTGCCTACAGCCATGTGTTATTATTTTAGGCCTTCGATGCCTGTCTGCGGTCACTCCTTCCACTAGGCCTCCACTGACCACACCACTGCTGCCCGTGTACCCCTGTAACCAATTTAGAATTGCCTACAGCCATGTGTTATTATTTTAGGCCTTCGATGCCTGTCTGCGGTCACTCCTTCCACTAGGCCTCCACTGACCACACCACTGCTGCCCGTGTACCCCTGGAACCAATTTAAAATTGCCTACAGCCATGTGTTATTATTTTAGGCCTTCGATGCCTGTCTGCGGTCACTCCTTCCACTAGGCCTCCACTGACCACACCACTGCTGCCCGTGTACCCCTGGAACCAATTTAAAATTGCCTACAGCCATGTGTTATTATTTTAGGCCTTCGATACCTGTCTGCGGTCACTCCTTCCACTAGGCCTCCACTGACCACACCACTGCTGCCCGTGTACCCCTGGAACCAACATCAGAAAATATAAAAATAAGTATTTTGCTTATAAAAAAGAAAATACTGGAGAGATATCAAATGCAGACATTTTAACATTAAAAACACATACAACAAAAATCTGGTACAGTACTAAAAATGGCCACCAGCTACAATAACTTTCTCCTGCAAGTAGTTAACTGAAAGGTTTTTTCAATTTTAAACACAGATATGGCATCCACCGAGTGTTGTCCTGTCGCGTCTTCTTTATATTATTGCCAAGAAGATGCAAAACAATGAAAATAATAAAATCATTATTTACCAAAAAAATAGAGTAAGTCAAAACCACATTGCAAATAAACATTCATTACAAATAAAGAAGCAGGGCGCGTCCGAGGGTGAGTATATACCTAATAAGAATATAATCACCCTCGGACGCGCCCTGCTTCTTTCCGACAGCCTTCCTTCCTAAGAATCAGCCCTTCCGTGGTGTAGAAAGAGGGTTTGTTACACTCCAAGGTGTTCCCCAGGTTGCCTTTCCTGAGCTTCGATCTTCCGGCTCTCGTTTAGTAGTTGTTGGAAACTACACTGCATTGGGCCTACAAATTGGGTATGGGGTGTAGAGAGATGGTGTGTTCCACTCCAAGGTGTTCCCCAGGTTGCCTTTCCTGAGCTTCGATCTTCCGGCTCTCGTTTAGTAGTTGTTGGAAACTACACTGCATTAGGCCTACAAATTGGGTATGGGGTGTAGAGAGATGGTGTGTTCCACTGTAGAGAGATGGTGTGTTCCACTCCAAGGTGTTCCCTAGGTTTCCTCGCCAATGCTTCGATCATCATGCTCTCGTTTAGTAGTTGTTGGAAACTACGCTGCATTAGGCCTACAAATTGGGTATGGGGTGTAGAGAGATGGTGTGTTCCACTCCAAGGTGTTCCCCAGGTTGCCTTTCCTGAGCTTCGATCTTCCGGCTCTCGTTTAGTAGTTGTTGGAAACTACGCTGCATTAGGCCTACAAATTGGGTATGGGGTGTAGAGAGATGGTGTGTTCCACTCCAAGGTGTTTTCCAGGTTGCCTTTCCTGAGCTTCGATCTTCCGGCTCTCGTTTAGTAGTTCTTGGAAACTACACTGCATTAGGCCTACAAATTGGGTATGGGGTGTAGAGAGATGGTGTGTTCCACTCCAAGGTGTTCCCCAGGTTTCCTCGCCAATGCTTCGATCTTCATGCTCTCGTTTAGTAGTTGTTGGAAACTACACTGCATTAGGCCTACAAATTGGGTATGGGGTGTAGAGAGATGGTGTGTTCCACTCCAAGGTGTTCTCCAGGTTGACTTTCCTGAGCTTCGATCTTCCGGCTCTCGTTTAGTAGTTCTTGGAAACTACACTGCATTAGGCCTACAAATTGGGTATGGGGTGTAGAGAGATGGTGTGTTCCACTCCAAGATGTTCTCCAGGTTGCCTTTCCTGAACTTCTATCTACAGGCTCTCATTAAATTGTGGTTAAACGGAACAACTGCATTTGGCGTACTAGTTGGTTTGGGGCCTACTATCGGTGTCTGCCACTCCTTGCTGTTCTCCTGGTTTCCTGTCCTGAAATTCCGTTTTCAGGCGCTCGTTAAGTAGTTGTTAATGTTAGACTGCATTTTGCCTACTAGTTGGGTTGGGGCCTACTATCGGTGTCTGCCACTCCTTGCTGTTCTCCTCCACTGAACAAAGCTGTGCCGCCTGTTTACTACGGTTGCCAATTTTGAACTGCATTTCGACTACTTACTGATTTGGGCCTACTCTCTGTGTCAGCCTCTCATTCCAGTTGTCCTCCACTGCAATGCCCCCTGGTTATTCCTGTGTTACCAATTTTGAACTGCATTTAGCCAACTTTATTCTTTGGGCCTATATCTGTGTTTCCTCCTCATCCTGCCCATTGCCCAGCCAGTGATAGATGAGTCTGCTGGTACATTGACCCATAACGCAACATTCCCCGTGCACGCTACACAACAACATTGTGACCCTGCTGAAAGTCAGGTTGCTCTTCCCGCATACCATACCACCTTACACGGGGACAAAGAGGAAGGTGCAGATGAAAGTGCAGGTTCCTTCATCAGGTGGGGGGGAGGAATACTAGTTGGCGACGTCACTGGCACAGGGCCTCTCATAGTACGCAAAAGTGTTGCTGCCGGTGGGAGGCGCCCCCGCCGTGCAAACACACCGCTGTACTTTGAGGGGCCCTGTGCCAGTGCCAATGCCAACGAGTGGGCCCCCCCTGCTTGCTCAGGTTCACAGCACTTGCAAAGTTGAAATACTTACCTCTCCCTGCTCCACTGCCGTGACGTGGTCCAGATTTCCTGGGCCCACTAATTACTTGAACCAGCCCTACCCACCACAACTTTAGCCAAATGACCCCCAATTTCAAATGCCTTCCAATTATTATAAGGTAAATTACGCTTGACAAGCTTCATTAAGAAGAATGGATGGTTTTGACATTAAAATGGGCACTCTAGGTGTTTTCCTAGCCCCCACTCACTGCCGACTATGCTGCCCCATTGACTTGCATTGGGTTTCGTGTTTCGGTCGATCCCGACTTTACGTCATAATCGGCCGATTTCACTCGACCCGACTTTTGAGATAGTCGGGTTTCGCGAAACCCGGCTCGACTCTAAAAAGGTCAAGGTCGCTCAACTCTAGTGGTGGATGATCGCAGAATAATCTCCATGGTGAAGAGAAACCCCTTCACAACAGCCGACCAAGTGACCAACACTCTCCAGGAGGTCGGCGTATCAATATCCAAATCTACCATAAAGAGAAGACTACATGAAAGTAACTACAGAGGGTTCACTGCACGGTGCAGCCACTCATAAGATCAAGAAGAAAAAGGCTAAAAAACATCTAAAAAAGCCGCACAGTTCTTGAAGAACATTCTATGGAGAGATGAAACCAAGATCAACCTCTACCAGAATGATGGAAAGAGAAAAGTATGGCGAAGGCGCGGTACAGCTCATGATCCAAAGTAGGGTTGAGCGAAACGGGTCGAACATTTTCAAAAGTCGCCGACTTTTGGCTAAGTCGGGGTTTCATGAAACCCGATCCGACCCCTGTGCGGGGTCGGCCATGCGGTACGCGACTTTCGCGCCAAAGTCGCGTTTCAATGACGCGAAAAGCGCCATTTCTCAGCCAATGAAGGTAAACGCAGAGTGTGGGCAGCGTGATGACATAGGTCCTGGTCCCCACCATCTTAGAGAAGGGCATTGCAGTGATTGGCTTGCTGTCTGCGACGTCACAGGGGCTATAAAGAGGCGTTCCCGCCGACCGCCATCTTACTGCTGCTGATCTGAGCTTAGGGAGAGGTTGCTGCCGCTTCGTCAGAAGCAGGGATAGCGTTAGGCAGGGTCCATTAACCACCAAACCGCTTGTGCTGCAGCGATTTGCACTGTCCAACACCACCCTCGGTGTGCAGGGACAGTGGAAGTTTTTTTTTTTTTTTTTTCCCCTCAGCGCTGTAGCTCATTGGGCTGCCCTAGAAGGCTCCCTGATAGCTGCATTGCTGTGTGTACGCCGCTGTGCAAACCAACTGCTTTTTTCAAAGCACAAATCCTCTTGTTCCTTCCTTTCTGCACAGCTATCTTTTTTGTTTGTCCACACTTTTTATTTCATTTGTGCATCAGTCCACTCCTTATTGCTGCCTGCCATACCTGGCTGAGATTACTGCAGGCAGGGAGATAGTAGCTGCCTGCCATACCTGGCTGAGATTACTGCAGGCAGGGAGATAGTAATTGTAGGACATTCCCTGTTTTTTTTTTTTTTTTTTTTTTGGTGGGAGATTAAGATTGGCAATTTGGCATTTCTGCTAGAGTGCCATCCCTGTGTGTGCCATCTCTCTCACATAGTGGGCCATAGAAAGCCTTTTCATTTTTCTGTATTTTTTTTTGTGGGGTGTATAAATTCTCCCTGATAAAAATACAGTGGGAGATTAATATTGGCCTTTGGTCTTGTGTGCCAGTCCTGAGTGTGCCATCTCTCTCACAAATAGTGGGCCATAGAAAGCCTATTTTATTTTTTTTTGGGTTTTATAAATTCTCCCTGAAAAAAAGGGAGATTAATATTGGCCTCTGGGCTTGTGTGCCAGTCCTGAGCGTGCCATCTGTGCCAGCCCTGAGCGTGCCATCTCTCTCACAAATAGTGGGCCATAGAAAGCCTATTTAATTTTTTTTTTGGTTTTATAAATTCTCCCTGAAAAAAAGGGAGATTAATATTGGCCTCTGGGCTTGTGTGCCAGTTGTGAGCGTGCCATCTGTGCCAGTCCTGAGCGTGCCATCTCTCTCACAAATAGTGGGCCATAGAAAGCCTATTTAATTTTTTTTTTTGTTTTATAAATTTTCCCTGAAAAAAGGGAGATTAATATTGGCCTCTGGGCTTGTGTGCCAGTTGTGAGCGTGCCATCTGTGCCAGTCCTGAGCGTGCCATCTCTCTCACAAATAGTGGGCCATAGAAAGCCTATTTAATTTTTTTTTTGGTTTTATAAATTTTCCCTGAAAAAAGGGAGATTAATATTGGCCTCTGGGCTTGTGTGCCAGTTGTGAGCGTGCCATCTGTGCCAGTCCTGAGCGTGCCATCTCTCTCACAAATAGTGGGCCATAGAAAGCCTATTTAAATATTTTTTTGGTTTTATAAATTCTCCCAGAAAAAAAGGGAGATTAATATTGGCCTCTGGGCTTCTGTGCCAGTCCTGAGCGTGCCATCTGTGCCAGTCCTGAGCGTCCCATCTCTCTCACAAATAGTGGGCCATAGAAAGCCAATTTTTTTTTTTTTGGGGGTTTTAGAAATTCTCCCTGGAAAAAAAAAGGGAGATTAATATTGCCCTTTGGGCTTGTGTGCCAGTACTAAGCGTTCCATCTCTCTCTCTCTCTCAGTCAGTGGGCCATAGAACGCCTATTTTTGGTTTTATTTGTTTTCTAAATTCTCCCTGAAAAAATCATTTTATTTTATTTGGTTTCTAAATTCTTCCTGATAAAATCATATTTTTTTTATTATTTTTTTTTCTAAAGTCTCCCTGAAAAAAAAAAAAAAAAAAAAAAAACAGTGGGAGATTAATATTGGCCTTTCTGCTTGTGTGCCAGTCTTGACTCCTGGGTGCGTCATCTCTCAGTCAGTGGGCCATAGAACGCCTATTTTTGGTTTTATTTGTTTTATAAATTCTCCCTGAAAAAATCATTTTATTTTATTTGGTTTCTAAATTCTTCCTGATAAAATCATATTTTTTTTATTATTTTTTTTTCTAAAGTCTCCCTGAAAAAAAAAAAAAAAAAAAAAAAAACAGTGGGAGATTAATATTGGCCTTTCTGCTTGTGTGCCAGTCTTGACTCCTGGGTGCGTCATCTCTCAGTCAGTGGGCCATAGAACGCCTATTTTTGGTTTTATTTGTTTTATAAATTCTCCCTGAAAAAATCATTTTATTTTATTTGGTTTCTAAATTCTTCCTGATAAAATCATATTTTTTTTATTATTTTTTTTTCTAAAGTCTCCCTGAAAAAAAAAAAAAAAAAACAACCAAAAAAAACAGTGGGAGATTAATATTGGCCTTTCTGCTTGTGTGCCAGTCTTGACTCCTGGGTGTGCCATCTCTCTCTCTCTCTCTCTCTCTCTCTCCAATTGTGGTCCATAGAAAGCCTATATTTTTTTTCCTTGATTTGGGTTCCAAAATCTACCAGAGAAAATAACTCCATCAATCATTGGTAGAAAAATATTGGCCTCTGGGCTTGTGTGCCACTCCTGATTCCTGTGTGCGTCATCTCTCAGTCAGTGGGCCATAGAACGCCTATTTTTGTTTTTATTTGATTTATAAATTCTCCCTGAAAAAATCATTTTATTTTATTTGGTTTCTAAATTCTTCCTGATAAAATCATATTTTTTTTATTATTTTTTTTTCTAAAGTCTCCCTGAAAAAAAAAAAAAAAAACAACCAAAAAAAACAGTGGGAGATTAATATTGGCCTTTCTGCTTGTGTGCCAGTCTTGACTCCTGGGTGTGCCATCTCTCTCTCTCTCTCTCTCTCTCTCTCTCTCCAATTGTGGTCCATAGAAAGCCTATATTTTTTTCCCTTGATTTGGGTTCCAAAATCTACCAGAGAAAATAACTCCATCAATCATTGGTAGAAAAATATTGGCCTCTGGGCTTGTGTGCCACTCCTGATTCCTGTGTGCGTCATCTCTCACTCAGTGGCCCATAGAAAGCATATAGTTTGTTACATTTGTTTTCTAAATTCTCCCTGCAAAAATCAATTTTTTTTTTTTGGGGGGGTTTCTAAAGTGTTCCTGAAAAAAATAAAAATAAAAAAAAAATAATAGTGTGACATTAATATTAACATTTGTGCTTCAGTGACAGTCCTGCGTGTGGGGCATCTCTCTAATTTGCAGCCACCAAAAAAAGAGTGTGTAACATTGGGCCTGATTTTCGCTGTGGTCTCACCAACCTGTAAAGGGGTAGCTAAATCATACTGAAGTTATAGCTCACCGTGTAAGTTGTGTGACTGCAACAAATAACGTTAGTTTGGTTACGTTTTTAAAACAATGAGGAAGTCTAGTGGAAGAGGTCGTGGCCGGGGGCGTTCATTGTCAGCTGGTAATGAGGGTAGTGGTAGTGGTGGAGCATCAGGTGGTCGTGGGGAAAAAAATATTGCATCTAAGTCTGGAGCTGTGGAGCCAGGTTCGTCGTCTGGCTACACAAGGCCTCGAACGCTCCCTTTTCTGGGAGTAGGAAAACCGCTTTTAAAGCCGGAGCAGCAAGAGCAAGTTTTGGCTTATCTTGCTGACTCAGCCTCTAGCTCTTTTGCCTCATCTCGTGAAACTGGTAAAAGTAAAAGCAGCGCGTCGTTAGTGGATGTTCACGGTCAGGGACAAGTCACTTCCTTGTCCTCTTCAGCAAAAACAACAACAGAGAAGAATGCAGCAGGCGACACAACGGGTTACTCCATGGAGCTCTTTACACATACCGTCCCTGGCTTAGAAAGTGAAGCAGTTAACAGTCCATGCCCATTACAAATTGAATCTGACATGGAGTGCACTGACGCACAGCCACAGCCAGACTACTATGCTGGTCCTTTGACTCAGACCACAACATTGCCCTCGCAGGGTGCTGATCAAGAATCAGACCCTGATGAGACTATGTTGCCCCATCACGAACGCTATACCACCGAACGACACGGTGACACAGACGAAGTTGCGCAGGAGGTACAAGAAGAGTTATTAGATGACCCAGTTCTTGACCCCGATTGGCAGCCATTGGGGGAACAGGGTGCAGGCGGCAGCAGTTCTGAAGCAGAGGAGGAGGAGGGGCCGCAGCAGGCATCAACATCGCCACAGGTTCCATCTGCCGGGCCCGTATCTTGCCCAAAACGCGTGGCAAAGCCAAAACCTGGTGGAGGACAGCGTGGCCATCCGGTTAAAGCTCAGTCTGCAATGCCTGAAAAGGTATCCGATGCTAGAAAGAGTGCAGTCTGGCATTTTTTTAAACAACATCCAATTGATCAGCGCAAAGTCATCTGTCAAAAATGTTCTACTTCCTTAAGCAGAGGTCAGAATCTGAAAAGTCTCAATACTAGTTGCATGCATAGACATTTAACCACCATGCATTTGAAAGCTTGGACTAACTACCAAACGTCCCTTAAGGTTGTTGCACCCTCGGCCAATGAAGCTAGTCATCAACGCAACATCCCTTCCGGCAGTGTAGGACCACCATTTAGCGCACCACCTGCTGTATCTGTGCAGGTATCTTTGCCAGGCCAAAGCAGTCAGGGTCAGGGAATCACCAGTTTCGTAGTAGGAAACACTGCATCTAGGGCACCGGCGGCAACAATACCATCTCCCACCGTCTCTCAGTCTGCCATGTCCACCGGCACCCCCGCTAGTTCCACGATCTCCATCTCTCCAGTCCAGCTCACCCTACATGAGACTATGGTTAGAAAAAGGAAATACTTAGCCTCGCATCCGCGTACACAGGGTTTGAACGCCCACATAGCTAGACTAATCTCGTTAGAGATGATGCCCTACCGGTTAGTTGAAAGCGAAGCTTTCAAAGACCTGATGGACTACGCTGTACCACGCTACGAGCTACCCAGTCGACACTTTTTTTCCAGAAAAGCCATCCCAGCCCTCCACCAGCATGTTAAAGAGCGCATCGTCCATGCACTCAGGCAATCTGTGAGCACAAAGGTGCACCTGACAACAGATGCATGGACCAGTAGGCATGGCCAGGGACGTTACGTGTCCATCACGGCACACTGGGTAACATAGTAACATAGTAACATAGTAACATAGTTAGTAAGGCCGAAAAAAGACATTTGTCCATCCAGTTCAGCCTATATTCCATCATAATAAATACCCAGATCTATGTCCTTCTACAGAACCTAATAATTGTATGATACAATATTGTTCTGCTCCAGGAAGACATCCAGGCCTCTCTTGAACCCCTCGACTGAGTTCGCCATCACCACCTCCTCAGGCAAGCAATTCCAGATTCTCACTGCCCTAACAGTAAAGAATCCTCTTCTATGTTGGTGGAAAAACCTTCTCTCCTCCAGACGCAAAGAATGCCCCCTTGTGCCCGTCACCTTCCTTGGTATAAACAGATCCTCAGCGAGATATTTGTATTGTCCCCTTATATACTTATACATGGTTATTAGATCGCCCCTCAGTCGTCTTTTTTCTAGACTAAATAATCCTAATTTCGCTAATCTATCTGGGTATTGTAGTTCTCCCATCCCCTTTATTAATTTTGTTGCCCTCCTTTGTACTCTCTCTAGTTCCATTATATCCTTCCTGAGCACCGGTGCCCAAAACTGGACACAGTACTCCATGTGCGGTCTAACTAGGGATTTGTACAGAGGCAGTATAATGCTCTCATCATGTGTATCCAGACCTCTTTTAATGCACCCCATGATCCTGTTTGCCTTGGCAGCTGCTGCCTGGCACTGGCTGCTCCAGGTAAGTTTATCATTAACTAGGATCCCCAAGTCCTTCTCCCTGTCAGATTTACCCAGTGGTTTCCCGTTCAGTGTGTAATGGTGATATTGATTCCCTCTTCCCATGTGTATAACCTTACATTTATCATTGTTAAACCTCATCTGCCACCTTTCAGCCCAAGTTTCCAACTTATCCAGATCCATCTGTAGCAGAATACTATCTTCTCTTGTATTAACTGCTTTACATAGTTTTGTATCATCTGCAAATATCGATATTTTACTGTGTAAACCTTCTACCAGATCATTAATGAATATGTTGAAGAGAACAGGTCCCAATACTGACCCCTGCGGTACCCCACTGGTCACAGCGACCCAGTTAGAGACTATACCATTTATAACCACCCTCTGCTTTCTATCACTAAGCCAGTTACTAACCCATTTACACACAATTTCCCCCAGACCAAGCATTCTCATTTTGTGTACCAACCTCTTGTGCGGCACGGTATCAAACGCTTTGGAAAAATCGAGATATACCACGTCCAATGACTCACCGTGGTCCAGTCTATAGCTTACCTCTTCATAAAAACTGATTAGATTGGTTTGACAGGAGCGATTTCTCATAAACCCATGCTGATATGGAGTTAAACAGTTATTCTCATTGAGATAATCCAGAATAACATCCCTCAGAAACCCTTCAAATATTTTACCAACAATAGAGGTTAGACTTACTGGCCTATAATTTCCAGGTTCACTTTTAGAGCCCTTTTTGAATATTGGCACCACATTTGCTATGCGCCAGTCCTGCGGAACAGACCCTGTCGCTATAGAGTCACTAAAAATAAGAAATAATGGTTTATCTATTACATTACTTAGTTCTCTTAGTACTCGTGGGTGTATGCCATCCGGACCCGGAGATTTATCTATTTTAATCTTATTTAGCCGGTTTCGCACCTCTTCTTGGGTTAGATTGGTGACCCTTAATATAGGGTTTTCATTGTTTCTTGGGATTTCACCTAGCATTTCATTTTCCACCGTGAATACCGTGGAGAAGAAGGTGTTTAATATGTTAGCTTTTTCCTCGTCATCTACAACCATTCTTTCCTCACTATTTTTTAAGGGGCCTACATTTTCAGTTTTTATTCTTTTACTATTGATATAGTTGAAGAACAGTTTGGGATTAGTTTTACTCTCCTTAGCAATGTGCTTCTCTGTTTCCTTTTTGGCAGCTTTAATTAGTTTTTTAGATAAAGTATTTTTCTCCCTATAGTTTTTTAGAGCTTCAATGGTGCCATCCTGCTTTAGTAGTGCAAATGCTTTCTTTTTACTGTTAATTGCCTGTCTTACTTCTTTGTTTAGCCACATTGGGTTTTTCCTATTTCTAGTCCTTTTATTCCCACAAGGTATAAACCGCTTACACTGCCTATTTAGGATGTTCTTAAACATTTCCCATTTATTATCTGTATTCTCATTTCTGAGGATATTGTCCCAGTCTACCAGATTAAGGGCATCTCTAAGCTGTTCAAACTTTGCCTTCCTAAAGTTCAATGTTTTTGTGACTCCCTGACAAGTCCCCCTAGTGAAAGACAGGTGAAACTGCACAATATTGTGGTCGCTATTTCCTAAATGCCCAACCACCTGCAGATTTGTTATTCTGTCAGGTCTATTAGATAGTATTAGGTCTAAAAGTGCTGCTCCTCTGGTTGGATTCTGCACCAATTGTGAAAGATAATTTTTCTTGGTTATTAGCAGAAACCTGTTGCCTTTATGGGTTTCACAGGTTTCTGTTTCCCAGTTAATATCCGGGTAGTTAAAGTCCCCCATAACCAGGACCTCATTATGAGTTGCAGCTTCATCTATCTGCTTTAGAAGTAGACTTTCCATGCTTTCTGTTATATTTGGGGGTTTGTAACAGACCCCAATGAGAATTTTGTTACCATTTTTCCCTCCATGAATTTCGACCCATATGGACTCGACATCCTCATTCCCTTCGCTAATATCCTCCCTTAAAGTGGACTTTAGACAAGACTTTACATAGAGACAAACCCCTCCTCCTCTCCGATTTTTACGATCCTTTCTAAACAGACTGTAACCCTGTAAGTTAACTGCCCAGTCATAGCTTTCATCTAACCATGTCTCGGTTATTCCCACTATGTCAAAGTTACCTGTAGATATTTCTGCTTCTAGTTCTTCCATCTTGTTTGTCAGGCTTCTGGCGTTTGCGAGCATGCAGTTTAGAGGATTTTGTTTTGTTCCAATCTCCTCACTGTGAATTGTTTTAGAAATGTTCTTACCTCCCTTCTGAGTATGTTTTCCTGGGTCGTCTTTGTTCGAGTCTAATGTTTTTCTTCCCGTCCCCTCTTCTTCTAGTTTAACGCCCTCCTGATGAGTGTAGCGAGTCTTCTGGCGAATGTGTGTTTCCCAGGTTTGTTGAGGTGTAGTCCGTCTCTGGCGAGGAGTCCATCATACCAGTAATTCACACCGTGGTCCAGGAATCCAAATCCTTGTTGTCTGCACCATCGTCTTAGCCAGTTGTTTGCATCAAGGATCCTGTTCCATCTCCTGGTGCCATGCCCGTCTACTGGAAGGATAGAAGAAAAAACTACCTGTGCATCCAGTTCCTTTACTTTCTTCCCCAACTCTTCAAAGTCCTTGCAGATTGTCGGTAGGTCCTTCCTTGCCGTGTCATTGGTGCCAACATGTATCAGAAGAAATGGGTGGACGTCCTTGGAGCTGAAGAGCTTTGGTATCCTATCGGTCACATCCTTGATCATCGCACCTGGAAGGCAGCATACTTCTCTTGCAGTTATGTCCGGTCTGCAGATGGCTGCTTCGGTGCCTCTCAGTAGTGAGTCTCCCACCACCACCACTCTTCGTTGCTTCTTGGCTGTACTTTTTGCTGTCACTTGTTGCTGTGTGCCCTTTTCTTTTTTGCTTGCTGGTATTGCTTCATTCTTAGGTGTGCCATCTTCATCCTCTACAAAGATTTGATATCGGTTCTTCAGTTGTGTGGTTGGTGATTTCTCCATGGTCTTCTTGCTTCTTTTGGTCACATGCTTCCACTCATCTGCTTTTGGAGGTTCTCTGACACTTTTTGCACCTTCTGTGACCAGTAGAGATGCTTCTGTTCTGTCTAGAAAGTCTTCATTCTTTTTGATGAGTTTCAAAGTTGCTATTCTTTCTTCCAGACCCCGCACCTTTTCTTCTAAAAGGGCCACTAGTCTACACTTCTGACAGGTGAAATTGGATTCTTCTTCTGGTCGATCTGTGAACATGTAGCACATGCTGCAGCTCACCATGTAGGTTGTCACATCTGCCATGTTGCTCCTAGATCCTGCTGACTTGCTGTGTGTTTTCCTTCTTGTGTAATCTACTCAGCCAAGCTCTCTTGCAATAATGTCCTACAGGCAAAAATTCGCGCGCCGTAAGGCGCGCGGTTTGGTGATGCTTTCGAAGCAGCTGGTCCCGGCTGTACCCAACGATCTTCTAGCTTAGGGAGACTTCGCTTCTCCCAGAAGGCACCTGGAATATGCAAATTAGCCTCCTGAAGCTTGAATCCCTGGTTTGGTGATGCTTTCGAAGCAGCTGGTCCCGGCTGTACCCAACGATCTTCTAGCTTAGGGAGACTTCGCTTCTCCCAGAAGGCACCTGGAATATGCAAATTAGCCTCCTGAAGCTTGAATCCCTGGTTTGGTGATGCTTTCGAAGCAGCTGGTCCCGGCTGTACCCAACGATCTTCTAGCTTAGGGAGACTTCGCTTCTCCCAGAAGGCACCTGGAATATGCAAATTAGCCTCCTGAAGCTTGAATCCCTGGTTTGGTGATGCTTTCGAAGCAGCTGGTCCCGGCTGTACCCAACGATCTTCTAGCTTAGGGAGACTTCGCTTCTCCCAGAAGGCACCTGGAATATGCAAATTAGCCTCCTGAAGCTTGAATCCCTGGTTTGGTGATGCTTTCGAAGCAGCTGGTCCCGGCTGTACCCAACGATCTTCTAGCTTAGGGAGACTTCGCTTCTCCCAGAAGGCACCTGGAATATGCAAATTAGCCTCCTGAAGCTTGAATCCCTGGTTTGGTGATGCTTTCGAAGCAGCTGGTCCCGGCTGTACCCAACGATCTTCTAGCTTAGGGAGACTTCGCTTCTCCCAGAAGGCACCTGGAATATGCAAATTAGCCTCCTGAAGCTTGAATCCCTGGTTTGGTGATGCTTTCGAAGCAGCTGGTCCCGGCTGTACCCAACGATCTTCTAGCTTAGGGAGACTTCGCTTCTCCCAGAAGGCACCTGGAATATGCAAATTAGCCTCCTGAAGCTTGAATCCCTGGTTTGGTGATGCTTTCGAAGCAGCTGGTCCCGGCTGTACCCAACGATCTTCTAGCTTAGGGAGACTTCGCTTCTCCCAGAAGGCACCTGGAATATGCAAATTAGCCTCCTGAAGCTTGAATCCCTGGTTTGGTGATGCTTTCGAAGCAGCTGGTCCCGGCTGTACCCAACGATCTTCTAGCTTAGGGAGACTTCGCTTCTCCCAGAAGGCACCTGGAATATGCAAATTAGCCTCCTGAAGCTTGAATCCCTGGTTTGGTGATGCTTTCGAAGCAGCTGGTCCCGGCTGTACCCAACGATCTTCTAGCTTAGGGAGACTTCGCTTCTCCCAGAAGGCACCTGGAATATGCAAATTAGCCTCCTGAAGCTTGAATCCCTGGTTTGGTGATGCTTTCGAAGCAGCTGGTCCCGGCTGTACCCAACGATCTTCTAGCTTAGGGAGACTTCGCTTCTCCCAGAAGGCACCTGGAATATGCAAATTAGCCTCCTGAAGCTTGAATCCCTGGTTTGGTGATGCTTTCGAAGCAGCTGGTCCCGGCTGTACCCAACGATCTTCTAGCTTAGGGAGACTTCGCTTCTCCCAGAAGGCACCTGGAATATGCAAATTAGCCTCCTGAAGCTTGAATCCCTGGTTTGGTGATGCTTTCGAAGCAGCTGGTCCCGGCTGTACCCAACGATCTTCTAGCTTAGGGAGACTTCGCTTCTCCCAGAAGGCACCTGGAATATGCAAATTAGCCTCCTGAAGCTTGAATCCCTGGTTTGGTGATGCTTTCGAAGCAGCTGGTCCCGGCTGTACCCAACGATCTTCTAGCTTAGGGAGACTTCGCTTCTCCCAGAAGGCACCTGGAATATGCAAATTAGCCTCCTGAAGCTTGAATCCCTGGTTTGGTGATGCTTTCGAAGCAGCTGGTCCCGGCTGTACCCAACGATCTTCTAGCTTAGGGAGACTTCGCTTCTCCCAGAAGGCACCTGGAATATGCAAATTAGCCTCCTGAAGCTTGAATCCCTGGTTTGGTGATGCTTTCGAAGCAGCTGGTCCCGGCTGTACCCAACGATCTTCTAGCTTAGGGAGACTTCGCTTCTCCCAGAAGGCACCTGGAATATGCAAATTAGCCTCCTGAAGCTTGAATCCCTGGTTTGGTGATGCTTTCGAAGCAGCTGGTCCCGGCTGTACCCAACGATCTTCTAGCTTAGGGAGACTTCGCTTCTCCCAGAAGGCACCTGGAATATGCAAATTAGCCTCCTGAAGCTTGAATCCCTGGTTTGGTGATGCTTTCGAAGCAGCTGGTCCCGGCTGTACCCAACGATCTTCTAGCTTAGGGAGACTTCGCTTCTCCCAGAAGGCACCTGGAATATGCAAATTAGCCTCCTGAAGCTTGAATCCCTGGTTTGGTGATGCTTTCGAAGCAGCTGGTCCCGGCTGTACCCAACGATCTTCTAGCTTAGGGAGACTTCGCTTCTCCCAGAAGGCACCTGGAATATGCAAATTAGCCTCCTGAAGCTTGAATCCCTGGTTTGGTGATGCTTTCGAAGCAGCTGGTCCCGGCTGTACCCAACGATCTTCTAGCTTAGGGAGACTTCGCTTCTCCCAGAAGGCACCTGGAATATGCAAATTAGCCTCCTGAAGCTTGAATCCCTGGTTTGGTGATGCTTTCGAAGCAGCTGGTCCCGGCTGTACCCAACGATCTTCTAGCTTAGGGAGACTTCGCTTCTCCCAGAAGGCACCTGGAATATGCAAATTAGCCTCCTGAAGCTTGAATCCCTGGTTTGGTGATGCTTTCGAAGCAGCTGGTCCCGGCTGTACCCAACGATCTTCTAGCTTAGGGAGACTTCGCTTCTCCCAGAAGGCACCTGGAATATGCAAATTAGCCTCCTGAAGCTTGAATCCCTGGTTTGGTGATGCTTTCGAAGCAGCTGGTCCCGGCTGTACCCAACGATCTTCTAGCTTAGGGAGACTTCGCTTCTCCCAGAAGGCACCTGGAATATGCAAATTAGCCTCCTGAAGCTTGAATCCCTGGTTTGGTGATGCTTTCGAAGCAGCTGGTCCCGGCTGTACCCAACGATCTTCTAGCTTAGGGAGACTTCGCTTCTCCCAGAAGGCACCTGGAATATGCAAATTAGCCTCCTGAAGCTTGAATCCCTGGTTTGGTGATGCTTTCGAAGCAGCTGGTCCCGGCTGTACCCAACGATCTTCTAGCTTAGGGAGACTTCGCTTCTCCCAGAAGGCACCTGGAATATGCAAATTAGCCTCCTGAAGCTTGAATCCCTGGTTTGGTGATGCTTTCGAAGCAGCTGGTCCCGGCTGTACCCAACGATCTTCTAGCTTAGGGAGACTTCGCTTCTCCCAGAAGGCACCTGGAATATGCAAATTAGCCTCCTGAAGCTTGAATCCCTGGTTTGGTGATGCTTTCGAAGCAGCTGGTCCCGGCTGTACCCAACGATCTTCTAGCTTAGGGAGACTTCGCTTCTCCCAGAAGGCACCTGGAATATGCAAATTAGCCTCCTGAAGCTTGAATCCCTGGTTTGGTGATGCTTTCGAAGCAGCTGGTCCCGGCTGTACCCAACGATCTTCTAGCTTAGGGAGACTTCGCTTCTCCCAGAAGGCACCTGGAATATGCAAATTAGCCTCCTGAAGCTTGAATCCCTGGTTTGGTGATGCTTTCGAAGCAGCTGGTCCCGGCTGTACCCAACGATCTTCTAGCTTAGGGAGACTTCGCTTCTCCCAGAAGGCACCTGGAATATGCAAATTAGCCTCCTGAAGCTTGAATCCCTGGTTTGGTGATGCTTTCGAAGCAGCTGGTCCCGGCTGTACCCAACGATCTTCTAGCTTAGGGAGACTTCGCTTCTCCCAGAAGGCACCTGGAATATGCAAATTAGCCTCCTGAAGCTTGAATCCCTGGTTTGGTGATGCTTTCGAAGCAGCTGGTCCCGGCTGTACCCAACGATCTTCTAGCTTAGGGAGACTTCGCTTCTCCCAGAAGGCACCTGGAATATGCAAATTAGCCTCCTGAAGCTTGAATCCCTGGTTTGGTGATGCTTTCGAAGCAGCTGGTCCCGGCTGTACCCAACGATCTTCTAGCTTAGGGAGACTTCGCTTCTCCCAGAAGGCACCTGGAATATGCAAATTAGCCTCCTGAAGCTTGAATCCCTGGTTTGGTGATGCTTTCGAAGCAGCTGGTCCCGGCTGTACCCAACGATCTTCTAGCTTAGGGAGACTTCGCTTCTCCCAGAAGGCACCTGGAATATGCAAATTAGCCTCCTGAAGCTTGAATCCCTGGTTTGGTGATGCTTTCGAAGCAGCTGGTCCCGGCTGTACCCAACGATCTTCTAGCTTAGGGAGACTTCGCTTCTCCCAGAAGGCACCTGGAATATGCAAATTAGCCTCCTGAAGCTTGAATCCCTGGTTTGGTGATGCTTTCGAAGCAGCTGGTCCCGGCTGTACCCAACGATCTTCTAGCTTAGGGAGACTTCGCTTCTCCCAGAAGGCACCTGGAATATGCAAATTAGCCTCCTGAAGCTTGAATCCCTGGTTTGGTGATGCTTTCGAAGCAGCTGGTCCCGGCTGTACCCAACGATCTTCTAGCTTAGGGAGACTTCGCTTCTCCCAGAAGGCACCTGGAATATGCAAATTAGCCTCCTGAAGCTTGAATCCCTGGTTTGGTGATGCTTTCGAAGCAGCTGGTCCCGGCTGTACCCAACGATCTTCTAGCTTAGGGAGACTTCGCTTCTCCCAGAAGGCACCTGGAATATGCAAATTAGCCTCCTGAAGCTTGAATCCCTGGTTTGGTGATGCTTTCGAAGCAGCTGGTCCCGGCTGTACCCAACGATCTTCTAGCTTAGGGAGACTTCGCTTCTCCCAGAAGGCACCTGGAATATGCAAATTAGCCTCCTGAAGCTTGAATCCCTGGTTTGGTGATGCTTTCGAAGCAGCTGGTCCCGGCTGTACCCAACGATCTTCTAGCTTAGGGAGACTTCGCTTCTCCCAGAAGGCACCTGGAATATGCAAATTAGCCTCCTGAAGCTTGAATCCCTGGTTTGGTGATGCTTTCGAAGCAGCTGGTCCCGGCTGTACCCAACGATCTTCTAGCTTAGGGAGACTTCGCTTCTCCCAGAAGGCACCTGGAATATGCAAATTAGCCTCCTGAAGCTTGAATCCCTGGTTTGGTGATGCTTTCGAAGCAGCTGGTCCCGGCTGTACCCAACGATCTTCTAGCTTAGGGTAAATGTGGTAAATGTGGTGGATTCAGGGTCCACAGGGGACAGCAAGTTTGGGACAGTTCTGCCTAGCCCATGGTCTAGTAAACAGTTGTCTGTAGCCGTTCGCACCCCCTCCTCCTCCTCCTCCTCCTCGTCCTCCTGCAGAAGCAAGAGCTCGTCCACAGACCGCAGTCGCACAAACACTCCATCCGCACCTGCCACTGTTGCACACCAGGTGCCCCATTATGGGGCAGCTACTGGCATACGTCAGCAGGCTGTATTGGCTATGAAGTGTTTGGGCGACAATAGACACACCGCGGAAGTTCTGTCCGAGTTCTTGCAGCAAGAAACGCAGTCGTGGCTGGGCACTGTAGATCTTGAGGCAGGCAAGGTAGTGAGTGATAACGGAAGGAATTTCATGGCTGCCATCTCCCTTTCCCAACTGAAACACATTCCTTGCCTGGCTCACACCTTAAACCTGGTGGTGCAGTGCTTCCTGAAAAGTTATCCGGGGTTATCCGACCTGCTCCTCAAAGTGCGTGGACTTTGCGCACATATCCGCCGTTCGCCTGTACACTCCAGCCGTATGCAGACCTATCAGCGTTCTTTGAACCTTCCCCAGCATCGCCTAATCATAGACGTTGCAACAAGGTGGAACTCAACACTGCACATGCTTCAGAGACTGTGCGAACAGAGGCGGGCTGTTATGTTTTTGTGGGAGGATACACATACACGGGCAGGCAGTAGGATGGCAGACATGGAGTTGTCAGGTGTGCAGTGGTCGAAGATTCAAGACATGTGTCAAGTCCTTCAGTGTTTTGAGGAATGCACACGGCTGGTTAGTGCAGACAACGCCATAATAAGCATGAGCATCCCCCTAATGCGTCTGCTGATGCAAAGTTTGACGCACATAAAGGATCAGGCGTCTGCACCAGAGGAAGAGGAAAGCCTTGATGACAGTCAGCGATTGTCTGGTCAGGGCAGTGTACATGACGAGGTACCGGGCGAAGAGGAGGTGGAGGATGAGGAGGATGATGGGGATGAGTATATTTTTAATGAGGAAGCTTTCCCGGGGGCACGGGAAATTGGTGGCGTGGCAAGGCCGGGTTCTGGTTTTTTGAGGGACACAAGTGACGTAGATTTGCCTGCAACTGCCCCTCAACCAAGCACAACCGCAGATTTGACAACGGGAACTTTGGCCCACATGGCGGATTATGCCTTGCGTATCCTCAAAAGGGACACACGCATTACAAAAATGATGAACGATGACGATTACTGGTTGGCCTGCCTCCTTGATCCTCGCTATAAAGGCAAATTGCAAAATATTATGCCACATGAGAACTTGGAACTAATATTAGCAACAAAACAATCAACTCTTGTTGACCGTTTGCTTCTGGCATTCCCTGCACACAGCGCCCGTGATCGTTCTCACACGAGCTCCAGGGGCCAGCAGACCAGAGGTGTTAGAGGGGCAGAAATCAGAAGTGGCGTTGGCCAGAGGGGTTTTCTGACCAGGTTGTGGAGTGATTTTTCTATGACCGCAGACAGGACAGGTACTGCAGCATCAATTCAAAGTGACAGGAGACAACATTTGTCCAGTATGGTTACAAACTATTTTTCATCCCTTATCGACGTTCTCCCTCAACCGTCATTCCCATTTGATTACTGGGCATCCAAATTAGACACCTGGCCAGAATTGGCAGAATATGCATTGCAGGAGCTTGCTTGCCCGGCAGCTAGTGTCCTATCAGAAAGAGTATTCAGTGCTGCAGGTTCAATACTAACAGAAAAAAGGACTCGTCTGGCTACCCAAAATGTAGATGATCTAACCTTCATTAAAATGAACCACAACTGGATTTCAAAATCTTTTGCCCCACCCTGCCCGGCTGACACCTAGCTTTCCTATGAAAAGGTCTTGCCTGTGGACTATTCTGAATGACTTTTCCAATCTCGTAATTTTCTTCACCTGATTGTCCAGCATACGACATGTATACGACGGGGCCGTGCTATCGCCACTTTGCGCTTGGACCCTTGAGAGTGCTGTTTGTCTGAAGAGGTGGGTGTGGCCGCTTTTGGTCGACGGCACTGCCACTGGGTCCCTCATAGTACAATAAAGTGTCTCTGGCGGTGGTGGTGCGCACCCAACGTCAGACACACCGTTGTAATATGAGGGGCCCTGTGCCTGTACCGCCGGCCACAAGACAGTTCCCCCCCCCAGCTCAAACAGTGCTCTACCACTAGCAAAATTATCTCTCACAGCTTCACCAATGTGTAGTCTAGGCGCTGACATCCTTCAATGCCTGGCACTGACAATACCATTGTTTTGACATTTTTGTTATGTTAGGCCTTCGAAGCCTGTCTGCGGTCCCTTCTTTCTACAACTACTACACTGACCAGGCCACTGCTGGCCGTGTTACCCTGGAACCAATTTAAAAGTGCCTACAGTCAGCCCAATTTTGTTATGTTAGGCCTTCGAAGACTGTCTGCCGTCACTCCTTCCACTAGACTTCCACTGACCATACACTGCTGCCCATGTACCCCTGGAACCAATTTAAAGTGCCTACAGCCAGCCCAATTTTGTTATGTTAGGCCTTGGAAGCCTGTCTGCGGTCACTCCTTCCACTAGACTTCCACTGACCAGACCACTGCTGCCCGTGTACCCCTGGAACCAATTTAAAAGTGCCTACAGCCAGCCCAAGTTTGTTATGTTAGGCCTTCGAAGCCTGTCTGCGGTCACTCCTTCCACTAGACTTCCACTGACCAGACCACTGCTGCCCGTGTACCCCTGGAACCAATTTAAAAGTGCCTACAGCCATCCCAAGTTTGTTATGTTAGGCCTTGGAAGCCTGTCTGCGGTCACTCCTTCCACTAGACTTCCACTGACCAGACCACTGCTGCCCGTGTACCCCTGGAACCAATTTAAAAGTGCCTACAGCCAGCCCAAGTTTGTTATGTTAGGCCTTCGAAGCCTGTCTGCGGTCACTCCTTCCACTAGACTTCCACTGACCAGACCACTGCTGCCCGTGTACCCCTGGAACCAATTTAAAAGTGCCTACAGCCAGCCCAAGTTTGTTATGTTAGGCCTTGGAAGCCTGTCTGCGGTCACTCCTTCCACTAGACTTCCACTGACCATACACTGCTGCCCATGTACCCCTGGAACCAATTTAAAAGTGCCTACAGCCAGCCCAAGTTTGTTATGTTAGGCCTTCGAAGCCTGTCTGCGGTCACTCCTTCCACTAGACTTCCACTGACCAGACCACTGCTGCCCGTGTACCCCTGGAACCAATTTAAAAGTGCCTACAGCCAGCCCTATGTTATTATGTTAGGCCTTCGAAGCCTGTCTGCGGTCACTCCTTCCACTAGACTTCCACTGACCAGACCACTGCTGCCCGTGTACCCCTGGAACCAATTTAAAAGTGCCTACAGCCAGCCCAAGTTTGTTATGTTAGGCCTTGGAAGCCTGTCTGCGGTCACTCCTTCCACTAGACTTCCACTGACCATACACTGCTGCCCATGTACCCCTGGAACCAATTTAAAAGTGCCTACAGCCATGTGTTATTATTTTAGGCCTTCGATGCCTGTCTGCGGTCACTCCTTCCACTAGGCCTCCACTGACCACACCACTGCTGCCCGTGTACCCCTGGAACCAATTTAAAATTGCCTACAGCCATGTGTGATTATTTTAGGCCTTCGATGCCTGTCTGCGGTCACTCCTTCCACTAGGCCTCCACTGACCACACCACTGCTGCCCGTGTACCCCTGGAACCAATTTAAAATTGCCTACAGCCATGTTTTATTATTTTAGGCCTTCGATGCCTGTCTGCGGTCACTCCTTCCACTAGGCCTCCACTGACCACACCACTGCTGCCCGTGTACCCCTGGAACCAATTTAAAATTGCCTACAGCCAGCCCAATTTTTTTATTTTAGGCCTTCGATGCCTGTCTGCGGTCCATTCTTTCAACTACTACTACACTGACCAGGGCACTGCTGCCCGTGTACCCCTGGAACCAATTTAAAATTGCCTACAGCCATGTTTTATTATTTTAGGCCTTCGATGCCTGTCTGCGGTCACTCCTTCCACTAGGCCTCCACTGACCACACCACTGCTGCCCGTGTACCCCTGGAACCAATTTAAAATTGCCTACAGCCAGCCCAATTTTTTTATTTTAGGCCTTCGATGCCTGTCTGCGGTCCATTCTTTCAACTACTACTACACTGACCAGGGCACTGCTGCCCGTGTACCCCTGGAACCAATTTAAAATTGCCTACAGCCATGTGTTATTATTTTAGGCCTTCGATGCCTGTCTGTGGTCACTCCTTCCACTAGGCCTCCACTGACCACACCACTGCTGCCCGTGTACCCCTGGAACCAATTTAAAATTGCCTACAGCCAGCCCAATTTTTTTATTTTAGGCCTTCGATGCCTGTCTGCGGTCCATTCTTTCAACTACTACTACACTGACCAGGGCACTGCTGCCCAAGTACCCCTGGAACCAATTTAAAATTGACTACAGCCATGTGTTAATATTTTAGGCCTTCGATGCCTGTCTGTGGTCACTCCTTCCACTAGGCCTCCACTGACCACACCACTGCTGCCCGTGTACCCCTGGAACCAATTTAAAATTGCCTACAGCCATGTGTTATTATTTTAGGCCTTCGATGCCTGTCTGCGGTCACTCCTTCCACTAGGCCTCCACTGACCACACCACTGCTGCCCGTGTACCCCTGGAACCAATTTAAAATTGCATACAGCCAGCCCAATTTTTTTATTTTAGGCCTTCGATGCCTGTCTGCGGTCCATTCTTTCAACTACTACTACACTGACCAGGGCACTGCTGCCCGTGTACCCCTGGAACCAATTTAAAATTGCCTACAGCCATGTGTGATTATTTTAGGCCTTCGATGCCTGTCTGCGGTCACTCCTTCCACTAGGCCTCCACTGACCACACCACTGCTGCCCGTGTACCCCTGGAACCAATTTAAAATTGCCTACAGCCAGCCCAATTTTTTTATTTTAGGCCTTCGATGCCTGTCTGCGGTCCATTCTTTCAACTACTACTACACTGACCAGGGCACTGCTGCCCGTGTACCCCTGGAACCAATTTAAAATTGCCTACAGCCATGTGTTATTATTTTAGGCCTTCGATGCCTGTCTGTGGTCACTCCTTCCACTAGGCCTCCACTGACCACACCACTGCTGCCCGTGTACCCCTGGAACCAATTTAAAATTGCCTACAGCCAGCCCAATTTTTTTATTTTAGGCCTTCGATGCCTGTCTGCGGTCCATTCTTTCAACTACTACTACACTGACCAGGGCACTGCTGCCCAAGTACCCCTGGAACCAATTTAAAATTGACTACAGCCATGTGTTAATATTTTAGGCCTTCGATGCCTGTCTGTGGTCACTCCTTCCACTAGGCCTCCACTGACCACACCACTGCTGCCCGTGTACCCCTGGAACCAATTTAAAATTGCCTACAGCCATGTGTTATTATTTTAGGCCTTCGATGCCTGTCTGTGGTCACTCCTTCCACTAGGCCTCCACTGACCACACCACTGCTGCCCGTGTACCCCTGGAACCAATTTAAAATTGCATACAGCCAGCCCAATTTTTTTATTTTAGGCCTTCGATGCCTGTCTGCGGTCCATTCTTTCAACTACTACTACACTGACCAGGGCACTGCTGCCCGTGTACCCATGGAACCAATTTAAAATTGCCTACAGCCATGTGTT
Source organism: Ranitomeya imitator (assembly GCF_032444005.1). NCBI lineage: Eukaryota > Metazoa > Chordata > Amphibia > Anura > Dendrobatidae > Ranitomeya > Ranitomeya imitator. The sequence continues at coordinate 5,973,627 of NC_091283.1, read as the reverse complement.
ATTATTTTAGGCCTTCGATGCCTGTCTGCGGTCACTCCTTCCACTAGGCCTCCACTGACCACACCACTGCTGCCCGTGTACCCCTGGAACCAATTTAAAATTGCCTACAGCCATGTGTTATTATTTTAGGCCTTCGATGCCTGTCTGCGGTCACTCCTTCCACTAGGCCTCCACTGACCACACCACTGCTGCCCGTGTACCCCTGTAACCAATTTAGAATTGCCTACAGCCATGTGTTATTATTTTAGGCCTTCGATGCCTGTCTGCGGTCACTCCTTCCACTAGGCCTCCACTGACCACACCACTGCTGCCCGTGTACCCCTGGAACCAATTTAAAATTGCCTACAGCCATGTGTTATTATTTTAGGCCTTCGATGCCTGTCTGCGGTCACTCCTTCCACTAGGCCTCCACTGACCACACCACTGCTGCCCGTGTACCCCTGTAACCAATTTAGAATTGCCTACAGCCATGTGTTATTATTTTAGGCCTTCGATGCCTGTCTGCGGTCCATTCTTTCAACTACTACTACACTGACCAGGGCACTGCTGCCCGTGTACCCCTGGAACCAATTTAAAATTGCCTACAGCCATGTGTTATTATTTTAGGCCTTCGATGCCTGTCTGCGGTCACTCCTTCCACTAGGCCTCCACTGACCACACCACTGCTGCCCGTGTACCCCTGGAACCAATTTAAAATTGCCTACAGCCATGTGTTATTATTTTCGGCCTTCGATGCCTGTCTGCGGTCACTCCTTCCACTAGGCCTCCACTGACCACACCACTGCTGCCCGTGTACCCCTGGAACCAATTTAAAATTGCCTACAGCCAGCCCAATTTTTTTATTTTAGGCCTTCGATGCCTGTCTGCGGTCCATTCTTTCAACTACTACTACACTGACCAGGGCACTGCTGCCCGTGTACCCCTGGAACCAATTTAAAATTGCCTACAGCCATGTGTTATTATTTTAGGCCTTCGATGCCTGTCTGTGGTCACTCCTTCCACTAGGCCTCCACTGACCTGTCTACTGCGGCCCGTGTACCCCTTGAACCAACCTAATAAAATATTTAAAAAATTAATTTGATTATAAAAAATAAGATCGTGTTGAGATCTCAAATGCAGACATTTTAACAATCAAAACAAACACACAACAAATATCTGGAACTGTACTACAAAGGTCCAACAGCTACAATTTCTTTCTCCTGCAAGAAGTTAACTGAAAGTTTTTTGGAGTTGTTAACACAGATATGGCATCCACCGAGTGTTGTCCTGTCGCGTCTCCTTTAAATTATTTCCAATAAGATGTTAAACTATTAATTTAATAAAATCAATAATTAAAAAAATAATTGAGTAAGTCAAAAGCACATTGCAAATAAACATTAATTACAAATCAAGAAGCATGGCGCGTCCGAGGGTGAGTAGATACCGAATAAGAATATAATCACCCTCGGACGCGCAATGCTTATTTACAACAGCCTTCCTTCCTAAGAATCAGCCCTTCCGTGGTGTAGAGAGAGGTTGTGTTACACTCCAAGGTGTTCCCCAGGTTGCCTTTCCTGAGCTTCGATCTTCCGGCTCTCGTTTAGTAGCTGTTGGAAACTACGCTGCATTAGGCCTACTAATTGTGTATGGGTGAAACAGTGGCGCATCTGCGGTCCCTCCTTCCACTAGGCCTCGACTGACCTGTCTACTGCGGCCCGTGTACCCCTTGAACCAACCTAATAAAATATTTAAAAAATTAATTTGATTATAAAAAATAAGATCGTGTTGAGATCTCAAATGCAGACATTTTAACAATCAAAACAAACACACAACAAATATCTGGAACTGTACTACAAAGGTCCAACAGCTACAATTTCTTTCTCCTGCAAGAAGTTAACTGAAAGTTTTTTGGAGTTGTTAACACAGATATGGCATCCACCGAGTGTTGTCCTGTCGCGTCTCCTTTAAATTATTTCCAATAAGATGTTAAACTATTAATTTAATAAAATCAATAATTAAAAAAATAATTGAGTAAGTCAAAAGCACATTGCAAATAAACATTAATTACAAATCAAGAAGCATGGCGCGTCCGAGGGTGAGTAGATACCGAATAAGAATATAATCACCCTCGGACGCGCAATGCTTATTTACAACAGCCTTCCTTCCTAAGAATCAGCCCTTCCGTGGTGTAGAGAGAGGTTGTGTTACACTCCAAGGTGTTCCCCAGGTTGCCTTTCCTGAGCTTCGATCTTCCGGCTCTCGTTTAGTAGCTGTTGGAAACTACGCTGCATTAGGCCTACTAATTGTGTATGGGGTGTAGAGACAGGTTGTGTTACACTCCAAGGTTTTCACCAGGTTGCCTTTCCTGAGCTTCGATCTTCATGCTCTCGTTTAGTAGGTGTCGGAAAGTAGGCTGCATTAGGCCTACAAATTGGGTATGGGGTGGAGAGAGATGGTGTGTTACACTCCAAGGTGTTCCCCAGGTTTCCTTGCCATTGCTTCGGTCTTCCGACTCTCGTTTAGTAGTTGTAGAAAAGTACACAGCATTAGGCCTACAAAATGGGTATGGGGTGGAGAGAGATGGTGTGTTACACTCCAAGGTGTTCCCCAGGTTGCCTTTCCTGAGCTTCGATCTTCATGCTCTCGTTTAGTAGGTGTCGGAAAGTAGGCTGCATTAGGCCTAAAAAATGGGGAATGGGGTGGAGAGAGATGGTGTGTTACACTCCAAGGTGTTCCCCAGGTTTCCTTGCCATTGCTTCGGTCTTCCGACTCTCGTTTAGTAGTTGTAGAAAAGTACACAGCATTAGGCCTAAAAAATGGGTATGGGGTGGAGAGAGATGGTGTGTTACACTCCAAGGTGTTCCCCAGGTTGCCTTTCCTGAGCTTCGATCTTCATGCTCTCGTTTAGTAGGTGTCGGAAAGTAGGCTGCATTAGGCCTACAAATTGGGTATGGGGTGGAGAGAGATGGTGTGTTACACTCCAAGGTGTTCCCCAGGTTTCCTTGCCATTGCTTCGGTCTTCCGACTCTCGTTTAGTAGTTGTAGAAAAGTACACAGCATTAGGCCTACAAAATGGGTATGGGGTGGAGAGAGATGGTGTGTTACACTCCAAGGTGTTCCCCAGGTTGCCTTTCCTGAGCTTCTATCTTCAGGCTCTCATTAAATTGTGGTTAAATGGAACAACTGCATTTGGCGTACTAGTTGGTTTGGGGCCTACTATCGGTGTCTGCCACTCCTTGCTGTTCTCCTGGTTTCCTGTCCTGAAATACCATTTTCAGCCTCTCGTTAAGTAGTTGTTAATGTTAGACTGCATTTGGCCTACTAGTTGGGTTGGGGCCTACTATCGGTGTCTGCCACTCCTTGCTGTTCTCCTCCACTGAACAAAGCTGTGCCGCCTGTTTACTACGGTTGCCAATTTTGAACTGCATTTCGACTACTTACTGATTTGGCCCTACTCTCTGTGTCAGCCTCTCATTCCAGTTGTCCTCCACTGCAATGCCCCCTGGTTATTCCTGTGTTACCAATTTTGAACTGCATTTAGCCAACTTTATTCTTTGGGTCTATATCTGTGTTTCCTCCTCATCCTGCCCATTGCCCAGCCAGTGATAGATGAGTCTGCTGGTACATTGACCCATAACGCAACATTCCCCGTGCACGCTACACAACAACATTGTGACCCTGCTGAAAGTCAGGTTGCTCTTCCCGCATACCATACCACCTTACACGGGGACAAAGAGGAAGGTGCAGATGAAAGTGCAGGTTCCTTCATCAGGTGGGGGGAGGAATACTAGTTGGCGACGTCACTGGCACAGGGCCTCTCATAGTACGCAAAAGTGTTGCTGCCGGTGGGAGGCGCCCCCGCCGTGCAAACACACCGCTGTACTTTGAGGGGCCCTGTGCCAGTGCCAATGCCAACGAGTGGGCCCCCCCTGCTTGCTCAGGTTCACAGCACTTGCAAAGTTGAAATACTTACCTCTCCCTGCTCCACTGCCGTGACGTGGTCCAGATTTCCTGGGCCCACTAATTACTTGAACCAGCCCTACCCCCCACAACTTTAGCCAAATGACCCCCAATTTCAAATGCCTTCCAATTATTATAAGGTAAATTACGCTTGACAAGCTTCATTAAGAAGAATGGATGGTTTTGACATTAAAATGGGCACTCTAGGTGTTTTCCTGGCCCCCACTCACTGCCGACTATGCTGCCCCATTGACTTGCATTGGGTTTCGTGTTTCGGTCGATCCCGACTTTACGTCATAATCGGCCGATTTCACTCGACCCGACTTTGGACATAGTCGGGTTTCGCAAAACCCGGCTCGACTCTAAAAAGGTCAAGGTCGCTCAACTCTAATCCAAAGCATACCACATCATCTGTAAAACATGGCGGAGGCAGTGTGATGGCGCGGGCATGCATAAACCCGGCGGAGGCAGTGTGATGGCGCGGGCATGCATGGCTGCCAGTGGCACTGGGTCACTAGTGTTTATGGATGATGTGACACAGGACAGAAGCAGCCGAATGAATTCTGAGGTATTCAGAGCCGCCATACTGTGTGCTCAGATCCAGCCAAATGCAGCCAAACTGATTGGTCGTCGTTTCATACTACAGATGGACAATGACCCAAAACATAAAGCCAATGCAACCCAGGAGTTTACTAAAGCAAAGAAGTGGAATATTCCTGAATGGCCAAGTCAGTCACCTGATCTCAACCCAATTGAGCATGCATTTCACTTGTTAAAGACTAAACTTCAGACAGAAAGGCCACAAACAAACAGCAACTGAAAACCACCGCAGTGAAGGCCTGGCAGAGCATCAAAAAGGAGGAAATACAGCGTCTGGTGATGTCCATGAGTTCAAGACTTCAGGCAGTCGTTGCCAACAAAGGGTTTTCAACCAAGTACTAGAAATGAACATTTTATTTAAAATTATTTAATCTGTCTAACTACTTTTGATCCCTTTTAAAACAGGGTGGCACATGTTAAGGAGCTGAAACTCTTAAACCCTTCATCCAATTTTAATGTGGATACCCTCAAATGAAAGCTGAAAGTCTGAACTTCAACTGCATCTGAATTGTTTTGTTTAAAATTCATTGTGGTAATGTCTATAACCAAAATGATAAAAATGTTGTCTCTGTCCAAATATATATGGACCTAACTGTATGAATATATAGTAGTACAGCGGGGTGGGTGCAGTGGGACAGGCAGTAACAACAGGGAAAGTTCACAGTAAAACATGTTTAATGTCAAAAACTCACACAGTGCACAGCACACGGTGTCCTCCGTATCACAACCGGGAAACATAGTAAAATAGTAACATAGTTAGTAAGGCCGAAAAAAGACATTTGTCCATCCAGTTCAGCCTATATTCCGAGACAGTCCATTAGTGCGTCCGGTTACCGAGGGCGACTGCACCACCGTATCATACTACGGGGTGCCAGGAGTTCGCTCTGCTCGCTGCAAAACTCCACTCTCAGTGACACACCCAAACCCTGCTTCAGAGGTTTTTACAAACATCCTGTGGCCATAGGCCACATGGAAAACCCGGCTCGAGGGAGGAAACGGACTGCTCCACTACCTTTCTGTTGTCTGTTTAAAAATAAAAGCCCATGACAGGCTTTCCTAAATCTGCATTGAACAAATAGCTTGTCCAAAGCCAACACTCACTTTTATTCCACATTGCAGCCACAGCTACACCTGTGACTGCAATGCTCTCCCGCAGCCTCCATATGCTTCTGAGCGCATTCTGTGGGACAAATAGTGACCCTCACATGTAACACCGGTCACTGCCTCACAATATATATATATATACTGTGTATACTGATTGCAAACTGTAAAGCGCTGCAGAATATGTTAGCGCTATATAAAAACAATGATGATGATTATTATATTATTATTATTATTATTATTATTATTATTATATACTGTTTGTATGTACAGTAAAGACCAAAGTTTGGACACACCTTCTCATTTAAAGATTTTTCTGTATTTTCAGGACTATGAAAATTGTACATTCACACTGAAGACATCAAAACTATGAATTAACACATGTGGAATTATATACTTAACAAAAAAGTGTGAAACAACTGAAATTATGTCTTATATTCTAGGCTCTTCAAAGTAGCCACCTTTTGCTTTGATAACTGCTTTGCACACTCTTGGCATTCTCTTGATGAGCTTCAAGAGGTAGTCACCAGGAATGGTCTTCCAACAATCTTGAAGGAGTTCCCAGAGATGCTTAGCACTTGTTGGCCCTTTTGCCTTCACTCTGTGGTCCAGCTCACCCCAAACCATCTCGATTGGGTTCAGGTCAGGTGACTGTGGAGGCCAGGTCATCTGGCGTAGCACCCCATCACTCTTGTTCTTGGTCAAATAGCCCTTACACAGCCTGGAGGTGTGTTTGGGGTCATTGTCCTGTTCAAGAATATATGATTGTCCAACTAAATGCAATCCGGATGGAATAGCATGCCGCTGCAAGATGCTGTGGTAGCCATGCTGGTTCAGTATGCCTTCAATATTGAATGAATCCCCAACAGTGTCACCAGCAAAGCCCCCCCACACCATCACACCTCCTCCTCCATGCTTCACGGTGGGAACCAGGCATGTAGAGTCCATCCGTTCATCTTTTCTGTGTCGCACAAAGAGACCGTGGTTGGAACCAAAGATCTCAAATTTGCACTCATCAAACCAAAGCACAGATTTCCACTGGTCTAATGTCCATTCCTTGTGTTCTTTAGCCCAAACAAGTCTCTTCTGCATGTTGCCTGTCCTTAGCAGTGGTTTCCTAGCAGCTATTTTACCATGAAGGCCTGCTGCACAAAGTCTCCTCTTAACAGTTGTTGTAGAGATGTGTCTGCTGCTAGAACTCTGTGTGGCATTGACCTGGTCTCTAATCTGAGCTGCTGGTAACCTGCGAATTCTGAGGCTGGTGACTCGGATAAACTTATCCTCAGAAGCAGAGGTGACTCTTGTTCTTCCTTTCCTGGGGCGGTCCTCAAGTGAGCCAGTTTCTTTGTAGTGCTTGATGGTTTTTGGCACTGCACTTGGGGACACTTTCAAAGTTTGCCCAATTTTTCAGACTGACTGACCTTCATTTTTTTAAAGTAATGATGGCCACTCGTTTTTCTTTACTTAGCTCCTTTTTTCTTGCCAAAACACAAATTCTAACAGTCTATTCAGTAGGACTATCAGCTGTGTATCCACCAGACTTCTGCTCAACACAAATGATGGTCCCAACCCCATTTATAAGGCAAGAAATCCCACTTATTAAACCTGACAGGGCACACCTGTGAAGTGAAACCATTCCCGGTGACCACCTCTTGAATCTCATCAAGAGAATGCCAAGAGTGTGCAAAGCAGTCATCAAAGCAAAAGGTGGCTACTTTGAAGAACCTAGATTATAAGACATAATTTCAGTTGTTTCACACTTTTTTGTTAAGTATATAATTCCACATGTGTTAATTCGTAGTTTTGATGTCTTCAGTGTGAATTTACAATTGTCATAGTCCTGAAAATACAGAAAAATCTTTAAATGAGAAGGTGTGTCCAAACTTTTGGTCTGTACTGTATATTAGATTGATCTTTACATATGTAGATTTCATTTCTTGCTTTCTTTCTTTGATATATACATTGTATGTGTTACTATGTTACTTTCTTTCCCTCTCTATGTCTCTTAAATTCTTATCCAGAAGACTTTGCACCTTTCCATTTAGAAGTATTTCTAGCCCAAGAAGTTGGAATTAGCTCTTCTTCTTCGCAGCTCATCCTGGAGCTGTCACTTTAAATAGTATCACTAATGGGGTTCTCCTCTCCACCACTCTATCTGCCGTCGCCTGAGATTTCTTAGTTACCAAGTGTCATGAAGTTTTATGTTCTAAACCTCCTAATCCAAAGCGTCATTACTACATGAATGTGGATCTCAGACCCGGTAACATTATAGATCTGCTTGATCGTATTATAAGATGAGATAAAGGTTGTAACTACTGCGGTGATGTGTTCAGGATAAGACGGAGGTGCAGCTGAACCCCGGGACCCGGAGCAAACTCTCCCTGTGCTTTAGGTGCATCCATAGCGATGGGACCAATGCTGTAACTTGCTGTCAGTAAAGGCTTGTGATGCTCTATGGTCAGGTGGTGATGTCACTGGTCATAATGGCGATGTCACTGGTCAGGGTGGTGATGTCACTGGCAGTAGTGTAGCTACCAGGGGGGCAGGGGGTGTGGCCGCCCCGGGCCCACAGTTCACAGGGGCCCACCTGGAGCTACACCTTATTAGCTTGGTGATAGAGCAGGAGATACGATCTCCCTGCTCTACCTCGGGCAGGGACTGGAGTCAGGCAGTGAAGCTCTGCCCCTCCCCCAGTGCTGACCCTGTACCTGTGTCCAGCAGACACGCCCACATTGCACGCTCAGTGAACGTGTCTGCGGCAGAGAAGTCAGGACCACGGCGCTGGGGCTTCCCTCCAGAGAGGAGCAGGACAGGGGAGACACAGTAAGTAACAGCTCACACTTCTGTCCGTAGTGGCCTGAGGTGTCTGCACTGTGCAGGGAGGAGGTGACAGGACGCTGCTCCTCTCCAGAAGACCCAGCACATACTGGATCTGCACTCTCTGAGACACTGGAGAGCAGCTGAATCTAAGACTGGTCAGTAATGTGCACTGATAGACGTGACCCCGACTGCAGGACCCCACAGATGAGGATACACGTCTCCATTTTATATATAGGAAAGAAACATACCTCATCTGTGGGGTCCTGCAGTCGAGGTCACGTCTATCAGTGCACATCACTGACCAGTCTTGTCAGTATATATACCTTGGATTTACTGATATGAGATCATACAGACACTGGACTGATAGATCCTGACCCCGGCTATAGGAGATAGATATATATATATATATGTGTATATATATATATATATATATATGTATGTATATATATATATATATATATATATATATATATATAATGCAGTCCTATAGCCGGGGTCAGGATATATCAGTCCATGTCATATCTCACGACTTGAGAAATCATTTAATATTTGCATTGCTTGTGTTCGTTCCTTCTTTCTAGGCAGAAGTTTGCCTTTCCCTGTATTTTGTCCCAACTCTCTCACTGTAGTCTTGTGATGTATGTTTGTTCACGCCCTTATTCTCCATTTTGTCATCATTCCTCCATCTGTATGCATCCTACTACATGTCCTCTGTTGAATATTCCTTTTCACCTGCTACTTTCATCATAATACATGAATTTCAGTTAAAGCAACCCTCTTTTCCTGGAGTCTTCTTACATGAGATCGTGGCTGAGTTAAGCTGTCTGATTAATCGGTATGAACGTGAGTACAGGTGAATACGGAAGCGCCTAAAAAGAAGGGTCTATCCAGGCACCACTACGTTCTACATATCCATGAGTCAGAATAGTAAAAAGGAATAGCCTGCCTTCAGAGACAGTAACTCAAGGTCTGTGCTGAACCTCAGTGGAAAAGGACATTTCCCAGATAGATAGTAACCCAGTTCCCAGCCAGACCCCAGCGTGCATAGAAGCACACACTGCAGATAAACAGGGAGAAGTATAACCCTCATCCTCCACTCTTCCTGCCTGCAATCAAATCATGTCTGAAGCAAGGAATACAATGTCCCTACCAGACTTACAATCACAGGAAAGAGACCCAGATCCCCATCCACCAGCTAGTGAAAGGGGAAAACGTACAGTCAAACCTACATGGAAAGTCATGGAGAATTTAGAGACTGCAAAATGTGTCGTATATAGTGATGTGTCTTCACTGTGGGAGAAAGTGCTGAATCACATAGACACTGTATCAAGGCCTGCTTCTCATGAGTTACCACTTGAGGGAGTCCTAGAGCAATTATGCACAGCATACCAAATGTATATGGAGAAGACTGACCAATACATTATTCTCCTGAAAAAACTGAATCTGCCAGAGACTTTAAACGAATTGCAAAGTTTCCAGCAGCTTAATTCTGAAAGAGACTGCACCGTACGTGACATTAAAACCAAGTTAGAGGCTAAAATTGCACGGACACCAGATGCATCAACTCGCTCATCCAAATTGTCCAAGCACTCAAAACGCTCATCTAGGTCAAGTTCATCAAAATATTCCACTCTCAGCGAGCAGCTTATAAGAGCACGTGCTAAGGCTGAAACGTCTAAGATACAAGCTGCCTTTGCGCAAAGGAGAGCAGAAATGGATGCAGCCACAGCACAAAAGAGAGCAGAAATGGATGCAGCCGCAGCACAAAAGAGAGCAGAAATGGATGCAGCCACAGCACAAAGGAGAGCAGAAATGGATGCAGCCACAGCACAAAAGAGAGCAGAAATGGATGCAGCCGCAGCACAAAAGAGAGCAGAAATGGATGCAGCCACAGCACAAAGGAGAGCAGAAATGGATGCAGCCGCAGCACAAAAGAGAGCAGAAATGGATGCAGCCGCAGCACAAAAGAGAGCAGAAATGGATGCAGCCACAGCACAAAGGAGAGCAGAAATGGATGCAGCCGCAGCACAAAAGAGAGCAGAAATGGATGCAGCCGCAGCACAAAAGAGAGCACAAATGGATGCAGCCGCAGCACAAAAGAGAGCAGAAATGGATGCAGCCGCAGCACAAAAGAGAGCAGAAATGGATGCAGCCGCAGCACAAAAGAGAGCAGAAATGGATGCAGCCGCAGCACAAAGGAGAGCAGAAATGGATGCAGCCGCAGCACAAAAGAGAGCAGAAATGGATGCAGCCACAGCACAAAAGAGAGCAGAAATGGATGCAGCCACAGCACAAAGGAGAGCAGAAATGGATGCAGCCGCAGCACAAAAGAGAGCAGAAATGGATGCAGCCACAGCACAAAGGAGAGCAGAAATCGATGCAGCCACAGCACAAAAGAGAGCAGAAATGGATGCGGATGCAGCACGCAAGGAAGCTCTGGAGAAGGAATGCGAGCACGCGACAGCCATGGCAGAGTTAAGGATCCTGGAGCGAGCTATCAGTGGGAGTCAAAGAGACAGCATCAGTTTGTGGGAAGTGGAGGCAGAAGACCCTATTGAGCGCACAAGAGACTACGTGCTAAGCCAAAATGGCGAACCGCAGATCATTACTAACACTCCTGATGGCGTTCATGCTTCTCCAGGGCACCAGGATGCCGATCCACTTACAGAACCCTGCATTCAAGGTCAGTACAATGCTCCCAAACTTGAACTTCCTTCGTATTCCAGTTTGCGCCAAGACCCCGCATCTCACCAAACTCCACAGGCTATTATCTACACGCAACCCAATATGCCGGCAGGTCATTATACTCTCGACAACCGCGCAGTGCCAGCTCCGCATGTAGCAGAGACTATACCCACCAAACCGGTTGCTGGACTAAATGCATATGTCACTCCATACTTACCCACGTCTCAAGGCCAGGACGTCTCCACCCCTATGTACAACACTGCTCAGCCTACATTTGTGCATCCTAAGTCAGAAAGAACAGACATGTCCGACTTCGCAAGGTACATGATTCACCGCGAACTTACTAAAACCGGTCTCACAAGGTTTGACGACCAACCTGAAAATTACAGAGGTTGGAAAAATGCCTTTAGAACCGTAACTAGTGACCTCGGCATCACTGCTACCGAAGAGCTGGACCTGCTAATCAGATGGCTAGGACCACAATCCACAGAGCGTGTCAAGAGACTCAGGTCTGTACATATCAGTAATCCAATGGCTGGTCTCATGGCTGCATGGGAAAGGCTAGAGAAAAACTTTGGCAGTCCAGAAGCCATAGAGGATGCACTGTTCAAGCGATTACAGAGTTTTCCAAAGATATCAAGCAAAGACAGTTCAAAGTTCCTAGAGCTCAGTGACTTGCTGTTAGAGCTCCAGCTGGCCAAGGCAGACACCCACCTACCTGGCCTCAGCTACCTGGACACTGCTCGTGGAGTAAATCCCATTATCTCCAAGCTACCGTACAATGTACAAGAAAAGTGGACTACACTAGGGTCAAAATACAAGAAAGACCATCAAGTGTCATTTCCTCCATTCTCCTACTTCTGTGAGTTTATAAAAGACGTGGCAGAGCGTAAGAACGACCCAAGCTTTTCCTACGAAGAATCCAGAGGGCCCAGCTTCACCTCCTTCTAAATACGTCAGCGCACGCTCGAATGACAGAAACCGCAGGGGTCCAGTGTCAGTGAAGAAGACGGATATTCTTCCCTTACCAACATCAGCCCCAGGCAACAGTAACAAGGGTGAAAAGATAGAGAACCCAAATCGTGAATGTCCCATCCACAAGAAGCCACATCCCTTAAAAAAGTGCATCGGCTTCAGGAAGAAACCGTTCGAAGAACGCAAGGAGCTTCTAAAGAAGTTCGGGGTATGCTACAGATGTTGTGCTTCTACTGAACACCTTGCTAAAGACTGTAAAACTACAATTAAGTGCATGGAGTGTGACAGCGAGGACCACGTACAAGCACTCCACCCATTCCGTCCTGACTCTACACTTACTCCTTCCCTCACCATGAGCCATGGCGGGGAGGACGCAGCTCAAACTGCAAGCCATACCACAATATCTTCTTCATGCACAGAAGTCTGCGGAGAAGACCTCTGGGACAAGTCCTGTGCGAAGATTTGCCTGGTGAACGTGTATCCCAACGGTCACCCAGAGAAAGCCGTGAAGGTGTATGTCCTTCTGGATGATCAGAGCAACCGATCACTTGCAAGGTCAGAACTCTTTGATATGTTTAACTTAAAGGGAAATGCTTACCCTTACACCTTAGGTACCTGCAGTGGTGTTACAGAGGTTTCTGGGAGAAGGGCCAGTGGCCTTACAGCGACATCTCTCGAGAACACCGTCGAGATACCGTTACCTACACTGGTCGAGTGCAACCAGATTCCATCCAATCGAGAAGAGATCCCAACGCCAGAGGCTGCTCTTCATCATCAACATCTCAAGAGGATAGCAAACAAGATACCAGCCCTCAACAACAAAGCAGATATCCTGATTCTGCTGGGCAGAGACATTCTCCGGCTGCACAAGGTACGTCAGCAAATTAACGGACCACACGATGCACCATTTGCCCAACGCTTAGATCTAGGCTGGGTAATCGTAGGCAATGTTTGCATACATAAGATGAAGAGACCTAACAACATCTCCTCTTACAAAACACACATCTTGTCAAATGGTCGCAGCACCCATTTCCAACCATGCCCACATCATTACTGGGTGAAAGAGAAAGTGAGCAACACCAAGTGGCAACAGGAATCCTTCAACAACATGAACACGCACCAGCCCAGGGATGAAAACCTCGGGTCATCAGTGTTCGACTCTACAAGTAGTGACAACAAGTTGGCACCCACAAGGGAAGATAAAGAATTCATAAAGGTTATGGATAAAGAATTTGCTCAAGATGACTCCAACAGTTGGGTAGCTCCTTTACCCTTTCGTTTCCCAAGAGTGAGGTTGCCGAACAACCTGCAACAAGCTACTGCAAGGTTCTCATCCTTAAAGCGTACCCTAAAGAGGAAACCAGAGATGGAGAAGCATTTCATTGACTTTATGCAGAACATCTTTGACAGAGATCATGCCGAACCTGCGCCACCACTGAGGGAGGGAGAAGAATGTTGGTATCTTCCATCCTTTGGTGTCTATCACCCTCGCAAGTCTAATCAGATCAGAGTGGTGTTTGACTCCAGTGCTCAGTTTGAAGGCCTCTCTCTCAATAACCTGCTCCTAACTGGGCCCAACCTGAACAACAGCCTCCTTGGAGTATTGATCCGCTTCAGACAAGAACCTGTCGCCATAATGGCCGACATTCAGCAGATGTTTCATTGCTTCATCGTGAAAGAAGACAACAGAAACTATCTTAGGTTCCTATGGCACAAAGACAACAATGTCAACAATCAGGTCATAGACTACCGGATGAAGGTCCATGTCTTCGGCAATAGTCCCTCACCTGCTGTGGCGATCTATGGTCTGAGACGGACAGCCCAGGAAGGTGAGAGAGAGTACGGATCCGATGCTCGGCAATTTGTAGAGAAGAACTTCTACGTGGACTATGGGCTCAAGTCCTTGCCCACAAGTGAAGATGCAATCGACCTACTCTCCAGGACACAGGAAATGCTATCCACATCAAACCTCAGACTCCACAAGATTATCTCTAACAGTCAAGAGGTAACATAGTAACATAGTAACATAGTTAGTAAGGCCGAAAAAAGACATTTGTCCATCCAGTTCAGCCTATATTCCATCATAATAAATACCCAGATCTACGTCCTTCTACAGAACCTAATAATTGTATGATAATTGTAGGTAATGAACGCGTTTCCATCTGAAGACCATGCCACAAACCTAAAAGACCTCGACTTGGGTTCTGATGTTCCTCCAACACAGCGCAGCCTTGGTCTATTGTGGGATATCAAACGGGACACCTTCACCTTCCAAGTGTCACCCTATGACAAACCCTTTACCAAACAAGGAGTCCTATCTGTCATAAATAGCATCTATGATCCTCTCGGGTTTGTAGCACCCATCACTATTCAAGGCAAGATACTGTTAAGACAGCTTACGGCCGAGAACACGGATTGGGACACCCCACTTCCAACTCAGAAACAGCAAAGGTGGGAAGCATGGAAGAAGTCTCTGGAGTTTTTACAGCAACTCCAAGTTCCGCGTTGTTATAATCCAAGATCACCTTTGACTGCAATCAGAAGAGAAGTCCATATTTTCTCTGATGCATCTACAGAAGCCATAGCCGCAGTAGCTTATCTGATGACCTTAGGAGCCAATAAGGTACATTGTGGTTTCATCCTGGGTAAGACCAAATTAACTCCAAAGCCTGCACACTCTGTACCCAGACTCGAGCTTTGCGCTGCGGTATTGGCAGTAGAAATTGCTGAAGTTGTACGAGACGAAATGGACATTACAATTGATTCCTTTACCTTCTACACAGACAGCAGGGTGGTACTCGGGTACATACACAACCAAACGAAGCAGTTCTATACATATGGGAGCAACAGAGTAGAGCGCATCAGAAGTTTTTCTACCCCTGAGTAGTGGCATCACATCTCCACCGATTTAAACCCAGCCGACCGAGGTACAAGACTCACAGCTGCTTCTAAACTTGGTGATAACATGTGGTTGGCGCCTCCTAGTCTCCTGTATGAAGATTTCTGTGCGAACAACACCAAAAATGCTTATGAGCTGGTGGAACCAGAATCTGACAAGGAGATAAGACAAACTATCTCTGCTCACTATACTTCAATGACATCTAGGCAAGGTTTGAAGTCTCACCGCTTTGAACGCTTCTCAAGCTGGTCCTCCGTTGTACGAACTGTAGCTCGTCTTATCCACATTGCTCGCTGTTTTACAAAGGACAAGCTCTCAGGGTGCCATGGTTGGCACGTGTGTAAGAGTCGTCTTACTGCCGACGACATAGACCATGCTGAACAAGTCATCATCAGGTGTGTGCAACAAGAAGAATATTCACATGAGATTGGTAGTATTACCAAGGGAGTCAGTGTGTCCAAAAACAGCACTCTACTCGACTTGAACCCAGTAGTCGATCATCTCAAGTTTCTAAGAGTGGGTGGACGTTTAAGTAAATCAGACTTATACAATAAGGAGCAGAACCCTATCATCATTCCAGGTCGACATCACGTCACTACTCTGTTGATTCGGCACTATCACGAACGAGTACAGCACCAAGGCAGACATCTTACTGAAGGTGCCATCAGGTCTGCTGGCTTGTGGATCATGGGAATGAAAAGGTGCGTCTCCTCAGTTCTCCATAGATGTGTCAAGTGTCGAAGGTTACGAGGAAAACACCAACAACAACAAATGGCGAACCTCCCAGCAGATCGACTGAGCACGGATCAACCGTTCTCATATGTTGGTGTAGACGTCTTCGGGCCATGGTCGGTTGTTACCAGGAAAACCCGTGGAGGAGCCGCGAACAGTAAGCAGTGGGCTGTCCTATTCACCTGTCTCAGTATCCGGGCAGTTCACATCGAGGTAATTGAATCCATGGATACCTCCAGCTTCATCAATGCCCTAAGAAGATTCTTTTCCATCCGGGACCTGCCAAGCAACTCCGGTCCGACTGTGGCGCAAACTTTGTAGGAGCCTGCAAGGAACTGCAGTTTGACAAATTCTTGTCCGACAATGGATGCACTTGGGTATTCAACCCTCCACACTTTTCACACATGGGCGGATCTTGGGAACGCATGATTGGTGTTGCACGAAGGATCCTCGACTCCATGTTGCTGGACCATAAACTTCCCCTTACTCATGAAGTTCTGGTCACTTTCCTCGCAGAAGTGTCGGCCATAATAAATGCTAGACCTTTGGTTCCAGTATCATCCGACCCCAATGCTCCAACAATCCTTACTCCGGCTACACTTCTTACACAGAAGACTGGAGCTGCTACAGTTCCGCCTGGGAATTTCGATAACAAGGACATTTACAAACGTCAGTGGAGGCAAGTACAACATCTGGCTAACGTGTTTTGGCATCGCTGGAAGACTGAATATTTGCACTTGCTTCAAAACCGTCACAAATGGCAGATGCCCAGTCCCAATCTCCAAGAAGGAGACCTCGTTCTCTTAAAGGACAAAGAGGCTCATCGCAATGACTGGCCAATGGGACTTATCGCCAAGGTCCTACCCAGTGAGGACGGAAAGACTCGTAAGGTAGAAATTAAGGTGACAAAAGGGGGCTCTACCCGAACCTTCTTCCGCCCGGTCACTGAACTCGTGCTGCTTCTACGAAAGGAGGACATCACATGAACTGAACATGCTCCTGGACGTTGCTCACGACGGGGAGCATTCCTCCTCGTCTCCCAGTTTATTGAATATTGACATTTTCCATTGGATTGAACTGTTAACATTCCCATTGGATTCTGGGTTGGTGGAAGAGTTGGCATGTTTGCGGCTTCCCCAATCTGAAGATGGGTTTAATATATTTGGACTTATCTTTCGGTTTGATCTACGGGTCGACAACAACGAGTTTGGACTTTAAAATCTTTGATGTTTATTATTGCATGCATGTTTTCTTTCCTCTTGTTTTTCTTTTTCAGCTTCGAACGACTTCGAAGAATTACGGACATCGTGAAATCCAAGGACTTCAGACGGGGAGTGTCATGTCTCACGACTTGAGAAATCATTTAATATTTGCATTGCTTGTGTTCGTTCCTTCTTTCTAGGCAGAAGTTTGCCTTTCCCTGTATTTTGTCCCAACTCTCTCACTGTAGTCTTGTGATGTATGTTTGTTCTCGCCCTTATTCTCCATTTTGTCATCATTCCTCCATCTGTGTGCATCCTACTACATGTCCTCTGTTGAATATTCCTTTTTACCTGCTACTTTCATCATAATACAAGAATTTCAGTTAAAGCAACTCTCTTTTCTTGGAGTCTTCTTACATGAGATCGTGGCTGAGTTAAGCTGTCTGATTAATTGGTATGAACGTGAGTACAGGTGAATACGGAAGCGCCTAAAAAGAAGGGTCTATCCAGGCACCACTACGTTCTACATATCCATGAGTCAGAATAGTCCAGTGTCTGTATGATTTCATATCAGTAAATCCAAGGTTGTAAACACAAAACCCCCATTATAAAACCTTTTATTAAAATAATAGTTTCAGTGAGTTTATACAGTGTGATAAATAGCCAGACAGAAGAAAAAAGCATCATAAGTAAGTGTGTATAGAAAATCACATATGGGTGCGGGCCCCTGAACATATACTCAGTCTAGACAACAAGACCGCAAAGGGGGAGAAGGGAAAAAGAGGGGAGTAGACGAGCCAGGGGGTGCACTTTCTTCTTTAGCAGTAATATTCTACCTCCCCCTCTTTCTTCTAGTTGGCTCCTTTCCTTTTCCCTCTTTGGGATCTTGTCCAGACAACAGTATTTTTTTTAGGGTTAGGCTACTTTCATACTTGCGTTATTAGGCGTACATCGCAATGCGTCGTTTTGGAGAAATAACACATCCCGCAAAGTTGCCCGCAGGATGAGTTTTTTCTCTATTGACTTGCATTAGCAACGCATTGCGACGTATGGCCACACATCGCATCCGTCGTGCAACGGATGCGTAGTGTTTTTGGCGGACGCGACGCACAAAAAAAGTTCAATGTAACTTTTTTTGTGCGTCGTGACCGCCATTTTCGACCGCGCATGCATGGCCGAAACTCTGCCCCCTCCTTCCCGCTAATCGTAATGGGCAGCGGATGCGTTGTAAAACTGCATCTGCTGCCCACGTTGTGCCACATTTAACACACTGTCCAGCGGTACATCGGGCTGACGCATGGCGATGGCCCCATAACGATGCAAGTGTGAAAGTAGCCTTACCTGGATAAATTCTGGAAGCTATGCCAATACACTGGCCTCTATATGCACCCACTGGCTGTTTCTATTTTCTTCTATTTAGCTCTTTGTTAAGTATATCAGGCCTGTAAAAGTAGCAGCCCACAGACAGGGACAGACAGTGACCAGATTCTAAAGAGTGGGAGCTATTGCAAGTTCCATTATACAGCATGGGAGCTACTGTGGGGGTCATTATACAGTGTGAGAGATAATGCAAGGGCCGTTATACAGTGTGGAAGCTGCTGTCGGGCCATCATACAGTGTAGGGGCGTATATACAGTGTTGGGACCACTGTGGGGGCTGTAAAGGGTTTGGGGCTACTGTGAAGACACATAGACATTTTAGTATGTAAGAGCACAATGGTGGCATTACTATGTGAAGCAGTATGAGGAACAATGCTTTTGTACCACACAGCAGGTGCAGTAATAGGGACCTATATGGAGCAGCCGCTCAGTATTGGGGTATCAGGTGCAGTAATAGGGACATATGGCAGCAGCGGCTCAGTATTGGGGTATCAGGTGCAGTAATAGGGTCACATACGGCAGCAGAGGCTCAGTATTGGGGTATCAGGTGCAGTAATAGGGACACATACGGCAGCAGAGGCTCAGTATTGGGGCATCAGGTGCAGTAATAGGGACACATACGGCAGCAGCGGCTCAGTATTGGGGTATCAGGTGCAGTAATAGGGACACATACAGCAGCGGCGGCTCAGTATTTGGGTATCAGGTGCAGTAATAGGGACACATACGGCAGCAGAGGCTCAGTATTGGGGCATCAGGTGCAGTAATAGGGACACATACGGCAGCAGCGGCTCAGTATTGGGGTATCAGGTGCAGTAATAGGGACACATACGGCAGCAGCGGCTCAGTATTGGGGTATCAGGTGCAGTAATAGGGACACATACGGCAGCAGCGGCTCAGTATTGGGGCATCAGGTGCAGTAATAGGGACACATACGGCAGCAGCGGCTCAGTATTGGGGCATCAGGTGCAGTAATAGGGACACATACGGCAGCAGCGGCTCAGTATTGGGGCATCAGGTGCAGTAATAGGGACACATACGGCAGCAGCCGCTCAGTATTGGGGTATCAGGTGCAGTAATAGGGACACATACGGTAGCAGCGGCTCAGTATTGGGGCATCAGGTGCAGTAATAAGGACACATACGGCAGCAGCGGCTCAGTATTGGGGCATCAGGTGCAGTAATAAGGACACATACGGCAGCAGCGGCTCAGTATTGGGGTATCAGGTGCAGTAATAGGGACACATACGGTAGCAGCGGCTCAGTATTGGGGTATCAGGTGCAGTAATAGGGACACATACGGTAGCAGCGGCTCAGTATTGGGGTATCAGGTGCAGTAATAGGGACACATACGGCAGCAGAGGCTCAGTATTGGGGTATCAGGTGCAGTAATAGGGACACATACGGCAGAGGCTCAGTATTGGGGCATCCGGTGCAGTAATAGGGACACATACGGCAGCAGCTGCTCAGTATTGGGGTATCAGGTGCAGTAATAGGGACACATACGGTAGCAGCGGCTCAGTATTGGGGCATCAGGTGCAGTAATAGGGACACATACGGCAGAGGCTCAGTATTGGGGCATCTGGTGCAGTAATAGGGACACATACGGCAGCAGCGGCTCAGTATTGGGGTATCGGGCAGTAATAGGGACACATACGGCAGCAGCGGCTCAGTATTGGGGTATCAGGTGCAGTAATAGGGACACATACGGCAGCAGCAGCTCAGTATTGGGGTATCAGGTGCAGTAATAGGGACACATACGGCAGCAGAGGCTCAGTATTGGGGCATCAGGTGCAGTAATAGGGACACATACGGCAGCAGCGGCTCAGTATTGGGGTATCAGGTGCAGTAATAGGGACACATACGGCAGCAGAGGCTCAGTATTGGGGCATCAGGTGCAGTAATAGGGACACATACGGCAGCAGCGGCTCAGTATTGGGGCATCAGGGGCAGTAATAGGGTCACATATGGCAGCAGAGGCTCAGTATTGGGGTATCAGGTGCAGTAATAGGGACACATACGGCAGCAGCGGCTCAGTATTGGGGTATCAGGTTCAGTAATAGTGACACATACGGCAGCAGCGGCTCAGTATTGGGGTATCAGGTGCAGTAATAGGGACACATATGGCAGCAGCGGCTCAGTATTGGGGTATCAGGTGCAGTAATAGGGACACATACGGCAGCAGCGGCTCAGTATTGGGGCATCAGGTGCAGTAATAGGGACACATACGGCAGCAGCCGCTCAGTATTGGGGTATCAGGTGCAGTAATATGGACACATACGGCAGCAGCGGCTCAGTATTGGGGCATCAGGTGCAGTAATAAGGACACATACGGCAGCAGCGGCTCAGTATTGGGGTATCAGGTGCAGTAATAGGGACACATACGGTAGCAGCGGCTCAGTATTGGGGTATCAGGTGCAGTAATAGGGACACATACGGTAGCAGCGGCTCAGTATTGGGGTATCAGGTGCAGTAATAGGGACACATACGGCAGCAGAGGCTCAGTATTGGGGTATCAGGTGCAGTAATAGGGACACATACGGCAGAGGCTCAGTATTGGGGCATCCGGTGCAGTAATAGGGACACATACGGCAGCAGCTGCTCAGTATTGGGGTATCAGGTGCAGTAATAGGGACACATACGGTAGCAGCGGCTCAGTATTGGGGCATCAGGTGCAGTAATAGGGACACATACGGCAGAGGCTCAGTATTGGGGCATCTGGTGCAGTAATAGGGACACATACGGCAGCAGCGGCTCAGTATTGGGGTATCGGGCAGTAATAGGGACACATACGGCAGCAGCGGCTCAGTATTGGGGTATCAGGTGCAGTAATAGGGACACATACGGCAGCAGCAGCTCAGTATTGGGGTATCAGGTGCAGTAATAGGGACACATACGGCAGCAGAGGCTCAGTATTGGGGCATCAGGTGCAGTAATAGGGACACATACGGCAGCAGCGGCTCAGTATTGGGGTATCAGGTGCAGTAATAGGGACACATACGGCAGCAGAGGCTCAGTATTGGGGCATCAGGTGCAGTAATAGGGACACATACGGCAGCAGCGGCTCAGTATTGGGGCATCAGGGGCAGTAATAGGGTCACATATGGCAGCAGAGGCTCAGTATTGGGGCATCAGGTGCAGCAATAGGGACACATACGGCAGCAGTGGCTCAGTATTGGGGCATCAGGTGCAGTAATAGGGACACATACGGCAGCAGCGGCTCAGTATTGGGGTATCAGGTGCAGTAATAGGGACACATACGGCAGCAGCGGCTCAGTATTGGGGTATCAGGGGCAGTAATAGGGACACATACGGCAGCAGCGGCTCAGTATTGGGGTATCAGGTGCAGTAATAGGGACACATACAGCAGCAGCGGCTCAGTATTGGGGTATCAGGTGCAGTAATAGGGACACATACGGCAGCAGCGGCTCAGTATTGGGGCATCAGGTGCAGTAATAGGGACACATACGGCAGCAGCGGCTCAGTATTGGGGCATCAGGTGCAGTAATAGGGACACATACGGCAGCAGTGGCTCAGTATAGGGGCATCAGGTGCAGTAATAGGGACACATACGGCAGCAGCGGCTCAGTATTGGGGTATCAGGTGCAGTAATAGGGACACATACGGCAGCAGCGGCTCAGTATTGGGGTATCAGGTGCAGTAATAGGGACACATACGGCAGCAGCGGCTCAGTATTGGGGCATCAGGTGCAGTAATAGGGACACATACGGCAGCAGCGGCTCAGTATTGGGGCATCAGGTGCAGTAATAGGGACACATACGGCAGCAGCGGCTCAGTATTGGGGCATCAGGTGCAGTAATAGGGACACATACGGCAGCAGCGGCTCAGTATTGGGGCATCAGGTGCAGTAATAGGGACACATACGGCAGCAGCGGCTCAGTATTGTGGTATCAGGTGTAGTAATAGGGACACATACGGCAGCAGCGGCTCAGTATTGGGGCATCAGGTGCAGTAATAGGGACACATACGGCAGCAGTGGCTCAGTATTGGGGCATCAGGTGCAGTAATAAGGACACATACGGCAGCAGCGGCTCAGTATTGGGGTATCAGGTGCAGTAATAGGGACACATACGGCAGCAGCGGCTCAGTATTGGGGTATCAGGTGCAGTAATAAGGACACATACGGTAGCAGCGGCTCAGTATTGGGGCATCAGGTGCAGTAATAGGGACACATACGGCAGAGGCTCAGTATTGGGGCATCTGGTGCAGTAATAGGGACACATACGGCAGCAGCTGCTCAGTATTGGGGTATCAGGTGCAGTAATAGGGACACATACGGTAGCAGCGGCTCAGTATTGGGGCATCAGGTGCAGTAATAGGGACACATACGGCAGAGGCTCAGTATTGGGGGATCTGGTGCAGTAATAGGGACACATACGGCAGCAGCGGCTCAGTATTGGGGTATCGGGCAGTAATAGGGACACATACGGCAGCAGCGGCTCAGTATTGGGGTATCAGGTGCAGTAATAGGGACACATACGGCAGCAGCAGCTCAGTATTGGGGTATCAGGTGCAGTAATAGGGACACATACGGCAGCAGCGGCACAGTATTGGGGTATCAGGTGCAGTAATAGGGACACATACGGCAGCAGCGGCTCAGTATTGGGGCATCAGGTGCAGTAATAGGGACACATACGGCAGCAGCGGCTCAGTATTGGGGCATCAGGTGCAGTAATAGGGACACATACGGCAGCAGCGGCTCAGTATTGGGGCATCAGGTGCAGTAATAGGGACACATACGGCAGCAGCGGCTCAGTATTCGGGCATCAGGTGCAGTAATAGGGACACATACGGCAGCAGTGGCTCAGTATTGGGGCATCAGGTGCAGTAATAAGGACACATACGGCAGCAGCGGCTCAGTATTGGGGTATCAGGTGCAGTAATAGGGACACATACGGCAGCAGCGGGTCAGTATTGGGGCATCAGGTGCAGTAATAAGGACACATACGGCAGCAGCGGCTCAGTATTGGGGTATCAGGTGCAGTAATAGGGACACATACGGCAGCAGCGGCTCAGTATTGGGGCATCAGGTGCAGTAATAGGGACACATACGGCAGCAGCTGCTCAGTATTGGGGCATCAGGTGCAGTAATAGGGACACATACGGCAGCAGCGGCTCAGTATTGGGGCATCAGGTGCAGTAATAGGGACACATACGGCAGCAGCGGCTCAGTATTGGGGCATCAGGTGCAGTAATAGGGACACATACGGCAGCAGCGGCTCAGTATTGGGGCATCAGGTGCAGTAATAGGGACACATACGGCAGCAGCGGCTCAGTATTCGGGCATCAGGTGCAGTAATAGGGACACATACGGCAGCAGTGGCTCAGTATTGGGGCATCAGGTGCAGTAATAAGGACACATACGGCAGCAGCGGCTCAGTATTGGGGTATCAGGTGCAGTAATAGGGACACATACGGCAGCAGCGGGTCAGTATTGGGGCATCAGGTGCAGTAATAAGGACACATACGGCAGCAGCGGCTCAGTATTGGGGTATCAGGTGCAGTAATAGGGACACATACGGCAGCAGCGGCTCAGTATTGGGGCATCAGGTGCAGTAATAGGGACACATACGGCAGCAGCGGCTCAGTATTGGGGCATCAGGTGCAGTAATAGGGACACATACGGCAGCAGTGGCTCAGTATTGGGGCATCAGGTGCAGTAATAGGGACACATACGGTAGCAGCGGCTCAGTATTGGGGCATCAGGTGCAGTAATAGGGACACATACGGCAGAGGCTCAGTATTGGGGCATCTGGTGCAGTAATAGGGACACATACGGCAGCAGCTGCTCAGTATTGGGGTATCAGGTGCAGTAATAGGGACACATACGGTAGCAGCGGCTCAGTATTGGGGCATCAGGTGCAGTAATAGGGACACATACGGCAGAGGCTCAGTATTGGGGGATCTGGTGCAGTAATAGGGACACATACGGCAGCAGCGGCTCAGTATTGGGGTATCGGGCAGTAATAGGGACACATACGGCAGCAGCGGCTCAGTATTGGGGTATCAGGTGCAGTAATAGGGACACATACGGCAGCAGCAGCTCAGTATTGGGGTATCAGGTGCAGTAATAGGGACACATATGGCAGCAGCGGCTCAGTATTGGGCATCAGGTGCAGTAATAGGGACACATACGGCAGCAGAGGCTCAGTATTGGGGTATCAGGGGCAGTAATAGGGACACATACGGCAGCAGCGGCTCAGTATTGGGATATCAGGGGCAGTAATAGGGACACATACGGCAGCAGTGGCTCAGTATTGGGTATCAGGTGCAGTAATAGGGACACATACGGCAGCAGCGGCTCAGTATTGGGGTATCAGGTGCAGTAATAGGGACACATACGGCAGCAGAGGCTCAGTATTGGGGCATCAGGTGCAGTAATAGGGACACATACGGCAGCAGCGGCTCAGTATTGGGGTATCAGGGGCAGTAATAGGGTCACATATGGCAGCAGAGGCTCAGTATTGGGGCATCAGGTGCAGTAATAGGGACACATACGGCAGCAGTGGCTCAGTATTGGGGCATCAGGTGCAGTAATAGGGTCACATACGGCAGCAGAGGCTCAGTATTGGGGTATCAGGTGCAGTAATAGGGACACATACGGCAGCGGCTCAGTATTGGGATATCAGGTGCAGTAATAAGGACACATACGGCAGCAGCGGCTCAGTATTGGGGTATCAGGTGTAGTAATAGGGACACATACAGCAGCAGAGGCTCAGTATTGGGGTATCAGGTGCAGTAATAGGGACACATACGGCAGCAGAGGCTCAGTATTGGGGTATCAGGTGCAGTAATAGGGACACATACGGCAGCGGCTCAGTATTGGGATATCAGGTGCAGTAATAAGGACACATACGGCAGCAGCGGCTCAGTATTGGGGTATCAGGTGTAGTAATAGGGACACATACAGCAGCAGCGGCTCAGTATTGGGGTATCAGGTGCAGTAATAGGGACACATACGGCAGCAGCGGCTCAGTATTGGGGTATCAGGTGCAGTAATAGGGACACATACGGCAGCAGTGGCTCAGTATTGGGGTATCAGGTGCAGTAATAGGGACACATACGGCAGCAGTGGCTCAGTATTGGGGTATCAGGGGCAGTAATAGGGACACATACGGCAGCAGTGGCTCAGTATTGGGGTATCAGGTGCAGTAATAGGGACACATACGGCAGCAGCGGCTCAGTATTGGGGTATCAGGTGCAGTAATAGGGACACATACGGCAGCAGCGGCTCAGTATTGGGGTATCAGGTGCAGTAATAGGGACACATACGGCAGCAGCGGCTCAGTATTGGGGTATCAGGGGCAGTAATAGGGTCACATATGGCAGCAGAGGCTCAGTATTGGGGCATCAGGTGCAGTAATAGGGACACATACGGCAGCAGTGGCTCAGTATTGGGGCATCAGGTGCAGTAATAGGGACACATACGGCAGCAGAGGCTCAGTATTGGGGTATCAGGGGCAGTAATAGGGTCACATACGGCAGCAGCGGCTCAGTATTGGGGCATCAGGTGCAATAATAGGGACACATACGGTAGCAGCGGCTCAGTATTGGGGCATCAGGTGCAGTAATAGGGACACATACGGCAGCAGAGGCTCAGTATTGGGGCATCAGGTGCAGTAATAAGGACACATACGGCAGCAGCGGCTCAGTATTGGGGTATCAGGTGTAGTAATGGGGACACATACGGCAGCAGCGGCTCAGTATTGGGGTATCAGGTGCAGTAATAGGGACACATACGGCAGCAGCGGCTCAGTATTGGGGTATCAGGTGTAGTAATAGGGACACATACGGCAGCAGCGGCTCAGTATTGGGGCGTCAGGTGCAGTAATAGGGACACATACGGCAGAGGCTCAGTATTGGGGCATCAGGTGCAGTAATAGGGACACATACGGCAGCAGCGGCTCAGTATTGGGGCATCAGGTGCAGTAATAGGGACACATACGGCAGAGGCTCAGTATTGGGGCATCTGGTGCAGTAATAGGGACACATACGGCAGCAGCTGCTCAGTATTGGGGTATCAGGTGCAGTAATAGGGACACATACGGTAGCAGCGGCTCAGTATTGGGGCATCAGGTGCAGTAATAGGGACACATACGGCAGAGGCTCAGTATTGGGGCATCTGGTGCAGTAATAGGGACACATACGGCAGCAGCGGCTCAGTATTGGGGTATCGGGCAGTAATAGGGACACATACGGCAGCGGCTCAGTATTGAGGTATCAGGTGCAGTAATAGGGACACATACGGCAGCAGCAGCTCAGTATTGGGGTATCAGGTGCAGTAATAGGGACACATACGGCAGCAGAGGCTCAGTATTGGGGCATCAGGTGCAGTAATAGGGACACATACGGCAGCAGCGGCTCAGTATTGGGGTATCAGGTGCAGTAATAGGGACACATACGGCAGCAGAGGCTCAGTATTGGGGCATCAGGTGCAGTAATAGGGACACATACGGCAGCAGCGGCTCAGTATTGGGGTATCAGGTGCAGTAATAGGGACACATATGGCAGCAGCGGCTCAGTATTGGGGTATCAGGTGCAGTAATAGGGACACATACGGCAGCAGCGGCTCAGTATTGGGGTATCAGGTGCAGTAATAGGGACACATACGGTAGCAGCGGCTCAGTATTGGGGCATCAGGTGCAGTAATAGGGACACATACGGCAGCAGAGGCTCAGTATTGGGGTATCAGGGGCAGTAATAGGGACACATACGGCAGCAGCGGCTCAGTATTGGGGTATCAGGTGCAGTAATAGGGACACATACGGCAGCAGCGGCTCAGTATTGGGGTATCAGGTGCAGTAATAGGGACACATATGGCAGCAGCGGCTCAGTATTGGGGTATCAGGTGCAGTAATAGGGACACATACGGCAGCAGCGGCTCAGTATTGGGGTATCAGGTGCAGTAATAGGGACACATACGGTAGCAGCGGCTCAGTATTGGGGCATCAGGTGCAGTAATAGGGACACATACGGCAGCAGAGGCTCAGTATTGGGGAATCAGGTGCAGTAATAGGGACACATACGGCAGCAGCGGCTCAGTATTGGGGTATCAGGTGCAGTAATAGGGACACATACGGCAGCAGAGGCTCAGTATTGGGGCATCAGGTGCAGTAATAGGGACACATACGGCAGCAGCGGCTCAGTATTGGGGTATCAGGGGCAGTAATAGGGTCACATATGGCAGCAGAGGCTCAGTATTGGGGTATCAGGGGCAGTAATAGGGTCACATATGTCAGCAGCGGCTCAGTATTGGGGTATCAGGGGCAGTAATAGGGTCACATATGGCAGCAGCGGCTCAGTATTGGGGTATCAGGTGCAGTAATAGGGACACATACGGCAGCAGCGGCTCAGTATTGGGGCATCAGGTGCAGTAATAGGGACACATACGGCAGCAGTGGCTCAGTATTGGGGCATCAGGTGCAGCAATAGGGCCACATACGGCAGCAGCGGTTTAGTATTGGGGTATCAGGTGCAGTAATAGGGACACATATGGCAGCAGCGGCTCAGTATTGGGGTATCAGGTGCAGTAATAGGGACACATACGGCAGCAGCAGCTCAGTATTGGGGTATCAGGTGCAGTAATAGGGACACATACGGCAGCAGCGGCTCAGTATTGGGGTATCAGGGGCAGTAATAGGGTCACATATGGCAGCAGAGGCTCAGTATTGGGGCATCAGGTGCAGTAATAGGGACACATACGGCAGCAGTGGCTCAGTATTGGGGCATCAGGTGCAGTAATAGGGACACATACGGCAGCAGCGGCTCAGTATTGGGGTATCAGGTGCAGTAATAGGGACATATACGGCAGCAGCGGCTCAGTATTGGGGTATCGGGTGCAGTAATAGGGACACATACGGCAGCAGTGGCTCAGTATTGGGGCATCGGGTGTAGTAATAGGGACACATACGGCAGCAGCGGCTCAGTATTGGGGTATCGGGTGCAGTAATAGGGACACATACGGCAGCAGCGGCACAGTATTGGGGTATCGGGTGCAGTAATAGGGACACATACGGCAGCAGAGGCTCAGTATTGGGGTATCAGGTACAGTAATAGGGACACATACGGCAGCAGAGGCTCAGTATTGGGGTATCAGGTACAGTAATAGGGACACATACGGCAGCAGCGGCTCAGTATTGGGGTATCAGGTGCAGTAATAGGGACACATACGGCAGCAGCGGCTCAGAATTGGGGTATCAGGGGCAGTAATAGGGACACATACGGCAGCAGAGGCTCAGTATTGGGGTATCAGGTACAGTAATAGGGACACATACGGCAGCAGAGGCTCAGTATTGGGGTATCAGGTGCAGTAATAGGGACACATACGGCAGCAGCGGCTCAGTATTGGGGTATCAGGTACAGTAATAGGGACACATACGGCAGCAGCGGCTCAGTATTGGGGTATCAGGTGCAGTAATAGGGACACATACGGCAGCAGCGGCTCAGTATTGGGGTATCAGGGGCAGTAATAGGGACACATACGGCAGCAGAGGCTCAGTATTGGGATATCAGGTGCAGTAATAGGGACACATACGGCAGCAGAGGCTCAGTATTGGGGTATCAGGTACAGTAATAGGGACACATACGGCAGCAGCGGCTCAGTATTGGGGTATCAGGTGTAGTAATAGGGACACATACGGCAGCAGCGGCTCAGTATTGGGGTATCAGGGGCAGTAATAAGGACACATATGGCAGCAGCGGCTCAGTATTGGGGTATCAGGTGCAGTAATAGGGACACATACGGCAGCAGCGGCTCAGTATTGGGGCATCAGGTGCAGTAATAGGGACACATACGGCAGCAGTGGCTCAGTATTGGGGCATCAGGTGCAGCAATAGGGCCACATACGGCAGCAGCGGTTTAGTATTGGGGTATCAGGTGCAGTAATAGGGACACATATGGCAGCAGCAGCTCAGTATTGGGGTATCAGGTGCAGTAATAGGGGCACATACGGCAGCAGCGGCTCAGTATTGGGTATCAGGTGCAGTAATAGGGACACATATGGCAGCAGCGGCTCAGTATTGGGGTATCAGGTGCAGTAATAGGGACACATACGGCAGCAGCAGCTCAGTATTGGGGTATCAGGTGCAGTAATAGGGACACATACGGCAGCAGCGGCTCAGTATTGGGGTATCAGGGGCAGTAATAGGGTCACATATGGCAGCAGAGGCTCAGTATTGGGGCATCAGGTGCAGTAATAGGGACACATACGGCAGCAGTGGCTCAGTATTGGGGCATCAGGTGCAGTAATAGGGACACATACGGCAGCAGCGGCTCAGTATTGGGGTATCAGGTGCAGTAATAGGGACATATACGGCAGCAGCGGCTCAGTATTGGGGTATCGGGTGCAGTAATAGGGACACATACGGCAGCAGTGGCTCAGTATTGGGGCATCGGGTGTAGTAATAGGGACACATACGGCAGCAGCGGCTCAGTATTGGGGTATCGGGTGCAGTAATAGGGACACATACGGCAGCAGCGGCACAGTATTGGGGTATCGGGTGCAGTAATAGGGACACATACGGCAGCAGAGGCTCAGTATTGGGGTATCAGGTACAGTAATAGGGACACATACGGCAGCAGAGGCTCAGTATTGGGGTATCAGGTACAGTAATAGGGACACATACGGCAGCAGCGGCTCAGTATTGGGGTATCAGGTGCAGTAATAGGGACACATACGGCAGCAGCGGCTCAGAATTGGGGTATCAGGGGCAGTAATAGGGACACATACGGCAGCAGAGGCTCAGTATTGGGGTATCAGGTACAGTAATAGGGACACATACGGCAGCAGAGGCTCAGTATTGGGGTATCAGGTGCAGTAATAGGGACACATACGGCAGCAGCGGCTCAGTATTGGGGTATCAGGTACAGTAATAGGGACACATACGGCAGCAGCGGCTCAGTATTGGGGTATCAGGTGCAGTAATAGGGACACATACGGCAGCAGCGGCTCAGTATTGGGGTATCAGGGGCAGTAATAGGGACACATACGGCAGCAGAGGCTCAGTATTGGGATATCAGGTGCAGTAATAGGGACACATACGGCAGCAGAGGCTCAGTATTGGGGTATCAGGTACAGTAATAGGGACACATACGGCAGCAGCGGCTCAGTATTGGGGTATCAGGTGCAGTAATAGGGACACATACGGCAGCAGCGGCTCAGTATTGGGGTATCAGGGGCAGTAATAAGGACACATATGGCAGCAGCGGCTCAGTATTGGGGTATCAGGTGCAGTAATAGGGACACATACGGCAGCAGTAGCTCAGTATTGGGGCATCAGGTGCAGTAATAGGGACACATACGGCAGAGGCTCAGTATTGGGGCATCTGGTGCAGTAATAGGGACACATACGGCAGCAGCGGCTCAGTATTGGGGTATCAGGTGCAGTAATAGGGACACATACGGCAGCTGTGGCTCAGTATCGGGGTATCAGGTGCAGTAATAGGGACACATACGGCAGCAGTGGCTCAGTATTGGGGTATCAGGGGCAGTAATAGGGACACATACGGCGGCAGTGGCTCAGTATTGGGGTATCAGGTGCAGTAATAGGGACACATACGGCAGCAGTGGCTCAGTATTGGGGCATCAGGTGCAGTAATAGGGACACATACGGCAGAGGCTCAGTATTGGGGCATCAGGTGCAGTAATAGGGACACATACGGCAGAGGCTCAGTATTGGTGCATCTGGTGCAGTAATAGGGACACATACGGCAGCAGCAGCTCAGTATTGGGGTATCCGGTGCAGTAATAGGGACACATACGGTAGCAGAGGCTCAGTATTTGGGTATCATGTGTAGTAATAGGGACACATACGGCAGCAGCGGCTCAGTATTGGGGTATCAGGTGCAGTAATAGGGACACATACGGCAGCAGCGGCTCAGTATTGGGGTATCAGGTGCAGTAATAGGGACACATACGGCAGCAGCGGCTCAGTATTGGGATATCAGGTGCAGTAATAGGGACACATACGGTAGCAGAGGCTCAGTATTTGGGTATCATGTGTAGTAATAGGGACACATACGGCAGCAGCGGCTCAGTATTGGGGTATCATGTGTAGTAATAGGGACACATACGGCAGCAGCAGCTCAGTATTGGGGTATCAGGTGCAGTAATAGGGACACATACGGCAGCAGAGGCTCAGTATTGGTGCATCAGGTGCAGTAATAGGGACACATACGGCAGCAGCGGCTCAGTATTGGGGCATCAGGTGCAGTAATAGGGACACATACGGCAGCAGAGGTTCAGTATTGGGGCATCAGGTGCAGTAATAGGGACACATACGGCAGCAGCGGCTCAGTATTGGGGTATCAGGTGCAGTAATAGGGACACATACGGCAGCAGCGGCTCAGTATTGGGGTATCAGGTGCAGTAATAGGGACACATACGGCAGCAGTGGCTCAGTATTGGGGTATCAGGTGCAGTAATAGGGACACATACGGCAGCAGTGGCTCAGTATTGGGGTATCAGGTGCAGTAATAGGGACACATACGGCAGCAGTGGCTCAGTATTGGGGTATCAGGTGCAGTAATAGGGACACATACGGCAGCAGTGGCTCAGTATTGGGGTATCAGGTGCAGTAATAGGGACACATACGGCAGCAGCGGCTCAGTATTGGGGTATCAGGTGCAGTAATAGGGACACATACGGCAGCAGCGGCTCAGTATTGGGGTATCAGGTGCAGTAATAGGGACACATACGGCAGCAGAGGTTCAGTATTGGGGCATCAGGTGCAGTAATAGGGACACATACGACAGCAGCGGCTCAGTATTGGGGTATCAGGTGCAGTAATAGGGTCACATATGGCAGCAGTGGCTCAGTATTGGGGTATCAGGTGCAGTAATAGGGACACATACGGCAGCAGAGGTTCAGTATTGGGGCATCAGGTGCAGTAATAGGGACACATACGACAGCAGCGGCTCAGTATTGGGGTATCAGGTGCAGTAATAGGGACACATACGGCAGCAGTGGCTCAGTATTGGGATATCAGGTGCAGTAATAGGGTCACATATGGCAGCAGTGGCTCAGTATTGGGGTATCAGGTGCAGTAATAGGGACACATACGGCAGCAGAGGTTCAGTATTGGGGCATCAGGTGCAGTAATAGGGACACATACGACAGCAGCGGCTCAGTATTGGGGTATCAGGTGCAGTAATAGGGACACATACGGCAGCAGTGGCTCAGTATTGGGGTATCAGGGGCAGTAATAGGGACACATACGGCAGCAGCGGCTCAGTATTGGGGTATCAGGTGTAGTAATAGGGACACATACGGCAGCAGCGGCTCAGTATTGGGGCGTCAGGTGCAGTAATAGGGACACATACGGCAGAGGCTCAGTATTGGGGCATCAGGTGCAGTAATAGGGACACATACGGCAGCAGCGGCTCAGTATTGGGGCATCAGGTGCAGTAATAGGGACACATACGGCAGAGGCTCAGTATTGGGGCATCTGGTGCAGTAATAGGGACACATACGGCAGCAGCTGCTCAGTATTGGGGTATCAGGTGCAGTAATAGGGACACATACGGTAGCAGCGGCTCAGTATTGGGGTATCAGGTGCAGTAATAGGGACACATACGGTAGCAGCGGCTCAGTATTGGGGCATCTGGTGCAGTAATAGGGACACATACGGCAGCAGCGGCTCAGTATTGGGGCATCAGGTGCAGTAATAGGGACACATACGGCAGCAGCGGCTCAGTATTGGGGCTTCAGGTGCAGTAATAGGGACACATACGGCAGCAGCGGCTCAGTATTGGGGTATCAGGTGCAGTAATAGGGACACATACGGCAGCAGAGGCTCAGTATTGGGGCATCAGGTGCAGTAATAGGGACACATACGGCAGCAGCGGCTCAGTATTGGGGTATCAGGTGCAGTAATAGGGACACATACGGCAGCAGGGGCTCAGTATTGGGGCATCAGGTGCAGTAATAGGGACACATACGGCAGCAGCGACTCAGTATTGGGGTATCAGGGGCATAATAGGGACACATACGGCAGCAGCGGCTCAGTATTGGGGTATCAGGTGCAGTAATAGGGTCACATACGGCAGCAGTGGCTCAGTATTGGGGTATCAGGTGCAGTAATAGGGACACATACGGCAGCGGCTCAGTATTGAGGTATCAGGTGCAGTAATAGGGACACATACGGCAGCAGCAGCTCAGTATTGGGGTATCAGGTGCAGTAATAGGGACACATACGGCAGCAGTGGCTCAGTATTGGGGTATCAGGTGCAGTAATAGGGACACATACGGCAGCAGAGGCTCAGTATTGGGGTATCAGGGGCAGTAATAAGGACACATACGGCAGCAGTGGCTCAGTATTGGGGTATCAGGTGCAGTAATAGGGACACATACGGCAGCAGAGGCTCAGTATTGGGGCATCAGGTGCAGTAATAGGAACACATACGGCAGCAGCGGCTCAGTATTGGGGTATCAGGTGCAGTAATAGGGACACATACGGCAGCAGAGGCTCAGTATTGGGGTATCAGGGGCAGTAATAGGGTCACATACGGCAGCAGAGGCTCAGTATTGGGGTATCAGGTGCAGTAATAGGGACACATACGGCAGCAGAGGCTCAGTATTGGGGTATCAGGTGCAGTAATAGGGACACATACGGCAGCAGTGGCTCAGTATTGGGGCATCAGGTGCAGTAATAGGGACACATACGGCAGCAGAGGCTCAGTATTGGGGCATCAGGTGCAGTAATAGGGACACATACGGCAGCAGCGGCTCAGTATTGGGGTATCAGGTGCAGTAATAGGGACACATACGGCAGCAGAGGCTCAGTATTGGGGCATCAGGTGCAGTAATAGGGACACATACGGCAGCAGCGGCTCAGTATTGGGGTATCAGGGGCAGTAATAGGGTCACATATGGCAGCAGAGGCTCAGTATTGGGGCATCAGGTGCAGTAATAGGGACACATACGGCAGCAGTGGCTCAGTATTGGGGCATCAGGTGCAGTAATAGGGACACATACGGCAGCAGCGGCTCAGTATTGGGGTATCAGGTGCAGTAATAGGGACACATACGGCAGCAGCGGCTCAGTATTGGGGTATCAGGTGCAGTAATAGGGACACATACGGCAGCAGCGGCTCAGTATTGGGGTATCAGGTGAAGTAATAGGGACACATACGGCAGCAGCGGCTCAGTATTGGGGTATCAGGGGCAGTAATAGGGTCACATATGGCAGCAGAGGCTCAGTATTGGGGCATCAGGTGCAGTAATAGGGACACATACGGCAGCAGTGGCTCAGTATTGGGGCATCAGGTGCAGTAATAGGGACACATACGGCAGCAGCGGCTCAGTATTGGGGTATCAGGTGCAGTAATAGGGACATATACGGCAGCAGCGGCTCAGTATTGGGGTATCAGGTGCAGTAATAGGGACACATACGGCAGCAGACGCTCAGTATTGGGGCATCGGGTGTAGTAATAGGGACACATACGGCAGCAGCGGCACAGTATTGGGGTATCGGGTGCAGTAATAGGGACACATACGGCAGCAGCGGCTCAGTATTGGGGTATCAGGGGCAGTAATAAGGACACATATGGCAGCAGCGGCTCAGTATTGGGGTATCAGTTGCAGTAATAGGGACACATACGGCAGCAGTGGCTCAGTATTGGGGTATCAGGGGCAGTAATAAGGACACATACGGCAGCAGCGGCTCAGTATTGGGGTATCAGGTGCAGTAATAGGGACACATATGGCAGCAGCGGCTCAGTATTGGGGTATCAGGGGCAGTAATAGGGACACATACGGCAGCAGCGGCTCAGTATTGGGGTATCAGGTGCAGTAATATGGACACATACGGCAGCAGAGGCTCAGTATTGGTGTATCAGGGGCAGTAATAAGGACACATATGGCAGCAGCGGCTCAGTATTGGGGTATCAGGTGCAGTAATAGGGACACATACGGCAGCAGCGGCTCAGTATTGGGGTATCAGGTGCAGTAATAGGGACACATACGGCAGCAGCGGCTCAGTATTGGGGCATCAGGTGCAGTAATAGGGACACATACGGCAGCAGCGGCTCAGTATTGGTGTATCAGGGGCAGTAATAGGGACACATATGGCAGCAGCGGCTCAGTATTGGGGTATCAGGTGCAGTAATAGGGTCACATACGGCAGCAGCGGCTCAGTATTGGGGTATCAGGGGCAGTAATAAGGACACATATGGCAGCAGCGGCTCAGTATTGGGGTATCAGGTGCAGTAATAGGGACACATACGGCAGCAGTGGCTCAGTATTGGGGTATCAGGTGCAGTAATAGGGACACATACGGCAGCAGTGGCTCAGTATTGGTGCATCAGGTGCAGTAATAGGGACACATACGGCAGAGGCTCAGTATTGGGGCATCTGGTGCAGTAATAGGGACACATAAGGCAGCAGCGGCTCAGTATTGGGGTATCAGATGCAGTAATAAGGACACATACGGCAGCAGCGGCTCAGTATTGGGGTATCAGGTGCAGTAATAGGGACACATACGGCAGCAGCGGCTCAGTATTGGGGCATCTGGTGCAGTAATAGGGACACATACGGCAGCAGCGGCTCAGTATTGGGGTATCAGGTGTAGTAATAGGGACACATACGGCAGCAGCAGCTCAGTATTGGGGTATCAGGTGTAGTAATAGGGACACATACGGCAGCAGCGGCTCAGTATTGGGGTATCAGGTGCAGTAATAGGGACACATACGGCAGCAGCAGCTCAGTATTGGGGTATCAGGTGTAGTAATAGGGACACATACGGCAGCAGCGGCTCAGTATTGGTGCATCTGGTGCAGTAATAGGGACACATACGGCAGCAGCGGCTCAGTATTGGGGTATCCGGTGCAGTAATAGGGACACATACGGTAGCAGAGGCTCAGTATTTGGGTATCATGTGTAGTAATAGGGACACATACGGCAGCAGCGGCTCAGTATTGGGGTATCAGGTGCAGTAATAGGGACACATATGGCAGCAGCGGGTCAGTATTGGGGCATCAGGTGCAGTAATAGGGACACATACGGCAGCAGAGGCTCAGTATTGGGGCATCAGGTGCAGTAATAGGGACACATACGGCAGCAGCGGCTCAGTATTTGGGTATCAGGGGCAGTAATAGGGACACATATGGCAGCAGCGGGTCAGTATTGGGGCATCAGGTGCAGTAATAGGGACACATACGGCAGCAGAGGCTCAGTATTGGGGCATCTGGTGCAGTAATAGGGACACATACGGCAGCAGCGGCTCAGTATTGGGGTATCAGGTGTAGTAATAGCGACACATACGGCAGCAGCAGCTCAGTATTGGGGTATCAGGTGTAGTAATAGGGACACATACGGCAGCAGCGGCTCAGTATTGGGGTATCAGGTGCAGTAATAGGGACACATACGGCAGCAGCAGCTCAGTATTGGGGTATCAGGTGTAGTAATAGGGACACATACGGCAGCAGCGGCTCAGTATTGGTGCATCTGGTGCAGTAATAGGGACACATACGGCAGCAGCGGCTCAGTATTGGGGTATCCGGTGCAGTAATAGGGACACATACGGTAGCAGAGGCTCAGTATTTGGGTATCATGTGTAGTAATAGGGACACATACGGCAGCAGCGGCTCAGTATTGGGGTATCAGGTGCAGTAATAGGGACACATATGGCAGCAGCGGGTCAGTATTGGGGCATCAGGTGCAGTAATAGGGACACATACGGCAGCAGAGGCTCAGTATTGGGGCATCTGGTGCAGTAATAGGGACACATACGGCAGCAGCGGCTCAGTATTGGGGTATCAGGTGTAGTAATAGCGACACATACGGCAGCAGCAGCTCAGTATTGGGGTATCAGGTGTAGTAATAGGGACACATACGGCAGCAGCGGCTCAGTATTGGGGTATCAGGTGCAGTAATAGGGACACATACGGCAGCAGCAGCTCAGTATTGGGGTATCAGGTGTAGTAATAGGGACACATACGGCAGCAGCGGCTCAGTATTGGTGCATCTGGTGCAGTAATAGGGACACATACGGCAGCAGCGGCTCAGTATTGGGGTATCCGGTGCAGTAATAGGGACACATACGGTAGCAGAGGCTCAGTATTTGGGTATCATGTGTAGTAATAGGGACACATACGGCAGCAGCGGCTCAGTATTGGGGTATCAGGTGCAGTAATAGGGACACATATGGCAGCAGCGGGTCAGTATTGGGGCATCAGGTGCAGTAATAGGGACACATACGGCAGCAGAGGCTCAGTATTGGGGCATCAGGTGCAGTAATAGGGACACATACGGCAGCAGCGGCTCAGTATTGGGTTATCAGGGGCAGTAATAGGGACACATACGGCAGCAGCGGCTCAGTATCGGGGTATCAGGTGCAGTAATAAGGACACATACGGCAGCAGCGGCTCAGTATTGGGGTATCAGGTGCAGTAATAGGGACACATACGGCAGCAGAGGTTCAGTATTGGGGCATCAGGTGCAGTAATAGGGACACATACGGCAGCAGAGGCTCAGTATTGGGGTATCAGGTGCAGTAATAGGGACACATACGGCAGCAGCGGCTCAGTATTGGGGCATCAGGTGCAGTAATAGGGACACATACGGCAGCAGTGGCTCAGTATTGGGGTATCAGGTGCAGTAATAGGGACACATACGGCAGCAGCGGCTCAGTATTGGGGTATCAGGTGCAGTAATAGGGACACATATGGCAGCAGCGGCTCAGTATTTGGGTATCAGGTGCAGTAATAGGGACACATACGGCAGCAGTGGCTCAGTATTGGGGTATCAGGGGCAGTAATAGGGACACATACGGCAGCAGTGGCTCAATATTGGGGTTTCAGGTGCAGTAATAGGGACACATACGGCAGCAGTGGCTCAGTATTGGGGTATCAGGGGCAGTAATAGGGACACATACGGCAGCAGCGGCTCAGTATTGGGGTATCAGGTGCAGTAATAGGGACACATACGGCAGCAGCAGCTCAGTATTGGGGTATCAGGTGCAGTAATAGGGACACATACGGCAGCAGAGGCTCAGTATTGGGGCATCAGGTGCAGTAATAGGGACACATACGGCAGCAGCGGCTCAGTATTGGGGTATCAGGGGCAGTAATAGGGACACATACGGCAGCAGAGGCTCAGTATTGGGGTATCAGGGGCAGTAATAGGGACACATACGGCAGCAGCGGCTCAGTATTGGGGTATCAGGTGTAGTAATAAGGACACATACGGCAGCAGCGGCTCAGTATTGGGGTATCAGGTGCAGTAATAGGGACACATACGGCAGCAGTGGCTCAGTATTGGGGTATAAGGTGCAGTAATAGGGACACATACGGCAGCAGCGGCTCAGTATTGGGGTACCAGGTGCAGTAATAAGGACACATACAGCAGCAGAGGCTCAGTATTGGGGTATCAGGTGCAGTAATAGGGACACATACGGCAGCAGTGGCTCAGTATTGGGGTATCAGGGGCAGTAATAGGGACACATACGGCAGCAGAGGCTCAGTATTGGGGTATCGGGTGCAGTAATAGGGACACATACGGCAGCAGTGGCTCAGTATTGGGGTATCAGGGGCAGTAATAGGGACACATACGGCAGCAGAGGCTCAGTATTGGGGTATCGGGTGCAGTAATAGGGACACATACGGCAGCAGAGGCTCAGTATTGGGGTATCAGGTGCAGTAATAAGGACACATACGGCAGCAGCGGCCAGTATTGGGGTATCAGGGGCAGTAATAGGGACACATACGGCAGCAGAGGCTCAGTATTGGGGTATCGGGTGCAGTAATAGGACACATACGGCAGCAGTGGCTCAGTATTGGGGTATCAGGTGCAGTAATAAGGACACATACGGCAGCAGCGGCCAGTATTGGGGTATCAGGGGCAGTAATAGGGACACATACGGCAGCAGAGGCTCAGTATTGGGGTATCGGGTGCAGTAATAGGACACATACGGCAGCAGCGGCTCAGTATTGGGGTATCAGGTGCAGTAATAGGGACACATACGGCAGCAGCGGCCAGTATTGGGGTATCAGGGGCAGTAATAGGGACACATACGGCAGCAGCGGCTCAGTATTGGGGTATCAGGTGCAGTAATAGGGACACATACGGCAGCAGCAGCTTAGTATTGGGGTATCAGGGGCAGTAATAGGGACACATACGGCAGCAGTGGCTCAGTATTGGGGTATCAGGGGCAGTAATAGGGACACATACGGCAGCAGAGGCTCAGTATTGGGGTATCAGGTGCAGTAATAAGGACACATACGGCAGCAGCGGCTCAGTATTGGGGTATCAGGTGCAGTAATAGGGACACATACGGCAGCAGTGGCTCAGTATTGGGGTATCAGGGGCAGTAATAGGGACACATACGACAGCAGCGGCTCAGTATTGGGGTATCAGGGGCAGTAATAGGGACACATACGGCAGCAGAGGCTCAGTATTGGGGTATCAGGTGCAGTAATAGGGACACATACGGCAGCAGCGGCTCAGTATTGGGGTATCAGGGGCAGTAATAGGGACACATACGGCAGCAGCGGCTCAGTATTGGGTATCAGGTGCAGTAATAGGGACACATACGGCAGCAGCGGCTCAGTATTGGGATATCAGGTGCAGTAATAGGGACACATACGGCAGCAGTGGCTCAGTATTGGGGTATCAGGGGCAGTAATAAGGACACATACGGCAGCAGCGGCTCAGTAGATGGTGATGGGGCTGGAATATGAGAAGTGAAATGTGTCTTTGTTGTATTCTCTGTCGCCGAGTCGTTGCTGGAAGAAGTTGTCATGTCGGTCTGGGTCAGTTGGAAAAGACGGGAAAAGTGACGACTCCATCAGAAAGAACGTCAGTGGTAAGTCACCATCTGTAACTGTGCAGTGATCTATGTTCCGTAGGACTGGTAGTGATGGTCTTTGTGGAGTTTTTTTTAGTTACAGGGGGATCATCGGCTGAGGTTCTTATACACGCAATTACAGTGCCACACCGCAGTTGTAGTCAGGGGTTAGGGGCCCACTCAGATATCTCGCCCCCCCTGAGCTGAACCCCTAGCTACGCCTCTGGTCACTGGTCATGGTGATAATGTCACTGGTCATAGTGGTGATGAAACTCACTGGTCATGGTGGTGATGTCATTGGTCATAGTGGTGATGTCTCTGTTCATAATGGTGATATCAATAGTCATAGTAGTGATATCACTGGGCATGGTGATAATGTCACTGGTCATAGTGGTGATGTCACTGGTGATAGTGGTCATATCACTGGTGATAGTGGTGATGTCACTCACTGGTCATAGTGGTGATGTCACTCACTGGTCATGGTGGTGATATCACTCGTCATGGTGGTGATGTCACTAGTCATAGTGGTGATGCCACTGATCATAGTGGTGATGTCACAGGTGATAGTGGTGATGTCACTGGTCAAAGTGGTGATGTTGATGGTCATAGTGGTGATGTCACTGGTGAGAGTGGTGATCTCATTGGTCATGTTGGTGATGTCACTGGTCATGGTGGTGATGTTGATGGTCATAGTGGTGATGTCACTCACTGGTCATAGTGGTGATGTCACTCACTGGTCATAGTTGTGATGTCACTCACTGGTCATGGTGGTGATGTCACTGGTCATGGTGGTGATGTCACTAGTCATAGTGGTGATATCAATAGTCATAGTGGTGATGTCACTGGTGATAGTGGTGATGTCACTGGTCAAAGTGATGATGTTGATGGTCATAGTGGTGATGTCACTGGTGAGAGTGGTGATGTCATTGGTCATGTTGGTGATGTCACTGGTCATGGTGGTGATGTTGATGGTCATAGTGGTGATGTCACTGTTACATTAGTGATGTATCTTGCTATTTTAGTGATGTCACTTGTCATGGTGATGATGTCACTGGTCACATTAATGATGTCATTGGCAATAATAATGATGTTACTTACCATGGTGATGTCACAGGTCATAGTGGTGATGTCATCCATCTCACTGGTGATGTCATTAGTAGGGTTGAGCAACTTTTACATTTATAGGATCGGGTCGGGTTTCACGAAACCCGACTTTCTCAAAAGTCGGGTCAAGTGAAATCGGCCGATCCTATAGAAAAGTCGGGGTCGGCCGAAACTCGAAACCCAATGCAGTGCAATGGGATACTATGGTTCCCAGGGTCTGAAGGATTGGAAACTCTCCTTCAGACCCTGGGATCCATATTTAAGTGTAAAATAAAGAATTAAAATAAAAAATATTGCTATACTTACCCTCTGACGCGCCCTGGTACTAACCGGCAGCCTTCCTTCCTTAGAATCAGCGCGTGAAGGACCTTAGATGACGTCGCAGCTTGTGATTGGTCGCGCGA
The DNA here is from genome assembly GCF_032444005.1 of Ranitomeya imitator. NCBI lineage: Eukaryota > Metazoa > Chordata > Amphibia > Anura > Dendrobatidae > Ranitomeya > Ranitomeya imitator. Next base: position 5,931,988 of record NC_091283.1, on the reverse strand, counting down.
CCGCCCATGTGACTGCTCACGCGACCAATCACAAGCCGCGACATCACCGAAGGTCCTTCAAGCGCTGATTCTTAGGAAGGAAGGCCGCCGGAAAGAAGCAGGGCGCGTCCGAGGGTGAGTACATTCCTATTAGGTATATAGGTATTCCGATATTGCAAACATATCGGAACTCGGTATCGGAATTCCGATACCAGATTCAGAAGATTGCCGACCTCATAGCCGACCCCACACAGGGGTCGGGTTTCATGAAACCCGACTTTGCCAAAAGTCGGCGACTTCTGGAAATGGCCGACCCGTTTCGCTCAACCCTAGTCATTAGTCATATTAAATACATCACTGGTCATACTGCTGATTGAACTGATTTCCTCAACTATGTTACTGGTAGAGAGGAAGAATGGATTCTCAGGACGCTGGTCTATTGTCCGGGTCAGTAATCTATGACCACAGGATCGGAGTCATGTGAATTTTCTTCCTCTCAGCATTCCCAACTCTTCTTTTGATTAGCTAGCCTGTAAACAAAATAGTGAAAAGATGATGATAATAAAATAAAAAGAAGAGTTGGGAATATCTGAAAGTAAGAAAATCCACAGGGCTCCGGTACTGGTGCCACTAATTACTGACCTGGACAATGGACTGGTGACCTGTTATCGTGGGTGCATCACTGATCATACTAGTGATGTCACCGATAGTAGTAGTGATGTAACTGGTTATATTGGTTATGCTAATGGTTATAGTGGTGATGCCACTGGTTATAAGGATTGTTGCTGATTATAATGGGGATATCACTGTTCATGAAAGTGATGTTACTTGTAGTGATGATGTCACTGGTCATGTTGGTGATGTCACTGGTCATGTTGGTGATGCCACTGGTCATGTTGGTGATGTCACTGGTCATAGTAACATAGTAACATAGTAACATAGTTAGTAAGGCCGAAAAAAGACATTTGTCCATCCAGTTCAGCCAATATTCCATCATAATAAATCCCCAGATCTACGTCCTTCTACAGAACCTAATAATTGTATGATACAATATTGTTCTGCTCCAGGAAGACATCCAGGCCTCTCTTGAACCCCTCGACTGAGTTCGCCATCACCACCTCCTCAGGCAAGCAATTCCAGATTCTCACTGCCCTAACAGTAAAGAATCCTCTTCTATGTTGGTGGAAAAACCTTCTCTCCTCCAGACGCAAAGAATGCCCCCTTGTGCCCGTCACCTTCCTTGGTATAAACAGATCCTCAGCGAGATATTTGTATTGTCCCCTTATATACTTATACATGGTTATTAGATCGCCCCTCAGTCGTCTTTTTTCTAGACGAAATAATCCTAATTTCGCTAATCTATCTGGGTATTGTAGTTCTCCCAACTCATGTTGGTGATTCCACTGGTCATGTTGGTGATGTCACTGGTCATGTTGGTGACGCCACTGGTCATGCTGGTGATGCCACTGGTCATGTTGGTGATGTCACTGGTCATGTTGGCGATTCCACTGGTCATGTTGGTGATGTCACTGGTCATGTTGGTGATTCCACTGGTCATGTTGGTGATGACACTGGTCATGTTGGTGATGCCACTGGTTATGTTGGTGATGCAACTGGTCATGTTGGTAATGTCACTGGTCATGTTGGTGATGCCATTGGTCATGTTGGTGATGCCACTGGTTATGTTGGTGATGCCACAGGTCATGTTGGTGATGTCACTGGTTATGTTGGTGATGCCACAGGTCATGTTGGCGATGCCACTGGTTATGTTGGTGATGCCACTGGTCATGTTGGTGATGCCATTGGTCATGTTGGTGATGCCACTGGTCATGTTGGTGATGCCACTGGTTATGTTGGTGATGCCACAGGTCATGTTAGTGATGTTACTGGTCATGTTGGTGATGCCACTGGTTATGTTGGTGATGCCACATGTCATGTTGGTGATGTCACTGGTTATGTTGGTGATGCCACAGGTCATGTTGGCGATGCCACTGGTTATGTTGGTGATGCCACAGGTCATGTTGGTGATGTCACTGGTCATGTTGGTGATGCCATTGGTCATGTTGGTGATGCCACTGGTCATGTTGGTGATGCCACTGGTTATGTTGGTGATGCCACAGGTCATGTTGGTGATGTCACTGGTCATGTTGGCGATTCCACTGGTCATGTTGGTGATGCCACTGGTTATGTTGGTGATGCCACAGGTCATGTTGGTGATGTCACTGGTTATGTTGGTGATGCCACAGGTCATGTTGGCGATGCCACTGGTTATGTTGGTGATGCCACTGGTCATGTTGGTGATGCCATTGGTCATGTTGGTGATGCCACTGGTCATGTTGGTGATGCCACTGGTTATGTTGGTGATGCCACAGGTCATGTTAGTGATGTTACTGGTCATGTTGGTGATGCCACTGGTTATGTTGGTGATGCCACATGTCATGTTGGTGATGTCACTGGTTATGTTGGTGATGCCACAGGTCATGTTGGCGATGCCACTGGTTATGTTGGTGATGCCACAGGTCATGTTGGTGATGTCACTGGTCATGTTGGTGATGCCATTGGTCATGTTGGTGATGCCACTGGTCATGTTGGTGATGCCACTGGTTATGTTGGTGATGCCACAGGTCATGTTGGTGATGTCACTGGTCATGTTGGTGATGCCATTGGTCATGTTGGTGATGTCACTGGTCATGTTGGTGATTCCACTGGTCGTGTTGGTGATGCCACTGGTTATGTTGGTGATGCCACTGGTCATGTTGGTGATGTCACTGGTCATGCTGGTGATGCCAATGGTCATGTTGGTGATGTCACTGGTTATATTGGTCATGCTAATGGTTATAGTGGTGATGCCACTGGTTATAAGGATTGTTGCTGATTATAATGGGGATATCACTGTTCATGAAAGTGATGTTACTTGTAGTGATGATGTCACTGGTCATGTTGGTGATGCCACTGGTCATGTTGGTGATGTCACTGGTTATGTTGGTGATGCCACAGGTCATGTTGGTGATGTCACTGGTCATGTTGGTGATTCCACTGGTCATGTTGGTGATGCCACTGGTCATGTTGGTGATGCCACTGGTCATGTTGGTGATGTCACTGGTCATGTTGGTGATGCCATTGGTCATGTTGGTGATGCCGCTGGTCATGTTGGTGATGCACTGGTTATGTTGGTGATGCCACTGGTCATGTTGGTGATGTCACTGGTCATGTTGGTGATGTCACTGGTCATGTTGGTGATGCCACTGGTCATGTTGATGATGTCACTGGTCATATTGGTGATTCCACTGGTCATGTTGGTGATGCCATTGGTCATGTTGGTGATGCCACTGGTCATGTTGGTGATGTCACTGGTCATGTTGGTGATTCCACTGGTCATGTTGGTGATGCCATTGGTCATGTTGGTGATGCTACTGGTCATGTTGGTGATGCCACTGGTCATGTTGGTGATGCCACTGGTCATGTTGGTGATGTCACTGGTTATGTTGGTGATGCCACAGGTCATGTTGGTGATGTCACTGGTCATGTTGGTGATTCCACTGGTCATGTTGGTGATGCCGCTGGTCATATTGGTGATGCCGCTGGTCATTTTGGTGATGCCGCTGGTCATGTTGGTGATGCCACTGGTCATGTTGGTGATGCCACTGGTCATGTTGGTGATGCCACTGGTCATGTTGGTGATGTCACTGGTCATGTTGGTGATGCCACTGGTCATGTTGGTGATGTCACTGGTCATGTTGGTGATGCCACTGGTCATGTTGATGATGTCACTGGTCATATTGGTGATTCCACTGGTCATGTTGATGATGTTACTGGTCATATTGGTGATGCCATTGGTCATGTTGGTGATGCCACTGGTCATGTTGGTGATGTCACTGGTCATGTTGGTGATGTCACTGGTCATGTTGGTGATGCCATTGGTCATGTTGGTGATGCCACTGGTCATGTTGGTGATGCCACTGGTTATGTTGGTGATGCCACAGGTCATGTTAGTGATGTTACTGGTCATGTTGGCGATGCCACCTGCTTCCCCTCTTTGCAAATCCCTTCACTGTCTCCCAATTTTCCAGCATATCCAGTTTATACTACTAACACTGACCTACAAAGCCATCCATAACCTTTCTCCTCCATATATTTCCGAACTGATCTCTCAATATCTTCCCTCACATAATCTCTGGTCCTCCCAAGACCTCCTTCTCTCCTCTACGCTTATTTGCTCCTCACCCAACCGCCTCCAAGACTTCTCCCGAATATCCCCCATCCTCTGGAATTCTGTGCCCCAACACATCCGGTTATCCACTACTTTTGGATCCTTCAAAAGAAACCTGAAAACCCATCTCTTCAAGGAAGTTTACAGCCTGTAATGACCACACGGCCACCTCAACACCATCGGAGCTACTGCAACCCCCCGACCTCCTGTCTCTTCCCCATAATCCTGTGGAATGTAAGCCCGCAAGGGCAGGGTCCTCGCCCCTCTGTACCAGTCTGTCATTGTTAGTTTACAGTAAGTGATATTTGTATTTTGATGTAACCCCGTCTCATGTACAGCACCATTTAATTAATGGTGCTATATAAATAAATAATAATAAAAATTATGCCACTGGTCATGTTGGTGATGCCACTGGTCATGTTGATGATGTCACTGGTCATATTGGTGATGCCACTGGTTGTATTGATGATGTCACTGGTCATGGTGGTGATGTCACTGGTCATGTTGGTGATGCCACTGGTCATGTTGGTGATGCCAATAGTTGTATTGATGATGTCACTGGTCATGTTAGTGATGTCACTGGTCATGTTGGTGATGCCACTGGTTGTATTGATTCTGTCACTGGTCATGTTGGGTATGCCACTGTTCATATTGGTGATGCCACTGGTTCTATTGATGTTACTAGTCTTGTTGGTGATGCCACTGGTTGTATTGATGATGTCACTGGTCATGTTGGTGATGCCACTGGTCATATTGGTGATGTCACTGGTCATATTGGTGATGCAACTGGTCATGTTGGTGATGCCTCTGGTCAGATTGGTGATGCCTCTGGTCATGTTGGTGATGTCACTGGTCCTATTGGTGATGCAACTGGTCATGTTGGTGATGCCACTGGTCAGATTGGTGATGCCACTGGTCATGTTGGTGATGCCACTGGTCATGTTTTTGATGCCACTGGTCAGATTGGTGATACCACTAGTCATGTTAGTTATGCACTGATCATGTTGGTTATGCCACTGGTTATGCTGGTGATGCCACTGGTCGTGTTGGTGATGCCACTAGTCATGTTGGTGATGCCACTAGTCATGTTAGTTATGCACTGATCATGTTGGTTATGCCACTGATCATGTTAGTTATGCCACTGGTCATGATGGTGATGTCACTGGTCATGTTGGTGATGCCACTGGTCATATTGGTGATGCCACTGGTTGTATTGATGATGCCACTGGTCATGTTGGTGATGCCACTGGTCATGTTGATGATGTCACTGGTCATATTGGTGATGCCACTGGTTGTATTGATGATGCCACTGGTCATGTTAGTGATGTCACTGGTCATATTGGTGATGCAACTGGTCATGTTGATGATGTCACTGGTCATGTTAGTGATGTCAATGGTCATATTGGTGATGCAACTGGTCATGTTGGTGATGCCACTGGTCATATTGGTGATGCCACTGGTCATGTTAGTTATGCCACTGGTAATGCTGGTGATGCCACTGGTCATGTTGGTGATGCCACTGGTCATATTGGTGATGTCACTGGTCATGTTGGTGATGCCACTGGTCATATTGGTGATGTCACTGGTCATACTGGTGATGCCACTGGTTGTATTGATGATGTCACTGGTCATGTTGGTGATGTCACTGGTCATGTTGGTGATGCCACTGGTCATGTTGGTGATGCCACTGGTTGTATTGATGATGCCACTGGTCATGTTGGTGATGCCACTGGTCATGTTGATGATGCCACTGGTTGTATTGATGATGTCACTGGTCATGTTAGTGATGTCACTGGTCATATTGGTGATGCAACTGGTCATGTTGGTGATGCCACTGGTCATGTTGGTGATGCCACTGGTCATATTGGTGATGCCACTGGTCATGTTAGTTATGCCACTGGTCATGTTAGTTATGCCACTGGTCATGTTGGTGATGCCACTGGTCATGTTGGTGATGCCACTGGTCATATTGGTGATGCCACTGGTCATATTGGTGATGCCACTGGTCATGTTAGTTATGCCACTGGTCATGTTGATGATGTCACTGGTCATATTGGTGATGCCACTGGTTGTATTGATGATGTCACTGGTCATGTTGGTGATGCCACTGGTCATGTTGGTGATTCCACTGGTCATAGTGACAGAAGACAATGAAGCCTAATAACTGTCCACTTTTCACTACACTTGTTTCACAGACATATCCATAATGACGGTCTGTTGCAGTACCACTTGTGGCCACGGCTCCGATGGGTGGCGCAGCATTCCTCCGTTACCGGCACATCCTCATCTTCTCACTTTCCTTTTAATTCCTACAATAATTGAACATAACGATGACAAATCTCATCGGGGTGAAATATATTTTGGTTTGTTATTGATGAGCGTGAAATCAGTCAATTATTGCAGAATGAAATAAATGGTGCAGCAACAAGAAAAGGTCACGCAGCGCCCGACGCAACACATTAACATAAGATGAATGAAAAGCATAAAAGAAAACTAAAGAATCAATGAAAACTCAACCACGGTAAATTGTACACCGCAAGGTCGAGAGATACAGATATCAATATGAAATGTGCCACGTGGGCGGCTTCTCCCTCTGCGGCACTCGGTGACAGAGATGGAACAAATCACAAAAATAATCAAAGTGAACAATGAAATTACCAACATTTCATGTCTTGGTTTTGTGTGAAAGGTGTAGAGAAGCATTCAGAAAAACATGGCAGCCTTCTTCTAGCGCCACATCTGGCCACAGGTTGTTTGCGGTACTGAAAGTTAGTCCTGAGCTGCTATACCACCCACGACCTCTGGACAGGGGGGCGCTGCATTTCTAAGATTGCAGAGCTCTATAACGTTTACGTTGCAAAACTGTTTGGCAGGTTTCAACCTATTCAGAGTGTACATAGAAAGCTGTCAATCAATAGTGTGGGCGGGGTTATACACAGAAAGCTCCCAATCAGTGGTGTGGGTGGGATTATACACAGAAAGCTGCCAATCAGAGGTGTGGGTGGGATTATACACAGAAAGCTGCCAATCAGTGGTGTGGGCGGGGTTATACACAGAAAGCTCCCAATCAGTGGTGTGGGTGGGATTATACACAGAAAGCTGCCAATCAGAGGTGTGGGCGGGGTTATACACAGAAAGCTGCCAATCAGAGGTGTGGGCGGGATTATACACAGAAAGCTGCCAATCAGAGGTGTGGGCGGGGTTATACACAGAAAGCTGCCAATCAGAGGTGTGGGCGGGATTATACACAGAAAGCTGCCAATCAGTGGTGTGGGCGGGGTTATACACAGAAAGCTCCCAATCAGAGGTGTGGGTGGGGTTATACACAGAAAGCTGCCAATCAGAGGTGTGGGCGGGATTATACACAGAAAGCTGCCAATCAGAGGTGTGGGCGGGGTTATACACAGAAAGCTCCCAATCAGTGGTGTGGGTGGGATTATACACAGAAAGCTGCCAATCAGCAGTGTGGGTGTGGTTATGCACAGAAAGCTGCTAATCAGAGGTGTGGGTGGGGTTATACACAGAAAGCTGCCAATCAGAGGTGTGGGTGGGGTTATACACAGAAAGCTGCCAATCAATGGTGTGGGTGGGGTTATAAACAGAAAGCTGCCAATCAGAGGTGTGGTTGAGGTCATACACAGAAAGCTGCCAATCAGTGGTGTGGGCGGGGTTATACACAGAAAGCTGCCAATCAGTGATGTGGGCGGGGTTATGCACAGAAGCTGTTGTTCAGTCGTGTGGGCGGGCTTGCACACAGATGTCAATCATTGGTGTACACAGAAAGCTGCCAATCAGTGATGTGGGCCGGGTTATGCATAGAAAGCTGCCAATCAGTGGTGTGGGTGGGGTTATACACAGAAAGCTGCCAATCAGTGGTGTGGGTGGGGTTATACACAGAAAGCTGCCAATCAGTGATGTGGGCGGGGTTATGCAGAGCTCAGCTACAGAAGAGAAAACACTGATTTTATCAACATGGCAGCAAGAAGCCCAGTAAGTGACACATCTCTGGAATTAGGATCTCTGCTCCTGCATCAGGCTCCTCTCATATGAAGCAGAACAAACATGGTGACAGATTTGAGGTTCCAGTTGCTGCACCATGCTTTACACTACAGCACAAACCCAACACTCATGAATCAAGAATTTCTTTTAAATGGAAGGACCCCTAATATTAAGAGTAGAGTCAATAGGTTGGTGCGATGTGTCCCAGAGTCCCGAGTGTACGACACTATTCCTCAGTCAGCCCCATTGGCCCCACTATATTCAATCGGGCAGGCAGCGTGGCATGCCCACCACAAGTCCAATAACATCCCCCCGAATAGTTAGCTGGGATAAGGTTATACTGTGTATGACATCTTCTTGCTAATTGTGGCATACAGTGTGTGCATAAATATATATGTTGTAGGGGCTCACGCCCTCTGGCAGCCACTTGGCACACGGTTCTATATCAAAACTGCATGTAGCTTGCTGTCCGTCATAAACTTAAACGCGTTCACCAAACACCTCTGCAGGGCAAACTCTCCAGAAACTCGGCCTTTCTCCTGACTCACCACACTTCACACTGCTGAGCTGACCCAGCTGCTGTTATTAGGCCTGCAAACCCAGCACTGGATCATAGGAGCGACTTTTCCTAACTAGATACTTTTAGCTGCTCAGGACCTTACCCCTGGTTTCCTGCAATATATATGTGTGCTATGTGTATGTGCGCGTTTTATGTACTCGTGTGCATGTGTGGGCTTTGGATTTGGGTGAATAACATGTAAATGAGTAATATCCATTATCACGTGCACATTTTATTTTACTGTCCCTTATTTTAATATCCATGTAAATGTGCGTGTATTTATGATGGGGGCCCTGTACCTGTCAGTGTCTGCCCCTGGCCCTTGGAGTATAATCCTTCCAGAAAAGCTCAAATGTTACAATATAACAGACTTATCATAGTAATGAAACAATATTGAAAGAAACTCAAATAGCTTAAATGAAAATAAAAAAAAAACAACAGACTAGAAAAAACCTGTTGTGACTATTGATTTGGGGAAGTTGTGAGCGGTTCTGCAGCGCGCCGTCCCCCCCTCCCCCCACTCCATATTCCTGTCACATCCCGCCATGCTGAGCTCTCGTAAATGTTTATCACAGTGGAAAACAGTAATAAATGCTGCACTGGATTCCTGTAAGGTCCAATGTAATAAAACAAGTGAAAAGTCTCGAGACAGTGGAAATATGTAGCTCCTAATGCTTCTCAGATAGTTTTACAGCTCCACCTCTACAGGTCATTGCTTTCAATTTCTAGGCTGGGCGGCATGAAATGAATTCGAAATTGGAGAACGCTCATAAAAAAACGTATTTGGGGGAAAAAAAAGAAGATAAATAAGGCAAAGCGTAGAGCACCCACCTGCAGAGCAGGTGTAAAGAGTGTGCTACAATGTAACGAGCACTTCAGGGGTTCATCATCAGACACAAGTGTTAGAATTCTAAGGATTTTATCTATGACACCGACATACAGAATGTGGTCAGATCTCCGTCTCCAGGATTTCTTTGTTTTATAACTTTCATTTTGGCCCCATCCCCTTATATTACTGCTCTTACATGTATCAGAAGTCACAAGAACAGCAAAATGGCGGCCAGATAGAAGCTATTGTCTCTGGATTCAAGTGGGAAGAGGAAGGGGTGGAAAGCCATATTATATGAGGCGCACCTCGCCCCTGACCGGGCGGTGCCGCCGCAGGTTCCTAAGGCCATGTTACCGGTAGGAGTGTGATCTGAGAACACACGGGGTCGCACGTGGGCCGATGTCATTCTATGGGGCCGTGCGCGTGTCTGATTCATTCCTTGGATGGAGTCAAACCGGAATATTGGCTGTATGACCGAGTAGGATCTGATTACCGTGCAAATCATTGACTGCATGGAAACCGGCGGACTGCAGTGGGGAGGTTGTGACTTGTACAGCAGCAGGAGCTGCACAATACTGTATATGGGGGGTAATTATCTGTGTTTTATACACTAGTTCTACTAGAATGTGCACTGGAGTAAGATGTGACTAATTTGTAAGAACCATTGTTCTTACAAAGAATGTAACATTTATTGTATCAGAAATGAAATCTTCTTATATTGTGTCACTTATATAGCAGGTGCCAAGAGCGACTTATCCTGACGGTGCGCCCACGATGGGGCAATCATCCTGCATTCATCACATAATGTAAAACCAGAACACATGAGCTGCGCGCACAGTGAACAAGCCCGTAGAGACATGTTCACACCGCCAAGAGACTTGAAAACACAAAAAAGCACAGTAAAACCAAAAACACTCTGTTGCGAAAAATCACAGTGGACAGCAAGTGCTAGTAAAAAGATGGAACAAACAGGGTATTTGGTTGATACGTTTTTTGCAAAAAATGTATATTATGCCGCTCTACCAAACGTCAAGGTATACCCATATCAGAGCAGTCCTAACTAATGTGTCCACATGGACATTCCTTTTCTGAATCCTGCTCATACAGGTATTGTACATATGACCAGGTTTTAAATACATCAGATAGGGATTACATACATTAGTTAGGACTGCTCTGATATGGGTATACCTTGACGTTTGGTAGAGCGGCTTAATATACATTTTTTGCAAAAAATGTATCAACCAAATACCCTGTTTTTTCCATCTTTTTACTAGCACTTGCTGTCCAATGTGATTTTTTTGCAACAGAGTGTTTTTGGTTTTACTGTGCTTTTTTGTGTTTTCATTCATCACATAATGTATAACGCCCCACTGCTGGGGGACAAGGGAGAGGAAATAAAAGACAAACCTTAGAGATGTCAATCTCACCGAGTTATCACAGTACTCGCAGGCGCGGTCATTGCCTCTGTGTTATATTGTGCCGTAACTTATAGCACTTGTCTTGGGATGTTTGATTCCCTCTGTCCCTTTCATTAAGAAATGTATCTATGAAAATGGCACGTGTTGCAGAATATAACAAAAATAAAATCACGTTTTTATGCAAATGAGTCCTGCACCAAAATACATGATTTCGTTTTTTTTCTTTCATATCAAAATATTCAATGTAAATTATTGATCTTAGTCTCGGCTCATTCTGATCTCAGGAGTCCAGTGGGCGGAGTTATGATGTGATTGACACTTATTCAGGAAAGGTTTATTAATCTATAAGACCACCCACAGGACAACTGATCATAGAAATCATCACAAATACCAATAAAGTTACATGAAATCTTTTTTACACAATCTATATATCAGTCGGCTCCGCTCCTCCCTCTATAACATGGCGCCTGCAGATTGGACAGTGTGGGCCATGTGACAGGTTCACGTTAGTGTCCAGAAACCTAGAATCCATTACTAGGTGACCTAGAGGAGTGAGTCCTTGTCTCCTATGTACATGGGGCGCAGCCTCCAGTCCTCGTGTTCTCGTGTTTGGTCTCACGTTCATGGCTTCAGGATGTCAGTGTTACTGAGAGTCCAGTGCGCCCTGGAATTGTGGAGAAGTTACTAGATTGGACTGATCCATTGCTAATTGACCTAGAAAAGTCAGTCCTTGTCTCCTATGTACATGGGGCACAGCCTCCAGTCCTTGTGTCCTCGTGTTTGGTCTCACGTTCATGGTTTCAGGATGTCAATGTTACTGAGAGTCCAATGCGCCCTTGAATTATGGAGAAGTTACTAGATTGGCCTGATCCATTGCTAGGTGACCTAGAGGAGGGAGTCCTTGTCTCCTATGTACATGGGGTGCAGCCTCCAGTCCTCACGTCCTAGTGTTTGGTCTCACGTTCATGGCTTCAGGATGTCAATGTTACCGAGAATCCAATGCGCCCTTGAATTGTGGAGAAGTTACTAGATTGGCCTGATCCATTGCTAGGTGACCTAGAGGAGTGAGTCCTTGTCTCCTATGTACATGGGGCACAGCCTCCAGTCCTCACGTCCTAGTGTTTGGTGTCACGTTCATGGTTTCAGGATGTCAGTGTTACCGAGAGTCCAATGTGCCCTTGAATTGTGGAGAAGTTACTAGATTGGCCTGATCCATTGCTAGGTGACCTAGATGAGTGAGTCCTTGTCTCCTATGTACATGGGGCACAGCCTCCAGTCCTCACATCCTAGTGATTAGTCTCACATTCATGGTTTCAGGATGTCAATGTTACCGAGAATCCAATGCACCCTTGAATTGTGGAGAAGTTACTAGATTGGCCTGATCCATTGCTAGGTGACCTAGAAGAGTGAGTCCTTGTCTCCTATGTACATGGGGCACAGCCTCCAGTCCTCACGTCCTAGTGTTTAGTCTCACATTCATGGTTTCAGGATGTCAATGTTACCAAGAGTCCAGTGCTCCCTTGAATTGTGGAGAAGTTACTAGATTGGCTTGATCCATTGCTAGGTGACCTAGATGAGTGAGTCCTTGTCTCCTATGTCCATGGGGCACAGCCTCCAGTCCTCACGTCCTAGTGTTTGGTCTCACATTCATGGTTTCAGGATGTCAATGTTACCGAGAGTCCAGTGCTCCCTTGAACTGTGGAGAAGTTACTAGATTGGCCTGATCCATTGCTAGGTGACATAGATGAGTGAGTCCTTGTCTCCTATGTCCATGGGGCGCAGCCTCCAGTCCTTGTGTCCTAGTGTTTGGTCTCACATTCATGGTTTCAGGATGTCAATGTTACCGAGAGTCCAGTGCTCCCTTGAACTGTGGAGAAGTTACTAGATTGGCCCGATCCATTGCTAGGTGACCTAGATGAGTGATTCCTTGTCTCCTATGTACATGGGGCGCAGCCTCCAGTCCTCGTGTCCTCGTGTTTGGTCTCACATTCATGGCTTCAGGATGTCGGTGTTACCGAGAGTCCAGTGCTCCCTTGAATTGTGGAGAAGTTACTAGATTGGCCTGATCCATTGCTAGGTGACCCAGAAGAGTGACTCCTTGTCTCCTATGTCCATGGGGCGCAGCCTCCAGTCCTCGTGTCCTCGTGTTTGGTCTCACGTTCATGGTTTCAGGATGTCAATGTTACTGAGAGTCCAATGCGCCCTTGAATTATGGAGAAGTTACTAGATTGGCCTGATCCATTGCTAGGTGACCTAGAGGAGGGAGTCCTTGTCTCCTATGTACATGGGGCGCAGCCTCCAGTCCTCACGTCCTAGTGTTTGGTCTCACGTTCATGGTTTCAGGATGTCAGTGTTACCGAGAATCCAATGCGCCCTTGAATTGTGGAGAAGTTACTAGATTGGCCTGATCCATTGCTAGGTGACCTAGAGGAGTGAGTCCTTGTCTCCTATGTACATGGGGCACAGCCTCCAGTCCTCACGTCCTAGTGCTTGGTCTCACGTTCATGGTTTCAGGATGTCAATGTTACCGAGAATCCAATGCGCCCTTGAATTGTGGAGAAGTTACTAGATTGGCCTGATCCATTGCTAGGTGACCTAGAGGAGTGAGTCCTTGTCTCCTATGTACATGGGGCACAGCCTCCAGTCCTCACGTCCTAGTGTTTGGTGTCACGTTCATGGTTTCAGGATGTCAGTGTTACCGAGAGTCCAATGTGCCCTTGAATTGTGGAGAAGTTACTAGATTGGCCTGATCCATTGCTAGGTGACCTAGAAGAGTGAGTCCTTGTCTCCTATATACATGGGGCACAGCCTCCAGTCCTCACGTCCTAGTGTTTAGTCTCACATTCATGGTTTCAGGATGTCAATGTTACCAAGAGTCCAGTGCTCCCTTGAATTGTGGAGAAGTTACTAGATTGGCCTGATCCATTGCTAGGTGACCTAGATGAGTGAGTCCTTGTCTCCTATGTCCATGGGGCACAGCCTCCAGTCCTCACGTCCTAGTGTTTGGTCTCACATTCATGGTTTCAGGATGTCAATGTTACCGAGAGTCCAGTGCTCCCTTGAGTTGTGGAGAAGTTACTAGATTGGCCCGATCCATTGCTAGGTGACCTAGAGGAGTGATTCCTTGTCTCCTATGTCCATGGGGCGCAGCCTCCAGTCCTCGTGTCCTCGTGTTTGGTCTCATGTTCATGGTTTCAGGATGTCAATGTTACTGAGAGTCCAGTGCGCCCTGGAATTGTGGAGAAGTTACTACATTGGCCTGATGCGTGGTTTTCCATAGATATCGTTGGCGTCTACCATTGACTTCTCGAGCAGCAGGCATCAGGACCGGTTTTCGCTCCTCTAAGTGACTTTTCAGTTGATAATCCTCCATCTTTAATTACCAACGTTGGCTGACGTCCATCATATGATGGGGCTGACTTTTCGTTCCTATAAAGTCTTTGAATCAGCCCCATCTATTCCGCCATGAAATTATAAGAGCGAATGACAAGTTTTTAAGAGAAGTGGTGCGTCTACCTCATAGCGCTATTAACCAGAAGCGTCTACACTAACAACCTATTTATGGATTTCTTTTCTGTGCGTTCCCGCGACTGACTGTGTGCGCATTGCTTGGAAGTGTCCTTATTATGGCTGTCACATATCACGCTTTAAGAATTATGAAGAAGATACTTAAAAATAGCTTTTCCCCTCTGTGCTCTTCCCTTTCTTAGATGCACCTTCCTCAAGAACATGCAGTTCTGGTAGACTTTGCTTTCAGGAGTAGTTTCCATAGTTATTATCCAACTTAATGCGGCAACTATTTCTTCTCCAACAAGAGGAATGTGAAATAAATCTTTGTTAAATGTGAACAAAGGACATAATCCGAGCGCGTTATTAGCTTTATATTCGGTATTCAGTTTTGAAGATGCATTGTGAAGGTTTGTGTACTGACAAGAGGCAAATCCGGCAGAAGCTCTCTTGTGTTTGTAGCCATTATGCATCTGGCAGGTACAGAAGAGATCAGAACAGATCCGAATCAAGAAGAGATTTGCTGTCAATCATGATCTGATTACATTGTAACTGACTGATAACGTGCAGAATTTATAGCCTTCCACCAAACTGCTGGACACAATGATGCTTATGGCAATATCGTCTAGAGAAAAGAAGTTTCCAATCTTCTGGGCTCGTCGTAATCTGTTACAATGCATTCAATCACATGAAAATTCAACCCCTTAAAACTTGCTAGTCCTCATGATTATCTGGACCCGGCTTCTTGACTGCCCACTTCTTACTCTTTCTGCTTATCTTCTAAAGACAAATGAGATTTCTGATGACCAAGGATCTTCTCACAATAATATTGACCTTCCAGTTGCTCTTCATTTGAGAAGTTTGATTTGAAGGAGTTATCCACGATTCGGACAACCGCTTGTTAAGTGTTCTCCTATGCTAAATCTAAAAGCTCATAATCAGTTCCCACGCTGGCGCTATTCCAGCAATGTTGGTGTTGGATCTCCTAGTGCTCACGATACTGCATCCAATCAGTAGCCATTGATGGGCTCCAGCACTCACATTTCTTTTGGGGAAACTCAAGAGGTACAAAAATTTCATTCGAGCAATGTGAGATACGGAGCCAATTTTGCCGGTGGTTTTTTTTCACTTTACACAAGATATCACAGAAGTTAAGAAGGAATTGTCCAAGTAGTGACCAGCCCCTATAAATGTTCTAGGTTCTATGGAAAGGGTCCACCATGACCAAAGGTCTAGAACTTTCATTTTTTTCCTGCTCTTTAGATGTTTAAGTTCCCAAGCAGATTTTGTCCAGTTTTAAGAGAAATAATTTATCAAGGCAACAAGAAAAAAGATAACATTTTCTCACGATTACCATTTTATTGTTTGAGAGAATCCATCCGCTCCGACAACAACCTGTAAACAGGTCGTCATGTACTAAACCAAATCTTTTATGTGCCACAGAAATGTTTCTTTACAAAATGAATGTGGATGACATCGTCCACATATTGACCTCATTGTCAAGACTCTACAAATCTGTCACACCTGCGCGACTTCCTGCCTGCCTAGTGGCATGCCGATGTAGCCGGGAGCAGACACCAAGGCAGGAAGAAGACTCGCGAGAGATCTGCAGAGACGTAACAATGATGTGCTGAGGATGTCAGTCACACTCTCGGGCGAGATCACCAGATCTGAGGTTGGACTACTCTGGGGCAATCTACGCCCATGAGGAAGATTAGAAACTTGACATAAAAGTTATTTTTTACCAGAGAGAACCATTGATGGTGCATAATGGACTTTGATTTAGGTGTAGAGGCGATGACAAGTTCCCTTTGAAATAATTGAAAAAGTTTCCAAAGTTCGCTGTGAGATACCAACCTCAGGGCATGAAACACTGACGCGCTCGCCAAGTCACCGATGGGTCTGAAGAATGGAGGTCGCTGGCTGCCAGGCTCAGTATGTTTCTTATTCTCTTCATATCGGCCGGGTTCATATCTGACATTTTATCTTGTGCTAGAAAAAAAAATGCAATAGAAAGAAACATTATTTTGCTTTTGTTTCTAACTCTACAGTTGGGTCCATTTGCAACTAAGGTGCATTTTGCAAGAATCCAACAAAAAAGCAACTTGATAAAACATAAATCGCAAGTGTCACAAGAAACTGAGCTATAATGAAGAGACGATCGCGCTCTGTAGAACGGGATAGTAACAGCCAGTGAAGAAAGCCAACTTGGACAAGGGATCAGAGGGGGGAGCTTAGAACTTGCCAGAAACTTGCTTTTGTTTTGTTCCTGTCATGTTTTGGAAGCATTTGGCTTGGGTGGGAACATCAGCGGCCAATGCTGCACGGCTCTGAGAACTTTCATGTCACTGCCAAAACTTGGCATTTAGAAATGAATTTTAGATAATACAAAAAATTAACATACGATCATCAGTTTAAAGAGGATTAAATAAAGTAAAATATGACAGCAGAATATTTTGTTTTCATGATAATTCTTATCGTTTGTATCTATATTTTATCTTTATTTTGGAGTAGATATTAGTGGATATTAAATCTTATCTTCTATAATTTGTTATAATTGTAAAATGTCTACATCAGTATACCTGCATATTTATATAGGTGCTTTCTACCATCGACAGAAATCGGTAAAATATGATGCTTGTAAAGTTGTGGCTATCTAACATGCGTATGTCTGTTTTTCTATTGTATCAAATACTTTTTTCCTGTAATAAAATGCAAATTAATTATGCAAAAATCATACAATGTTATTTTCTAGGTTGTCTTTTTAGATTCTGTCTCTCACAGGTGAAGTGCACCTACCATAAAAATTACAAATCTCTCCATTCTTTGTAGGGGGGAAACTTGCAAAATCATCAGTGTATCAAATACTTATTTCCCCTAATGTACATACAGGAGCTTCTTACAAAATTAGAATGTCATCAAAAAGTGAATTTATTTCAGTTCTTCAATACAAAAAGTGAATCTCCTATATTCTATAGAGTCATTACACACAGAGTGATCAATTTCATGGGTTTATTTCTGCTAATGTCGATGATTATGGCTTACAGCCAATGAAAACCCAAAAGTTATTATCTCAGTAACATAGTAACATAGTTAGTAAGGCCAAAAAAAGACATTTGTCCATCCAGTTCAGCCTAAGTAAATTAGAATAATTAACAATAAACACCTGTAAAGGCTCCTAAGTGTTTATAAAGGCCCCTCAGTCTGTTTCAGTAGCTCCACAATCATGGGGAAGACTGCTGACCTGACAGATGTCCAGAAGGCGTCACTGACACACTCCACAAGGAGGGGAAGCCACAAAAGGTCATTGCTAAAGAAGCCGGCTGTTCACACAGTGCTGTATCCAAGGATATTAATGGAAAAGTTGAGTGGAAGGAAAAAGTGTGGTAGAAAAAGGTGCACAAGCAACCGGGATAACCGCAGCCTGGAAAGGATTGTTAAGAAAAGGCCATTCAGTAATGTGGGGGAGATTCATAAGGAGCGGACTGCTGCTGGAGTCATTGCTTCAAGAGCCACCACACACAGACGTCTCCAGGACATGGGCTACAAGTGTCGTATTCCTTGTGTCCGGCCGCTCATGACCAATAGACAACGCCAGAAGTGTCTTACCTGGGCCAAGGAGAAGAAGAACCGGAATATTGTCAGTGGTCCAAGGTGTTGTGTTCAGATGAAAGTAAAATCCGCATTTCAATTGGGCAGCCCAGTGCCTTAGTGGTTAACACTGTAGGCTTGCAGAGCTGGAGTCCTGGTTCAAATCCCACCAAGGTCGCCATCTGCAATGACTTTGTATGTTCTCCCCGTGTTTGCATGGGTTTCCTCCTGGTCCTCCAGTTTCCTCCCACATTCCAAAGACATTGAGATAGGGAATTAAGATTGTGAGCCCTATCGGGGACAGTGATGATAATGTGTGCAAACTGTAAAGCGCTGCGGAATATGTTTGCGCTATATAAGAATAAAGATTATTATTATTTGGAAATCAAGGTCCCAGAGTCTGGAGGAAGAGTGGAGAGGCCACAATCCGAGCTGCTGGAGGTCTGGTGTGAAGTCTCCACAATCAGTGATGGTTTGGGGGCCATGTCATCTCCTGGTGTAGGTCCACTGTGTTTTATCAGGACCAAAGTCAGCGCAGCCGTCTACCAGGACATTGTAGAGCACTTCATGCTTCCCTCTGCCGACAAGCTTTATGGAGATGGAAATGTCATTCTCCAGCAGGACTTGGCCCCTGTCCACACTGCCAAAAGTACCAACACCTGGTGTAAAAACAACAGTATCACTGGGCTTGGTTGGCAGAAAACTCTCCTGACCTTAACCCTATAGAGAATGTATGGATATTGTCAAGAGGAAGATGAGACACCAGACCCAACAATGCAGATGAGCTGAAGGCTGCTATCAAAGCAACCTGGGCTTCCATAACCCCTCAGCAGTGCCACAGGCTGATCGCCTCCATGGCATACCTTGTTTATCCTGATGTGGGAAGGAGACACTTTCTGCAGTGCACATATATGTGATGATTATGATGAGAGGTTAATCCATGTACTTACTGATAATAACGAGATGACTCTGCTCATCTATCTCAGTATACACAGTAAACATAAAGTAGAGAACTGCAAAAAAACAAGGAAACACTCTATTATGTCTGCTCTAATGGCCCAGCAGGAAAACAGCACCATTTCTGCATCTATTTATATTGAGGGAAATAAATGAACAAAATTTGAAATGAAAAAAAAAAAACCATATAATTCTCTGATACATTGAACCTTATGATGTTGGATCAATGAGTCATTAATCATTCTCTTTAAGTAATGAACTTGAGTAAAATAGAGAAAATTATGATAAAGAGAACAATATTTATTTCCATGTTAAAATCAAAGATATTTTCTAAAAAGTATGAGTAGTTATTTCAGGGTAATGAGTCTGGACGGCGGTGTCGGCTATTCTGGTGTTATTTCTTTTTTGTATGTTTTTTTTCTTTTAATTATAAACTTCCCCAATATTACTTGCGCTGTGTCAGACCAGTGTATTAATAATTAATCAGTTTCATTAATCCTCTGGAAGTGGGAAACGCATCCCTCAGATAAGGCATTGTGTGTTACATTGTATCACTTCTCTATAATTACATGCACGCAGCTTTCAAAAGAAATTACACAGTTTTCAAAATGTTTCAACATAATACAGTTATTATTAAATGGACTCCATATAACGCGAGAGACAATCTGATGCCGAGCAATTAGCTTCTGGGGGAAATGTAATATCCATATTAGACAAGTGGTAAAATAGGAAGCATTGGAATAGAGATTTCACTACAGCAAAGGTTGCACATCACGTCTGTACAGCGACCAAATCACGGGGCCGTACACCACTACGGAGTATATCACCATGTCCAGCTCACTGAGCGGTGGTCCTCATCTCATGGCTCCCAGCGTGGTATAAAGAGGTCTGGTGTGGATTGTGCCCGGATGGTGGATCCGTGGAGTATATCACCATGTCCAGCTCACAGAGCGGTGGTCCTCATCTCATGGCTCCCAGCGTGGTATAAAGAGGTCTGGTGTGGATTGTGCCCGGATGGTAGATCCGTGGAATATATCACCATGTCCAGCTCACAGAGCGGTGGTCCTCATCTCATGGCTCCCAGTGTGGTATAAAGAGGTCTGGTGTGGATTGTGCCCGGATGGTGGATCTGTGGAGTATATCACCATTTCCAGCTCATACAGCGGTGGTCCTCATCTCATGGCTCCCAGCGTGGCATAAAGAGGTCTGGTGTGGATTGTGCCCGGATGGTGGATCTGTGGAATATATCACCATTTCCAGCTCATACAGCGGTGGTCCTCATCTCATGGCTCCCAGCGTGGCATAAAGAGGTCTGGTGTGGATTGTGCCCAGATGGTGGATCTGTGGAGTATATCACCATTTCCAGCTCACAGAGCGGTGGTCCTCATCTCATGGCTCCCAGTGTGGTATAAAGAGGTCTGGTGTGGATTGTGCCTGGATGGTGGATCCGTGGAATATATCACCATTTCCAGCTCACAGAGCGGTGGTCCTCATCTCATGGCTCCCAGCATTGTATAAAGAGGTCTGGTGTGGATTGTGCCCGGATGGTGGATCCGTGGAGTATATCAGCATGTCCAGCTCACAGAGCGGTGGTCCTCATCTCATGGCTCCCAGCGTGGTATAAAGAGGTCTGGTGTGGATTGTGCCCGGCTGGTGGATCCATGGAATATATCACCATTTCCAGCTCACAGAGCGGTGGTCCTCATCTCATGGCTCCCATGTGTAACTACAACTCCCAGCGTGGTATAAAGAGGTCTGGTGTGGATTGTTCCCGGCTAGTGGATCCATGGAATATATCACCATTTCCAGCTCACAGAGCGGTGGTCCTCATCTCATGGCTCCCAGCGTGGTATAAAGAGGTCTGGTGTGGATTGTGCCCGGATGGTGGATCCGTGGAATATATCACCATTTCCAGCTCACAGAGCGGTGGTCCTCATCTCATGGCTCCCATGTGTAACTACAACTCCCAGCGTGGTATAAAGAGGTCTGGTGTGGATTGTGCCCGGCTAGTGGATCCATGGAATATATCACCATTTCCAGCTCACAGAGCGGTGGTCCTCATCTCATGGCTCCCAGCGTGGTATAAAGAGGTCTGGTGTGGATTGTGCCCGGATGGTGGATCCGTGGAATATATCACCATTTCCAGCTCACAGAGCGGTGGTCCTCATCTCATGGCTCCCATGTGTAACTACAACTCCCAGCGTGGTATAAAGAGGTCTGGTGTGGATTGTGCCCGGATGGTGGATCCATGGAATATATCACCATTTCCAGCTCACAGAGCGGTGGTCCTCATCTCATGGCTCCCAGCGTGGTATAAAGAGGTCTGGTGTGGATTGTGCCCGGATGGTGGATCCGTGGAGTATATCACCATTTCCAGCTCACAGAGCGGTGGTCCTCATCTCATGGCTCCCAGCGTGGTATAAAGAGGTCTGGTGTGGATTGTGCCCGGATGGTGGATCCGTGGAGCTTTGCCCTAGATCCATCTCTGAATGGATTAAATTCTTCCACAGCTCCGATACTGCGGTCCGGGGTCTGTCTGGAGGTGGACATCATTGGTTGTCGTAGAAGTTGTCAGCAGTCTCTTCTTCTGTTCATTGCTGCCATAACTTACAACTATGTGCAGATGGGACCCAGACATGGGAAATTCTGATTTATTTTCACACTTCATATGGTTTTATTTTGTGGTGTAACCTCAGAGGTTTTCAACATGAATAGGAGCAAGAAGCATAAGAAAATACACCATATTATATGCTGGAAAATCACCGGTGGCAGCTCCTCAGGACTCGCTCTATCGGCGCTTTCTAGTCTCCTTCTCAAGAATATTTTGCTTAATTAAAAATGTGATTTAGGCTCCGTGCTCACTGAATGTGCTGTGAAAGCGCCTGCATATCTTATAGGCCTCCATTCACCTATGCATCATACTCAACTGTAGAGGAAAGCGTAGAAGATGGCTGCTTCCCATAGAGAGGTCTATAAGCGTTCCTATAGTAGATGGAGTCCACTCAGAGTGCGACCATTACAGGATTGTAGCTCGTGAGACACAACCTCAATGTGCACTGAGCCCATCTTCCATAACTGGGACCACGATGAGGCCGAACCTGTGGGAATCTTCTCAAGGTTTCTCTGTGAGGTTTGTTTGGCTGTTTTCATTAGCCGCCGACTCGCCATTTACCATGTCAGTCATGTGCCGAGAGTTCTGCTCATTCTCCGTGTAATCTTATCCAACATTACTATGGAGGTAATGTGCAGCTTTTCATGGGCTGACAGTTATTTTTGTTTTTAGAGTGTTTTTGAATTTGATCAATAACGGGCAATGATAGGACCCCGATGGTGATCTGAGGGGACCTGCACAATCAACTGTTATCACTGTGGAACGTGAGAGCCGGTGATCATCTCACCAAAGTCATCACAAGGCATCCACTAGAAATGGCGAGCCAACTCTTCAGCATATCCATAAGGTGATACTTCCGGGGACAGTTTTTGGCCTAATAGAGTTTCTAGCCTGCCCTTCACTTTTACTCCAGCCCTATGCCCTTGTAACACGGAGAGGTTCTGAGAAGTTAGAGTACACACAAATTGGCACTTTTGCATTTTATGGCAGTCTTCTATAATTGCCCATTCTTTGCCAAGACTGAGAACCGGAAATGGCTCCATTTTGGTTTTCACTTTTGGATCTGCTGTTCAGGAGCTGACAACTGGTTGTCCTATTCCAGCAAGTGGCAGGTTTACCATCAGCATTGGAGGGGTTAATTAAGGAGAGTCAGCGAAGCGGCAGAACTTCCTTTTGTAATTTCAGCAAAATGACTCCAATCAATAACACGTCAAAAACATCAGTATTTCTGTAAGTAAAAGACACGTTTCCCAGAGGTGAGAACATTGATTCAAAATCAAGTGAATTTGCTTTAAATTTTGCAAAACAAAAACCGACAAAGCGATTTGCTAGAATGCGTATTGTTTAGTAATTTTTGTGATTCATTATAATCCATTATCCCCTTCATGACCCCAGCTTTTTTTCGGCTTTGCGTTTTCGTTTTTTGCTCCCCTCCTTCCCAGAGCAATAACTTTTTTATTTTTCGGTCAATATGGCCATATGAGGGTTTATTTTTTTGCCGGACAAGTTTTTCTTTTGATCAGCATCATTGGTTTTTGCATGTCATGTACTAGAAAACGGGGGGAAAAAAATCCAAGTGCGGTGAAATTGCAAAAAAAAGTGCAATCCCACAGTTTTTTGTTTGGATTTTTTGCTAGATTCGCTAAATGCTAAAACTGACCTGCCGTTATGATTCTCCAGGTCATTACGAGTTCATAGACACCTAACATGACTAGTAGTGTTGAGCATTCCGATACCGCAAGTATCGGGTATCGGCCGATATTTGCGGTATCGGAATTCCGATACCGAATTCCGATACTTCCCGCGTATCGGATACCGGAATCGGAAGTTCCCAGAATTCAAATTGAACGCAGCAGCCAATGAGGAATGAATGAAAGTGTGGGCACATCCTGTTTAGCATGGTGGGCATGTAAGTACTGGCAAGGCTTGGATTGGCTGCTGAAATGATGTCACTCTGCACTATAAAAAAGCGCTGCCGCCATTTTGCGCTCACTCTGCTGTGATTTCAGTTAGGGACAGGACGCTGTGTTCTAACTGAGGGCCAGTTGAGCTAGCTAATTGCTTTATTTTCCTTTCCAAAGGCTAATTTAGCAAAACGCTGTGTGTTCTTCACTGTTCACCTTGCTCTTGCCTTGCAGCGCTGTTTTAACAGCGTTCTGCAAGGTCTCTGTGTGTGTGTGTGTGCAGCTCACTCTGTAGTCTGTGTGCAGCCATATACCCGGTTGTATTCAGCTCAGGGGGGGTTCACACTGCCTCACACAGTTGTTCTTTTTTGCTCTTAGTGCAGCCTGCTGCACATTTTTTCTCAAATTTCCTATTAGTGTTTTTCCACCAGTCTCCAGCTCTATTGTGGAAAAACACTACATAGGATAACCTAGAGGGGGGTTTTTGGGCCTTGCAGCGCCGTTTACGGCTGTCTGCACGGTCTCCGTGTGAGCCCAGCTCGCCCTGTAGTCTGTGTGCAGCCATAGCCGGTTGGATTCAGCTCAGGGTTCGTTACTGGCTCATACCTTGAGAAAAATTTTCCTTTTTTTCAAATAGTGCAGCCTGTTTAAAATTTGAAAAAAAAAATTCCTATTAGTGTCTTTCCACTCGTATCCAGCTAAATAGTGGAAAAACACTATATAGGATAACCTAGAGGAGGGTTTTTTGGCCTTGCAGCGCCGTTTACGGCTGTCTGCACGGTCTCCGTGTGAGCCCAGCTCGCCCTGTAGTCTGTGTGCAGCCATAGCCGGTTGGATTCAGCTCAGGGTTCGTTACTGGCTCATACCTTGAGAAACATTTTCCTTTTTTTCAAATAGTGCAGCCTGTTTAAAATTTGAAAAAAAAAATTCCTATTAGTGTCTTTCCACTCGTATCCAGCTAAATAGTGGAAAAACACTATATAGGATAACCTAGAGGAGGGTTTTTTGGCCTTGCAGCGCCGTTTACGGCTGTCTGCACGGTCTCCGTGTGAGCCCAGCTCGCCCTGTAGTCTGTGTGCAGCCATAGCCGGTTGGATTCAGCTCAGGGTTCGTTACTGGCTCATACCTTGAGAAAAATTTTCCTTTTTTTCAAATAGTGCAGCCTGTTTAAAATTTGAAAAAAAAAATTCCTATTAGTGTCTTTCCACTCGTATCCAGCTAAATAGTGGAAAAACACTATATAGGATAACCTAGAGGAGGGTTTTTTGGCCTTGCAGCACCGTTTACGGCTGTCTGCACGGTCTCCGTGTGAGCCCAGCTCGCCCTGTAGTCTGTGTGCAGCCATAGCCGGTTGGATTCAGCTCAGGGTGCGTTACTGCCTCATACCTTGAAAAACAATTTCCTTTTTTTCAAATAGTGCAGCCAGTTTAAAATTTGAAAAAAAAAATTCCTATTAGTGTCTTTCCACTTGTATCCAGCTAAATAGTGGAAAAACACTATATAGGATAACCTAGAGGAGGGTTTCTTGGCCTTGCAGCGCCGTTTACGGCTGTCTGCACGGTCTCCGTGTGATTTAAACTAGCTCTGTAGCCCGATCTGCACCAAAAAAAAGGTTAAGTTCACCAAACACAACTTACACTTGTGTAGGCCACATTTGAAAAATAATAAAGTTTAGTCCACAATTTACAACATTAGTGTTTCTTACACCTGTTAGGAGGAGCATTACAGGAATAAGCACACTAAGGCCTTAGTACTTTTCTGCTTATCTTTATCTGTCAACCAAGATGAAGAGGGCAGGGAGTAAGGCACGTGGGCGTGGGCGCGGAGCAGGGAGAGGAGCAGGGAGAGGACGTGGTGATTCTGTGCCTGCTGCGGGCGCCGGTGACTCGTCGTCACTCAGTTTCAGCAGGGAACAGTCCTTCATGCGCAGCTTTGTCGGAGAGCGCCGTGCACCGCTGCTGCGTGAAGACCAAATTGAAGCCGTTGTCGGGTGGATGGCAGCTAACGCCTCGGCATCGACTTCAGTTAGTGCCACATCCTCTCAGGCACAGAGCACTGGAGAGCAGCCATCTGTCTCTTCACCACCTGCCAAATTGGCCAGGCAGTCAGAGAGCCCAGGACAGGAGCCGTCTCTACTTCTGTTCTCTGAATCTCTTGGCTTGGAAACAGGGGGCCAGCCAAGCAGCATTGGAGAAATGGAAGAAGAGGCAGTGTGCAGTGATGCCCAAAAGCTTTATCTCTCTGACTCTGAAGAGGCAGGTGGGCCAGTGCCTCCGGTGACCACAGCGCAGTACGCATCTGATGATGAAACTCAGGTGCCGCTTTCTCGTGCGTACTGTGCTGCTGAGACTACCCAGGAGGAGCAGTTGGTGGCAGAGGGTAGTGGAGATGATGAGGTCCTTGACCCATCGTGGCGTGAGGAACAGGAAGGTGGTGGGAGCAGCTCAGAGGAAGAGCTTCCTCTTACGGGCCAAAGAGGGAGAGGGAGGGGGAAGACTGCGGAGCCTGTAGCCTCCACTTTGGCACCCGTTAGGAGCCTGTCTCTTTCCAAAGCCAAAAAGGGCGCTCCCAAGACTTGCAGTGCCTGGTCCTTTTTTGACACAGTTGCAGATGACATTTGTTTTGTCAAATGCAAGCTGTGTCATCATAAAGTAAAAAGAGGGAAAAATGTCAGCAACCTCAATACCACAAATATGTGGAAACATGTGCGGACCAGGCACGCGGTGGAGTTACAGAAACACACTGAAGATGTAGGCCAACCAACAGCGGCAGCTACCACCTCTTCAGCTCGTGTTGCCTCTTCCTCCAGCTCACGCACAGCTGGTTTGGCTTCCTCCCAGAGACCTTGTGTAATTCCACCCACAGCACCACCTTCCCAGTCATCCTCACACTCCCAGTCTACTCTACAGCCATCGGTAGTACAGGCATGGGAGAAAAGGCGGGCATTCTCGGCCAACCACCCCCGAGCACAGGCTCTGAATGCAGGCATTGCCAAACTGTTGTCCCTGGAAATGCTCTCGTTCAGGCTGGTGGAGACTG
Organism: Ranitomeya imitator; assembly: GCF_032444005.1. Lineage (NCBI taxonomy): Eukaryota > Metazoa > Chordata > Amphibia > Anura > Dendrobatidae > Ranitomeya > Ranitomeya imitator. Next base: position 5,905,385 of record NC_091283.1, on the reverse strand, counting down.
ACAGCTTCCGTGACTTGATGGCATTGGCAGTCCCACAGTACAAGGTGCCCAGCCGCTTTTACTTCAGCAGGCAGGCTGTCCCTGCCCTGCACAGGCATGTTGAGGCAAACATAAAACATGCGCTACTGAACGCCGTCAGTAGCAAGGTCCACCTCACCACCGATGCGTGGACCAGTCAGCATGGACAGGGGCGATATGTTTCCCTCACTGCCCATTGGGTTAATGTTGTTGAGCCAGGTACAGATCGTGCGAGTGGCGCAGGACGTGTCCTGCCCACTCCAAGGATTGCAGGAATCCAGTCTGTACGCATCGACTCCTCCTCTTACACCAGTTCCTCTGATTCCTCTCTGCAGGATCCGTCACAGTCCACCCCCACATGGACCCGTGAACGTTTACCTATGACCGACATGAGCACAGCCGTGGCCAAACGTCAGCAGGCCGTCTTGAAACTAGTTTCATTGGGGCATCGAAGCCACACAGCGCAGGAGCTCTGGAATGCCATAAAGCAGGAGAGCGATGTGTGGTTACTGCCAGCGAATCTCCAGCCAGGCATGGTAGTGTGTGACAATGGCCGAAATCTGGTGGCAGCTTTGGCCCTTGGCAACCTCACTCACATCCCATGTCTGGCACATGTGCTCAATTTGGTTGTGCAGAGTTTTCTGAGGGACTATCCGGATCTTGATGCCCTGCTGCACAAGGTCCGCCTAGAGTGTGCTCACTTGCGGCGTTCCAGCTTGGCCAGATCCCGCATTGCTGCTCTGCAGCGCCGATTCCGCCTTCCGGAACACCGCATCATATGTGACCTACCTACCCGGTGGAATTCCACGTTACATATGTTGGAGCGGTTGTGTGAGCAGCAGCAAGCAGTTATGGAGTACCAGCTGCATCAGGCGCAAAGAAGTCGCAGTCAGCGCCGATCAGACTTCACAACCACAGAGTGGGCCACTATGAAGGACGTCTGCCAGGTTTTGCGTCCTTTTGATTATTCCACGCGGATGGCAAGTGCAGATGATGCACTAGTCAGCATGACTGTCCCCCTTATCTGCCTGCTTCAGCAAACTTTGCAAGGGTTAAGGGATGATGTGGTGGAAGAGGTGGAGGATGAGGAGTCACCTTTTCCATCAGCTTCTGGAGAGTCAGCGCCACGTGGTTCCTCACAAAGGGGTACGCAGGGGCCAATTTGTGAGGAGGATGAGGAGGAGTCAATGGAGGAGGAAGAGCTCCGTCCAGAGGAGGGAGCGACACAATTGTCCAGTGGTCAGTGTGTACAGCGAGGGTGGGGTGATGACGAGCGGGCAGAGATCATGTCTCAAGCAGGGGACAGCGTTTCTGGGCCGGTTGGCACTCTGCAGCACATGGTGGATTTCATGCTGCAGTGCCTGAGAAACGACCGCCGCATCGACCACATTCTCAACATGCCTGATTATTGGGTGTTCACCCTCCTCGATCCTCGCTACCGGGACAACGTCCAAAACCTCATCCCTGCGTTGACCCGGGAGCGTAAATTGCGGGAGTACCACGACACACTGGTGAATTCCATCATCTTCTCCTGTCCAACTGAGAGGAGTGCTGCTAGTGCTTTACAAAGCAGCTCAGTGCGTCGAGGCAGTGGGGGAGGCTCTGCCCAAAGAGGGAGCAGAAGCAGTGCCTCTGCCCAAGGCAAGCCCAGTATGGCACAACTCTGGCACACTTTTGTGTGCCCGCCCCAAATGTCTACACCATCACCGGCGGCTCCAGTCAGCAGGAGGCAACGGTTCCGTCAGATGGTGACAGACTACATGGCTTGCCCTCTTACTGTACTCCCAGACGGCTCTTCCCCGTTCAAGTTTTGGGTCTCTAAGCTGGATACATGGCCAGAGCTAAGCCAGTATGCATTGGAGGTGCTGGCTTGCCCTGCGGCTAGTGTCTTATCGGAACGTGTCTTTAGTGCCGCAGGTGGTGTACTAACAGACCGTCGCATGCGACTATCCTCCGATAACGTTGACCGGCTTACTTTCCTGAAAATGAACCAGGCCTGGATCTCGCAGGAATTTGCCACTCCTCTGCCTGATTAAGTAATTGGGTGTCATCCAGGTCTCCTGCTGTGTTCATCTTTCTACCACCTGAACTGCTATTCCTGGGCTCCAACACCGCCAGTTGCGGCTCAGAAGTGCAGGCTGCACAGTAAAAACATACGACCCAGTGTTATTGGGTTTCAGTAACGTCAGCTGATCCCCAGCTGTGTAGCCGGCAATGTGTCCTGCGACCGCCACGCTGGCACAACAACCTAAATGTAAGGGAACCTGTCCCCCCCCCCCCCCGTCGTTTGTTACTGAAAGAGCCATCTTGTGCAGCAGTAATGCTGCACAAGGAAAAGGTAGCTCTTTTTTTTTAGCTCTTTGCACACGCAGAACTTAACACTTATAAAATGTGTTCACTGATACCGTTATACCGTCCCGGAGCTGGGACTTTCCTTCGTAATGTGACGCAGCACAGCCGTCATTCCTACCCCCTTGGTGCCATGCGCTGCCTCCTCAGCGTTGTTTTAAGCTGTCACGGAGCCTGCGCTGTTCTGTTATCCCTTGGGCATGCCCTATTTGCGCTGCCTGTCTTCTGACATAATTTGGTGTCAGGCTGGCTGCGCCTGTGCGGCCGCGCTGCCCGAGATCCCGCCTCGCAGTGTCTTCTGATTGAGTCACACTGCGGGCCTGGGATCCATGGGCATGCGCAGTGCATATCTTCCCCTCGGGCTCTCGCTCATTTCCCTCCGCCTTCTTTAGACTGTGCGCCGTCAGCTGATCCCTAGCATGCCACGGCCGTGACACCGCACAGTCTGAAGAAGAGGGAAGGAGGGGAGTGAGAGTCGAGGTTATGCACTGTGCATGCCCATGGTTCCAAGGCCCGCAGTGGGATTACGTTAGATGAGACTGCGAGGTGGGATCTGGAGCAGCGTGGACGCACAGGCACTGACAGCCTGACACCAAATTATGTCAGAAGACAGGCAGCGCTAATTGGGCATGGCCAAGGGCTAACAGAACAGCGCAGGCTCCGTGGCAGCTTAAAACAACGCTGAGGAGGCAGCGCACGGCATCAAGGGGATAGGAATGACAGCTGTGCTGTGTCCCATTACGAAGGAAATTCGCACCTCCGGAACGGTTTAACGGTATAAAGGGACACATTTTTAGTGTTTACTTCGGTGTTTGCAAGGAGCATAATTAAAAGAGCAACCTTTTCCTTTTGCATCCTTAGTGCTGCACAACATGGCTCTTTCAGCTACAAACGTCTTGGGGGGGGGGGTTAAAGGTTTCCTTTCAACTTGCTCCAATCAGGCTTCGGCCTACACTCTGTTCCTCTGCTCCTCCTGCTGTCCCTGGGCTCTAACACCGCCAGTTGGTGCCTGGAAGTGCTGTGTGCACAGTCAACAGTCGCTCCTCTGTTATTGGGGTTCAGTAACGTCAGCTGATCCCCAGCTGTGTGTGCGGCAATACCTCCAATCTGCTCCTCCTGCTGTCCCTGGGCTCTAACACCGCCAGTTGGTGCCTGGAAGTGCTGTGTGCACAGTCAACAGTCGCTCCTCTGTTATTGGGGTTCAGTAACGTCAGCTGATCCCCAGCTGTGTATCCGGCAACGTGTCATGCGACCGCCACGCTGGCACAACTAAAATGTAAGGGGACCTGTCCCCCCCCCCCCCCTAGGCGTTTGTTACTGAAAGAGCCACCATGTGCAGCACTAATACTGCACAAGGGAAAGGTCGCTCTTGAAATTATGCTCCTTGCAAACGCTGAACTACACACTCATGTAATGTGTCCCCTCACACCGTCCAACCGTCCCGGAGGTGGGACTTTCCTTTGTAATGTGACACAGCACAGCCGTCATTGCTACCCCCTTGGCACCGTGCGCTGCCTCCTTAGCGTTGTTTGATTCCGTCATGGACCCTGCGCTGTTATGTTATCCCTTGGCCATGCACAGTTTGCGCTGCCCGTCCTCTGACATCATTTGTTGTCGTCCTGGCTGCGCCTGTGCGTCCACGCTGCCCGAAATCACACCTCGCAGTGTCGTCTAATGTGATCCCACAGTGGGCCTGGTATCCATGGCCATGCGCAGTGCATATACTAGCCTCTCACTCCCCTTCTTCACGCTTCTTCAGACTAGGCGGCGTCAGCTGATCCCTAATAGCATGCCACGGCCGTGACGCCGCACAGTCTGAAGAAGCAGGAAGGAGGTGAGTGAGAGGCGATGATATGCACTGCGCATGCCCATGGATCCCTGGCCCGCAGTGGGACTACATTAGATGACACTGCAAGGTTGGATCTCGGGCAGCTTGGACGCACAGGCACTGCCAGCCTGACACCTACATGATGTCAGAAGACGGGCACCGCTAACTGTGCATGGCCAAGGGATAACATTACAGTGCGGGCTCCGTGACAGAACCAAACAACGTTGAGGAGGTGGTGCCCGGCACCAAGGGGGTTGGAATGACGGCTGTGCTGTGTCACATTACAAAGGAAAGTCCCACTTCCGGGATGGTTTGACGGTGTGAGGGGACACATTATATGAGTGTGTACTTCAGCGTTTGCAAGGAGCATAATTTTCGGAGCCACCATTTTCCATGTGCAGTATTACTGCTGTACAAGATGGCTCTTTCAGCAACAAATGCCTGGGGGGGGGGGGTTAAAGGTTCCCTTTCAACTTGCTCCACTGCAGGCTTCGGCCTACACTCTGCTCCTCTTTGATTCCCTGGGTTTCAACACTGTCAGTTGCCACCTGGAAGTGTTGTCTACACAGAAAAAAACACTAGGTGATGTGTCAGTGGGGTTCAGCACCGCCAGCTGTTCCCCTGCTGTGTAGTCGGCAACGTGTCCAGCACAAGCCACGCTGGCACAACAGAACAAAAGCTGCCACCAGTGCAGGCTTCGGCCTACACTCTGCTCCTCTCCTCCTCCTGCTGACCCTGGGCTCAAACACCGCTAGTTTTTGCCCGGAAGTGCTAGCTGCACAGAGAAAAACACCAGCCAATGTGTTAGTGGGGTTCAGCAACGCCAGCTGTTCCCCTGCTGTGTAGCCGGCAACGTGACCTGCAAACGCCATGCAGGCACAGGAACTGAAATTAAAAGGGAACCTGGCCCCACCCCCCCAGGTGTTTCTATGTATAACAGCCACCTAGTACAGCAGTACTGCTGCATTTGTACAAGGTGGCTGACTTTTTCTCCTTGCCCACGTGGAACTCAACACGTACAAAATGTGTCTCATTGAGACCATTCCACTGTCCCTGAGGTGTGACTTTCCTTTGTAATGATACGCAGCACCCCCCTTGGTAGCGTTTCCCGTCTTTTGTCATCATGGTTAGCTGGCTGCGCCTGTGCATCCGCCCTGCTAGAAACAACGCCCCTCGTTGTCATATTTATTTTGTCAGCGAGGGTGTGGTTTATGGGCACGAGCAGTGCATATGTTCGCCTGTCTTAACTCATCTCCTTCCGCCTTCTTCAGACTGTGCGGCCTCCTGGCCGTGGTAGGCGATAAGGGATCAGCTGAGGCCGCCCAGTCTGGAGCAGGTGTAAGGACATGTGTAAGCGGCCAACCTATTTACTGCACAAGGCCACGAATCCCAGCCACGCAGTGTGATTTTTTGAAAACACACTGTGGGTCTGGGATTCATGTCCATCGCTAACCGCAACGGCCGACATGAAATGAGGTCAGAAGACAGGAAGCGCTCACAGCGCATGGCCAAGGGATCACAATAGCGCAGACTCCTGTACAGCAAATAAGAACGCTCAGGAATCTGCGCCCAGTACCTAGGTGCAAATTTTGACACCTGTGCTGCGTCTCGTTAAAAAGACAAGTCACGCCTCCACAACTGTTTGACAGTATAATGGTCTAAATAGTGTACGTGTTTTAGTCAGCGTGTGCAAGGAGCAAAACAAATAGAGCAACCTTTTACTTGTGCAGCATTAATGCTGCACAAGGTGTGGCTCTTGTACCTTGCAACACCTGAGGGGGGGTTAAAGGTAACCTTTGAAATTGGTTCAACTAGGCTTCGGCCTACACTCTGCTCCTCTACTCCTCCTGCTGACCCTGGGCTCAAACACCGCTAGTTTTTGCCCGGAAATGCTAGCTGCACAGAGAAAAACACCAGCCAATGTGTTAGTGGGGTTCAGCACCGCCAGCTGTTCCCCTGCTGTGTAGTCGGCAACGTGTCCAGCACAAGCCACGCTGGCACAACCGACCAAAAGCTGCCACCAGTGCAGGCTTCGGCCTACACTTTGCTCCTCTCCTCCTCCTGCTGACCCTGGGCTCAAACAACGCCAGTTTCTGCCCGGACATGCTAGCTGCACAGAGAAAAACACCAGCCAATGTGTTAGTGGGGTTCAGCACCGCCTGCTGTTCCCCCGCTGTGTAGCCGGCATCGTGTCCAGCACAAGCCACGCTGGCACAACCGACCAAAAGCTGCCACCAGTGCAGGCTTCGGCCTACACTTTGCTCCTCTCCTCCTCCTCCTGCTGACCCTGGGCTCTAACACCGCTAGTTTTTGCCCGGACATGCAATCTGCACAGAGAAAAACACCAGTCAATGTGTCAGTGGGGTTCAGCAACGCCAGCTGTTCCCCTGCTGTGTAGCTTGCAACGTGACCTGCAAACGCCACGCAGGCACATGAACTGAAATTGAAGGGAGCCTGCCCCCCACCCACAGGTGTTTCTATGTATATCAGCCACCTTGTACAGCAGTACTGCTGCATTTGTACGAGGTGGCTGACTGTTTCTCCTTGCCCACGTGGAACTCAACACGTACAAAATGTGTCTCATTAGAGACCATTACAATGTCCCTGAGGTGTGACTTTCCTTTGTAATGACACGCAGCACCACCCTTGTTAGCGCTGCCCGTCTTTTGACATCATTGGTTAGCTGGCTGCGCCTGTGCATCTCCCCTGCTCGAAACAACGGCCCTCGGTGTCTTATTTTTTTGGACAGCGAGGGTGTGATTGATGGGCATGTGCAGTGCATATGTTTGCCTGTGTTCACTCATCTCCTTCCGCCTTCTTCAGACTGGGTGTCCTCATGGCCGCGGCAGGCGATAAGGGATCAGATGAGGCCGCCCAGTCTGAAGCAGGTGTAAGGACATGTGTGAGCGGCAAACATATTTAGTGCACCAGGGCACGAATCCCAGCACCGCAGTGTGATTTTTTAAAAACACACTGTGGGTCTGGGATTCATGTCCATCGCTAACCGCAACGGCCGACATGAAATGAGGTCAGAAGACAGGAAGCGCTCACAGCGCATGGCCAAGGGATCACAATAGCGCAGACTCCTGTACAGCAAATAAGAACGCTCAGGAATCTGCGCCCAGTACCTAGGTGCAAATTTTGACACCTGTGCTGCGTCTCGTTAAAAAGACAAGTCACGCCTCCACAACTGTTTGACAGTATAATGGGCTAAATAGTGTACGTGTTTTAGTCAGCGTGTGCAAGGAGCAAAACAAATAGAGCAACCTTTTACTTGTGCAGCATTAATGCTGCACAAGGTGTGGCTCTTGTACCTTGCAACACCTGAGGGGGGGGTTAAAGGTAACCTTTGAAATTGGTTCAACTAGGCTTCGGCCTACACTCTGCTCCTCTACTCCTCCTGCTGACCCTGGGCTCAAACACCGCTAGTTTTTGCCCGGAAATGCTAGCTGCACAGAGAAAAACACCAGCCAATGTGTTAGTGGGGTTCAGCACCGCCAGCTGTTCCCCTGCTGTGTAGTCGGCAACGTGTCCAGCACAAGCCACGCTGGCACAACCGACCAAAAGCTGCCACCAGTGCAGGCTTCGGCCTACACTTTGCTCCTCTCCTCCTCCTGCTGACCCTGGGCTCAAACAACGCCAGTTTCTGCCCGGACATGCTAGCTGCACAGAGAAAAACACCAGCCAATGTGTTAGTGGGGTTCAGCAACGCCAGCTGTTCCCCTGCTGTGTAGCTTGCAACGTGACCTGCAAACGCCACGCAGGCACATGAACTGAAATTGAAGGGAGCCTGCCCCCCACCCACAGGTGTTTCTATGTATATCAGCCACCTTGTACAGCAGTACTGCTGCATTTGTACGAGGTGGCTGACTTTTTCTCCTTGCCCACGTGGAACTCAACACGTACAAAATGTGTCTCATTAGAGACCATTACAATGTCCCTGAGGTGTGACTTTCCTTTGTAATGACACGCAGCACCCCCATTGTTAGCGCTGCCCGTCTCCTGACATCATTGGTTGGCTGGCTGTGCCTGTGCGTCCCCCCTGCCCGACACAACGCCCCCCGTTGTCTCATATATTTTGACTGCGAGGGTGTGATTGATGGGCACGAGCAGTGCATATGTTCCCCTGTTTTCACTCCCCTCCTTCCGCCTTCTTCTGACTGTGCGGCCTCATGGCCGCGGCATGCGATAAGGGATCAGCTGAGGCCGCCCAGTCTGAAGCAGGTGTAAGGACATGTGTGAGCGGCGATCATATTTACTGCACAAGGCCACGAATCCCAGCACCGCAGTGTGACTTTAGGAAAAGCCACTGTGGGTCTGGGATTTATGGCCATCGTTAACCGCACCGGCCAACATGAAATGAGGTCATGAGACGGCCTGCACTAACAGGGTATTGCCAAGGGATAACACAAGAGCGCAGACTCCTGTACAGCAAATAACAACGCTCAGGAATCTGCGCCCAGTACCTAGGTGCAAATTTTGACACCTGTGCTGCGTCTCGTTAAAAAGACAAGTCACGCCTCCACAACTGTTTGACAGTATAATGGGCTAAATAGTGTACGTGTTTAATTCAGCGTGTGCAAGGAGCAAAATTAAATAGAGCAACCTTTGACTTGTGCATCATTAATGCTGTTCAAGGTGTGGCTCTTGTACCTTGCAACACCTGAGGGGGGGGTTAAAGGTAACCTTTGAAATTGGTTCAACTAGGCTTCGGCCTACACTCTGCTCCTCTACTCCTCCTGCTGACCCTGGGCTCAAACAACGCCAGTTTCTGCCCGGAAATGCTAGCTGCACAGAGAAAAACACCAGCCAATGTGTTAGTGGGGTTCAGCACCGCCAGCTGTTCCCCTGCTGTGTAGTCGGCAACGTGTCCAGCACAAGCCACGCTGGCACAACAGAACAAAAGCTGCCACCAGTGCAGGCTGCGGCCTACACTTTGCTCCTCTCCTCCTCCTCCTGCTGACCCTGGGCTCTAACACCGCTAGTTTTTGCCCGGACATGCAATCTGCACAGAGAAAAACACCAGTCAATGTGTCAGTGGGGTTCAGCAACGCCAGCTGTTCCCCTGCTGTGTAGCTTGCAACGTGACCTGCAAACGCCACGCAGGCACATGAACTGAAATTGAAGGGAGCCTGCCCCCCACCCACAGGTGTTTCTATGTATAACAGCCACCTTGTACAGCAGTACTGCTGCATTTGTACAAGGTGGCTGACTTTTTCTCCTTGCACACGTGGAACTCAACAAGTACAAAATGTGTCTCATTACAGACCATTACAATGTCCCTGAGGTGTGACTTTCCTTTTTAATGACACGCAGCACCCCCATTGTTAGCGCTGCCCGTCTCCTGACATCATTGGTTGGCTGGCTGTGCCTGTGCGTCCCCCCTGCCCGACACAACGCCCCCCGTTGTCTCATATATTTTGACTGCGAGGGTGTGATTGATGGGCACGAGCAGTGCATATGTTCCCCTGTTTTCACTCCCCTCCTTCCGCCTTCTTCTGACTGTGCGGCCTCATGGCCGCGGCATGCGATAAGGGATCAGCTGAGGCCGCCCAGTCTGAAGCAGGTGTAAGGACATGTGTGAGCGGCGAACATATTTACTGCACAAGGCCACGAATCCCAGCACCGCAGTGTGACTTTAGGAAAAGCCACTATGGGTCTGGGATTTATGGCCATCGTTAACCGCACCGGCCAACATGAAATGAGGTCATGAGACGGCCTGCACTAACAGGGTATTGCCAAGGGATAACACAATAGCGCAGACTCCTGTACAGCAAATAACAACGCTCAGGAATCTGCGCCCAGTACCTAGGTGCAAATTTTGACACCTGTGCTGCGTCTCGTTAAAAAGACAAGTCACGCCTCCACAACTGTTTGACAGTATAATGGGCTAAATAGTGTACGTGTTTAATTCAGCGTGTGCAAGGAGCAAAATTAAATAGAGCAACCTTTGACTTGTGCATCATTAATGCTGTTCAAGGTGTGGCTCTTGTACCTTGCAACACCTGAGGGGGGGGGTTAAAGGTAACCTTTGAAATTGGTTCAACTAGGCTTCGGCCTACACTCTGCTCCTCTACTCCTCCTGCTGACCCTGGGCTCAAACACCGCTAGTTTTTGCCCGGAAATGCTAGCTGCACAGAGAAAAACACCAGCCAATGTGTTAGTGGGGTTCAGCACCGCCAGCTGTTCCCCCGCTGTGTAGCCGGCATCGTGTCCAGCACAAGCCACGCTGGCACAACCGACCAAAAGCTGCCACCAGTGCAGGCTTCGGCCTACACTTTGCTCCTCTCCTCCTCCTCCTGCTGACCCTGGGCTCTAACACCGCTAGTTTTTGCCCGGACATGCAATCTGCACAGAGAAAAACACCAGTCAATGTGTCAGTGGGGTTCAGCAACGCCAGCTGTTCCCCTGCTGTGTAGCTTGCAACGTGACCTGCAAACGCCACGCAGGCACATGAACTGAAATTGAAGGGAGCCTGCCCCCCACCCACAGGTGTTTCTATGTATAACAGCCACCTTGTACAGCAGTACTGCTGCATTTGTACGAGGTGGCTGACTTTTTCTCCTTGCCCACGTGGAACTCAACACGTACAAAATGTGTCTCATTAGAGACCATTACAATGTCCCTGAGGTGTGACTTTCCTTTGTAATGACACGCAGCACCACCCTTGTTAGCGCTGCCCGTCTTTTGACATCATTGGTTAGCTGGCTGCGCCTGTGCATCTCCCCTGCTCGAAACAACGGCCCTCGGTGTCTTATTTTTTTGGACAGCGAGGGTGTGATTGATGGGCATGTGCAGTGCATATGTTTGCCTGTGTTCACTCATCTCCTTCCGCCTTCTTCAGACTGGGTGTCCTCATGGCCTCGGCAGGCGATAAGGGATCAGATGAGGCCGTCCAGTCTGAAGCAGGTGTAAGGACATGTGTGAGCGGCAAACATATTTACTGCACCAGGGCACGAATCCCAGCACCGCAGTGTGATTTTTTAAAAACACACTGTGGGTCTGGGATTCATGTCCATCGCTAACCGCAACGGCCAACATGAAATGAGGTCATAAGACAGGAAGCGCTCACAGCGCATGGCCAAAGGATCACAAGAGCGCAGACTCCTGTACAGCAACTAACAACGCTCAGGAAGCTGCGCCCATGCAAAAAGGTGTTGTTTTCGACACCTGTGCTGCTTTTCTTTAAAAAGACAAGTCACGCCTCCACTACTGTTAAACAGTATAATGGGCTAAATAGTCTACGTGTTGCATTCAGCTTGTGCAAGTAGACAAATTAATAGAGCAACCTTTTACTTGTGCAGCATTAATGCTGCAGAAGGAGTGGCTCTTGTTCTTTGTAACACCTGAGGGGGGGTTAAAGGTAATCTTTGAAATTGGTTCAACTAGGCTTCGGCCTACACTCTGCTCCTCTCCTCCTCCTGCTGACCCTGGGCTCTAACAACGCTAGTTTTTGCCCGGAAATGCTAGCTGCACAGAGAAAAACACCAGCCAATGTGTTAGTGGGGTTCAGCACCGCCAGCTGTTCCCCTGCTGTGTAGTCGGCAACGTGTCCAGCACAAGCCACGCTGGCACAACCGACCAAAAGCTGCCACCAGTGCAGGCTTCGGCCTACACTTTGCTCCTCTCCTCCTCCTGCTGACCCTGGGCTCAAACAACGCCAGTTTCTGCCCGGACATGCTAGCTGCACAGAGAAAAACACCAGCCAATGTGTTAGTGGGGTTCAGCAACGCCAGCTGTTCCCCCGCTGTGTAGCCGGCATCGTGTCCAGCACAAGCCACGCTGGCACAACCGACCAAAAGCTGCCACCAGTGCAGGCTTCGGCCTACACTTTGCTCCTCTCCTCCTCCTCCTGCTGACCCTGGGCTCAAACACCGCTAGTTTTTGCCCGGAAATGCTAGCTGCACAGAGAAAAACACCAGCCAATGTGTTAGTGGGGTTCAGCACCGCCAGCTGTTCCCCTGCTGTGCAGCTTGCAACGTGACCTGCAAACGCCACGCAGGCACATGAACTGAAATTGAAGGGAGCCTGGCCCCCACCCCCAGGTGTTTCTATGTATAACAGCCACCTTGTACAGCAGTACTGCTGCATTTGTACAAGGTGGCTGATGTTTTCTCCTTGCCCACGTGGAACTCAACACGTACAAAATGTGTCTCTTTGAGACCATTCCACTGTCCCTGAGGTGTGACTTTCCTTTCTAATGATACGCAGCACCCCCCTTGGTAGCGCTTCCCGTCTTCTGACATCATTGGTTGGCTACTTGCGCCTGTTCGTCCGCCCTGCCTGAATAAAATGCTCCTCGTTGTCTTAATTATTTTGACTGCGAGGGTGTGATTGATGGGCACGAGCAGTGCATATCTTCGCCTGTCTTAACTCATCTCCTTCAGCCTTCTTCAGACTGTGCAGCCTCATGGCCGCGGCATGCGAGAAGGGATCAGCAGAGGCCGCCCAGTCTGAAGCAGGTGTAAGGACGTGTGTGAGCGGCCAAAATATTTACTGCTCAAGGCCACGAATCCCAGCACCGCAGTGTGGCTTTATGAAAAGACACTGTGGGTCTGGGATTTATGGCCATCGTTAACCGCACCGGCCAACATGAAATGATGTCATAAGATGGGCAGCGCTAACAGGGCATTGCCAAGGGATAACACAAGAGCGCAGACTCCTGTACAGCAAATAACAACGCTCAGGAAGCTGCTCCAAGCACCAAGGCGTTATTTTGGACACCTGTGCTGCGTCTCATCAAAAAACCAAGTCACGCATCCACTACAGTTTGACTGTAGAATGGGGTAAATTGTGTATGTCTTTCATTCAGCGTGTGCAAGTAGACAAATTAATAGAGCAACCTTTCACTTGTGCAGCATTAATACTGCACAAGGTGTGTCTCTTGTACTTTGTAACACCTGAGGGGGGGGTTAAAGGTTTCCTTTGAAATTGGTTCAACTAAGCTTCGGCCTACACTCTGCTCCTCTCCTCCTCCTCCTGCTTCAACACGGGCTCTAACATCGCTAGTTTTTGCCCGCAAGTGCTAGCTGCACAGAGAAAAACACACGCCATTGTGTTAGTGGGGTTCAGCAACGCCAGCTGTTCCCCCAGTGTGTAGCCGGCAAAGTGTCCTGCAAACGCAACGCAGACACAAAGCTGCCTCCAGTGCAGGCTTCGGCCTACACTCATCTCCCCCTGCTTACCCTTTGCTCCAACACCGCTAGTTGGGGCTCTAGGAAGACAATCTTTAATAGGCAAGGCAACGCATCCGGGTTCCAGCACCGCCAGCTGGTTCTCGGCAGTGTTCTTGTCACAGGTACTCCCTCGTGCCAAGCCTGGTTTCAGCACCGTCAGCTGTTTCCGGGTTGTGTCAAGCTCACTGAGACACCTATGCTTGCCTCGTCGTGGTGCGGTCGGGTTAGCCAACTCCAGGGTGCCTCCAGTTTAGGAGCTTCCTATGTGGGCTGCGTGAACTGGTAGTCAAGGCTGGTTCTGTAGTGCCAGTAGGCCCAGCTCCCCCTGTAGGACTGTTGGGGTTCGGTAACTGCGGCTGCCTCGCGGCCTAGCTGTTCTCTCCTCTCCTGTGGGCCTTGGGGTCCACCACCTGGTTCCAGCACCGTCAGCTGGTTCCGGGCCGAGCCTTTGGCTTAGGTGCCTCCTCCTGGGTATCCGAGTTCCGCCAACGCCAGGCGGTCCTTGGTAGTGCTTTTAAGCGCGGGCACCTACAGCTTAGTAACCGGGTTCCAGCACCGTCAGCTGGTCCTCGGTCGTGCCATTGGCTCTTGCACACTGGGGCAACGCATCCGGGTTCCAGCACCGCCAGCTGGTTCTCGGCAGTGTTTTTGTCACAGGTACTCCCTCGTGCCAAGCCTGGTTTCAGCACCGTCAGCTGTTTCCGGGTTGTGTCAAGCTCACTGAGACACCTATGCTTGCCTCGTCGTGGTGCGGTCGGGTTAGCCAACTCCAGGGTGCCTCCAGTTTAGGAGCTTCCTATGTGGGCTGCGTGAACTGGTAGTCAAGGCTGGTTCTGTAGTGCCAGTAGGCCCAGCTCCCCCTGTAGGACTGTTGGGGTTCGGTAACTGCGGCTGCCTCGCGGCCTAGCTGTTCTCTCCTCTCCTGTGGGCCTTGGGGTCCACCACCTGGTTCCAGCACCGTCAGCTGGTTCCGGGCCGAGCCTTTGGCTTAGGTGCCTCCTCCTGGGTATCCGAGTTCCGCCAACGCCAGGCGGTCCTTGGTAGTGCTTTTAAGCGCGGGCACCTACAGCTTAGTAACCGGGTTCCAGCACCGTCAGCTGGTCCTCGGTCGTGCCATTGGCTCTTGCACACTGGGGCAACGCATCCGGGTTCCAGCACCGCCAGCTGGTTCTCGGCAGTGTTTTTGTCACAGGTACTCCCTCGTGCCAAGCCTGGTTTCAGCACCGTCAGCTGTTTCCGGGTTGTGTCAAGCTCACTGAGACACCTATGCTTGCCTCGTCGTGGTGCGGTCGGGTTAGCCAACTCCAGGGTGCCTCCAGTTTAGGAGCTTCCTATGTGGGCTGCGTGAACTGGTAGTCAAGGCTGGTTCTGTAGTGCCAGTAGGCCCAGCTCCCCCTGTAGGACTGTTGGGGTTCGGTAACTGCGGCTGCCTCGCGGCCTAGCTGTTCTCTCCTCTCCTGTGGACCTTCGGGTCCACCACCTGGTTCCAGCACCGTCAGCTGGTTCCGGGCCGAGCCTTTGGCTTAGGTGCCTCCTCCTGGGTATCCGAGTTCCGCCAACGCCAGGCGGTCCTTGGTAGTGCTTTTAAGCGCGGGCACCTACAGCTTAGTAACCGGGTTCCAGCACCGTCAGCTGGTCCTCGGTCGTGCCATTGGCTCTTGCACACTGGGGCAACGCATCCGGGTTCCAGCACCGCCAGCTGGTTCTCGGCAGTGTTTTTGTCACAGGTACTCCCTCGTGCCAAGCCTGGTTTCAGCACCGTCAGCTGTTTCCGGGTTGTGTCAAGCTCACTGAGACACCTATGCTTGCCTCGTCGTGGTGCGGTCGGGTTAGCCAACTCCAGGGTGCCTCCAGTTTAGGAGCTTCCTATGTGGGCTGCGTGAACTGGTAGTCAAGGCTGGTTCTGTAGTGCCAGTAGGCCCAGCTCCCCCTGTAGGACTGTTGGGGTTCGGTAACTGCGGCTGCCTCGCGGCCTAGCTGTTCTCTCCTCTCCTGTGGACCTTCGGGTCCACCACCTGGTTCCAGCACCGTCAGCTGGTTCCGGGCCGAGCCTTTGGCTTAGGTGCCTCCTCCTGGGTATCCGAGTTCCGCCAACGCCAGGCGGTCCTTGGTAGTGCTTTTAAGCGCGGGCACCTACAGCTTAGTAACCGGGTTCCAGCACCGTCAGCTGGTCCTCGGTCGTGCCATTGGCTCTTGCACACTGGGGCAACGCATCCGGGTTCCAGCACCGCCAGCTGGTTCTCGGCAGTGTTTTTGTCACAGGTACTCCCTCGTGCCAAGCCTGGTTTCAGCACCGTCAGCTGTTTCCGGGTTGTGTCAAGCTCACTGAGACACCTATGCTTGCCTCGTCGTGGTGCGGTCGGGTTAGCCAACTCCAGGGTGCCTCCAGTTTAGGAGCTTCCTATGTGGGCTGCGTGAACTGGTAGTCAAGGCTGGTTCTGTAGTGCCAGTAGGCCCAGCTCCCCCTGTAGGACTGTTGGGGTTCGGTAACTGCGGCTGCCTCGCGGCCTAGCTGTTCTCTCCTCTCCTGTGGACCTTCGGGTCCACCACCTGGTTCCAGCACCGTCAGCTGGTTCCGGGCCGAGCCTTTGGCTTAGGTGCCTCCTCCTGGGTATCCGAGTTCCGCCAACGCCAGGCGGTCCTTGGTAGTGCTTTTAAGCGCGGGCACCTACAGCTTAGTAACCGGGTTCCAGCACCGTCAGCTGGTCCTCGGTCGTGCCATTGGCTCTTGCACACTGGGGCAACGCATCCGGGTTCCAGCACCGCCAGCTGGTTCTCGGCAGTGTTTTTGTCACAGGTACTCCCTCGTGCCAAGCCTGGTTTCAGCACCGTCAGCTGTTTCCGGGTTGTGTCAAGCTCACTGAGACACCTATGCTTGCCTCGTCGTGGTGCGGTCGGGTTAGCCAACTCCAGGGTGCCTCCAGTTTAGGAGCTTCCTATGTGGGCTGCGTGAACTGGTAGTCAAGGCTGGTTCTGTAGTGCCAGTAGGCCCAGCTCCCCCTGTAGGACTGTTGGGGTTCGGTAACTGCGGCTGCCTCGCGGCCTAGCTGTTCTCTCCTCTCCTGTGGACCTTCGGGTCCACCACCTGGTTCCAGCACCGTCAGCTGGTTCTCGGCAGTGTCTTTTGCTCTTGTACCTTCTGCTCCCCATCCTGGTTCCAGTACCGTCAGCTGGTTCCGGGCAGAGCCTTTGGCTTAGGTGCCTCCTTCTGGGTATCCAAGTTCCACCAACGTCAGGTGGTCCTTGGTAGTGCTTTCAGGCACGGGTACCTCCTG
The DNA here is from genome assembly GCF_032444005.1 of Ranitomeya imitator. Taxonomy (NCBI): domain Eukaryota; kingdom Metazoa; phylum Chordata; class Amphibia; order Anura; family Dendrobatidae; genus Ranitomeya; species Ranitomeya imitator. The sequence goes on along the minus strand of NC_091283.1, from coordinate 5,888,739 downwards.
CTTAGTAACCGGGTTCCAGTAACGTCAGCTGGTCCTCGGTAGTTCCATTGGCTCTTGGACCTTCGGCTACCCATCCGGGTTCCAGTACCGTCAGCTGGTTCTCGGCAGTGTCTTTTGCTCTTGTACCTTCTGCTCCCCATCCTGGTTCCAGTAACGTCAGCTGGTTCCGGGCAGAGCCTTTGGCTTAGGTGCCTCCTTCTGGGTATCCGAGTTCCGTCAACGTCAGGCGGTCCTTGGTAGTGCTTTTTAGCACGGGTACCTCCTGCTTAGTAACCGGGTTCCAGTAACGTCAGCTGGTCCTCGGTAGTTCCATAGGCTCTTGAACCTTCGGGTAGCCATCCGAGTTCCAGTTCCATCAGCTGGTTCTTGGCATTTTCTCAGCCTTCTTGTACCTTCTGCTACATTTCCAAGTTGAAGACCCTAACGTCGACGACCCGGAAGACCACCACGATGACGACGACACGGAAGACCACCCCGATGACGACGACGACGACGGCGGAGACGACGACGGCGGAGATGACGACACTGGAGACGACGACCCTGGAGACGACAACATGGAAGACCGAGAAGCAGAAGAACAAGAGGCTGCAGAACAAAGAGCAGAAGAACATTAAGCATAAGACTTAATATCAGAGCAAAAGATATTATCTAAATTATATGCAGAAGAAGACTAAGCAGTGTATGGGGGTGAGTCCGTTCCTCCTCGTGGTGCCCCTGGATAAAGCCTGATGCTGCAGGCCAAACTGAACGCGGACAAATGTAACTTTTGTGACTGGCAGAACGGAAGGTGTAATCTTCAAACTTTTATAGATAACAACTACGGGAATGCCTGTCACAAATGAGAATATGATGAAGAAGTAGAATAGGAAGAATAATAACAGTGGAATAAAAAGAATATGTAGAATAAGAAGAATAATAATAGTTGAATAAAATGAATATGAAGAATGTAATAAAAAAAAAAAAATAGGTAGAAGATGAAGAAGAAGATGAATAAGGTGAAGAAGTTGATGTCAAAGATGCTGATGATGATGAAGATGAAAGTGTGGGAAAAGAAAAAAAAAAAGAAAAAAAAGAAGGGGAAGGGCGTGGAATAGTGAAACATCAATATCTGACAAAATAAAAAAAAAATTTACATAGTCAATATCTTTGTCACTCCGAACGTCTTAAAAAAAAACAAAAAACATGCTATTCTATTTGATTGGGATAAACCTCTATGACTTTAATGTCTCCGCCACCTCCCCAAATACATCCGGCATTATTCTTAGTTGTTTTCCTTCATGTAGAATGAACCTACAAGGAAAGAAAGGGTTTATTTTAATTCCGATATTTTGGTCCCATTGACTTGCATTGGGATCGGGTATCGGTATCGGCGATATCCGATATTTTTTGAATATCGGCCGATCCAAACCGATACCGATACTTTCCGATATCGGAAGGTATCGCTCAACACTAATGACTAGGTTATTTTTTTATCTAAGTGGTAAAAAAAATTCCAAACTTTGCTAAAAAAAAATTGCGCAATTTTCCGATACCCGTAGTGTCTCCATTTTTCGTGATCTGGGGTTGAGTGAGGGCTTATTTTTTGCGTGCCGCGCTGACGTTTTTAATGATTTCATTTTGGTGCAGAAATGTTTTGTTTGATCGCCCCTAATTGCATTTTAATGCAATGTCGTGGCGACCAAAAAAACGTAATTCTGGCATTTCAAATCTTTTTCTCGCTACACCATTTAGCGATCAGGTTAATGCTTTTTTTTTTGCGATTCTGAATGCGGCGATACCAAATATGTGTATATTTGATTTTTTTATTGTTTTATTTTGAACGGGGCGAATGGGGGGTGATTTAAACTTTTATATTTTTTTTACTTTTTTCATACTTTTTAAAACATTTTCTTTTTGCTTTTGGCATGCTTCAATAGCCTCCATGGGAGGCGAGAAGCTGGCACAACTGGATCGGCTCTGCTACATAGGAGCGATCATCAGATCGCTCCTATGTAGTAGATTCGCTGCATTGCTATGAGCGCTGACTACAGAGTGGCGCTTATAGCAATCCGACATCAACAACCATAGATGTCTTCAATAGACCTCTGATTGTCATGCTGACGCAATGCTGAGCCCTAATCAGGTGACGGGGGTCAGCGATGCGCTCATTCCCGGCTGATGGCTGGAAGTGGCAGTTAAATGCTGCTGTTAGCTGCATTTAACTAGTTAATAGTGGCGGGTGGATCGTGATTCCACCCGTCGCTATTGCGGGCACATGTCAGCTAACATGTCCCAACTTTCATGTGGGCTCACCGCCGGAGCCTGCATCAAAGCAGGGGTTTTGACCTCAGACATACTATCCCGTCCGAGGTCAGAGAGGGGTTAAATTGGAGGCCAGCTGGGTATTATGATAAATCTGACATCAAGCTGTGCAGTGGTAAAAAAACATATGTAAGACCTCTCAGTGGGATTCTTCTGTAGCCCAGCTCCCTCCAGCTCTGGCCGGTCACCATGACACGGATTAGACCCCACTCGGCCCCACGTGACATCAGGACACCGCGAGGTCTGGTCATCTAAGGAATCGTGAAGAATGATCAGAGCCCAATGGGGCAACTTCTTCATATGGGAAATTCCATTTGTATCTAATAAATATGAAGAAAACTCAATTTCCCAAATTCATCGGAACTCCAATGTGGGCCGTTCTGCTCATCTTCAATAACTGCCGAAATTCAGCTGCTACTGTAACATCCAAAGACATTTTTACAAGTCATTCTTCAGGTTTGGAGCATAAAATGGCTTTAGGAGCTTAGCTATTTCTGATAAGATCACTCCACGTTGGCGGCTTCCATCGCAGGTTGCGAGTGACATTTGGCCTCATTTTTCTATTACTCTATAAACATAAACAGAAGCGCGGTTTTGGATTTACCGCTCACCTCCTCGATACGACTTGTCCTTCCCAATGGGGATATCACTTGGCTTTTCAAGCTTTCAGAGCTCTTCATCTTCACAGCCCTCGTGTTTTGTTAAATTTCTGTAATGTCAAAGACCCAACTCTTTTTTTATTTTTTTCAGAAACTTACATTTTTTTTTTCTTTAATAATCTTAAAATCCACATCGTTAGAAAGAGATGATTCGGCGCCATTGAGTTTGACATTTTTGCGTTTGCCTCCTTGTGTTTGTGTTTATCTCATAAGATTCAAACATGTTTTGAAAATGTGTTAAGAGTAATACACAAAAGTCAGAGGAAAAAAGAAGACGAGTTTTCCTGACACACTGGGGAACCTTTTTAAGGAAGCAAACAGAGAGAAAGTTCTTTTTATATGTTGATTCTATTTCCCCTGAAGGGGGCACTGCTCTTTGATATGAATTTCAAAGCCTCTTTTCTTCTTGACATTGCAGATGCCAAAGAGTTTTGTACAGTGGCTTAGATGGGCAAGAGCGGACCCTCGACAAGGCCCATCTCCATGAAAGCAAATACTGATGGGTTCTTAAAGGGAGACTCCATCACTAGGAGTCCATGTTTCTCATTACAAGAAATCGTATACTCACCGCTCTTCTTTCAGTGGTGAAACATTTGATGAAGTTTCAGCCATAGCCAAGCTTAAAAGTGAACCTGACAGAGGATACATTCGTTCCATGGACTGGACACCATATATCAGCTGACAGATTCCCATTTTTGAAGCTCCATATCTGACAAAAAGGTAGAATGAGAGTCTCTTCTGTAACACAGAAAGTTCTGCCGTATTTACACTTCTAGAGGAGATGTTTACCACCATTTTTACCTGGGTGCGGGTCACTCGGGTGGAATCTTACACTGGCCCCCTCGTATGGACCTTTTGGTCTAGTGCATTTTTTTTTGCTGGCTTAAAAAACGAGAAGAATGTTTTGGAAGGTCCTCAACAGGCACTGTGACCTTCAATCCTTCCTATAACCGTCTTTGATTATTCACTTGCAGTTATTCGTATTGTATCCCCCTCTTATCATTTAATATTTAAAGATTGTGATTTGTTCTTCAACCCTTTTCTCCATAGGTGTTTGTTGTTGCCCAGATTAGATGTGGAATGGCTTCTTTTTCTCTTATAGATCCCTCTCCAGCCCCCCAATCTCTGACGTATGACCGCCACATGTATCTCCGCACTCTGAGTCTCTTCTGTTCCGAACCAATTTACCGCACCTTTCCCATTGCTGTATATTGTGGAACGCATCTCCTAAGTGCTGACACACAACTCTGCCGCCTGGTTCTTTCACAGTCGCCCAGGACCCGTCCACGTCACTAGTCGTGACATCACTTCCGGTCGTATCCCCGTGGTCCGAATGGTCGATTTGCATGGCAAACCCCGTCCCTGGTCCTTTCAGTCAAGGAGTTCACCACTGCACTCTAGCGGTGGACATGTTGCTCTCACTACCCCGCGCTCCCCTAGACCACCAACTGATGGGTAACCACCACTAACCAGCTCACCACCTCTCTTCGCTAGGTGTTCCTTCATTTGTGTTTATTTCTTTCAGCAGACATCATTTCTCTGAACACTGAGTCCATTATATCCACAAGCTTCCACAGTGTCTTTTTATAGATACTGGTTACTTCTCCTATCAATCTACATTCATCTGCTGAATATTCTCTACTCTTTATTTGACCTATGGACTATATTACTGTGATACTATTGATCCTCTTCATGGAATATGATATTCACCTATGTTAACTGCAATGGCTGTGTATATTTTTGTTGTTTATATATATTTTCTCTGTTTGTAACAATTTTTTAGTACTTTGATCAAGGTCCACAAGGACCAAAACGTCACACCTGTGCTGTAATATATACATTAGAGTCTACTCTTATCACAACTACCTGAGTGCCAAGATCATCTTCTTATTCAGGGTGTGGGACCCTGCTTGTGCACCATTCTCTTGGAGTGCCGCTATCTCTTTCACTACGTATCTCCTAGTAGTATAGGCTGGATGTGAGGTCTGTGTCTCTCTCCCCAGTAATATAGGCTGGATGTGAGCTCTGTGTGTCTCTCCCAGTAATATAGGCTGGATGTGAGGTCTGTGTGTCTCCCAGTAATATAGGCTGGATGTGAGCTCTGTGTGTCTCTCCCAGTAATATAGGCTGGATGTGAGGTCTGTGTCTCTCCCAGTAATATATATTGGATGTGAGGTCTGTGTGTCTCCCAGTAATATAGGCTGGATGTGAGGTCTGTGTGTCTCCCAGTAATATAGGCTGGATGTGAGGTCTGTGTCTCTCCCAGTAATATAGGCTGGATGTGAGGTCTCTGTGTGTCTCTCCCAGTAATATAGGCAGGATGTGAGGTCTGTGTGCCTCTCCCAGTAATATAGGCTGGATGTGAGCTCTTTGTGTCTCTCCCAGTAATATAGGCTGGATGTGAGGTCTGTGTGTCTCCCAGTAATATAGGCTGGATGTGAGCTCTGTGTGTTTCCCCCAGTAATATAGGCTGGATGTGAGGTCTGTGTGTCTCCCAGTAATATAGGCTGGATGTGAGGTCTGTGTCTCTCCCAGTAACATAGTAACATAGTAACATAGTAACATAGTTAGTAAGGCCGAAAAAAGACATTTGTCCATCCAGTTCAGCCTATATTCCATCATAATAAATCCCCAGATCTACGTCCTTCTACAGAACCTAATAATTGTATGATACAATATTGTTCTGCTCCAGGAAGACATCCAGGCCTCTCTTGAACCCCTCGACTGAGTTCGCCATCACCACCTCCTCAGGCAAGCAATTCCAGATTCTCACTGCCCTAACAGTAAAGAATCCTCTTCTATGTTGGTGGAAAAACCTTCTCTCCTCCAGACGCAAAGAATGCCCCCTTGTGCCCGTCACCTTCCTTGGTATAAACAGATCCTCAGCGAGATATTTGTATTGTCCCCTTATATACTTATACATGGTTATTAGATCGCCCCTCAGTCGTCTTTTTTCTAGACTAAATAATCCTAATTTCGCTAATCTATCTGGGTATTGTAGTTCTCCCATCCCCTTTATTAATTTTGTTGCCCTCCTTTGTACTCTCTCTAGTTCCATTATATCCTTCCTGAGCACCGGTGCCCAAAACTGGACACAGTACTCCATGTGCGGTCTAACTAGGGATTTGTACAGAGGCAGTATAATGCTCTCATCATGTGTATCCAGACCTCTTTTAATGCACCCCATGATCCTGTTTGCCTTGGCAGCTGCTGCCTGGCACTGGCTGCTCCAGGTAAGTTTATCATTAACTAGGATCCCCAAGTCCTTCTCCCTGTCAGATTTACCCAGTGGTTTCCCGTTCAGTGTGTAATGGTGATATTGATTCCCTCTTCCCATGTGTATAACCTTACATTTATCATTGTTAAACCTCATCTGCCACCTTTCAGCCCAAGTTTCCAACTTATCCAGATCCATCTGTAGCAGAATACTATCTTCTCTTGTATTAACTGCTTTACATAGTTTTGTATCATCTGCAAATATCGATATTTTACTGTGTAAACCTTCTACCAGATCATTAATGAATATGTTGAAGAGAACAGGTCCCAATACTGACCCCTGCGGTACCCCACTGGTCACAGCGACCCAGTTAGAGACTATACCATTTATAACCACCCTCTGCTTTCTATCACTAAGCCAGTTACTAACCCATTTACACACATTTTCCCCCAGACCAAGCATTCTCATTTTGTGTACCAACCTCTTGTGCGGCACGGTATCAAACGCTTTGGAAAAATCGAGATATACCACGTCCAATGACTCACCGTGGTCCAGTCTATAGCTTACCTCTTCATAAAAACTGATTAGATTGGTTTGACAGGAGCGATTTCTCATAAACCCATGCTGATATGGAGTTAAACAGTTATTCTCATTGAGATAATCCAGAATAACATCCCTCAGAAACCCTTCAAATATTTTACCAACAATAGAGGTTAGACTTACTGGCCTATAATTTCCAGGTTCACTTTTAGAGCCCTTTTTGAATATTGGCACCACATTTGCTATGCGCCAGTCCTGCGGAACAGACCCTGTCGCTATAGAGTCACTAAAAATAAGAAATAATGGTTTATCTATTACATTACTTAGTTCTCTTAGTACTCGTGGGTGTATGCCATCCGGACCCGGAGATTTATCTATTTTAATCTTATTTAGCCGGTTTCGCACCTCTTCTTGGGTTAGATTGGTGACCCTTAATATAGGGTTTTCATTGTTTCTTGGGATTTCACCTAGCATTTCATTTTCCACCGTGAATACCGTGGAGAAGAAGGTGTTTAATATGTTAGCTTTTTCCTCGTCATCTACAACCATTCTTTCCTCACTATTTTTTAAGGGGCCTACATTTTCAGTTTTTATTCTTTTACTATTGATATAGTTGAAGAACAGTTTGGGATTAGTTTTACTCTCCTTAGCAATGTGCTTCTCTGTTTCCTTTTTGGCAGCTTTAATTAGTTTTTTAGATAAAGTATTTTTCTCCCTATAGTTTTTTAGAGCTTCAATGGTGCCATCCTGCTTTAGTAGTGCAAATGCTTTCTTTTTACTGTTAATTGCCTGTCTTACTTCTTTGTTTAGCCACATTGGGTTTTTCCTATTTCTAGTCCTTTTATTCCCACAAGGTATAAACCGCTTACACTGCCTATTTAGGATGTTCTTAAACATTTCCCATTTATTATCTGTATTCTCATTTCTGAGGATATTGTCCCAGTCTACCAGATTAAGGGCATCTCTAAGCTGTTCAAACTTTGCCTTCCTAAAGTTCAATGTTTTTGTGACTCCCTGACAAGTCCCCCTAGTGAAAGACAGGTGAAACTGTACAATATTGTGGTCGCTATTTCCTAAATGCCCAACCACCTGCAGATTTGTTATTCTGTCAGGTCTATTAGATAGTATTAGGTCTAAAAGTGCTGCTCCTCTGGTTGGATTCTGCACCAATTGTGAAAGATAATTTTTCTTGGTTATTAGCAGAAACCTGTTGCCTTTATGGGTTTCACAGGTTTCTGTTTCCCAGTTAATATCCGGGTAGTTAAAGTCCCCCATAACCAGGACCTCATTATGGGTTGCAGCTTCATCTATCTGCTTTAGAAGTAGACTTTCCATGCTTTCTGTTATATTTGGGGGTTTGTAACAGACCCCAATGAGAATTTTGTTACCATTTTTCCCTCCATGAATTTCAACCCATATGGACTCGACATCCTCATTCCCTTCGCTAATATCCTCCCTTAAAGTGGACTTTAGACAAGACTTTACATAGAGACAAACCCCTCCTCCTCTCCGATTTTTACGATCCTTTCTAAACAGACTGTAACCCTTTAAGTTAACTGCCCAGTCATAGCTTTCATCTAACCATGTCTCGGTTATTCCCACTATGTCAAAGTTACCTGTAGATATTTCTGCTTCTAGTTCTTCCATCTTGTTTGTCAGGCTTCTGGCGTTTGCGAGCATGCAGTTCAGAGGATTTTGTTTTGTTCCAATCTCCTCACTGTGGATTGTTTTAGAAATGTTCTTACCTCCCTTCTGAGTATGTTTTCCTGGGTCGTCTTTGTTCGAGTCTAATGTTTTTCTTCCCGTCCCCTCTTCTTCTAGTTTAACGCCCTCCTGATGAGTGTAGCGAGTCTTCTGGCGAATGTGTGTTTCCCAGGTTTGTTGAGGTGTAGTCCGTCTCTGGCGAGGAGTCCATCATAACAGTAATTCACACCGTGGTCCAGGAATCCAAATCCTTGTTGTCTGCACCATCGTCTTAGCCAGTTGTTTGCATCAAGGATCCTGTTCCATCTCCTGGTGCCATGCCCGTCTACTGGAAGGATAGAAGAAAAAACTACCTGTGCATCCAGTTCCTTTACTTTCTTCCCCAACTCTTCAAAGTCCTTGCAGATTGTCGGTAGGTCCTTCCTTGCCGTGTCATTGGTGCCAACATGTATCAGAAGAAATGGGTGGACGTCCTTGGAGCTGAAGAGCTTTGGTATCCTATCGGTCACATCCTTGATCATCGCACCTGGAAGGCAGCATACTTCTCTTGCAGTTATGTCCGGTCTGCAGATGGCTGCTTCTGTGCCTCTCAGTAGTGAGTCTCCCACCACCACCACTCTTCGTTGCTTCTTGGCTGTACTTTTTGCTGTCACTTGTTGCTGTGTGCCCTTTTCTTTTTTGCTTGCTGGTATTGCTTCATTCTTAGGTGTGCCATCTTCATCCTCTACAAAGATTTGATATCGGTTCTTCAGTTGTGTGGTTGGTGATTTCTCCATGGTCTTCTTGCTTCTTTTGGTCACATGCTTCCACTCATCTGCTTTTGGAGGTTCTCTGACACTTTTTGCACCTTCTGTGACCAGTAGAGATGCTTCTGTTCTGTCTAGAAAGTCTTCATTCTCTTTGATGAGTTTCAAAGTTGCTATTCTTTCTTCCAGACCCCGCACCTTTTCTTCTAAAAGGGCCACTAGTCTACACTTCTGACAGGTGAAATTGGATTCTTCTTCTGGTCGATCTGTGAACATGTAGCACATGCTGCAGCTCACCATGTAGGTTGTCACATCTGCCATGTTGCTCCTAGATCCTGCTGACTTGCTGTGTGTTTTCCTTCTTGTGTAATCTACTCAGCCAAGCTCTCTTGCAATAATGTCCTACAGGCAAAAATTTGGTGATGCTTTCGAAGCAGCTGGTCCCGGCTGTACCCAACGATCTTCTAGCTTAGGGAGACTTCGCTTCTCCCAGAAGGCACCTGGAATATGCAAATTAGCCTCCTGAAGCTTGAATCCCTGGTTTGGTGATGCTTTCGAAGCAGCTGGTCCCGGCTGTACCCAACGATCTTCTAGCTTAGGGAGACTTCGCTTCTCCCAGAAGGCACCTGGAATATGCAAATTAGCCTCCTGAAGCTTGAATCCCTGGTTTGGTGATGCTTTCGAAGCAGCTGGTCCCGGCTGTACCCAACGATCTTCTAGCTTAGGGAGACTTCGCTTCTCCCAGAAGGCACCTGGAATATGCAAATTAGCCTCCTGAAGCTTGAATCCCTGGTTCATATAGGCTGGATGTGAGGTCTGTTTCTCTCCCAGTAATATAGGCTGGATGTGAGGTCTGTGAGTCTCTCCCAGAAATATAGGCTGGATGTGAGGTCTCTGTGTGTCTCTCCCAGTAATATAGGCAGGATGTGAGGTCTGTGTGCCTCTCCCAGTAATATAGGCTGGATGTGAGCTCTGTGTGTCTCTCCCAGTAATATAGGCAGGATGTGAGGTCTGTGTGCCTCTCCCAGTAATATAGGCTGGATGTGAGCTCTGTGTGTCTCTCCCAGTAATATTGGCTGGTTGTGAGATCTGTGTGTCTCTCCCAGTAATATATATTGGATGTGAGGTCTGTGTGTCTCTCCCAGTAATATAGGCTGGATGTGAGATCTGTGTGTCTCTCCCAGTAATATAGGCTGGATGTGAGATTTGTGTGTCTCCCCCAGTAATGTAGGCTGAATGTGAGGTCTGTGTGTCTCTTCCAGTAATATAGGCTGGATGTGAGGTTTGTGTGTCTCCCCCAGTAATATAGGCTGGATGTGAGGTCTGTGTGTCTCTCCCAGTAATATAGGCTGGATGTGAGGTCTGTGTGTCTCTTCCAGTAATATAGGCTGGATGTGAGGTTTGTGTGTCTCCCCCAGTAATATAGGCTGGATGTGAGGTCTGTGTGTCTCTCCCAGTAATATAGGCTGGATGTGAGCTCTGTGTGTCTCTCCCAGTAATATAGGCTGGATGTGAGCTCTGTGTGTCTCTCCCAGTAATATAGGCTGGATGTGAGATCTGTGTGTCTCTCCCAGTAATATAGGCTGGATGTGAGGTCTGTGTGTCTCTCCCAGTAATATAGGCTGGATGTGAGATCTGTGTGTCTCTCCCAGTAATATAGGCTGGATGTGAGATCTGTGTGTCTCTCCCAGTAATATAGGCTGGATGTGACCTCTGTGTGTCTCTCCCTGTAATATAGGCTGGATGTGACCTCTGTGTGTCTCTCCCTGTAATATAGATTGGATGTGAGATCTGTGTGGCTCTTCCAATAATATAGGCTGGATGTGAGGTCTGTGTGTCTCTCCCAGTAATATAGGCTGGATGTGACCTCTGTGTGTCTCTCCCAGTAATATAGGCTGGATGTGAGCTCTGTGTGTCTCTCCCAGTAATATAGGCTGGATGTGAGATCTGTGTGTCTCTCCCAGTAATATAGGCTGGATGTGAGATCTGTGTGTCTCTCCCAGTAATATAGGCTGGATGTGAGATCTGTGTGTCTCTCCCAGTAATATAGGCTGGATGTGACCTCTGTGTGTCTCTCCATGTAATATAGGCTGGATGTGACCTCTGTGTGTCTCTCCCTGTAATATAGATTGGATGTGAGATCTGTGTGTCTCTCCCAGTAATATAAGCTGGATGTGAGGTCTGTGTTTCTCTCCCAGTAATATAGGCTGGATGTGACCTCTGTGTGTCTCTCCCTGTAATATAGGCTGGATGTGAGATCTGTGTGGCTCTTCCAATAATATAGGATGGATGTGAGGTTTGTGGTTTTTTTTTTTTGTTTTAATGCAACTATTTAGAAACTCACTTATTAGCAACCTTAACCTTTAATTAATGGGTTAGTTTGGATAATGCCATTAGCCTGCAGATATGTTCAGGCAGGTACGGACTGGGGCTGAAATTCAGTCCTGGCATTTGAAATCACACAGGCCCATGTTGTCCACGTCCACATGAACCAGATGGGATACAGTACTAATATTACCCTGGATGGAGGAAAGCAAGACTTACTACAAGACCAATATTTCTGATGATACCCGTGGCTGCTGGGGCAAGTGACGGAGTCAGCGACTATGTGCTCCATCAGAAATGGTAACAGCATGGGTGTCTTGAGAACATTGATTCTGCTAAAAACGTAGCAGACAAGGCAGCCCACAACCAGGCAGGCCCTTCTGTCATGTGCTAGCATTACCTGATGGCCAGTCCGGCCCTGTGTTCAGGGTTAATCTGTAGCTTAAGAGCATTATCAAGGTGCCTGACTGCTTTTCTGCAAGGAAGAAAATGAGATGTATTCCTCCTGGGAGTCTCCAGCTTTAAGTCACACAGTTATCACTCATAGCAGTGAGAGAGGCGACTGAAAGCATGGTCGGCCCTTTGACAGCCGGCTCTGCAGTACATAAGTACGGAGCTGGCTGTCAGTCATCTTACTGGGGCATGCGCACAGCTGCCACACTCAGTGCTGTGATCCGTGCCGCCACTCTTATGTGACTGCCCCACTTTTTATACAGTTGCCAGACATACCGCTATTATCCTGAAGATTAACCCTATATCTGCAGGTGAATGGTGATATTCAACCTGACAAGTTCTCTGTAGCTCTGAATTTGAGAAGTGAAGTGACTGAACAATAAAATACAATTCTAACCAGTGTTATGCAGAGCCTTTAGGTTAGGTGAAACATTCCCCGGGGTGTGTGACCCCCTTCCTAGCTCCCCAGGATAGCCCCCATGATGGCGCTCCATGGAATCGATGCTGTTGACCCGCCGCACTCTCTTCGCGTCACTCTGTAAATCCTTCAGTAACATTCACCTTCTACAACTATATTGATACAATAAAACTATGATCCGGGTCGGCGATTATTAGAGCTGTTTAATAACACAATTACCTCTGACAACATTTCCTCTATTTGTCGATTGACTTCTCTCATTACAGTCAGAATTAAACATTGCATTCAATCCCATCGATGTCAGCCGCCTGCAGAAAGAGCGAGCGGAGCGATATCCTCCGCTGGCGCTGGAAACGATAGCTGGATCCAGACCAAGGAAGAAATTACATTGTTACAGTGATGAATTGTAAATGTCACTTTGATGTTACATTACTCACGGAACGATTTCTTGCCTTGAACAAGCGTTTTCTAAAGTCTTTCCTTGAAGTGAGCGCGAGGCTGCGGGTAGCGGTGAGACGCCCCGTTCTGCGGACGCCATCGCCCCGGTATCTCCCCCTTATCCTTTATCCTTTAAAAGCGTCAGAAACATTAACGATCAGTGGCACGGAACCAGCAGCGAAAATACAAAGCATTATCAGAGAGGAGCGAGATGTTGTGACTTAATTACAAATATTCCTGGAATAGAATACTCGGGGTCACAACTACAGGTGTGAAGTACAGTGGGGCAAAAAAGTATTTAGTCAGTCAGCAATAGTGCAAGTTCCACCACTTAAAAAGATGAGAGGCGTCTGTAATTTACATCATAGGTAGACCTCAACTATGGGAGACAAACTGAGAAAAAAAAATCCAGAAAATCACATTGTCTGTTTTTTTAACAATTTATTTGCATATTATGGTGGGAAATAAGTATTTGGTCAGAAACAAAATTTCATCTCAATACTTTGTAATATATCCTTTGTTGGCAATGACAGAGGTCAAACGTTTTCTGTAAGTCTTCACAAGGTTGCCACACACTGTTGTTGGTATGTTGGCCCATTCCTCCATGCAGATCTCCTCTAGAGCAGTGATGTTTTTGGCTTTTCGCTTGGCAACTCGGACTTTCAACTCCCTCCAAAGGTTTTCTATAGGGTTGAGATCTGGAGACTGGCTAGGCCACTCCAGGACCTTGAAATGCTTCTTACGAAGCCACTCCTTCGTTGCCCTGGCAGTGTGTGTTGGATCATTGTCATGTTGAAAGACCCAGCCACGTTTCATCTTCAATGCCCTTGCTGATGGAAGGAGGTTTGCACTCAAAATCTCACGATACATGGCCCCATTCATTCTTTCATGTACCCGGATCAGTCGTCCTGGCCCCTTTGCAGAGAAACAGCCCCAAAGCATGATGTTTCCACCACCATGCTTTACAGTAGGTATGGTGTTTGATGGATGCAACTCAGTATTCTTTTTCCTCCAAACACGACAAGTTGTGTTTCTACCAAACAGTTCCAGTTTGGTTTCATCAGACCATAGGACATTCTCCCAAAACTCCTCTGGATCATCCAAATGCTCTCTAGCAAACTTCAGATGGGCCCGGACATGTACTGGCTTAAGCAGTGGGACACGTCTGGCACTGCAGGATCTGAGTCCATGGTGGCATAGTGTGTTACTTATGGTAGGCCTTGTTACATTGGTCCCAGCTCTCTGCAGTTCATTCACTAGGTCCCCCCGCGTGGTTCTGGGATTTTTGCTCACCGTTCTTGTGATCATTCTGACCCCACGGGGTGGGATTTTGCGTGGAGCCCCAGATCGAGGGAGATTATCAGTGGTCTTGTATGTCTTCCATTTTCTAATTATTGCTCCCACTGTTGATTTCTTCACTCCAAGCTGGTTGGCTATTGCAGATTCAGTCTTCCCAGCCTGGTGCAGGGCTACAATTTTGTTTCTGGTGTCCTTTGACAGCTCTTTGGTCTTCACCATAGTGGAGTTTGAAGTCAGACTGTTTGAGGGTGTGCACAGGTGTCTTTTTATACTGATAACAAGTTTAAACAGGTGCCATTACTACAGGTAATAAGTGAAGGAAAGAGGAGAGTCTTAAAGAAGAAGTTACAGGTCTGTGAGAGCCAGAAATCTTGATTGTTTGTTTCTGACCAAATACTTATTTTCCACCATAATATGCAAATAAATTGTTAAAAAAAACAGACAATGTGATTTTCTGGATTTTTTTTTCTCAGTTTGTCTCCCATAGTTGAGGTCTACCTATGATGTAAATTACAGAATCCTCTCATCTTTTTAAGTGGTGGAACTTGCACTATTGCTGACTGACTAAATACTTTTTTGCCCCACTGTATTCGGGACCCTCCCATGGAGGACTCGTTATGGGAAGAGGAGCCGCAGGCCAGTATTGGGTGGCCGCCAATCATGTCTTCCAGGATCCCGCTGTCTTGCTGTCGCTTTATTCTTCATGATCATAAAATATTTATTTTGTTATCACAATTTTGTGTTTTTCTCCCTATTAAAAAATAAAATAGTAGAAACATCTCAAATCCATTTTAACAGTAGAATGACAAGGAATGTCATGCTTTCATCTTGTAATGATTATTCTAGCTCAGCCTTTGTTGTGGAGGCGCCATAGTCTAGAATAAAGCAGCGCGGCCTCCATCGCGTACGCTAGCAGGGTGGAGATTATTCAGATATTTCATGGTGATTTCTCCCCGAGTTGTGTGAAATGACGGCTCCGCTCCATCACATTGACAATTTCTGCTACATGCATAATGTCAGTCCTGTGACATCGCAGACACGACAATCTCCAGAGAAGCCCATCGTGGTACAGATCTGCACATTGGTTCGAAGCAAATAAAATTTGCCTTGAATTTTACAAAAAAAATGTCAAATCTCCCTCACACTGTGCCGGACTTCTGTCCGTCATGGCGAACGGGAGGCTTCTGCGTAAGCGTCAATGGTGCCGCGACATTATGAAGCTTTGACTTCCATTCATTCTCTATGATAGAGGATAGCCTACTTATCTATGGGGTCCGAATGTTGGGACCCTCGGAATGGAGCAGAGGTGGAGCATGTGACCACAACTCCATTCATTCTCTATGATAGAGGATAGCCTACTTATCTATGGGGTCCGAATGTTGGGACCCTCGGAATGGAGCAGAGGTGGAGCATGTGACCACAACTCCATTCATTCTCTATGATAGAGGATAGCCTACTTCTCTATGGGGTCCGATGTTGGGACCCTCAGAATGGAGCGGAGGTGGTGCATGTGACCACAACTCCATTCATTCTCTATGATAGAGGATAACCTACTTATCTATGGGGTCCGAATGTTGGGACCCTCGGAATGGAGCAGAGGTGGAGCATGTGACCACAACTCCATTCATTCTCTATGATAGAGGATAGCCTACTAATCTATGGGGTCCGAATGTTGGGACCCTCGGAATGGAGCAGTGGTAGAGCATGTGACCACAACTCCATTCATTCTCTATGATAGAGGATAACCTACTTATCTATGGGGTCCGAATGTTGGGACCCTCGGAATGGAGCAGAGGTGGAGCATGTGACCACAACTCCATTCATTCTCTATGATAGAGGATAGCCTACTAATCTATGGGGTCCGAATGTTGGGACCCTCAGAATGGAGCGGAGGTGGAGCATGTGACCACAACTCCATTCATTCTCTATGATAGAGGATAACCTACTTATCTATGGGGTCCAAATGTGGGGACCCTCAGAATGGAGCGGAGGTGGAGCATGTGACCACAACTCCATTCATTCTCTATAATAGAGGATAACCTACTTATCTATGGGGTCTGAATGTTGGGACCCTCGGAATGGAGCAGTGGTAGAGCATGTGACCACAACTCCATTCATTCTCCATGATAGAGGATAGCCTACTTATCTATGGGGTCCGAATGTTGGGACCCTCGGAATGGAGCAGAGGTGGAGCATGTGACCACAACTCCATTCATTCTCTATGATAGAGGATAGCCTACTTATCTATGGGGTCCGAATGTTGGGACCCTCGGAATGGAGCAGAGGTGGAGCATGTGACCACAACTCCATTCATTCTCTATGATAGAGGATAACCTACTTATCTATGGGGTCCAAATGTGGGGACCCTCAGAATGGAGCGGAGGTGGAGCATGTGACCACAACTCCATTCATTCTCTATGATAGAGGATAACCTACTTATCTATGGGGTCCAAATGTGGGGACCCTCAGAATGGAGCGGAGGTGGAGCATGTGACCACAACTCCATTCATTCTCTATGATAGAGGATAGCCTACTTATCTATGGGGTCCGAATGTTGGGACCCTCGGAATGGAGCAGAGGTGGAGCATGTGACCACAACTCCATTCATTCTCTATGATAGAGGATAACCTACTTATCTATGGGGTCCAAATGTGGGGACCCTCAGAATGGAGCGGAGGTGGAGCATGTGACCACAACTCCATTCATTCTCTATGATAGAGGATAACCTACTTATCTATGGGGTCCAAATGTGGGGACCCTCAGAATGGAGCGGAGGTGGAGCATGTGACCACAACTCCATTCATTCTCTATAATAGAGGATAGCCTACTTATCTATGGGGTCCGAATGTTGGGACCCTCGGAATGGAGCAGAGGTGGAGCATGTGACCACAACTCCATTCATTCTCTATAATAGAGGATAGCCTACTTATCTATGGGGTCCGAATGTTGGGACCCTCGGAATGGAGCGGAGGTGAAGCATGTGACCACAACTCCATTCATTCTCTATAATAGAGGATAGCCTACTTATCTATGAGGTCCGAATGTTGGGACCCTCGGAATGGAGCGGAGGTGAAGCATGTGACCACAACTCCATTCATTCTCTATAATAGAGGATAGCCTACTTATCTATGGGGTCCGAATGTGGGGACCCTCACAATGGAGCGGAGGTGGAGCATGTCACCACAACTCCATTCATTCTCTATGATAGAGGATAGCCTACTTATCTATGGGGTCCGAATGTTCGGACCCTCGGAATGGAGCGGAGGTGAAGCATGTGACCACAACTCCATTCATTCTCTATGATAGAGAATAGCCTACTTATCTATGGGGTCTGAATGTTGGGACCTTCAGAATGGAGTGGAGGTGGAGCATGTGACCACAACTCCATTCATTCTCTATGATAGAGGATAACCTACTTATCTATGGGGTCCGAATGTTGGGACCCTCAGAATGGAGCGGAGGTGGAGCATGTAACCACAACTCTATTCAGTCTCTATGATAGAGGATAACCTACTTATCTATGGGGTCTGAATGTTGGGACCCTCAGAATGGAGTGGAGGTGGAGCATGTGACCACAACTCCATTCATTCTCTATGATAGAGGATAACCTACTTATCTATGGGGTCCGAATGTTGGGACCCTCGGAATGGAGCAGAGGTGGAGCATGTCACCACAACTCCATTCATTCTCTATGATAGAGGATAGCCTACTTATCAATGGGGTCCGAATGTTGGGACCCTCAGAATGGAGCGGAGGTGGAGCATGTGACCACAACTCCATTCATTCTCTATGATAGAGGATAGCCTACTTATCTA
Source organism: Ranitomeya imitator (assembly GCF_032444005.1). NCBI lineage: Eukaryota > Metazoa > Chordata > Amphibia > Anura > Dendrobatidae > Ranitomeya > Ranitomeya imitator. Next base: position 5,870,824 of record NC_091283.1, on the reverse strand, counting down.
TGGGGTCCGAATGTTGGGACCCTCAGAATGGAGCGGAGGTGAAACATGTGACCACAACTCCATTCATTCTCTATGATAGAGGATAGCCTACTTATCTATGGGGTCCGAATGTTGGGACCCTCAGAATGGAGCGGAGGTGGAGCATGTGACCACAACTCCATTCATTCTCCTTGATAGAGGATAACCTACTTATCTATGGGGTCCAAATGTGTGGACCCTCACAATGGAGCGGAGGTAGATCATGTGACCACAACTCAATTCATTCTCTATGATAGAGGATAACCTACTTATCTATGGGGTCTGAATGTTGGGATCCTCAGAATGGAGCGGAGGTAGAGCATGTGACTACAACTCCATTCATTCTCTATGATAGAGGATAGCCTACTTATCTATGGGGTCCGAATGTGGGGACCCTCAGAATGGAGCGGAGGTAGAGCATGTGACCACAACTCAATTCATTCTCTATGATAGAGGATAGCCTACTTATCTATGGGGTCTGAATGTTGGGATCCTCAGAATGGAGCGGAGGTAGAGCATGTGACTACAACTCCATTCATTCTCTATGATAGAGGATAGCCTACTTATCTATGGGGTCTGAATGTTGGGACCCTCAGAATGGAGCGGAGGTAGAGCATGTGACCACAACTCCATTCATTCTCTATGATAGAGGATAACCTACTTATCTATGGGGTCTGAATGTTGGGACCCTCAGAATGGAGCGGAGGTAGATCATGTGACCACAACTCAATTCATTCTCTATGATAGAGGATAGCCTACTTATCTATGGGGTCCGAATGTTGGGACCCTCGGAATGGAGCGGAGGTGGAGCATGTGACCACAACTCCATTCATTCTCTATGATAGAGGATAACCTACTTATCTATGGGGTCCGAATGTTGGGACCCTCGGAATGGAGCAGAGGTGGAGCATGTCACCACAACTCCATTCATTCTCTATGATAGAGGATAGCCTACTTATCTATGGGGTCCGAATTTTGGGAACCTCAGAATGGAGCGGAGGTGGAGTATGTGACCACAAGTCAATTAATTCTCTAAGATAGAGGATAACCTACTTATCTATGGGGTCTGAATGTTGGTACCCTCAGAATGGAGCGGAGGTGGAGCATGTGACCACAACTCCATTCATTCTCTATGATAGAGGATAGCCTACTTATCTATGGGGTCTGAATGTTGGGAACCTCAGAATGGAGCGGAGGTGGAGTATGTGACCACAAGTCAATTCATTCTCTAAGATAGAGGATAGCCTACTTATCTATGGGGTCTGAATGTTGGGACCCTCAGAATGGAGCGGAGGTGGAGCATGTGACCACAACTCCATTCAGTCTCTATAATAGAGTACAGTACATTTTCCCATGGTCCAGAGTTCAGTGGTCAGCTGTGAGCCAGTGATGTCAGCGCTAGTCACTGATGCTGCTGCCGGCAGCTTCTCATTCATTCTTCAGTAGTTTACAGCCAGGCCAGTTGCATTAGCAGCGCTCCTGGATGTAAACTGTGTATCCCCTAGATATGAATTATGGTGTGGGGCTGACTGTACGCAGTACAGGTGGAGCGCCCCCAGACACAGGGCCACGAGTTCTCGGTACCGGGCCTCTCTGGTTCGGTTCTGAGGCTGTCATGGGCACATCCAGAGTTTCCTTCGCAGGTGGAAATCGTTGCCTACCACTAGCGCCTGTGTGTTGTAGTCCTACCCTGCTGAGCATTGGGAATAGTCCTCACAACTGCTGTTCTCGTTCGTTCGTTCTCTACAGCTCTCTCTCGTTCTTTGGTTCCAGATGTTACTAGTTTCTAATGTCCCCCAGTATGTTATGGCTAGGACGCCACCCGTATGACGGGAAGGCTCGGAGCTCTTCCGGGACCCTAGAGATGCCCCTCTCCACGCGTTGCCCCCTATGTCTTCGTAGGTGTAGTAAGGTAGACAGCCAACCTATGACTGACTGTCCAGCGGAGTTTGAAGTAAGGCCTGAAGTCAGTTACTCCTACGGTGATCCGGCCACCGACTACGCGCCTCAGTAAGATGTTGCCTCTGTCTCTCGGCACGACTCTTACTGGCTCTCCTTTGTACTTGATCTCATTTACACTGTTTCACAATATCCTTCCCTTCGTGTCTCTCTCCTGGATACCGCCGCTGGGTGTGCAGGCGTGGTTCCGAAATGTTCTGCCTTGTCGATAGGTACCTGCCAGGTTCCCACACCTGACAGGGACCCCCCTGAATCTTCCCTGCAACACCCCCTGCCACGGGATGTTGCCTGAATCCAACCCAGTCAGCTTCTGACTAACTTCCTCCCCAGCCCCTAGTTTTACCAGTGTGAGGAGTGGCCCAATAAATAAAGCCTTTTTCTCCCCCTAGTGGCCGGAGTGTGAAGTGTAATGTGTTCTGGTGATACCTGGTCAGTAGAATTCCTTCAGTGCCATCAGACGTACCATCACTCCCCTTAGTGGCAGAGTGCCATACTGCAACGACCAGGTCTCTGGGGCGCTGCACAGGTATTTTATATTGTTGGTTTCTTTTTTTATCTTTATTACAGGAGATCGAAGGCGCGCATGGATTAGGAGAGCCATAAAGATGGCAAACTGTATTTATTGTTTTATTTCATTAAAATACTTTATTTTGGCTGTGTATATTTTAACCCATTAACAACTATAGGATTAATAATGGATAGGTGTCTTATTGAGGCCTCTCCATTACTAAGTCGGCTTGATGTCACCTTACAATACAAAGGTGACATCAACCCCACAACTATTACCCCACTTGCCATGGCTACAGGGCAGAGGGAAGAGAGAGGCTAAGTGCCAGAGATGCTCCTTTTTCTGGGGCAGCTGAGAGCTGATATTTGTAGCCAGGGGGAGGGCAATAACCATGGTCCCTCTGTAGGCTATTAATATCAGCCCTCAGCTGTCTGCATAGCCTTTTCTGGCTATTAACTATAGGGGGGCCCCACATCATTTTTGGGGGGTCCCCTATTTTAATAGCCAGTAAAGGCTAAATATACAGCTGCGGGCTGAGATTCATAGCCTGGGAAGCTCCATGGGTATTAACCCCTTCCTAAGCTATAAACATGGGCCCCCAGTCGCTGGCTTCCTCTCCCAGGTGCAGAAAATTGCATGGGAGCCCATGACATTTTTTCCCTGAAAAGAAAATTTTATTAAAAACATACAAGTCCTATAATTTGCACACGCACTATACTAATTGCATTGGTCACACCCATCTATATATCAAACTATTCTATATGTATTTACTGTATGTAAACCATGTCTCCTATCCTGTTGTCTTCTGCATTGATTTTACAGAAGCCGACAAATGAATTACCGGCTATTCTTCTATCTATCTCTCTATGAAATATAAATAAATATATACTGTATATATATATATATATATATATATATATATATACAGTGGGGCAAAAAAGTATTTAGTCAGTCAGCAATAGTGCAAGTTCCACCACTTAAAAAGATGAGAGGCGTCTGTAATTTACATCATAGGTAGACCTCAACTATGGGAGACAAACTGAGAAAAAAAAATCCAGAAAATCACATTGTCTGTTTTTTTATCATTTTATTTGCATATTATGGTGGAAAATAAGTATTCGGTCAGAAACAAAATTTCATCTCAATACTTTGTAATATATCCTTTGTTGGCAATGACAGAGGTCAAACGTTTTCTGTAAGTCTTCACAAGGTTGCCACACACTGTTGTTGGTATGTTGGCCCATTCCTCCATGCAGATCTCCTCTAGAGCAGTGATGTTTTTGGCTTTTCGCTTGGCAACACAGACTTTCAACTCCCTCCAAAGGTTTTCTATAGGGTTGAGATCTGGAGACTGGCTAGGCCACTCCAGGACCTTGAAATGCTTCTTACGAAGCCACTCCTTCGTTGCCCTGGCGGTGTGCTTTGGATCATTGTCATGTTGAAAGACCCAGCCACGTTTCATCTTCAATGCCCTTGCTAATGGAAGGAGGTTTGCACTCAAAATCTCACGATACATGGCCCCATTCATTCTTTCATGTACCCGGATCAGTCGTCCTGGCCCCTTTGCAGAGAAGCAGTCCCAAAGCATGATGTTTCCACCACCATGCTTTACAGTAGGTATGGTGTTTGATGGATGCAACTCAGTATTCTTTTTCCTCCAAACACGACAAGTTGTGTTTCTACCAAACAGTTCCAGTTTGGTTTCATCAGACCATAGGACATTCTCCCAAAACTCCTCTGGATCATCCAAATGTTCTCTAGCAAACTTCAGACGGGCCCGGACATGTACTGGCTTAAGCAGTGGGACACGTCTGGCACTGCAGGATCTGAGTCCATGGTGGCGTAGTGTGTTACTTATGGTAGGCCTTGTTACATTGGTCCCAGCTCTCTGCAGTTCATTCACTAGGTCCCCCCGCGTGTTTCTGGGATTTTTGCTCACCGTTCTTGTGATCATTCTGACCCCACGGGGTGGGATTTTGCGTAGAGCCCCAGATCGAGGGAGATTATCAGTGGTCTTGTATGTCTTCCATTTTCTAATTATTGCTCCCACTGTTGATTTCTTCACTCCAAGCTGGTTGGCTATTGCAGATTCAGTCTTCCCAGCCTGGTGCAGGGCTACAATTTTGTTTCTGGTGTCCTTTGACAGCTCTTTGGTCTTCACCATAGTGGAGTTTGGAGTCAGACTGTTTGAGGGTGTGCACAGGTGTCTTTTTATACTGATAACAAGTTTAAACAGGTGCCATTACTACAGGTAATGAGTGGAGGAAAGAGGAGACTCTTAAAGAAGAAGTTACAGGTCTGTGAGAGCCAGAAATCTTGATTGTTTGTTTCTGACCAAATACTTATTTTCCACCATAATATGCAAATAAAATGATAAATAAACAGACAATGTGATTTTCTGGATTTTTTTTTCTCAGTTTGTCTCCCATAGTTGAGGTCTACCTATGATGTAAATTACAGACGTCTCTCATCTTTTTAAGTGGTGGAACTTGCACTATTGCTGACTGACTAAATACTTTTTTGCCCCACTGTATATATATACTGTATCTATAATATAACGCTGGGAGCGTCACTCTGTCCGAAGCCTCTATAGACTGCGCAAGCGCAAGCGCCGGCGCAGTCTGGGCCTCACAGAGCGACGCTCCCGGGAGATCGCGGTATGCGTAAGCACTGAACGCATACCGCGATCTCCACCGGAGAGTCAGGGACCGCCAGGAGGGAGGGTAAGTATACTCACCTTTCCCGGTTCCAGCGCTGCTTGCGGCTCCGTCTCCCGGCTCCTCTGCTCCCGGCTCCGGAGGGCGCGGACTGCGCAGGCGCCGATTCCTGCTGCCGGAATCAGCGCCTGCGCAGTCCGCGCTTTCCGGCGCCATTTTCTTGAAGACACACTCCGGCTCCACTGCAGGTGTGTCTTCAAGAAAATTGCGCCGGAAAGCGCGGACTGCGCAGGCGCCGATTCCTGCTGCCGGAATCGGTGCCTGCGCAGTCCCTGCTTTCCGGCGCCATTTTCTTGAAGACATACCTGCAGTGGAGCCGGACGATAGGTGAGTATGGTATTTTTTTTTTTTTTATATGGCAGCAGCATTCGGGGGCATACACACTGGAGCGGGGGGGCATATAATACAATGGTGGCGCAGGATGGGAGCAGCACATGACAGAACGGGCGCAGGATGGCAGCAGCACATGACAGAACGGGCGCAGGATGGCCGCAGCACATGACAGAACGGGCGCAGGATGGCCGCAGCACATGACAGAACGGGCGCAGGATGGCCGCAGCACATGACAGAACGGGCGCAGGATGGCCGCAGCACATGACAGAACGGGCGCAGGATGGCAGCAGCACATGACAGAACGGGCGCAGGATGGCAGCAGCACATGACAGAACGGGCGCAGGATGGCCGCAGCACATGACAGAACGGGCGCAGGATGGCAGCAGCACATGACAGAACGGGCGCAGGATGGCAGCAGCACATGACAGAACGGGCTCAGGATGGCCGCAGCACATGACAGAACGGCCGCAGGATGGCCGCAGCACATGACAGAACGGGCGCAGGATGGCAGCAGCACAAGACAGAACGGGCGCAGGATGGCCGCAGCACAAGACAGAACGGGCGCAGGATGGCCGCAGCACATGACAGAACGGGCGCAGGATGGCAGCAGCACATGACAGAACGGGCGCAGGATGGCAGCAGCACATGACAGAACGGGCGCAGGATGGCAGCAGCACATGACAGAACGGGCTCAGGATGGCCGCAGCACATGACAGAACGGCCGCAGGATGGCCGCAGCACATGACAGAACGGCCGCAGGATGGCCGCAGCACATGACAGAACGGCCGCAGGATGGCCGCAGCACATGACAGAACGGGCGCAGGATGGCCGCAGCACAAGACAGAACGGGCGCAGGATGGCCGCAGCACATGACAGAACGGGCGCAGGATCGCAGCAGCACATGACAGAACGGGCGCAGGATGGCAGCAGCACATGACAGAACGGGCGCAGGATGGCCGCAGCACATGACAGAACGGGCGCAGGATGGCAGCAGCACATGACAGAACGGGCGCAGGATGGCAGCAGCACATGTCAGAACGGGCGCAGGATGGCCGCAGCACATGACAGAACGGGCGAAGGATGGCAGCAGCACATGACAGAACGGGCGAAGGATGGCAGCAGCACATGACAGAACGGGCGAAGGATGGCAGCAGCACATGACAGAATGGGCAAAGGATGGCAGCAGCACATGACAGAACGGGCGCAGGATGGCAGCAGCACATGACAGAACGGGCACAGGATGGCAGCAGCACATGACAGAACGGGCGCAGGATGGCAGCAGCACATGACAGAACGGGCGTAGGATGGCAGCAGCAAATGACAGAACGGGGACGCAGGATGGGAGCAGCACATGACAGAACGGGCGCAGGATGGCAGCAGCACATGACAGAACGGGCGCAGGATGGCATCAGCAAATGACAGAACGGGGACGCAGGATGGGAGCAGCAAATGACAGAACGGGTGCAGGATGGGAGCAGCAAATGACAGGATGGGAGCAGCAAATGACAGAATGGAGGTGCAGGATGGGAGCAGCACATGACAGAACGGGGGCACAGGATGGGAGCAGCACATGACAGAACGGGGGCGCAGGATGGGAGCAGCACATGACAGGATGGGGGCGCAGGATGGAGCAGCACAAACCAGGATGGAGACCATATACCAATATAAATGCTCGCCACCCGGGCGTAGAACGGGTTCAATAGCTAGTATATATATATATATATATATATATATACATACTGTGTGTATATATATATATACAGTGGGGCAAAAAAGTATTTAGTCAGTCAGCAATAGTGCAAGTTCCGCCACTTAAAAAGATGAGAGGCGTCTGTAATTTACATCATTGGTAGACCTCAACTATGGGAGACAAACTGAGAAAAAAAAATCCAGAAAATCACATTGTCTGTTTTTTTAACATTTTATTTGCATATTATGGTGGAAAATAAGTATTTGGTCAGAAACAAAATTTCATCTCAATACTTTGTAATATATCCTTTGTTGGCAATGACAGAGGTCACACGTTTTCTGTAAGTCTTCACAAGGTTGCCACACACTGTTGTTGGTATGTTGGCCCATTCCTCCATGCAGATCTCCTCTAGGGCAGTGATGTTTTTGGCTTTTCGCTTGGCAACACAGACTTTCAACTCCCTCCAAAGGTTTTCTATAGGGTTGAGATCTGGAGACTGGCTAGGCCACTCCAGGACCTTGAAATGCTTCTTACGAAGCCACTCCTTTGTTGCCCTGGCGGTGTGCTTTGGATCATTGTCATGTTGAAAGACCCAGCCACGTTTCATCTTCAATGCCCTTGCTGATGGAAGGAGGTTTGCACTCAAAATCTCACGATACATGGCCCCATTCATTCTTTCATATACCCAGATCAGTCGTCCTGGCCCCTTTGCAGAGAAACAGCCCCAAAGCATGATGTTTCCACTACCATGCTTTACAGTAGGTATGGTGTTTGATGGATGCAACTCAGTATTCTTTTTCCTCCAAACACGACAAGTTGTGTTTCTACCAAACAGTTCCAGTTTGGTTTCATCAGACCATAGGACATTCTCCCAAAACTCCTCTGGATCATCCAAATGCTCTCTAGCAAACTTCAGACGGGCCCAGACATGTACTGGCTTAAGCAGTGGGACACGTCTGGCACTGCAGGATCTGAGTCCATGGTGGCGTAGTGTGTTACTTATGGTAGGCCTTGTTACATTGGTCCCAGCTCTCTGCAGTTCATTCACTAGGTCCCCCCGCGTGGTTCTGGGATTTTTGCTCACCGTTCTTCTGATCATTCTGACCTCACGGGGTGGGATTTTGCGTGGAGCCCCAGATCGAGGGAGATTATCAGTGGTCTTGTATGTCTTCCATTTTCTAATTATTGCTCCCACTGTTGATTTCTTCACTCCAAGCTGGTTGGCTATTGCAGATTCAGTCTTCCCAGCCTGGTGCAGGGCTACAATTTTGTTTCTGGTGTCCTTTGACAGCTCTTTGGTCTTCACCATAGTGGAGTTTGGAGTCAGACTGTTTGAGGGTGTGCACAGGTGTCTTTTTATACTGATAACAAGTTTAAACAGGTGCCATTACTACAGGTAATGAGTGGAGGAAAGAGGAGACTCTTAAAGAAGAAGTTACAGGTCTGTGAGAGCCAGAAATCTTGATTGTTTGTTTCTGACCAAATACTTATTTTCCACCATAATATACAAATAAAATGTTAAAAAAACAGACAATGTGATTTTCTGGATTTTTTTTTCTCAGTTTGTCTCCCATAGTTGAGGTCTACCTATGATGTAAATTACAGACGCCTCTCATCTTTTTAAGTGGTGGAACTTGCACTATTGCTGACTGACTAAATACTTTTTTGCCCCACTGTATATATATATACAGTGTATATATATATATATATATATATATATATATATATATATATACAGTTGTGGCCAAAAGTATTGACACCCCTGCAATTCTGTCAGATAATACTCAGTTTCTTCCTGAAAATGATTGCAAACACAAATTCTTTGTTATTATTATCTTCATTTAATTTGTCTTAAATGAAAAAACACAAAAGAGAATGAAGCAAAAAGCAAAACATTGATCATTTCACACAAAACTCCAAAAATGGGCCAGACAAAAGTATTGGCACCCTCAGCCTAATACTTGGTTGCACAACCTTTAGCCAAAATAACTGCGACCAACCGCTTCCGGTAACCATCAATGAGTTTCTTACAATGCTCTGCTGGAATTTTACACCATTCTGCTTTGGCAAACTGCTCCAGGTCCCTGATATTTGAAGGTGCCTTCTCCAAACTGCCATTTTTAGATCTCTCCACAGGTGTTCTATGGGATTCAGGTCTGGACTCATTGCTGGCCACTAGGGTTGAGCGAAACGGGTCGGCCAGATTCAGAAGTCGCCGACTTTTGGCAAAGTCGGGTTTCATGAAACCCGACCCCTGTGTGGGGTCGGCCATGAGGTCGGCGATCTTCTGATCTGGAATCGGAACTCCGATACCGAGTTCCGATATGTTTAAGATATCGGGAATCGGTAACGGAATTCTTATTTAAGTGTAAAATAAAGAATAAAAAAAAAAAATATTGATATGCTCACCCTCGGACGCACCCTGGTTCTCACCGGCAGCCTTCCTTCCTAAGAATGAGCACCTGAAGGGCCTTCGATGACGTCGCGGCTTGAGATTGGTCGCGTGAGCGGTCACATGGGCGTCACGCGACCAATCACAAGCCGCGACGTCATCTAAGGTCCTTCAGGCGCTAATTCTTAGGAAGGAAGCATCCGGGGGCGCGTCCGAGGGTGAGTATATTCCTAATAGGTATATACTCACCCTCGGACGCGCCCTGGTTCTAACCCACAGCCTTCCTTCCTAAGAATCAGCGCCTGAAGGACCTTAGATGACGTTTGTGATTGGTCGCGTGACGCCCATGTGACCGCTCACGCGACCAATCACAAGCCGCGACGTCATCGAAGGTCCTTCAGGTGAGAACCAGGGCGCATCCGAGGGTAAGTATATCAATATTTTTTATTTTGATTCTTTATTTTACACTTAAATATGGATCCCAGGGCCTGAAGGAGAGTTTACCATTAGAAACCCAATGCACTGCATTGGGTTTCGTGTTTCGGCCGACCCCGACCCCGACTTTTCTATAGGATCGGCCGATTTCACTCGACCCGACTTTTAAAAAAGTCGGGTTTCGTGAAACCCGACCCGATCCTATAAAAAGAAAAGTCGCTCAACCCTACTGGCCACCTTAGAAGTCTCCAGTGCTTTCTCTCAAACCATTTTCTAGTGCTTATTGAAGTGTGTTTTGGGTCATTGTCCTGCTGGAAGACCCATGACCTCTGAGGGAGACCCAGCTTTCTCACACTGGGCCCTACATTATGCTGCAAATTTGTTGGTAGTCTTCAGACTTCATACTGCCATGCACATGGTCAAGCAGTCCAGTGCCAGAGGCAGCAAAGCAACCCCGAAACTTCAGGGAACCTCCACCATGTTTGATTGTAGGGACCGTGTTCTTTTCTTTGAATGCCTCTTTTTTCTCCTGTAAACTCTATGTTGATGCCTTTGCCCAAAAAGCTCTACTTTTGTCTCATCTGACCAGAGAACATTCTTCCAAAACGATTTAGGCCTTTTCAGGTAAGTTTTGGCAAACTCCAGCCTGGCTTTTTTATGTCTCGGGGTAAGAAGTGGGGTCTTCCTGGGTCTCCTACCATACAGTCCCTTTTCATTCAGACGCCGACGGATAGTACGGGTTGACACTGTTGTACCCTCGGACTGCAGGGCAGCTTGAACTTGTTTGGATGTTAGTCGAGGTTCTTTATCCAACATCCGCACAATCTTGCGTTGAAATCTCTTGTCAATTTTTCTTTTGCGTCCACATCTAGGGAGGTTAGCCACAGTGCCATGGGCTTTACACTTCTTGATGACACTGCGCACGGTAGACACAGGAACATTCAGGTCTTTGGAGATGGACTTGTAGCCTTGAGATTGCTCATGCTTCCTCACAATTTGGTTTCTTAAGTCCTCAGACAGTTCTTTGGTCGTCTTTCTTTTCTCCATGCTCAATGTGGTGCACACAAGGACACAGGACAGAGGTTGAGTCAACTTAAATCCATGTCAACTGGCTACAAGTGTGATTTAGTTATTGCCAACACCTGTTAGGTGCCACAGGTAAGTTACAGGTGCTGTTTATTACACAAATTAGAGAAGCATCACATGATTTTTCCAACAGTGCCAATACTTTTGTCCACCTCTTTTTTATGTTTGGTGTGGAATTATATCCAATTTGGCTTTAGGACAATTCTTTTTGTGTTTTTTCATTTAAGACAAATTAAATGAAGAAAAAAACAAACAATTTGTGTTTGCAATCATTTTCAGGAAGAAACTGAGTATTACCTGACAGAATTGCAGGGGTGTCAATACTTTTCGCCACAACTGTATATATACATATATGTGTGTCACTGACATATTATATATATATATATATATATATATATATATATATATATATATATACACTATATATATATATCTTCTATGTTTATATATTTATTCTATTCTAGCCTGTTAGTGTGATCTTACTGCATGCAGCACATGAATTGCCGTCTTTTCAAAGGACACCGGTGCATAAAAATCAGACATTGGTCACATGATGCGAGTGCTGTGCGATTTTCTTTCACACCAATTGACTTGCATTGGACTCACTACTTGTTACGAATACCCGATTATTAGGACCTACGTGTTATGAGTATAGCGACTCCGAATATTTCACTACCCGCTCATCTGTAGTCAGTGTCTGCTGGGATTTCTCTGCATTCAGGACAACATTACTCTGGACCAAATACCAAAGCTCAGCTGAAACTCAGCCACAGACCTGCAGGAGCGTCCACCGTGCGTCACTGCTCTTGCAGACCCTCAGTATTGTGCCACTCTCCAAACCTTGGTAAAGAAACTTCCTCCTATTGCAGCCTATTATTCATAGTTTTTCGGTGCGGAGATCTGCTGCCTTTTTTCTACACCTAGTTACGATGTTTTGTGTCCTAGTGATAAGTATTGATTTTCAAATCATTTCTGTAATGAAGATGACTACTGGCCAGACATCTGTAATCAGCAGGTGGTGAAGCCGATCCCACTGGCTGCGACTGTGAACTGATGCCACTGCTGGACACATGCTAACTTCACAGCAACCACTGAGTCTATGGTCCTCCACATTGTCCATTCCTTGGGGCTTCTTGAGCCCACCCTGAGGCCCCAGTCTTCTGTGACTTCTTTACCTGGATGAAATATACCTGCCTTGTGTCTCAATGGCATTGTACTGTCTGACCGTCACATGAAACTGTCTTTCACAACCTCTCCTGTACAGCAGAGTTCAGCTGTTCCTCCTCCAGCTCTAAGCCTCCTACACCGCTGTTTCTGTTGCAGTTAATGACTGCGATTCATCCTACATCTGTTAATGCTGCTCAGTATCACCTGGTTGGTTTAGTTGGTTACTCAGACATCTGACTATAATCTATAAAAGTCCCGGACTGTCTAAGACAGCACATCGAAGAACTCTTGTTAGTTTGAAGACAAATGGTCACATCAAATATTGTCCTGGGTCACTTTGCATTTTGGTAACTGATAAAAACAAACTTTGAACACTTTTAATTTGTAAAGCTTCTTGTTTTCAGCGTTCTTCCACCCCTGCCCTGTCTTATTATTCTTCCTTAGGCAGGTGCAGCAGTGCGCTAGAGCTGTCATTAAAGCCCCCCATACTTAACAGACAGAAGTCTGTTGGCCGGCACTTGTCTGCCACGACTCCAAGCGTTCCTGTGTTCTCTGGACACCTTCATGTTCTGTCCGATGTCACTGGTGGCGTTATATCTTTTGGAAAGTTTAAGCATCTGCAGTGAGACATTGGACATGCCTGATCTTTCTCTCCCTGTGAGTTGGGTGGTACCCGTACATAAGACGGTCCCGCTAATATTAGAGGGTTTGGTTAACGGTATACTAATGTGTATGGAGATGCAGTGCCCCAGGGTTCTGGTTGTTGCAGTAATATCATTTTCCCCTAGGGGAGAGCGATGTTACGTTTGGAGGCAAAAAAAGACAACTGCATCCAGGTATCACAAACATGCAACACATTTCACACTCCAGGCCACCAGGGGGAGCTCTTGCTCCTATTTATTAGGTCACTCCCCACATTGGTAAAACTGGTCGCCTGTAGGGAAAGTGAGTTAGTTGCTGGCTGAGCTTCGCTCAGATAGTTGGTCCCTGACATGGGTGGGATCCTGTCAGAGATCGAGGGAGAAGGACATGGAGCTATGCATGCCCTCAGAGCTGCAGCTCCTGGATAGAGACATCAAAGGCAGAATTGTATTGCAGCGAGCGTGCAAAAGAAGTTGTAGCAAAGGAGGGGATATCAGAAGGGGACCAGCCCTACACAGGCTGTCTCCTTCAGAGGCGCAGAAGACCGGTAGCCGGAACACCGAGGTTGCAACAGTCCTTTATGCCTTGCTCCAGAGACCAGCAGGACAGCTAATTTCACGTTACCTGTCCGCCCTACACCCAGGAGGCACGGTGGCACCCCTTAGAGGCTGGGGCATGATAGAGCCCCTATAAACCGCCTCAAGCCACCAGTCATACGGGTTTGTCCTATCCTATCCAGGAGGACAGAAAGAGAGACATAACATCTACAACAGTTGTGAGGACCTTATGAGAAGCTTAGCAGTAAGGGACTATAACATTGCAGCGCTAGAGGAATGCTACTGATTTCCACCTGGATAAGGGGACTCTGGATTTGCCTCCAAACCAGTCGGACTCTGCCTGCCCTGTGATCTGGTGTTCTGGACTGTGGATGCTGAAGCCTTCAGTAAAGGTAAAGAAACTGCAACCTTGTGTCCTCGTTCTTCACTGCGCTTCACACCATCTGCCATCTACACACTGGGAAGCCCTGGGGATATACTTCACCTGTGGAAGGTATACCATCTAGCTGCCATAACATCACCCCAGCGGACCCCTTAAAGCAGCATCGGTCACCCTGACCGAATACCACAGGTGTTGTCACAAACACAAACTTTATCCCTTTAAAGACCTTTCCCTTTTTCACAAACATCCCAGGGCCACTGACCGGGTCAGCCACCGTGACCTCCCCCTGTGAACCGCAGGACCCGGTACCGAGTAACCCACGGCCCCCTGGGGGCGATCCAGAGACCATAACTCCACTGCCTTCCAATGATAATGAGCTGACTCTGCTTAATCTGACCAAGTCTATACTGCAAAGTTGATTAGTGAACTGAATGGGGAGAAAATGTTGATTTATTGTGTGCTGGTGGGTGAAGTGTGTTATTTTTGTATGCAGCAGATAAAACATCTTTTTTTGATGATACATTTCAGCCCTGTCTGATAACACGTCCTGAGTGCGATGAGCTCGTATTCATCACCTCTGTAGATTTCGGCTCCGAGTGCCGCAGTCTTTTCCGCTAGTTTACAGAGTGGTGTACAATACTGTGCAGCATTTTTTGCTGCTTTTCACCAGTTTGCGCAGTATATTAACCTGATAAAGCATTCTACCAGATTATGAATAATGTGTCTGGTCCTTCAATAGCGTTGTTTATTATTCACTGCAGTAAAAGCCTCTTTTCTCGTTTACACTGACAGAAAAAAAAAGTTTCAATTTAATTTTGCAGAGAAAGCCAATAATTGCACATCACTACCCAGCATGCATCCTGCTGGAAGCCCTGGGGTATGGAACGCCGTTGCCTCAGCCAACACTTTAGATGTTTTTTTCTTTCTTTATCTTTTCTTGTGTCACTGAGGTTCTTTCTCTGGTGAGGGAGACAAAAAATAGAAAAGTATCCTGTGTCTGAGTGCTCTCATAATCCCCGGGGGCTGCATTATATATTGGGGGCTCTGCTGTATGTGTACATCCGACACAAAGTCTATATATAAAGGCAAACGAGATGCAATTATTCTCTTTTGTGCAAAAATTTCATTCGATGATTGTAAACATTTATAAATAAATACCGATGAGGATAGAAACATTGACGCTTCCCATGCTGGCATTGTGCGGCATCCTAGGTCATCTTCCCTATGGGTCTGTCCTGGATTGCAGTAAGGATACTGAAACATATATGATAATGATGGCTGAACCTGGCAAAACTAGAATTAGGTTTTCTTTTCTCAAATTTGGACACAAAATTTATTTGGAAAAGCTAAGCTTCTGTCCAAACCCCAAAGCAGAAAGACAAGGAGTGAAAAACAAAAACTCCGTGCTCACCTGTCTTGCTGCCGTAGCCGTCTCCATGTCTCATCTTCACTGATTATTCTGCCTTCTTCAGTCTTTTTCAGTTAATTTCTGCCTTCTTTGGTCAACGTTAGTGATCTTTACTCGGCAGCGGGGCTTTCGGAGAGGAAGAGGACCCGGAAGCTCCGGTTGCTGGCTGTCGTGGTGGAGTAGGTGAGTGTTTTCCTTTTTTTCAAGTTCTTTCTTTGAATTCAAATGAAGGGAATTCCAAAAATATCAGATTCAGGAGAATTTGTTTTTATAAAATTCTGAGCAAATTGAATTTTTGTAAATCAGATTTGGACATTTCTAATAAATGGTTCCACGGAGCTCACCACGGGTGGAAATCTGACAGGAGGGTTATATACTAGAGAATGTAAAGTATTTTCCCCAACATTAATACTATGTGAAGAAAATCTTACTATCGGAAAAAGGTCTCCCATGAAGAAGGGCTCCTACCAGAAACTTTAAATAAAAATGCACCCCATCTCACACATTATTATTTTGTTCCAGGACTGCAAGGTAGCTATAACCGCAGCCATGCAAAACGTGACTGCCGCCATCAGTGGTTATTGGTTTGTTACCTATCTAGGAATGCCCAGGCTACAAGATATGCATTGTCCATCACTACAAGTGAGTGTGCACAAACACCGTCTCCATAATCTCCACATTCTCCACAATGTCCACAGTCTACACAATGTTCAAAGTCTCCACATTCTCCACAGTCTTCATATTCTTCACAATGTCAACAGTCTCCATGTTCTGCACAATCTCCACATTCTCCACAATGTCCACAGTCTCCAAAGTCTCCACAGTCTCCACAATGTAAGCAATCTCTATATTCTCCACCTTCTCCACAATGTCCACAGTCTCCACAGTCTCCACAATGTCAACAGTCTCCACCTTCTCCATAGTCTCCACATTGTCCACAATGTCCACAGTCTCCACAATGTTCACAGTCTCCACATTCTCCGCAGTCTCTACATTCTCCACAATGTCCACAGTCTCCATATTCTCCACATTCTCCACAATGTCCACAATGTCCACAGTCTCCACAATGTCAACAGTCTCCACAGTCTCCATAATCTCAACAGTCTCCACATTCTCCATAGTCTCCACATTCTCCACAATGTCCACAGTCTCCATAGTCTCCACAATGTCCACAGTCTCCATAGTCTTCACAATGTCAACAGTCTCCATATTCTCCATATTCTCCACATTCTCCACAATGTCCACAGTCTCCAAACTCTCCACAGTCTCCACAATGTCCACAGTCTCCATATTCTCCACCTTCTCCACAATGTCCACAGTCTCCATAGTCTCCACAATGTCCTCAGTCTCCATATTCTCTACATTCTCCACAATTGTAACAGCCTCCACAGTCTCCATAGTCTCCACATTCTCCACAATGTCCACAGTCTCCATATTCTCCACCTTCTCCACAATGTCCACAGTCTCCATAGTCTCCACAATGTCCTCAGTCTCCATATTCTCTACATTCTCCACAATGTCAACAGTCTCCACATTCTCCATAGTCTCCACATTCTCCACAATGTCCACAGTCTCCACAATGTCCACAGTCTCCATATTCTCTACATTCTCCACAATGTCCACAGTCTCCATATTCTCCACATTCTCCACAATGTCCACAATATCCACAGTCTCCACAATGTCAACAGTCTGCACAGTCTCCATAATCTCAACAGTCTCCACATTCTCCACAATGTCCACATTCTCCACAATGTCCACAGTCTCCATATTCTCCACATTCTCCACATTCTCCACAATGTCCACAGTCTCAACATTCTCAACAGTCTCCACATTCTCCACAGTCTCCACAGTCTCCATATTCTCCACATTCTCCACAGTCTCCACAATGTCAACAGTCTCCACAGTCTCCACAATGTCAACAGTCTCCACATTCTCCACATTCTTCACATTCTCCACTAGGTCCACAGTCTTAACATTCTCCACATTGTTACTATTTATACCAAGGAAGGTGACGGGCACAAGGGGGCATTCTTTGCGTCTGGAGGAGAGAAGGTTTTTCCACCAACATAGAAGAGGATTCTTTACTGTTAGGGCAGTGAGAATCTGGAATTGCTTGCCTGAGGAGGTGGTGATGGCGAACTCAGTCGAGGGGTTCAAGAGAGGCCTGGATGTCTTCCTGGAGCAGAACAATATTGTATCATACAATTATTAGGTTCTGTAGAAGGACGTAGATCTGGGGATTTATTATGATGGAATATAGGCTGAACTGGATGGACAAATGTCTTTTTTCGGCCTTACTAACTATGTTACTATGTTACTATGTTACATTCTCCACATGTCCACAGTCTCCATAGTCTCCACAATGTCCACATTTTTCACATTCTCAACAGTCTCCACATTCTCAACATTCTCAACAGTCTCCACATTCTCCACAATATCCACAGTCTCCACATTCTCCATAGTCTTCACAAGGTCCACAGTCTCCACAGTCTCCACATTCTCCACAGTCCCCACCATCTCCATAGTCTTCACAATATCCACAATCTCTATATTCTCGACAGTCTCCATAGTCTTCACATTGTCCACAGTCTCCACTTTCTCCACAGTCTCACATTCTCCACATTCTCCAGAGTCTCTACAATATCAACAGTCTGCGCATTCTCTACAGTGTCCACATTCTCCATAGTTTCCATCATCTCCACAGCCTCCACATTCTTCACAGTCTCCACTTTCTCCACAATGTCCTCAGTCTCCACATTCTCCACAGTCTCCACATTCTCCACAGTCTCCACAGTCTCCACATTCTCCACAGTCTCCACATTCTCCACAGTCTCCACTGTCTTCACTGTCTTCATATTCTCCACATTTTTCACAGTTTCCACATTTTCCACAGTCTCCACAGTCACCACATTCTCCACAATCTCCACAGTCTCCACATTCTCCACAGTCTCAACATTCTCCACAGTCTCCACTGTCTCCACATTCTCTCCCTGTGCTATAACTCTGATCCATCCCTGAAACTCACCTGATAGAACAATGTACAGACCACATATCTCATACCAAAACCACCTGGAAGTGATCTGAACCCTTCTGGATCTTCAAAATTAGAGCCTTAATTCCTAGTGACCTGACAGACTGTAAGGAATATTAGAAATGAGCAAACATTACAAAAAAATCAGATTGTTCTAAATTTTTATTTTTTTGCAATTCACTTCCTGAAATTTGGCTCTAATTGTTGCCAGTCACTAAATTGTTGAATTGTTGAGGATTGCTGAATGGCAAAAAAATAATGCTCACCTCGCCCCTCATAAGTCCCTCTGCAGCCCGCCTTCTTTTCCTCAGCTCAGTCCAGCCTCTTCTTTCCGCTCAGTATACCGCTAGTGTCATCGTGCATATTGTGATGTTGCAAATAGGAGGAGCATAGAGAGCGGTGCATGCCAGAACCACAACTCTCAGGAACATATGAAGCATTAGAGAGAATGTATTAAATTATAACTTTTAATTTTATCTTAAAAAATTCAAAGAGTGCTAGCAAATATACTAGAGGTAAAAACCACCATGAAGGCAGCGGTGCTCAAAGCAATGCAATAGATATCTCACTCACCATGTAGCATGTGCTGGAGAAAGTTGAGTTATGGTAGTAACTAATAAGATACAAATTGAAAAGATCTCACCCAAGCCAAACCGAAAGACGTGGTGATCCGTAGAGTTCCATGGGCATCACTTGAAGCAAGGGACAAGGAGAATGTTTATTAGGCCACATCATGCCCCATGCGTGTCTTCCTCCCAGACCAGATGTGGTACCTCAAATAAAAAAAATCCCTTCCATTGTGTTTCCACCTTAGCGATAAGGTTTTATAAGAGGAGCGCACTTGTGGAGGGAAAGAGAATGTGCAGCAAGTGCAAGTGCAAGTGGGAGCAGGGAACATTTAATACATGTGGAGGAAAGGTGATTCCTGGTACTAAATTGGTTCTTTATAGTTCAAGCAGTCAGAATGTGGAACATTGATCATAAGAGGTGGTAATGGCCGACACTATATCAACATTAATATATGGGCCAGAGACTTCTCACAACTATTGACTTTCTGGGTAATAGATAATCTACTGATAATTTAAAAAAGAACTGGTGGAGAAAGGGAGAACTTGAGAGACTGGAGACTCTTTTCCTATAGGACTGTAAAGCATAACCAATAAAAAAAACACTTATCAATTAGTGATGCTGATGCAAACAAAAAAATTCCATTCACAATGATAGAAAATGTTTCAGGCTCTTAAAGGTGAAGATGAACAGATCTTTGGATACTAAAATTTGCCAGCGTCACCAAATGTTCCCCAAAAATTTGATATGTGGCACATTTATTTGTCACAAACCTTAATATTTCAAAGCCTCTAATTGCTTGGAAAAGGTGTGTATAACACTCTGTGGTCTCCTAGGTGGATATTGATCTCTTTTTGAGCTCTTTGATGCAAATACAAAATTAGCACTAAGGTGCACTAAAATGCACTTCTTGCTTATCGTGATGTGAAGAATAAAAAAAGTGCTGCTATTAAGTTTTTTTACTGCAGTATATCAGAGATCTATCAATTTACAGTAATACTGCCACTGCATATTAAACACACTGAGTGACTATACAGCTACAGAACTTCCTATATATCACACTGAGTGACTATACAGCTACAGAACTTCCTATATATCACATTGAGTGACTATGCAGCTACAGAACTTCCTATATATCACACTGAGTGACAATACAGCTACAGAACATCCTATATATCACATTGAGTGACTATACAGCTACAGAACCTTCCTATATATCACACTGAGTGACTATACAGCTACAGTCAATTCCTGTATATTGTACTGCGTGACTATACAGCTACAGAACTTCCTATATAGCACACTGAGTGACTATACAGCTACAGCCCATTCCTGTATATTGTACTGTGTGACTATACAGCTACATAACTTCCTATATATCACACTGAGAGAATATACAGCTACAGAACTTCCTATATATCACATTGAGTGACTATGCAGCTACAGAACTTCCTATATATCACATTGAGTGACTATGCAGCTACAGAACCTTTCTATATATCACACTGAGTGAATATACAGCTACAGAACTTCTTATATATCACATTGAGTGACTATACAGCTACAGAACCTTCCTATATATCACACTGAGTGACTATAGAGCTACAGAACTTCCTATATATCACACTGAGTGACTATAGAGCTACAGAACTTCCTATATATCACACTGAGTGACAATACAGCTACAGAACATCCTATATATCACATTGAGTGACTATACAGCTACAGAACCTTCCTATATATCACACTGAGTGACTATACAGCTACAGCCCATTCCTGTATATTGTACTGTGTGACTATACAGCTACATAACTTCCTATATATCACACTGAGAGAATATACAGCTACAGAACTTCCTATATATCACATTGAGTGACTATGCAGCTACAGAACTTCCTATATATCACATTGAGTGACTATGCAGCTACAGAACTTCCTATATTTCACACTGAGAGAATATACAGCTACAGAACCTCCTATATATCACATTGAGTGACTATTCAGCTACAGAACCTTTCTATATATCACACTGAGTGAATATACAGCTACAGAACTTCCTATATATCACATTGAGTGACTATGCAGCTACAGAACTTCCTATATTTCACACTGAGAGAATATACAGCTACAGAACTTCCTATATATCACATTGAGTGACTATGCAGCTACAGAACTTCCTATATATTTAACACTGAGAGAATATACAGCTACAGAACTTCCTATATATCACATTGAGTGACTATTCAGCTACAGAACCTTTCTATATATCACACTGAGTGAATATACAGCTACAGAACTTCTTATATATCACATTGAGTGACTATACAGCTACAGAACCTTCCTATATATCACACTGAGTGACTATAGAGCTACAGAACTTCCTATATATCACACGGAGTGACTATAGAGCTACAAAACTTCCTATATATCACACTGAGTGACTATACAGCTACAGAACTTCCTATATATCACACTGAGTGACTATACAGCTACAGAACTTCCTATATATCACATTGAGTGACTATGCAGCTACAGAACTTCCTATATATCACTGAGTGACAATACAGCTACAGAACATCCTATATATCACATTGAGTGACTATACAGCTACAGAACCTTCCTATATATCACACTGAGTGACTATACAGCTACAGAACATCCTATATATCACATTGAGTGACTATACAGCTACAGAACCTTCCTATATATCACACTGAGTGACTATACAGCTACAGCCCATTCCTGTATATTGTACTGTGTGACTATACAGCTACATAACTTCCTATATATCACACTGAGAGAATATACAGCTACAGAACTTCCTATATATCACATTGAGTGACTATGCAGCTACAGAACTTCCTATATTTCACACTAAGAGAATATACAGCTACAGAACTTCCTATATATCACATTGAGTGACTATTCAGCTACAGAACCTTTCTATATATCACACTGAGTGAATATACAGCTACAGAACTTCCTATATATCACATTGAGTGACTATGCAGCTACAGAACTTCCTATATTTCACACTGAGAGAATATACAGCTACAGAACTTCCTATATATCACATTGACTAACTATGCAGCTACAGAACTTCCTATATTTCACACTGAGAGAATATACAGCTACAGAACTTCCTATATATCACATTGAGTGACTATGCAGCTACAGAACTTCCTATATATTTAACACTGAGAGAATATACAGCTACAGAACTTCCTATATATCACATTGAGTGACTATTCAGCTACAGAACCTTTCTATATATCACACTGAGTGAATATACAGCTACAGAACTTCTTATATATCACATTGAGTGACTATACAGCTACAGAACCTTCCTATATATCACACTGAGTGACTATAGAGCTACAGAACTTCCTATATATCACACTGAGTGACTATAGAGCTACAGAACTTCCTATATATCACACTGAGTGACTATACAGCTACAGAACTTCCTATATATCACACTGAGTGATTATACAGCTACAGAACTTCCTATATATCACACTGAGTGACTATACAGCTACAGAACCTTCCTATATATCACACTGAGTCACTATACAGCTACAGAACCTCCTATATATCACACTGAGTGACTATACAACTACAGAACATCCTATATATCACACTGAGTGACTATACAACTACAGAACATCCTATATATCACACTGAGTGACTATACAGCTACAGAACCTTCCTATATATCACACTGAGTGACTATACAGCTACAGAACCTCCTATATATCACACTGAGTGACTATACAGCTACAGAACATCCTATATATGATACTGCGTGACTATAAAGCTACAGAACTTCCTATATATCACACTGAGTGACTATACAGCTACAGAACCTTCCTATATATCACACTGAGTGACTATACAGCTACAGAACCTCCTATATATCACACTGAGTGACTATACAACTAGAGAACATCCTATATATCACACTGAGTGACTATACAACTACAGAACATCCTATATATCACACTGAGTGACTATGCCGCTACAGAACCTCCTATATATCACACTGAGTGACTATACAACTACAGAACATCCTATATATGATACTGCGTGATTATACAGCTACAGAACTTCCTATATATCACACTGAGTGACTATACAGTTACAGCACTTCCTATATATCACACTGAGTGACTATACAGCTACATAACCTCCTATATATCACACTGAGTGACTATACAGCTACAGAACATCCTATATATCACACTGAGTGACTATACAGCTACAGCACCTTCCTATATATCATACTGAGTGACTATACAGGTACAGAACTTCCTATATATCACACTGAGTGACTATACAGCTACAGAACTTCCTATATATCACACTGAGTGACTATACAGCTACAGAACTTCCTATATATCACACTGAGAGACTATACAGCTACAGCCCGTTCCTGTATATTGTACTGAGTGACTATACAGCTATAGCACCTCCCTATATATCACACTGAGTGACTATGCAGCTACAGCATATCCCTATATATCACACTGAGTGACTATACAGCTACAGAACTTCCTATATTTCACACTGAGTGACTATACAGCTACAGAACTTCCTATATATCACACCTAGTGACTATAGAGCTACAGAACTTCCTATATATCATACTGAGTGACTATAGAGCTACAGCCAATTCCTGTATATTGTACTGAGTGGCTATAGAGCTACAGAACTTCCTATATATCACACTGAGTGACTATACAGCAGCAGCTTGTTCCTATATATCACACTGAGAGAATATACAGCTACAGAACTTCCTATATATCACATTGAGTGACTATACAGCTACAGAACCTCCTATATATCACAATGAGTGACTATACAGCTACAGCCCATTCCTGTATATTGTACTGAGTGACAATACAGCTATAGCACCCCCCTATATATCACACTGAGTGTCTATACAGCTACAGCATATCCCTATATATCACACTGAGTGACTATACAGCTACAGAACTTCCTATATTTCACACTGAGTGACTTTACAGCTACAGGACTCCCTATATATCACACTGAGTGACTATACAGCTAAAGAACTTCCTATATATCACACTGAGTGACTATACAGCTACAGAACTTCCTATATAGCACACTGAGTGACTATACAGCTACAGAACTTCCTATATAGCACACTGAGTGACTATACAGCTACAGCCCATTCCTGTATATTGTATTGAGTGACTATACAGCTACAGAACTACCTATATATCACACTGAATGACTATAAAGCTACAGAACTTCCTATATATCACACTGAGTGACTATACAGCTACAGAACTTCCTATATATCACACTGAGTGACTATGCAGCTACAGAACTTCCTATATATCATACTGAGTGACTACAGAGCTACAGAACTTCATATATATCATACTGAGTGACTATAGAGCTACAGCCAATTCCTGTATATTGTACTGAGTGACTATACAGCTACAGAACTTCCTATATATCACACTGAGTGACTATACAGCTACAGAACTTCCTATATATCACATTGAGTGACTATGCAGCTACAGAACTTCCTATATATCACACTGAGTGACAATACAGCTACAGAACATCCTATATATCACATTGAGTGACTATACAGCTACAGAACCTTCCTATATATCACACTGAGTGACTATACAGCAGCAGCCTGTTCCTATATATCACACTGAGTGACTATTGTTATGACCTGGTGGTTAGGAGCACCCGGAATGACCTGATAGTTAAACCTCATACAGGACGAGCTCTGGGATGTGGGAGCTCAGTGCTGACCGCAAGCCCTAATCCTATCACACACACTAGAAATAGCCGTGGAGCGCTCCTGACCAGACCTAGGCGCCTTGTCACAGCCTAAGAACTATCTAGCCCTAGAGATAGAAAATAAAGCCTACCTTGCCTCAAAGAAATTCCCCAAAGGTAAAGGAAGCCCCCCACATATATTGACTGTGAGTAAAGATGAAAGTCACAAACGCAGAAATGAAACAGGTTTCAGCAAAGGGAGACCAGACTTACTAAATAGACAGAGGATAGGAAAGGTAACTTTGCGATCAGCACAAAAACCTACAAAAGACCACGCAGAGTGTGCAAAAAGGACCTCCACACCGACTCACGGTGCGGAGGGGCCACTCTGCATCCCAGAGCTTCCAGCTAGCAAGACAAAATCAAGATAACCATTCACGACCACAGGAGGGAGTTCGACAACAGAATTCACAACAGTACCCCCCCCTTGAGGAGGGGTCACCGAACCCTCACCAGAGCCCCCAGGCCGATCAGGATGAGCCAAATGAAAGGCACGAACAAGATCGGCAGCATGAACATCAGAGGCAAAAACCCAGGAATTATCTTCCTGACCATAACCCTTCCACTTGACCAGGTACTGGAGTTTCCATCTCGAAACACGAGAATCCAAAATCTTTTCCACCACATACTCCAACTCCCCCTCGACCAACACCGGGGTAGGAGGATCAACGGAGGGAACCATAGGCGCCACGTATCTCCGCAACAACGACCTATGGAACACATTATGGATGGCAAAAGAAGCTGGAAGGTCCAAATGAAATGACACAGGATTAAGAACTTCAGAAATCTTATATGGCCCAATGAAACGAGGCTTAAACTTAGGAGAGGAAACCTTCATAGGAACGTGACGAGATGACAACCAAACCTAATCCCCAACACGAAGTCGGGGACCAACACAACGCCGGTGGTTAGCGAAACGTTGAGCCTTCTCCTGGGACAATGTCAAATTGTCCACCACATGAGTCCAAATCTGCTGCAACCTGTCCACCACCGCATCCACACCAGGACAGTCCGAAGGCTCAACCTGCCCTGAAGAGAAACGAGGATGGAAACCAGAATTACAGAAAAAAGGAGAAACTAAAGTAGCCGAGCTGGCCCGATTATTAAGGGCGAACTCAGCCAAAGGCAAGAAGGACACCCAATCATCCTGATCAGCAGATACAAAGCATTTCAGATATGTCTCCAAAGTCTGATTAGTTCGTTCGTTTTGGCCATTAGTCTGAGGATGGAAAGCCGAAGAAAAAGACAAATCAATGCCCATCTTAGCGCAAAAGGACCGCCAAAACCTCGAAACAAACTGGGAACCTCTGTCCGAGACGATGTTCTCTGGAATGCCATGCAAACAAACCACATGCTGGAAAAACAATGGCACCAAATCAGAGGAGGAAGGCAATTTAGATAAGGGTTCCAAATGGACCATCTTAGAGAAGCGATCACAAACCACCCAAATGACCGACATCTTTTGAGAAACAGGGAGATCAGAAATAAAATCCATGGAAATATGCTTCCAGGGCCTCTTTGGTATCGGCAAGGGCAAAAGCAATCCACTGGCACGAGAACAGCAGGGCTTAGCCCGAGCACAAGTCCCACAGGACTGCACAAAAGAACGCACATCCCGTGACAAAGAAGGCCACCAAAAGGATCTAGCCACCAAATCTCTGGTACCAAAGATTCCAGGATGACCAGCCAACACTGAACAATGAATCTCAGAGATAACTCTACTAGTCCATCTATCAGGGACAAACAGTTTCTCTGTAGGACAACGGTCAGGTCTATCAGCCTGAAACTTTTGCAGCACACGCCGCAAATCAGGGGAGATGGCAGACAAAATTACCCCTTCTTTAAGAATACCCGCTGGCTCCGGAACACCCGGAGAGTCAGGCACAAAACTCCTTGACAGGGCATCAGCCTTCACATTCTTAGATCCCGGAAGGTATGAAACCACAAAATCAAAACGGGAAAAAAAGAGCGACCATCGAGCCTGTCTAGGATTCAACCGTTTGGCAGACTCGAGATCAGACAAATTCTTGTGATCCATCAAGACCACCACGCGATGTTTAGCTCCTTCAAGCCAATCTCGCCACTCCTCGAATGCCCACTTCATGGCCAACAACTCCCGATTGCCCACATCATAATTGCGCTCAGCTGGCGAGAATTTTCTAGAAAAGAAGGCACAGGGTTTCATCACCGAGCCATCAGAACTTCTTTGTGACAAAACAGCCCCTGTTCCAATTTCAGAAGCATCAACCTCAACCTGAAAAGGGAGCGAAACATCTGGCTGGCACAACACAGGGGCAGAAGCAAAACGACGCTTCAACTCCTGAAAAGCCTCTACAGCCGCAGAGGACCAATTGACCACATCAGCACCTTTCTTGGTCAAATCAGTCAACGGTTTAGCAATACTGGAAAAATTAGCGATGAAGCGACGATAAAAATTAGCAAAGCCCATGAACTTCTGCAAGCTCTTCACAGATGTCGGCTGAGTCCAATCGTAAATGGCCTGAACTTTAACAGAGTCCATCTCGATAGTAGAAGGGGAAAAAATGAAACCCAAAAATGAAACCTTCTGAACTCCAAAGAGACACTTTGACCCCTTCACAAACAAGGAATTCGCACAAAGGACCTGGAACACCATTCTGACCTTCTTCACATGAGACTCCCAATCATCCGAAAAGGCCAAAATGTCATCCAAATATACAATCATGAATCTATCCAGGTACTCTCGGAAGATGTCATGCATAAAGGACTGAAACACAGATGGAGCATTAGAAAGCCCGAATGGCATAACCAGGTACTCAAAATGGCCCTCGGGCGTATTAAATGCCGTTTTCCATTCATCAGCCTGTTTAATTCGCACAAGATTATACACCCCTCGAAGATCTATCTTGGTGAACCAACTAGCCCCCTTAATCCGAGCAAACAAATCAGACAGCATGGCAAAGGATACTGAAATTTGACTGTGATCTTATTAAAAAGGCGGTAATCAATACAAGGTCTCGAAGAACCATCCTTCTTGGCCACAAAAAAGAACCCTGCTCCCAATGGTGACGACGACGGATGAATATGACCCTTCTCCAAGGATTCCTTTATATAGCTCCGCATAGCGGCGTGCTCTGGCACAGATAAATTAAACAGACGGCCTTTAGGAAACTTACTACCAGGAATCAAATTAATAGCACAGTCGCAATCCCTATGAGGAGGTAGGGCACTAGATTTGGACTCTTCAAATACGTCCCGGTAATCTGATAAAAACTCAGGGACTTCAGAAGGAGTGGAAGGCGAAATTGACAGCAATGGAACATCACCATGTACCCCCTGACAACCCCAGCTGGACACAGACATAGATTTCCAATCCAACACTGGATTATGGACCTGTAGCCATGGCAACCCCAAAACGACCACATCATGCAGATTATGCAACACCAAAAAGCGAATATCCTCCTGATGTGCAGGAGCCATGCACATGGTCAATTGAGTCCAGTACTGAGGCTTATTCTTGGCCAAAGGCGTAGCATCAATTCCTCTCAATGGAATAGGATACTGCAAGGGCTCCAAGAAAAAACCACAGCGCCTGGCAAACTCCAAGTCCATCAAATTCAGGGCAGCGCCTGAATCCACAAATGACATTACAGAATAGGACGACAGAGAGCAAATCAGAGTAACGGACAAAAGAAATTTAGACTGTACCGTACCAATGGTGGCAGACCTAGCGAACCGCTTAGTGCGCTTAGGACAGTCGGAGATAGCATGAGTGGATTCACCACAGTAAAAACACAGCCCATTCCGACGTCTGTGTTCTTGCCGTTCAGCTCTAGTCAAAGTCCTATCACACTGCATAGGCTCAGGCCTATGCTCAGAGAATACCGCCAGATGGTGCACAGCTTTGCGCTCACACATGCGCCGATCGATCTGAATGGCCAAAGACATAGACTCATTCAGACCAGCAGGCGTGGGAAATCCCACCATGACATCCTTAAGGGCTTCAGAAAGACCCTTTCTGAAAATTGCCGCCAGGGCACATTCATTCCACGGAGTAAGCACAGACCACTTTCTAAACTTCTGACAGTACACCTCCGCTTCATCCTGACCCTGACACAAAGCCAGCAAGATTTTCTCTGCCTGATCCACTGAATTTGGTTCATCATAAAGCAATCCAAGCGCCAGAAAAAACGCATCAATATCACGCAATGCAGGATCTCCTGGCGCAAGGGAAAATGCCCAGTCTTGAGGGTCACCACGCAACAAAGAAATAATGATTTTTACCTGTTGAACAGGGTCACCAGAGGAGCGGGGTTTCAAAGCTAGAAACAATTTACAATTATTTTTGAAATTCAAGAACCTAGATCTATCCCCAGAAAAGAAGTCAGGAATAGAAATTCTAGGCTCTAACATAGGATTCTGAACCACAAAATCTTGAATGTTTTGTACCCTTGCAGTGAGATGATCCAAACAAGAGGACAGACCTTGAATGTCCATATCTACACCTGTGTCCTGAACCACCCAAAGGTCTAGGGGAAAAGAAAGACAAAACACAGTGCAAAGAAAAAAAATGGTCTCAGAAGTTCTCTTATCCCTCTATTGAGATGCATTAATAGTTTGGGCCAGCTGTACTGTTATGACCTGGTGGTTAGGAGCACCCGGAATGACCTGATAGTGAAACCTCATACAGGACGAACTCTGGGATGTGGGAGCTCTGCTGACCGCAAGCCCTAATCCTATCACACACACTAGAAATAGCCGTGGAGCGCTCCTGACCAGACCTAGGTGCCTCGTCACAGCCTAAGAACTATCTAGCCCTAGAGATAGAAAATAAAGCCTACCTTGCCTCAGAGAAATTCCCCAAAGGTAAAGGAAGCCCCCCACATATATTGACTGTGAGTAAAGATGAAAGTCACAAACGCAGAAATGAAACAGGTTTCAGCAAAGGGAGGCCAGACTTACTAAATAGACAGAGGATAGGAAAGGTAACTTTGCGATCAGCACAAAAAACTACAAAAGACCACGCAGAGTGTGCAAAAAGGACCTCCGCACCGACTCACGGTGCGGAGGGGCCACTCTGCATCCCAGAGCTTCCAGCTAGCAAGACAAAATCAAGATAACCAGCTGGACAAGAAAACAATGAACAAATAATGACTATCAGGAACTTAGCTTCTGCAGGAGAAGGCAGGTCACCAGAGAGATCCAGGAGCGAACTGAACCAATGCAAAAACATTGACAGCTGGCATGGAGTAACGATCTGAGAGGAGTTAAATAGAGCAGCCAACCAAAGGATAAACCATGTCACCTGTGTAAGGAACCTCAGAAGCAGCAGCTTCACTCATAGCCACCAGAGGGAGCCCATAGACAGAACTCGCCGAAGTACCATTCACGACCACAGGAGGGAGTTCGACAACAGAATTCACAACAGACTATACAGCTACAGAACTTCCTATATATCACACTGAGTGACTATACAGCTACAGCATCTCCCTATATATCACACTGAGTGACTAAACAGCTACAGAACTTCCTATATATCACACTGAGTGACTATACAGCTACAGCATCTCCCTATATATCACACTGAGTGACTATACAGCTACAGAACTTCCTATATATCACACTGAGTGACTATACAACTACAGAACTTCCTATATATTACACTGAGTGACTATACAGCTACAGAACTTCCTATATATCACACTGCGTGACTATACAACTACAGAACTTGCTATATATCACACTGAGTGACTATACAGCAGCAGCACCTCCTTATATATCACACTAAGTGACTATACAGCAGCAGCCTGTTCCTATATATCACACTAAGTGACTATACAGCAGCAGCCTGTTCCTATATATCACACTGAGTGACTATACAGCAGCAGCCTGTTCCTATATATCACACTGAGTGACTATACAGCTACAGAACTTCCAATATATCACACTGAGTGACTATACAGCAGCTGCACCTCATTATATATCACACTGAGTGACTATACAGCTACAGCACCTCCTTATATATCACACTGAGTGACTATACAACCGCAGCACCTCCTTATATATCACACTGAGTGACTATACAGCAACAGCACCTCCTTATATATCACACTGAGTGACTATACAGCAGCAGCCCGTTCCTATATATCACACTGAGTGACTATACAGCAGCAGCACCTCCTTATATATCACACTGAGTGACTATACAGCTGCAACACCTCCTTATATATCACACTGAGTGACTATACAGCCGCAGCACCTCCTTATATATCACACTGAGTGACTATACAGCTACAGCACCTCACTATATATCACACTGAGTGACTATACAGCTACAGAACTTCCTATATATCACACTGAGTGACTATACAACTACAGAACTTCCTATATATTACACTGAGTGACTATACAGCTACAGAACTTCCTATATATCACACTGCGTGACTATACAACTACAGAACTTGCTATATATCACACTGAGTGACTATACAGCAGCAGCACCTCCTTATATATCACACTAAGTGACTATACAGCAGCAGCCTGTTCCTATATATCACACTAAGTGACTATACAGCAGCAGCCTGTTCCTATATATCACACTGAGTGACTATACAGCAGCAGCCTGTTCCTATATATCACACTGAGTGACTATACAGCTACAGAACTTCCAATATATCACACTGAGTGACTATACAGCAGCTGCACCTCATTATATATCACACTGAGTGACTATACAGCTACAGCACCTCCTTATATATCACACTGAGTGACTATACAACCGCAGCACCTCCTTATATATCACACTGAGTGACTATACAGCAACAGCACCTCCTTATATATCACACTGAGTGACTATACAGCAGCAGCCCGTTCCTATATATCACACTGAGTGACTATACAGCAGCAGCACCTCCTTATATATCACACTGAGTGACTATACAGCTGCAACACCTCCTTATATATCACACTGAGTGACTATACAGCTACAGCACCTCCCTATATATCACACTGAATGACTATACAGCTACAGCACCTCCTTATATATCACACTGAGTGACTATACAGCTACAGCACCTCCTTATATATCACACTGAGTGACTATACAGCTACAGCACCTCACTATACATCACACTGAATGACTATACAGCTACAGAACCTTCCTATATATCACACTGAGTGAGTATACAGCTACAGCACCTCCTTATATATCACACTGAGTTTACACTGGCTGTGTTATCCCACTGATTGGCTGTGCTATACCACATGATGTAATAGCTGCCTGGTATTATACATAAGTCTGTGCGGCCACCCAGACATCAATATCCAGCTTGAGGTGCATGGAATATGTGTGAAATGGTGAAATTGAATCACAAGTTGAATAAATCCGGGCTCCCTGCAGATCGATCTGCTCATTTGTACTAAGGAGTTAAGGAAATACCAGTTTAAATTAGTTTTGTCTAATTAATTTAAGGGAGATACTTTATTAATAGTGAGACTGTCTTCATTACAGACTCTTGGCCGCTCATCGTCCCTGATGTACCCCGCCAGCAGCGATCATCAGTAAATCCTTATTATTTTTGGTTCCTTGGAAAGTTCCAGGTTATCTTCGCCTTTGACCTTCTTGTGCTTTTAATTTATTGGCTCTTCTCAGCTTTCTGTCATCCTGGGGTCTTCAAAGTAGAAAGATGGCTTTCATTAGGGAAAAAAACATTGATGTTGAAATGCTCAGTAATTATAAAAGTCCCATTTATCGTTTCACATCTCACTTGAAGATGTCATATTAGACTCTATATTTAACTTTCCATTCATTCAATTTCATATCAGTCTCCAGAGAAAATCGTCATTGAATGAGATGTATTCATGATGCATGTCTTTAATGATTGTTTCAAACATGAAAGCATTTTTTATGAGAAAATGTATAATTTTTTACAGATAAAAGCTGCAGCACAGTAGGCTATAATCAGTGGGGGTGGGGTATTAGTACAATGGCATACATGGGGCGTGACTATCACGCGAAATGCTCCAGAATTCTGGCAAAATTTGGCCCAGTAATGTCTTTCATGACTCACAACATATTATGTTTTATGTTTTAGTTACTTTCTGCACTTTATCCAAGAAGTGAGGGCTTTTCTTTTTGGGGGGGGGGGAAAGTATGGATTATCTAAAAAGGGACATGGTCAACTCTCAACACCTTGTGTCAAAGAATACGCAAAAAAATGTTGGTGCCAGCTAATATATAGTGTAAACCTCGTTAGGTAACGTTCACACTAGCGTTACGCTAATTTGCGTCGGGCGACGCAGCGGCGACGCATGCGTCATGCGCCCCTATATTTAACATGGGGGACGCATGCGTTTTTTTTTGTTGCGTTGTGCGATGCATGCGTCTTTTTTGCCGCAAGCGTCGGACCAAGAAAACGCAACAAGTTGCATTTTTCTTGCATCCGAATTTCGGCAAAAAACGACGCAAGCATCGCAAAACGCAGCGTTTTTGCGTGCGTTTTGCCGCGTTTTTGCGTGCGTTGTGCGTTGCGTCGCCGAAGCAGCGGCGCACAACGCTAGTGTGAATGTAGCCTTAGAAAGTCCTAAAATGAACCAGAAATATCAATCAGCATGAACCACATAAATCTGCGACATTTTAACCTTTTAGGATTCGGTCAATTTTCATTTTTACACTTTTCAGTGGATGTCGTCTCTCTGAACTTTTCAAAGGTCGTTAAAATGAAGGAAATGGGACTAGGGGAGAAAACGTGTATACACAGGTATACACAGGAGAGACGACACACAGGTATATACAGTACTATATACAGGAGAGATGACACACAGGTATATACTATACACAGGAGGAGATGACACACAGGTATATATTATATACAGGAGTAGATGACATACAGGTATATACTATATACAGGGGAGATGACACAGGTATATACTATATGCAGGAGGAGATGACACACACATATATACTATATAAAGGAAGAGATGACACACAGGTATATACTATATAGAGGAGGAGATGACACACACATATATACTATATACAGGAGGAGATGACACACAGGTATATACTATATAGAGGAGGAGATGACACACACATATATACTATATACAGGAGGAGATGACACACACATATATACTATATACAGGGGAGATGACACACACATATATACTCTATATAGGGGAGATGACACACAGGTATATACTATATACAGGGGAGATGACACATGTATATGCTATATACAGGGGAGATGACACACAGGTATATACTATATACAGGAGGAGATGACACACTGGTATATACTATATATAGGGGAGATGACACACAGATATATACTATATACAGGAGGAAATGACATACAGGTATATACTATATACAGGAGGAGATGACACAGATATATTCTATATACAGGAGGAGATGACATACAGGTACATTCTATATACAGGAGGAGATGACACACAGGTACATACTATATACAGGAGCAGATGACACACAGGTATATACTATATACAGGAGGAGATGACTTACAGGTATATAGTATATACAGGAGGAGATGACACATAGGTTTATAGAGGAGGAGATGACATACAGCAGGTATATACTGTATACAGGGGAGATGACATACAGGTATATACTATATACAGGAGATGACATACAGGTATATACTATATATAGGAGGAGATGACATACAGGTATATAGTATATAAAGAAGATATGACATACAGGTATACAGTTAGGTCCATATATATTTGGACAAAGACAACATTTTTCTAATTTCGGTTACAGACATTACCACAATGAATTTTAAACAAAACAATTCAGATGCAGTTGAAGTTCAGACTCTCGGCTTTCATTTGAGGGTATCCACATTAAAATTGGATGAAGGGTTTAGGAATTTCAGCTCCTTAACATGTGCCACCCTGTTTTTAAAGAGACCATAAGTAATTGGACAATTGACTCCAAGGCTATTTCATGGACAGGTGTGGGCAATCCCTTCGTTATGTCATCCTCAATTAAGCAGATAAAAGCCCTGGAGTTGATTTGAGGTGTGGTGCTGCATTTGGAAGGTTTTGCTGTGAAGTAAGCATGCGGTAAAGGAGCTCTCCATGCAGGTGAAACAAGCCATCCTTAAGCTGCAAAAACAGAAAAAAAAACATCTGAGAAATTGCTACAATATTAGGAGTGGAAAAATCTACAGTTTGGTCCATCCTGAGAAAGAAAGAAAGCACTGGTGAACTCATCAATGCAAAAAGACCTGGGCGACCACGGAAGACAACAGTGGTGGATGATCGCAGCATAATCTCCATGGTGAAGAGAAACCCCTTCACAACAGCCGACCAAGTGACCAACACTCTCCAGGAGGTCGGCGTATCAATATCCAAATCTACCATAAAGAGAAGACTGCATGAAAGTAAATACAGAGGGTTCACTGCACGGTGCAGCCACTCATAAGCATCAAGAATAAAAAGGCTAAAAACATCTAAAAAAGCCGCACAGTTCTGGAAGAACATTCTTTGGACAGATGAAACCAAGATCAACCTCTACCAGAATAATGGAAAGAGAAAAGTATGGTGAAGGCGCGGTACAGCTCATGATCCATAGCATACCACATCATCTGTAACACCCGGCGGAGGCAGTGTGATGGCGCGGGCATGCATAAACCCAGCGGAGGCAGTGTGATGGCGCGGGCATGCATAAACCCGGCGGAGGCAGTGTGATGGCGCGGGCATGCATGGCTGCCAGTGGCACTGGGTCACTAGTGTTTATTGATGATGTGACACAGGACACAGGAATGAATTCTGTGGTATTCAGAAACATACTGTGTGCTCAGATCCAGCCAAATGCAGCCAAACTGATTGGTCGTCGTTTCATACTACAGATGGACAATGACCCAAAACATAAAGCCAAAGCAACCCAGGAGTTTATTAAAGCAAAGAAGTGGAATATTCTTGAATGGCCAAGTCAGTCACCTGATCTCAACCCAACTGAGCAGCATTTCACTTGTTAAAGACTAAACTTCAGACAGAAAGGCCACAAACAAACAGCAACTGAAAACCACTGCAGTGGAGGCAGAGCATCAAAAAGAAGGAAACACAGCGTCTGGTGATGTCCATGAGTTCAAGACTTCAGGCAGTCATTGCCAACAAAGGGTTTTCAACCAAGTACTAAAAATGAACATTTTAGTTAAAATTATTGAATCTGTCCAATTACTTTTGGTCCCTTTAAAAACAGGGTGGCACATGTTAAGGAGCTGAAACTCCTAAACCCTTCATCCAATTTTAATGTGGATCCCCTCAAATGAAAGCTGAAAGACTGAACTTCAACTGTATCTGAATTGTTTTGTCTAAAATTCATTGTGGTAATATCTATAACCAAAATTAGAAAAATGTTGTCTCTGTCCAAATATATATGGACCTAACTGTATGCTATATACAGGAGGAGATGACACATAGGTATATACAATATACAGGAGGAGATGACATACAGCAGGTATATACTATTTACAGGGGAGATGACATACAGGTATATACTATATACAGGAGATGACATACAGGTGTGTACTATATATAAGAGAGATGACAAACATGTATATACTGAGGTGAAAATGAGAGGTGTGAGTGCAAAATGAGAGGAGTGAGGGAAAATAGTGGAGTGATCGGAAAATGACAGATGTGAGGTCGAAATGACAAGTGTTAGGGGGGAATGAGAGGAGTGAGGGGAAAAATAAGAAATGAGGAGTGAGGGGGAAAATGAGAGGTGTAAGGGAGAAAATGAGAGATGTGAGGGGGGAAATGAGAGGTGTGATGGGAAAATAAGTGAGGTGCTATAACTAACCACAGATATTTACTATGCCCAGACAACGCTGGGCTCTTCAGCTAGTATATATATCTACTAGCTGAAGAGCCCGGCGTTGCCTGGGCATAGTAAATATCTGTGGTTAGTTTTAGCACCACACTTCTCTTATTTTCCCATCACGCCTCTCATTTTCCCAATCACATCTTTCATTTTCCCCCTCAC
This sequence comes from Ranitomeya imitator, assembly GCF_032444005.1. Taxonomy (NCBI): domain Eukaryota; kingdom Metazoa; phylum Chordata; class Amphibia; order Anura; family Dendrobatidae; genus Ranitomeya; species Ranitomeya imitator. The sequence continues at coordinate 5,834,114 of NC_091283.1, read as the reverse complement.
ATCTCTCATTTTCTCCCTCACACCTCTCATTTTCTCCCTCACTCCTTATTTTCCCCCTCACTCCTTATTTTCCCCCTCACTCCTTATTTTCCCCCTCACTCCTTATTTCCCCCTCACTCCTTATTTTCCTCCTCACTCCTCTCATTCTCCCCTAACACTTGTCATTTCGACCTCACATCTGTCATTTTCTGATCACTCCACCATTTTCCCTCACTCCTCTCATTTTGCACTCACACCTTTTCATTTTCACCTCACACCTCTCATTTTCACCTCAGTATATACATGTTTATCATCTCCCTTATATATAGTATACACCTGTATGTCATCTCCTGTATAAAGTATATACCTGTATGTCATCTCCCCTGTATATAGTATATACCTGCTGTGTGTCATCTCCCCTGTATATAGCATATACCTGTATGTCATCTCCTCTTATATATAGTATATACCTGTATGTCATCTCCTTCTATATATTGTATATACCTGTATGTCATCTCCTCCTGTATATATTATATACCTGTGTGTCATCTCCCCTGTATATAGTATATATCTGTGTCATCTCCTCCTGTATATAGTATATACCTGTATGTCATCTTCTATATATAGCATATACCTGTATGTCATCTCCTCCTGTATATAGTATATACCTGTAGGTCATCTGCTCCTGTATATAGTATATACCTGTATGTCATCTCCTCCTGTATATATATGTACCTGTATGTCATCTCCTCCTCTATATAGTATATACCTGTGTGTCATCTCTCCTGTATATAGTATATATCTGTGTGTCATCTCCCCTGTATATAGTATATACCTGTGTGTCATCTCCTCCTGTATTAGACCTCGTTTACACGTTATTTGCTCAGTATTTTTACCTTAGTATTTGTAAGCTAAATTGGCAGCCTGATAAATCCCCAGCCAACAGGAAGCCCTCCCCCTGGCAGTATATATTAGCTCACACATACACATAATAGACAGGTCATGTGACTGACAGCTGCCGTATTTCCTATATGGTACATTTGTTGCTCTTGTAGTTTGTCTGCTTATTAATCAGATTTTTATTTTTGAAGATAATACCAGACTTGTGTGTGTTTTAGGGCGAGTTTCGTTTGTCAAGTTGTGTGTGTTGAGTTGCGTGTGGCGACATGCATGTAGCGACTTTTGTGGGATGAGTTTTGTGTGGCAACATGCGTGTAGCAACCCTTTGTGTGTCAAGTTGCATGTGACAGGTTAGTGTAGCAAGTTGTGTGCAGCAAGTTTTGCGCATGGCGAGTTTTGCGCGTGGCGAGTTTTATGTGTGGTGCCTTTTGAGTATGTGCAAGTTTTGTGTGAGGCAACTTTTGCATGTGTTGCAACTTTTGTGCATGTGGCAATTTTTCCGCGTGTGCAAGTTTTGCATGTGGCGAGTTTTCCATGAGGTGAGTTTTGCACTTGTGGCGAGTTTTGCGTGAGCCTAGTTTTTGCATGTGGCGAGTTTTGCGCGTGGCGAGTTTTGAGCGGCGACTTTTGTGTTTTGACTTTTATGTGGCGAGGTTGGTGTATGTGTGGTGAAATGTGTCCTGAGGGTGGTATATGTGTTCAAGCACGTGGTAGTGTGTGGCGCATTTTGTGTGTGTGTTCATATCCCCGTGTGTGGTGAGTATCCCATGTCGGGGCCCCACCTTAGCAACTGTACGGTATATACTCTTTGGCGCCATCGCTCTCATTCTTTAAGTCCCCCTTGTTCACATCTGGCAGCTGTCAATTTGCCTCCAACACTTTTCCTTTCACTTTTTCCCATTATGTAGATAGGGGCAAAATTGTTTGGTGAATTGGAAAGCGCAGGGTTAAATTTCCACCTCACAACATAGCCTATGACGCTCTCGGGGTCCAGACGTGTGACTGTGCAAAATTTTGTGGCTGTAGCTGCGACGGTGCAGATACCAATCCCGGACATACACACATACACACACACACACACACACACACACATTCAGCTTTATATAGTAGATATATATAATTGCCTAAGGGTTTTTTTCCGTCTGTCTGTCTGTCTTTCTGTCTGTCTGTCTGTCTGTCCTGGAAATCCCACGTCTCTGTTTGGTCGAGGCCGCCAGGCCTCGACCAATCAGCGACGGGCACGGTATCGACGTAGAAATCCCACGCCTCTGACGGCCTCGACCAATCAGCGACGGGCACAGCGATGATGATGTCATAAAGGATGTAGACATCCCGCGTCTCTGATTGGTCGAGGCCACCAGGCCTCGACCAATCAGCAATGGGCACAGCGACGATGATGTCATAAAGGACGTAGAAATCCCACGTTTCTGATTCAGCGACGGGCACAGTATCAACGTAGATGTCATAATGGTTGCCATGGCGACAATGATGTCAAGAAGGTTGCCTCGACCAATCAGCGACGGGCACAATCTGCCACGAATTCTGGAATCATCATTGTCCATATACTACGGGGACATGCATATTCTAGAATACCCGATGCATTAGAATCGGGCCACAGTCTAGTATATATATATATATATATATATATATATATATATATATATATATATATATATGCACTGTGTGCAGTTATACATGTTGTCCTACTCCAAGCTGTTCAGGCCTGAGAGCCAACTTCCAATTAAGTACCGTATATACTCGAGTATAAGCCGACCCGAGTATAAGCCGACCCCCCTAATTTTGCCACAAAAAACTGGGAAAACTTATTGACTCGAGTATAAGCCTAGGGTAGGAAATGCAGCAGCTACTGGTAAATTTCAAAAATAAAAATAGATGCTCCATACCGTTCATTATTGCCCCATAAGATGCTCCATATAAAGCTGTGCCATATATAATGCTCCATACTGTTCATTTTTGCCCCATAGATGTGCCATAGAAAGCTCTGCCATATAGTGCTCTGCACCATTCATTATTGCCCCATAGCTGCCATATAGTGCTGTTTGCCGTTCAGTACTGCCCCATAGCTGCCATATAGTGCTGTGTGCCGTTCAGTACTGCCCCATAGCTGCCATATAGTGCTGTGTGCCGTTCAGTACTGCCCATAGCTGCCATATAGTGCTGTGTGCCATTCAGTACTGCCCCATAGCTGCCATATAGTGCTGTGTGCCGTTCAGTACTGCCCCATAGCTGCCATATAGTGCTGTGTGCCGTTCAGTACTGCCCCATAGCTGCCATATAGTGCTGTGTGCCGTTCAGTACTGCCCCATAGCTGCCATATAGTGCTGTGTGCCTTTCAGTACTGCCCCATAGCTGCCATATAGTGCTGTGTGCCGTTCAGTACTGCCCCATAGCTGCCATATACTGCTGTGTGCCGTTCAGTACTGCCCCATAGCTATGCCATATAGTGCCCTGCGCCGTTCAGTATTGCCCCATAGCTGTGCCATAGAAAGCTGTGCCATTGCTGCTGCTGCTGCAATAAAAAAAAAATGCCATACTCACCTCTCTTGCTTGCAGCTCCTCTGCGTCCGGTCCCGGCGTCTCTGCGCACTGACTGATCAGGCAGAGGGCGCCGCGCACACTATACGCGTCATCGCGCCCTCTGACCTGAACAGTCAGAGCAGAGCGACGCCGGGAAGATGGAGCGACGCCCGGCGGCTGGAACGCGGACAGGTGAATATGACATACTTACCTGGTCCCAGCGATCCTGACGCTCCCTCTGCCTGTCACAGCTGGTCTCTGGGTGCCGCAGCCTCTTCCTCTATCAGCGGTCACCGTTGCCGCTGATTAGAGAAATGAATACGCGGCTCCACCCCTATGGGAGGTGGAGCCGCCTATTAATTTTTCTAATGAGCGGTCCCACGTGACCGCTGAAGAGGGGAAGAAGCTGCAGCACAGAAGACCGTGGGACGGCAGGGGGAGCGCCAGGATCGCCGGGACTAGGTAAGTATACCTCAGCGCCGTCTCCCCCTCACCCACCGACCCCACCGCTACCGTGACTCGAGTATAAGCCGAGAGGGGCACTTTCAGCCCAAAATTTTGGGCTGAAAATCTCGGCTTATACTTGAGCGTATACGGTAAGTCAGGTGATGTGCATCTCTGTAATGAGGAGGGGTGTTGTCTAATGACATCAACACCCTATATAAGGTGCGCTTAATTATTAGACAACTTCCTTTCCTTTGGAAAAATGGGTCAGAAGAGAGATTTGACGGCTCTGAAAAGTCCACAATTGTGAGATGTCTTGCAGAGGGATGCAGCGGTCTGGAAATTGCCAAACTTTTGAAGCGTGATCACCGAACAATCAAGCATTTCATGGCAAATAGCCAACAGGGTCGCATGAAGCGTGTTGGGCAAAAAAGGCGCAAAATAACTTCCCATGAATTGAGGAAAATCAAGCGTGAAGCTGCCAAGATGCCATTTGCCACCAGTTTTGCCATATTTCAGAGCTGCAATGTTACTGGAGTAACAAAAAGCACTGGAGGAACACAGCTACCAAACAGAGCAAAACTGTGGTCATGCAGTTAGAATAGCAGACAAACAACTCCTCACCGGAGGTGCCGGTATTCTAGGGGCTTCTTTCAGCCAAGGCCCTGAATCAAAACATACAAACTCCTCACCGGAGGTGCCGGTATTCTAGGGGCTTATTTCAGCCAAACCCTGACCACATGCAAGCATGACCAATGAATGGAATGCAGGGGAACATAGCTACCTAGACTTGCGGTGATGCGCCCCGTGCTGTCATAACCTCATATGAACTCTAGCGTGAGAATTTTTCTGAATATTTTCTCACGCTAGAGTTCATATGAGGTTATGCCAGCAGGGGACACAGAACCGCAAGTCTAGGTAGCAACGTTCCCCTGCATTCTATTCATTCCCCAGTTTTTACAGGCAGGGGCAACAGCTGCATTAGCAGGCTCCAGCTTGTAAAACTATTTAACCTCTTCAGATGGAATTACAGCGTGGGACATGACTGTAGCGGCGGAAAGGTATCGGATATTGTTGTTTTTTATTTTAACTTTGTTTCAGGTGACAAGGGACATCAATTGGATTGAGCGTAAAATAAAGATATTACAACACCATGTGTATTTATTTCATTAAAATACTTTTTTCTAAATGTGTGTTTGCATTTTTAACACTTTATTACTATTGGATTAATAATGGATAGGCATCTTATTGACATCTCTCCATTATTAACCTGGCCTAATGTCACCTTACATTAGCAAGGTGACATTAACCCCGTATTACCTCATATCCCACCGCTACTCGGGAATGGGAAGAGAGAGGCCAAGTGCCGGAATAGACGCATCTTACAGATGTGCCTTTTCTGGGGTGGCTGGGGGCAGATGTTTTTAGCCAGGGGGGGGGAGCAATATCCATGGACCCTCTCCAGGCTATTAATATCTGCCCTCAGACACTGGCTTTACTACTCTGGGGGAGAAAATTGCGCGGGAGCCCACACCAATTTTTTCTGTGATTTAACCCTTTATTTTAACAGCTAGAGCCACAATATTTTGCGCACACACTCTACTAAGATTACTAGTGAGGAATATGTAAAAAATAAGTGATATGAGATGGTTTACTGTATGTAACCATGCCTCATATCATGTTGGGTTTGGGAAGGAGATAGGAAAAGCCGGCAATTGAATTACCGGTTTTTCTGCTATCTAGCGCTGTATTAAATATAAATATATATATATATATATATATATGTGTGTCTCACTGACATTATATATCTATACAGTATATATGTAAACCCCTATACTATGTGTAGACATTTATTTTATCTATTCTAACCTGTCCGTGTGATTTTACTCTACACCGCAGTGAATTGCCGGCTTTTCTATAGGACATGGATACGTATTTCTCACAAGTCACACTGCTGGTCCGTGTGTATTCCGCATTTTTCTCGCGCCCATAGACTTTGATCGCTGGATTTTTTGTGCAATAAGCTGACAAATGCAGCATGCTGCGATTTTCTATGCCCATAAAATACAGCTGAGAAATATACGGCAGATAAGAGCTGCCCCATAGAGAAGCATTGGTCCGTGTGCAATGCGTTGTTTTTGCGCCTCTCATACATCCATAAAACTCTCAAGTGTGACGCCGGCCTTAGATGACACAGGACACAACTGCTGACAGGTTCCCTTTAAGTGTTTTTCTGATTTGTGTTTGAAATAAATATGATATGTGCCTTTAAGCCCCTTTCTTTCTTGGTTGGATTTCCAAGTTATTTTAGTTTTTGGCAGAAAAATGGAATCAGTACATTACTTTGTTTAGAATTGTCTTGACTTTGTTCTTTCTTACTCCCTGTCCCTTACCCACCCCCATTTCTTCTACCCTTTCTATGGGGAGTGAGGGAGAGACAATAAAATAAGTTTAGTGTTTTGAAATATTCATTAAACCTATGTACAGTGATGGGGACGGTTTAGATGGAGGATTTGTTACAGTCTGGAATCCAGGACTGTGCACTGATACATTGTAACAATCCATTTATAGTGTTCTCAGGATTCCAGGTGCGTATTTACACAAGGAATGATTCCATTCAGTGACACCAAGCACAGTGACGGCCTGAACATGACATGGAACAAGGGAGGCTCCCTTCCATACCCCATAGAGCCGCTGCCATTATGTGTCGCTTCTTCCTTTGTAACTGGTAAATGTCGACGTTGCATTAACCGTCAGCCGATGGTTCCTTCCCACATAGGAGCCTGTGACGGCGATAACTGCTCGTGGTCGCTGTGCCTCTTTCTTCTCTCTTTGTAGTTTATTCCTTAATTAATCAGTTACAGAATTCTTTATAATACTCGGCAGATTGAAGAGTTACGTCGCCTCGGCCGCGCTGCTCATTGTCGGCAGTATCACGTTGCTATGGATTCAATCTGGACGACTTGTTTTCCTATTTAAGCCGAAGCATCTCATAAAGAACGTAACAACTTCTACACAGGACTGCAAATTAAAAGTCCTCAGTGCACATTGAAGGCAGATATTAATAGCTGGACGTGCGCCGCACAATGCCGGCAGCGGGGAGCGCGCACAAAGCCTTTCTGAGTTGTTAACTGGAGAGAATTGTTACTTTGTCTCCGCGGCAGGAATGATGTTTTTCACTTAAGAACCAATTTCTAAAAACTTTCTGTTTGTTGTATGGCGGTCAATGTCATGAATTGTGAATGGATATCATGTTATTCATAGGGAGAATCAGAGAAACGGCTTTTATTAGACAAAGTACATGAAAAACTGTTTACATCACTGTCGGGCTATTATAGTACTCGGTCTATTATATTACTCTGCGTCTAGAATAAAATGAATAATGGCATCACTGTGTGTCTACTAATGTATAGACTGACCGATGACATCACAGAGTCTGTTACATAGTGATCTATAACATCACTGTGTCACCAATATTGATGGACCGATGACATCACTGTCCAACAATATTACTATGTTATTACTATATTACTATAGAGTGATTGATGACATCACTGTGTGTCCTCTATAGAGTGATCAATGACATCACTGTGTGTCCTCTATAGAGTGATTGATGACATCACTGTGTGTCCACTATAGAGTGATCGATGACATCACTGTGTGTCCACTATAGAGTGATCGATGACATCACTGTGTGTCCACTATAGAATGTTCTATGACATCACTGTGTGTCCACTATAGAGTGATTCATGACATCACTGTGTCCACTATAAAGTGATCGATGACATCACTTTGTGTCCACTATAGAATGATTGATGACATCACTGTGTGTCCACTATAGAGGGATCAATGACATCACTTTGTGTCCACTATAGAGTGATCGATGACATCACTGTGTGTCCACTATAGAGAGATCGATGACATCACTGTGTCCACTATAGAATGAATGATGACATCACTGTGTCCACTATAGAATGATTGATGACATCACTGGGTGTCCAATATAGAGTGATTGATGACATCACTGGGTGTCCACTATAGAATGATTGATGACATCCCTGTGTGTCCACTATAGAGTTATTGATGACATCATTGTGTGTCCACTATAGAATGATTGATGACATCACTGTGTCTACTATAGAGTGACTGATGACATCACTATGTGTCTACTATAGAGTTATTGATGACATCACTTTGTGCCCATTATAGAGTGATTGATGACATCACTGTGTGTCCACTATAGAGTGATTGATGACATCACTGGGTGTCCAATATAGAGTGATTGATGACATCACTGGGTGTCCACTATAGAATGATTGATGACATCACTGGGTGTCCACTATAGAATGATTGATGACATCCCTGTGTGTCCACTATAGAGTTATTGATGACATCACTGTGTGTCCACTATAAAGTGACTGATGACATCACTGTGTGTCTACTATAGAGTGATTGATGACATCACTGTGTGTCCACTATAGAGTGATTAATGACATCACTGTGTGCCCACTATAGAGTGATCGATGACATCATTGTGTGTCCAGTATAGAATGATTGATGACATCTCTGTGTGTCCACTATAGAATGATGGATGGCATCACTCTGTGTCTACTACACTGCTCAAAAAAGTAAAAGGAACACTAAAATCCCACATCCTAGACATCACTGAATGAAATATTCCAGTTGTAAATCATTGTTCATTACATAGTGGAATGTGTTGAGAACAATAAAACCTAAAAATCATCAACATAAATCACAACTAATATCCCACGGAGGTCTGGAGTTGGAATGATGCTCTAAATCAAAGTGGAAAATTAAGTTACAGGCTGATCCAACTTCAGTGGAAATGCCTCAAGACAAGGAAATGATGATCAGTAGTGTGTGTGGCCTCCACGTGCCTGCATGACCTCCCTACAACGCCTGGGCATGCGCCTAATGAGGCAGGGGATGGTCTCCTAAGGGATCTCCTCCCTGATCTGGACTGAAGCATCCGCGAACTCCTGGACTGTCTGTGCTGCAATATGACGATGATGGATGGTGCGAGACATGGTGTCCCTGATGTGTTCAATCGGATTCAGGTCTGGGGAACAGGCGGGCCAGTCCATAGTTTCAATGCCTTCATCTTGCAGGAACTGCTGACACACTCCAGCCACATGAGGTCTGGCATTGTCCTGCATTAGGAGGAACATAGGGCCAACCGCACCAGCATATGGTCTGACTAGGGGTCTGAGGATCTTATCTCGGTACCTAATGGTAGTCGGGCTACCTCTGGCGAGCACATGGAGGGCTGTGTGGCCCTCCAAAGAAATGCCACCCCGAACCATTACTGACTCACTGCAAAACTGGTCATGCTGAAGGATGTTGCAGGCAGCAGATCGCTCTCCATGACATCGCCAGACTCTATAACGTCTGTCACATGTGCTCAGTGTGAAAATGCTTTCATCTGTGAAGAGCACAGGGCGACAGTGGTGAATTTGCCAATCCTGGTGTTCTGTGGCAAATGCCAAGCGTCCTGCACGGTGTTGGGCTGTGAGCACAACCCCTATCTGTGGATGTCGGGCACTCAGACCATCCTCATGGAGTTTGTTTCTAACCGTTTGTGCAGACACATGCACATTTGTGGCCTGCTGGAGGTCATTTTGCAGGGCTCTGGCAGTGTTTCTCCTGTTCATCCTTGCACAAAGGCTGAGGTAGCGGTCCTGCTGCTGGGTTGCTGCCCTCCTACGGCCCCCTCCACGTCTCCTGGTGTACTGGCCTGTCTCCTGGTAGCGCCTCCATCCTCTGGACACTACGCTGACTGACACAGCAAACCTTCTTGCCACAGCTCACATTGATGTGCCATCCTGGATGAGCTGCACTACCTGAGCCACTTGTATGGGTTGTAGAGTCCGTCTCATGCTACCACCAGTGTCAAAGCAAAACCAACATTCAAAAGTGACCAAAACATCAGCCAGAAAGCATTGGTAATGAGATGTGGTCTGTGGTCCACACCTGCAGAACCGCTCCTTTATTGAGGGTGTCTTGATAATTGCCAATAATTTCCATCTGTTTTCTATTCCATTTGCACAACAGCATTTGAAATTGATTGTAAAACAGTGTGGCTTCCTAAGTGGACAGTTTGATTTCACAGAAGTTTGATTTACTTGGAGTTATATTCTGTTGTTTAAGTGTTCCCTTTATTTTTTGAGCAGTGCATATAATGAATGATGACATTACTTTGTGTTTACTATAAGATAAAAAAGACATCACTCAGCGTCTACCACAGGTTGAATGATGACATCACTATGTGTCTGTTATAGAATAAATAATGACATCACTGTATCATGATAAACAATGGAATCATGTAATGAACTGTGTAAGACATCATACATTATATGTCTGAATAGTGTCAAGGAAAGGTGTATTTGTCATGCGTCTTCCCAAGGCCTACAGTTTCCCATCATTTTACAATTATGGTTACATGGCACATCAAACATTTGTATTTCAATGTGTACAATGTCTGTCTGTGATATGATGTGATGTCACTGTGTAATGACATCACACCTCTTGTGACCAGTGAGCTCTATCCTCTGAGGTTCACAAAAGGCTTAATGGATTTGTGAATTTTTATTTAAAACATCTTTTTACATGGCTTGGTTTGTGATTTGCTGACTTGTTGCGTCGTGGCCGGTTCTACTGTCTCCAAATGCTGATTGTTCCTATTGTTTTGATTGTCCTTTTTAGGTTTGCTCCTCTCTAGCTGTTTTATATTTTCCCATTTTGGTGGCCCTATCACTTTCTGGGTGAGGCTTTATATATTATCCCTTCACTGTAGTTCCTTGCTGGCTATACTTCAAGTAGGATTTGTGCTAAAGAGTTCCAGCCATTTAGCAAAGGAATTGACCCTTTTAGACTTACACCATTTATATTTTTGCGGTGTGTCTGTTTGTCTATCTTCTAAACTCCTATTCCTTTAATCATTGTTAGGTTTCTGAGAGTTTATTCTAGGAGGCACCAGAAACCCCTCAATGGCCTTTAGGGAGGTGATGTTTTTAGTTGCAAATCTATGCAAATTATTGCTGAGATATCATAGGGTTACAGTGTTTTTGTGGTCTCCCCTGAGATTCCTCAGGAGATACAAGAAACCCATCAATGGCTTTTTAGGGAGTCAGGTCCAAGGTGGTCCTTTCAGTTGTGGGGCTAGGGGTTGATTAGTTTGTACAGTGACCAGTAAGGTGTAGGGGCGGCTTCTCTGTATAATAAGTCTTCCTTACTCCCTTTTCCTGTGTGTGAGCATGGTAAGTGCATAACATTTACATGCATTATTTGCCGTTAACATTTTTTCCCTTTTAAGTTGTGTAGTCCAACACTGGGATGGGTCAACAATGTTTTGCTCCACCTTCAGACCGTGGACTTGTGGGCAGGGCAGCCTCATTCTGATTATGGTCTGAGAGATTTTCTGTGAGCATTATGCTAATATTATAGATTCTTGGTTTATTACATTTCATGTTGGCCTTCTTCCTCCTCATAGGACTCTATACTTTGGGGTTTAGTCAGTAGCTTGCTCTTGAACAGACCTCAGCTGTCTTCCCTTGTATAACTGAGTCGCAATGATGAATATTATGTTACTTCTTATGCTGATCTCTTGGAATGGGCTCTTCCACATTTAACTTAGAACGTGGGAGTTTTTGATACTTTTGAGACTTCAAGAGAAAGAAATTCATCATTTCCTTGCTAATTGACACCAGCAAAAAGCCAAAACTTCCCTGATCCATTTACGCTCGTGTTTTTGGAAGTCTGTACTGGCATCGGACCTGTAAACACCAGCCGGTCATAATTAGAAACATGTGAACTGGATAGAGATCAGTTTGTCATTAACTTTTTGCCATTTTTGCTCAAGATGCTGACTTAGAGCTTAGTAATGGTTCACGAAGCTTATCATTTCTATCATAGCTGAGCGTTCGGTGCACAAAGTCCTTCCAGGGCTCGTTCTAAACATAATAAATGTGATGCTGATAGAGGATTATTTCCCAGTGTGCGCGCTAGAGACACGTAAGACATCAATACTCATCATACATCGGGCGGGGGTTAATGAGGCCCCGATGCCAGACTTCAAAATATGACTGAAAAGGAAAATCTACTTTCAATACATGAAGCATAATAAAAAGTTATACAGGCTTCTGATCCACTAAGCTGTCATATCAATTAATTCACATGATTAAGATTTCTTTTTGCTGTCATTGAATGAGCTAATCAAAAATAAAGAGAGAAATAGTGAAATCCCCCAGGGACACCAGGGGTATGCAACGGTAGTAGAGCTCAACTGGAAAGGCTATGGTAAGCCAAGCTGGTCATGTGAAGATACTGGGAAAAGCTCAGCTACGGGACAGTTTTCCACTGCAACAGGCCAACAATTAAGGCTCAGATTTCATGGTAGAACACATCTCAGAAACATGAGTATCAAAGTTGATCAGAACTTTTCTAATTTGAGTTTGTCAACTGCAACAGATTATTTCCAAAAAAATCAAATAAAAAATGATCAAAGTACTTGGAAGATACCCGTATAACTGAAAGAGGTCTCACTGGACTGTATGGACCGTCTTAAGCTCTTCAATGTGAACACAGCCTTATTAATGTCCAAGTGATGTCAACCTATCTGGATGCAGGACATGAAGAATACGAAAATGCTGTTATTAAGGTAATGCTACTGCAGAATATCTCAGATCAATCAACTCACAACACACTGACTCTGCAGCTCCAGCACCTCCCTGTCACTTGTATCTTTGGAGAATTATTCATAGACTCACTACTACTCACATTTTCTACTGTATGTTCTTCACTGCGACAGTAGTACACCTCAGATATAGTCCCTTATATTCTTATGTATAAGCTTTGATCTCTTATCCCTATGCTGTAAAATACTACAATGGTGCTACTTTCCCTGCCTCATCTTTTTTAGTACTTTAGTGAATGGCTGCCCTAACCCATGTGATGGGATAGTTGCAAGAAATTAAGGGAAAGGCCACATGGCCGCGTCAGACTTTACAATACCGCTCTATCACTATTGCAATCATCAGTAATGTGTACATGCCGTTGGGCATTTTTCTTGGTGATCCGTCTGAATAATACATTGTTTAAATTCCCTGAGACCTGCAATTTCCATACATATCCCTGCTTGTTCCAATGCTGTCATTAGCTTGTAATCGGTCCAGCACCTACATTATAGCAAGGAAATGATCAGCACAAATTTGCACAGATCTTTCTTTAAGAAATGTTTTAGGCTCTCGGAATAGTATTATATTCTTGACTTCTGCCTCTTACATGGTCTCTTCCTCACCTTGACCCATTCCTTGACTTTCAGCTCTTTATATAATGCTATGTGCTGAATTGCTACAAACATACAATTCACACAGTTACTCTGACAATGAACAGAGAACACATTTACAAAGGCATGTAAAAGATTCTGCACCCCCGGTCAAAATTACTGTTATTGTGAACTAGGGTTGAGCGACTTTTACTTTTTTAGGGTCGAGTCGGATTTCGCGAAACCCGATTATCTCAAAAGTCGAGTCGAGTGAAATCGGCCAATTATCACGAAAAGGCGGGGATCGACCGAAACACGAAACCTAATGCAAAGTCAATGGGAAATCTCTCTCTCTCTCTCTCTCCGTCCCTGAACAGAAAAGCTGGTGTTACACATTGCAAATCGCTACAGCGCACAAGCGAGAAGATGGCGATAAGCGTGCACGCCCCTAAGACCTATGTCATCACTCTGCCCATGCTCCTTCATTGACTGAAAAAATGGCGCAAAACGCGTCATACGAAACGCGACTTTGGCGCGAAGATCGCCGACCGCATGGTCGATCCCACACTAGGATCGGGTCGGGTTTCATGAAACCCGACTTTGCCAAAAGTCGGCGACTTTTGAATTTGTTCGATCCGTTTCGCTCAAGCCTATTGTGAACAGTTAAGCAAGTTGAAGATGAAGTGATCTAAAAGTTCTAAAGTTATACATGACACATTTCCTTTGTGTTTTAGGAAAAAAAAAATATTTTCATCTTTGACATTTTAAACATTACGAAAAAAGGAAACTGGACCAATGCAAAAGTTTGGGCACCCTTGGAGATTTGTGTGCTCAGATAACTTGGACCAAGGTTTCAGACCTTCAATAGCCTCTTAGAGTTATGGCTCATACACTATCATTGTTAGGAAACGACAGGTGATGTAAATTTTGCATCTTTATTAAAACCTAGCCTACTCTAACCTTGTTGCAAAAGACAGCAGCCATGGGTTCTTCTAAGAAGCTTTCGAGCACTCTGAAAATGAAAATGGTGGAGGCCACAAAGCAGGAGAAGGCTATAAGAAGATAAGAAAGCATTTTCAAGTTTCCCCCTTCCTCAGTTCAAAATGTAATTAAGAAATGGCCGTTACTAGGAACAGTGGAGGTCAAGACAAGGTCTGAAAGAACAAGCTCAATGTCAGTGAGAGCTGCTTGTAAGATTGATAGAGAGGCAAATCAGAACCCCTCATGACAGCAATACACTTTCAGAATTATTTAGCAGACTCTGGAGTTGTGGTACATTGTTCTACTGTTTAGAGACACCTGCACAAATATGGTCTTCATAGAAGCGTCATCAGAAGAAAACCTCTCCTGTATCATCACCATAAAATCCAGACTCAGAAGTATGCAAAGAAGATCTAAACAAGCCTGATACATTTTGGAAACAAGTCTTGTGGACTGATAACGTGAAACTAGATCTCTATAGCCACAATGATCAAAGGTATAAGTGCAGCAAAAAGGACACAGAATTCCAGGAAAAGAACATCTCAACAACCATTAAGAATGGGGTGGATCACTGCTTTGGGGTTGTGTTGCAGCCAATGGCACGGGGAACATTTCACGGGTAGAGGGAAGAATGGATTCAATGAAATTTCAATAAATTCTTGATGCAAACCTAACATCATCTGTAAAAAAGCTGAAGGTGAGAAGAGCATGGCTGCTACAAATGGATAATGGTCCTAATCACACGTCACAATCCACAATAGACGACCTCAAAAGGCTCAAGCTGAAGGTTTTACAATGGCCCTCACAGTCCCCTGATCTGAACATCATTTATAATCTGTGGTGAGACCTCAAAATAGCAGAGGATACAAGACGCCCCAGGAATGTCACAGGACTGGAGGAATTCTCCAAGGAAGAATGGAGGAAAATCCTTCAAGGTAGAATTGAAAGACTCTTGTCTGACTACAAAAAAAAGTTATCTTACGGATGCGCCATATCTGGGGCAACTGAGTGCTGATGTTGGTAGACGGGGAAGAGGACAATGTCTCTGGCCCCTTCCCAGACTATGAATTCCAACCCACAGCTGTCTCTTTAGCCTTTGCTGGTTTGAATTTATATGGAGACCATACTGCCATTTATTTTCTGAAGTCCCCCATAAATTCACCAGGAAAGACTAAGCAAACAGCTGTGAGCTTTGGTTAATATCCTGGGAGTCTTTTGGGATATTGTCCCTTGTCCCAGATTATTAACATCTGCCCCCAGACATGGGCTTTCCCTCTGCTTGTTGCGAAAATTATGCACGGGTCCCTGCTATTTATATAATTTAATTCTTTATTTTACGCACAATGTACACAGTGGGTGCTGAATACAACTCCCATCATTGTCGCCAGGCGGTGTTGATTTCATAGAGACCAGGCGACAATGATGAGATTTGCCGTCAGCACCCGGCACCTGGGAGCAGAGCTAACTGTACGGCTTCTTCCCGGTCTAACTTATGTGTAACTCTGATGATACACGGTTGTCATCCATGTGTCATCAGTGCGCATGTGTGCAGCACATATTTTATCCATGCTGATGATTAAAAACTCATGTTTTTATTTGCCGCCCCTAAACACGGACCCCATACGGGCACAAACAATGGACGTGTGAAGGCGGCCTAAGGGACAATGTATTCGGTTCTCCAATTTCATGACTGACATTTCTATGTTTTGTACGTTAATTATTTTCTGAAAGAAAATGTGGAAGCCCTGTGTAAATCGGGGGTCATCTTGTCCCACAAGACTAACTGCCGATGGTTAGACATACTAATGCAAGGCCTACTCTTGTATCACAGTCCTACTATTACAGAACAAAAAAAGAACAATAAAGCTTTTATGTCTTGAAGTTTAGCAGCTTGCTTTCACATTTCGGGAGGCAAGCCAAAAAACAGCAGAGGAAATTTCAATGTTTCACATGGGAATCCCAATTGCTTACAATGATATTTTCGTGCAGTTGTGATAAAATGAATTTAGATTTCTGCTTATTTTCCATTAATTCTTCTACATTAACTTTACCAGGGGTGTACAGTAGTTATAGGGGTGCAGTCATGCACAGACCTACATAGATCCCTATGGGGACCCCGTGTTATATAGGAATATGACATAGGAGATGGGAGCAGAGTTACTGACCTCCTAATCCCTTCTTCTCTGCACACAGCAGTAGAGTTACAGATGAGTTTAGCTAGTTATTTAGGTGCTTGTATATCAGTCAGATAGTGTAGCTAGTTAGTGTCCAGTGTGGCTCTTAAATTTACCTTCCAGCACTATTTTTGCCCATTACTGAGGTCCACAGACAAAGCCAGCAGGGCACATGTCCTATAAGTGTGTTGTGCACTGCTTCTATTGTGCTCCATACACGAGTATAGCTTTCTAATTAAGATTTTTTCACTAGCTAAATGTGAAACAGCCCGCTGTATCCCACCTTGTCATTTAGTGTTGTGGTGATATGAAACTGTCTGCAGGCGTAAGGAACAGTAGAAAAAATATAATTTTTCAGTTGCAAAAAGTTAGACAGCCCATTGTATCCCACGTTGTCATTTTGTTGGGCTGAAATGAAGCTGTCTGCAAATCTAACGCACATAACCAACACATTTTTCTGTTGCTAAACGTTTGTAGCATCTAGTGTGTTATGGAAGCCTGATCCAGAGACCAACAAAATGTATTTCTGTTCTTAACGCCAAACAGTAAGGGACATCTGACTTTCAAATTGTTTGTAGCATAACTTCTTAGCCATACAGGCCTCATCCACACTCAAACAATTCTTTCTTCTGTGACTAACACGATACAGCATGTCCTATTTCACTTTGGGATTTACTGTCGCTGAAATTCAGCTGTTTGCAGAGGTTGTGTAGAGTTTAATATCTAATTTTTGCTGCAAACACTGTGCTCCTACCACAGTATCTGAGCAACATGCCTGGGAAAAAGCGAGGCCGTGGTGCAAGGGGAATTAGGCTTGGTGTTCAAGGTGTATGTGGAGTAAGTGGTAAGGTTAGTGAAAGCACTAGTGAACCAACAGCATCACTGTTGTAAGTTCTGTTTTTGGGCTGCCTCTGGTGGTTACTGATGGTACTGGGTGATTTGTGTTCTGCTGTCTCTGGTGTCCACCTGTTCTATTAGTATTTGGGAGTTTCCTATTTAACCAGGCTTTCTTGTCATTTCCCCGCCGGCTATCAAGGTTATCAGAGTGTTTTGTTACCTCAGCTTCTGGCTTCAGTAATCTTCAGGACAAGCTAAGTTTTTGATTTTCTTGTTCCACGTTTTGATTTATTTTTGTCTAGTCCAGCTTGCATATAATTGTTTCTTTGCTGCTGGTTGCTCTAGCGGGCTGTAATTGCTCTTCATGTTCCATGAGTTGGAACATGAGTTCAAGTAATTACAGGATGGTTTTTTGAAGGGTTTTTTGCTGACCGCGCAGTTTACTTTTGTATCCTCTGCTATCTAGTTTTAGCGGGCCTCATTTTGCTGAATCTGATTTCATACTGTGTATGTGCCTTCCTCTCATTTCACCGTCATTATATGTGGGGGGCTGCTATTTCTGTGGGGTATTTCTCTGGAGGCAAGAGAGGTCTGTGTTTCTTCTAATAGG
The DNA here is from genome assembly GCF_032444005.1 of Ranitomeya imitator. Lineage (NCBI taxonomy): Eukaryota > Metazoa > Chordata > Amphibia > Anura > Dendrobatidae > Ranitomeya > Ranitomeya imitator. The sequence goes on along the minus strand of NC_091283.1, from coordinate 5,816,368 downwards.
GGAAGTTAGATCTTCGGCTGGTGCGAGACGTCTAGGATCAACGTAGGCACGTTCCCCGGCTATTGTTATTTGTGTGTTCAGGTTTAGGGTCGCGGTCAGCTCAGGTTCCATCACCCTAGAGCTCGTTGGTGCTTGTCCTTTTGTGATTCCCTGCCATTGGAATCATGACAGTATAGCCGGCCACAAAATGTTTGGGCTGAAGTAGGAGGAAAAGTAGTCTGAGGAAGTTTTTTTTTTTTTTTTTTTTCTCCTCTGAGGTTGCTGCCTAGCTGATTTTTTTTTTTTCCTCCTCTTAATCCTTGAATGGCTCTGACCTTAGCTGTTTATCATGGACGTCCAGAGTTTAGCTTCCAGCTTGAATAATCTTGCTGCTAAGGTTCAAAATATACAAGATTTTGTTGTACATGCTCCTATGTCTGAACCTAGAATTCCTATTCCAGAGTTCTTTGCTGGAGATAGATCTAGTTTTCTGAATTTTAGGAACAATTGCAAGCTGTTCCTTTCTTTGAAATCTCGCTCTTCTGGAGACCCTGCTCAGCAGGTTAAGATTATTAATATCTTTCCTGCGGGGTGACCCTCAAAATTGGGCATTTGCATTGGCACCTGGGGATCCTGCGTTGCTTAATGTGGATGCGTTTTTTCTGGCATTGGGTTTGCTCTATGAGGAACCTAACCAGGAGATTCAGGCTGAAAAAGCTTTATTAGCTCTCTCTCAGGGGCAAGATGAAGCAGAAATATATTGTCAAAAATTTCGGAAATGGTCAGTGCTTACTCAGTGGAATGAGTGCGCCCTGGCTGCAAAGTTCAGAGATGGCCTTTCTGAGGCCATTAAAGATGTTATGGTGGGGTTCCCTGCGCCTACGGGTCTGAATGAGTCTATGACTATGGCTATTCAGATTGATCGGCGTTTACGGGAGCGCAAACCTGTGCACCATTTGGCGGTGTCTTCTGAACAGGCACTTGAGACAATGCAATGTGATAGAGTTCAGTCTAGAAGTGAACGGCAAAACTATAGGCGGAAAAATGGGTTGTGCTTTTATTGTGGTGATTCAGCTCATGTTATATCAGCATGCTCTAAACGCACAAAAAAGGTTGATAAGTCTGTTGCCATTAGTACGTTACAGTCTAAGTTCATTCTGTCTGTGACTCTGATTTGCTCATTATCATCCATTTCCGTCGATGCCTATGTAGATTCAGGCGCTGCCCTGAGTCTTATGGATTGGTCATTTGCCAAGCGATGTGGGTTTAGTCTTGAGCCTCTGGAAGTCCCTATTCCTTTGAAGGGAATTGACTCTACACCTTTAGCTATGAATAAACCTCAGTACTGGACACAAGTGACCATGCGTATTACTCCCGTTCATCAGGAGGTGATTCGCTTCCTGGTGTTGTATAATTTACATGATGTTCTAGTACTTGGTCTGCCATGGTTACAAACTCATAATCCAGTCCTTGACTGGAAAACAATGTCTGTGTTAAGCTGGGGATGTCAGGGGGTTCATGATGATGCACCTCCAATTTCTATCGCTTCATCTACTCCTTCTGAGGTTCCTGTATTTTTGTCGGATTATCGGGATGTTTTTGAGGAGCCTAAGCTCAGTTCGCTTCCTCCTCACAGGGATTGCGATTGTGCTATAGATTTAATTCCTGGTAGTAAATTTCCTAAAGGTCGTTTGTTCAATCTGTCAGTGCCAGAGCATACTGCTATGCGGGATTATGTTAAGGAGTCCTTGGAAAAGGGACATATCCGTCCATCTTCGTCCCCTTTGGGAGCAGGTTTTTTTTTCGTGGCCAAGAAAGATTGGTCCTTGAGACCTTGTATAGATTATCGTCTTTTGAATAAGATTACCGTAAAATATCAGTATCCTTTGCCTTTGTTGACTGATTTGTTTGCTCGCATTAAGGGGGCTAAATGGTTCACTAAGATTGATCTCCGGGGTGCGTATAATCTTATACGAATAAAGCAAGGTGATGAGTGGAAAACCGCATTTAATACGCCTGAAGACCATTTTGAGTATTTGGTAATGCCTTTCGGACTTTCTAATGCTCCTTCAGTCTTCCAGTCCTTTATGCACGATATTTTCCGTGAATATCTGGATACATTTATGATTGTGTATTTGGATGATATTTTGGTTTTTTCTGATGACTGGGAGTCTCATGTTCAGCAGGTCAGGAAGGTGTTTCAGGTCCTGCGGGCTAATTCCTTGTTTGTAAAGGGCTCAAAGTGTCTCTTTGGAGTCCAGAAGATTTCTTTCTTGGGGTATATTTTTTCCCCATCTACTATTGAGATGGATCCCGTCAAGGTTCGGGCTATTTGTGACTGGACGCAGCCTGCATCTCTTAAGAGTTTGCAGAAGTTCTTGGGCTTTGCTAATTTCTATCGTCGTTTTATAACTAATTTTTCTAGTGTTGTTAAGCCTTTGACGGATTTGACTAAGAAGGGTGCTGATGTTGCTGATTGGTCTCCTGCGGCTGTGGAGGCCTTTCAGGAACTTAAACGCCGGTTTTCTTCTGCTCCTGTGTTGCGTCAGCCAGATGTTTCGCTTCCTTTCCAAGTTGAGGTTGATGCTTCCGAGATTGGAGCGGGGGCGGTTTTGTCACAGAGAAGCTCCGATTGCTCGGTGATGAAGCCATGTGCGTTCTTTTCTAGAAAATTTTCGCCCGCTGAGCGGAATTATGATGTGGGTAATCGGGAACTTTTGGCCATGAAGTGGGCATTTGAGGAGTGGCGTCATTGGCTGGAGGGTGCTAGACATCGTGTGGTGGTCTTGACTGATCACAAAAATCTGATTTACCTTGAGTCTGCCAGGCGTCTGAATCCTAGACAGGCTCATTGGTCACTGTTTTTCTCTCGTTTCAATTTTGTGGTTTCATACCTGCCAGTTTCAAAGAATGTGAAGGCGGATGCTCTTTCTAGGAGTTTTGTGCCTGACTCCCCTGGAAATTCTGAGCCCACTGGTATCCTTAGGGATGGGGTGATTTTGTCGGCCGTATTCCCAGACTTGCGACGTGCTTTGCAGGAGTTTCAGGCGGGTAAACCTGATCGTTGTCCGCCTGAGAGACTGTTTGTTCCGGATAGCTGGACCAGTAGAGTCATCTCTGAGGTCCATTCTTCTGCGTTGGCAGGTCATCCTGGAATATTTGCTGACCGCGCAGTTTACTTTTGTATCCTCTGCTATCTAGTTTTAGCGGGCCTCATTTTGCTGAATCTGATTTCATACTGTGTATGTGCCTTCCTCTCATTTCACCGTCATTATATGTGGGGGGCTGCTATTTCTGTGGGGTATTTCTCTGGAGGCAAGAGAGGTCTGTGTTTCTTCTAATAGGGGAAGTTAGATCTTCGGCTGGTGCGAGACATCTAGGATCAACGTAGGCACGTTCCCCGGCTATTGTTATTTGTGTGTTCAGGTTTAGGGTCGCGGTCAGCTCAGGTTCCATCACCCTAGAGCTCGTTGGTGCTTGTCCTTTTGTGATTCCCTGCCATTGGAATCATGACACATCACGTCCTATGCAAAGACAACTGACAACTTCTGTCACTGGACAGGCTACTCCACTACCTTTCTTTGGCAGACGCACAGCGGTATGCCTTGTTGATGAAGCCAAGAAAGAGCATGTGCTCGTGTGGATGGCAAGCGCAGCTTCAAGTGGCCTCTTCGCCTCTATCTCCACCTCAACATCACACCCATTACAGTCCATAGAGGTGGCACCCAAATTCCCCTTGCTTCCCCCCACATCCCAACTCTCTAACCATACAACTGACTGTACGGAACCACAGATAGGTGAGTCTGAAGAGCTGTTCACACATTCTATGCAATGGTCATCAGAAGTGCACTCAAAAGCTTCACAGAGTTAAGAGGAGGAAATCAGCACTGATGCACAATTTTTTTTTAGCTTGGATCCAGGGCAGGACGAAATAGGGTCCGAACAGCATCCTGACCCTCGTCATCAGATGTTAACCCCTGGGGGGAGATCCTTATGAGATTCAGATATCTGAGGCTCACACGGACTGTACTGCCCTCACCTATTGTATCCTCACCCAGCCCTTGTAGATTGTGAGCCCTCGCGGGCAGGGTCCTCTCTCCTCCTGTACGTGTACGTGTCATGACCTGTGTTGTTTAAGATTACTGTACTTGTTTTTTTACTATGTACACCCCTCCTCACATGTAAAGAGCCATGAAATAAAAGGCAGTATAATAATAAATAATAATAATACTGTGCTGTCAGAGCAGGAAGAGAAGGAGGTTGACTCCAAGGGCGAGGAATGTGATAACACAGAGGATGATGATGAGGTGTTAGATCCCAGATGGCATCAATATAGAGGCACACAGCTGAGTAGGTCATCTGAGGAGGAAGACGAGGAGGTTACGTTGCAGACTTGTAGCAATGCAGCCACGACGAGCAATGCATTTTCAACCACAAACTGTGGCTGTGACCAACAGCGTTTAGGGGTCTACAGCTCACAGGAGTAGTAAGATTTGCCTAGCCTGGGCCTTTTTGACACTACAAAGGATGAGCCAACTCACGTAATCTGTCAACTTTGCAAAAAAAAACTTAGTCGAGGTAAAAAGTGCAATTATTTTACTACTACATGTATAAACCTTCACATGCGCAATCAGCATACATTGCTGTGGGAATCCAAGTGCACAAGTGGACCTCAACAACCATCAGCCACCCCATCAATCGCATCTGCTGCTTCTTCCTCCTCCTCTGTTACCATGCCAACTACTGAGACTCAGGTCTTCGACTGCAGAACCTTGGCTTCTTTACCCACTCCAGTCACGCTGACTGAGAGGCCGCCTTCAGCTGTGACGGAAGCGGACTTGCCTGCTGTTTTTGACCGATCTCAAAGAACGATCACAGCACAACTTTCTCAATCCACAGTAACATCTCCACTTATACCTCACTCACGGTCCAGCATTTTGTCCGGTACACCGTACTCCTGCCTCTCACAGCACTGCAGCCAGCCCACGGTTCTGTAGTTGTGGTCCCGTAAAAGATTGTTTCCTCCTACGCATTACAAAGATAAGAGGTTGAACTCCACCATCTCCAATTTGTTGGCCATGGAAATGCTGCCTTTCCGCCTGGTAGATAGAGACAGTTTTCAAAAGCTGATGGCCATCACAGTCCCCCAGTAACAATTACCCAGTTGTCATTACTTTTCTAAGAAAGCTGTGCCTGCACTAAACCAGCATGTTGCAGACACCACCTGTTCCTTGACTAAATCTATGTCTGCCAGGGTGCATTTTACCACAAAGATGGATGAGTAAGCATGGCCAAGGGCATTACATCTCCCTGACTGGGCACTGGGTGACTCTGGTCGCTGTGGGGACAGGCACTGCTCCACAAATCTTGGAATCCCCAAGGCTTGCAGGCCAAGCCTCTACATTTAACACTTTCTCCACTGCTTCTGCCTTTTCTATCTCCTATAGGGCCTCCACCTGCGCCCTCATCCTCTGCCTTCACAAGACACGCCTTCCAACAGTGCAAAGCATATCCCCACCACCTCCGTACTGCGCAGCCAGGGCTCACCGCAATCAGGCAGTATTAAAATTGATATGCCTTGGAGATCACAGTCATTCAACTGAAGAGTTATGGACAGCTCTCCAGGCTGAGTTTGATCAATGGCTGTCTCTGCTGAACCTGCATCCAGGGAAGGCCTTGTTAGGTGTCGAAATCCTGCCGCTGTACAGGTGGAATCTTGAACCATGTCACTGCGGTCTCCCATTGTTCTCCAGCCGCAGTGGAACCTGCTCAGCGGAGACGTCAGTCCCAACGTCGGGTTCGGACAGATACTGCATGTTTGGTTACTGCTGCCCTTCCAGGTTCAGCTATTATAACCAGTACTGTTTGGCGGCGAGCAGGCACTCCTGGGACTGTCCTGCTTTTCTCCTTCTGAGCATGCCCAAAGGAAGACCTCTCATTGAAGGCCGGGGTCACACGCTCAGGTCCTGTAGCAGCTCCTATTGGTCCACTGGGAAGGTCCTGGAGAGCCGCATGGCCATGCGCTAGTATCATTTGTGTTTGGCTGTTGCCAGTGGAAACTCTACCACTCAGTTTATATGTGGTGTGAGTCTTTTTAGCTTTGGGGCTGTACACTCAGGCAGGCAGCTAGCATCAGTGGGAGCAATTAGCCTTGGCTTAGCATCTGGTTCCTTCATGTAGCACAGAAGAGTTCCAGAGCAAGCACAACCCTAGTTAGGGTATTATTTTCTGTGTACAGCGTGACTCTGTGAGGCAGCAGAGCTCGCTTTCATTTCACACAAGGTGAAGTTTAAACCACATGTGAGCTCAGTGTCCATCTGCCATTACTTTGCAGCAGGTATCTCTGCACGGTGGACCCCGGGCTGCGAATGCACCTCGTATTAATCTCTCTATTACTTGGTGCGTTCCGCTAGCCCTAACAGGCCATGTCCGATAACGGTGTGAACCTGGTGGCAGCCCTACAGCGAGGCAAGCTGACACATTTGCCTTGCATGGCTCAAGTCCTCAACCTGGTGGTACAGAATTTTCTCTGCTACTATCCTGTAGCCCGAAAGATGTGATTTCCACTGTTCGCACCCCTCAGGTTATCGACTTGCATCGATACAGAGGTCTTTGTCCATGCCAGTTAACAGGTTGATATGCAATATGCCGATATGGTGGAATTCCACTCTGCACATGTTGTAGCGACTGTGGCAGCAGCAATGAGCCCTGACGCAGTATGTCATGTCGTATAGCCTGGGCCACCGCAGTAGGGATGTGGTGCATATCACATTTACAGAGTGGGCACAGATTAAGAACCTCTGCACCCTTCTGTACAGTTTCAAAATGGCTACTAAGATGGTTAGCGCTGACGACGCCTCAGCATCACTATTACGGTCATCTATATGCTGGAGCAGACTTTGAATAGCCTGTGGGAGGAGATGGTGGTCCCAGAAGAAGAGGAGGAAGCAGAGGAGTATGAGGAAGGGATAACATTGTCTCTAAATTCCAGACTGTAATCACACAGGCAGGGGCCAAGGGAGGGTGGATTACTGCGATCGAGGGGAGCTGGTGATAAGAGACAAACTATTATCAAAGGTGCAAGATCCGAGGAACAAATTGGGGCGGAAGAGGTGATGGGTGAGAAACTGCCAGATGAGGAAGATAATCCTCCCCTCTCTGTTGTTAGTGGTGGTGGGAGGAGACGGAGGAACGAGCCTCATTGTTATCCAGCCACCAACACAGTATGGGCTTGGACCTCATGGTAGAGCCTGAAATATGAGCGCCTTCTTGCTGCACTATCTGCAACATGATCCCCGTATAGTTATGATTAGGAATAATGCTGACTATTGGGTTTCCACTCTATTAGATCCACGTTATAAAACCAAATTTTGCCAGATGCTGTCCGCCCTGGGTCTTTCCTTTTTTTCTCTGGCTTAGAGCAGGAAGATAAGACTCTGCCTACAATCCTGCCCCGGAACACGGGCATATCATTAACTAAAAACATCTAACACTGATTACAGAAGAACCACAAGCTGATTCCTTCACCCCAGGTATCATGTACCTGGAGCAGCCAGTGCCAGGCAGCAGCTGCCAAGGCAAACAGGATCATGGGGTGCATTAAAAGAGGTCTGGATACACATGATGAGAGCATTATACTGCCTCTGTACAAATCCCTAGTTAGACCGCACATGGAGTACTGTGTCCAGTTTTGGACACCGGTGCTCAGGAAGGATATAATGGAACTAGAGAAAGTACAAAGGAGGGCAACAAAATTAATAAAGGGGATGGGAGAACTGCAATACCCAGATAGATTAGCGAAATTAGGATTATTTAGTCTAGAAAAAAGACGACTGAGGGGCGATCTAATAACCATGTATAAGTATATAAGGGAACAATACAAATATCTCGCTGAGGATCTGTTTATACCAAGGAAGGTGACGGGCACAAGAGGGCATTCTTTGCGTCTGGAGGAGAGAAGGTTTTTCCACCAACATAGAAGAGGATTCTTTACTGTTAGGGCGGTGAGAATCTGGAATTGCTTGCCTGAGGAGGTGGTGATGGCGAACTCAGTCGAGGGGTTCAAGAGAGGCCTGGATGTCTTCCTGGAGCAGAACAATATTGTATCATACAATTATTAGGTTCCGTAGAAGGACGTAGATCTGGGGATTTATTATGATGGAATATAGACTGAACTGGATGGACAAATGTCTTTTTTCGGCCTTACTAACTATGTTACTATGTAAATCAGTTTAACAGCACCAGCCTGACAGTGCCTTTAGTTTACTGATAGGTTCGCTTTAAATTCCATGTACAATAATTACTTTTTTATCGGCTTTGTTCAACCCCATTTACTGGAAGATTGAGCCAATCAGCACCAATATGAGATATATAGCATTCATTAGAAGCGAGCATATGTATCCTTGTAGTCAATGAGGCCAGCTCACTCCCAGGACTGAGGCCTCTGACCCTTCACTCTAGTAGACGCACAACAAATAAAGATGGAGAGAAGAGAACAAATGTCCTCCCCTGCATAAATGGGAAGATTGAAAAAATATATGTTACCTTGTTGAGGATGAACGACACCTTTTATGTAATATATATGGTGAATCATAGTTCAAAGCGAGACACGTAGCGCATTTAGAATCAGCGGGGCGTCTTCTCAACCAGACGTTCTCCATAGGATTTTAGGAGTGTGGACTCCTTCTATTTCTCTTCATCTTTAATGAAAATGATCTTTATCCATCCTCACATATCAGGCACGCACTTCACTTTTCAATCTTTGGAATTTGATATTTTTCTGTGCTTCAGCTATCATTATAATTCTACATGGAATGATTGCACTTATTATGACAGTGAAATCTTTTTTTTTTGCAATACCAGAGCTGACCACAAGGTGCGCTGTTGGCAATCACAAAGTGCTTTTATTTTATTTAGAGGGAGGGTAGAATAAATGATAGGGCTACCTAGTGTTGGAATAAGGTTCTGTGATAAATTTCTTTGTAATGGGGTATTGTTAGGAGTCAAGTTTCCTCTGCTGCACAGGGGGAATCTCAATCCGTGTCTGCTGCCGTCTCCCATTCTGCATCGGCCGCAGTGGAGCCTGCTCAACGGAGACATCGGTCCCAGCGTCTCACTGAGACTGATACTATGCAAAGGGTTACTGCTGCCTCTCCAGGCTCTGCTATTGTACCCTGCACTGTTCTGCAGCGAGCAGGCTTTTGTGGGACTAAGTCCTGCTTTGCACACACTGAGCATGCCCAGGGCAAGATCTCTCAGTGGAGATCTAGGGTCACATGCTCAGGTACTGCAGCAACTCCATTGGTCCTTCTTTGAAGGTCCTGTATGTGCTGCAACTATTTAAGGCTCGCATGGCTGCACGGCCATGCGCTAGTATCTTCTTAAGTTATGTGCTTTGCGCCAGTGTGGTCATGTGTTTGTATGTGTTCAGGGACCCGGCTGAAATAAGCCCCTGGAATGCTGGCACCTCCGGCGAGGAGATTGTGTTTGTGTATTCAGGGACCTGGCTGAAATAAGCCCCTAGAATGCTGGCACTTCCGGCGAGGAGATTGTGTTATGTGTATTCAGGGACCTGGCTGAAATAAGCCCCTAGAATGCTGGCACCTCCGGCGAGGAGATTGTGTTTATGTGTATTCAGGGACCTGGCTAAAATAAGCCCCTAGAATGCTGGCACCTCCGGTGAGGAGTTTTGTGTGCATGCATGACCACTGACTGCTCTCATTTGGGTAGTTAGCCTGTGCCTCTGTGAAAGTCTAACAGGGCACAGAGCCTTGCTTTCTCGGCTGCTCTGTGAAGCTAACAGAGCTGGTTCATACCGCCATATAGTGCCGCCATTTACTTAGCAGCAGGTTCTTTCCTGCACGGTGGATCCCGGGTTGCGAACGCACCAATCCCATCTAATAAATATATTCGGTGCTTTCCGCCAACCCTAACAGGGTATATTGTGCCTCAAATAAAGCACAAACAGGTAAAAAAGTAGAATTCAGGTTACAATCTAGGAAGTCAGGAGGAATTACCAAGCAGAGAGTAGAGAGACAATCTGAGATTAATTGGGAATAGGCATTCAAGGGATAAACCAGAAGAATCGTCAGAGAAATACTAGAATATCCAGCAACCACTTATGTGCCCAGGTTTTACCTGTAACATACGGTGGTCAGACAGGGGCCAGGAGTCTGATCTGTGATTGACCCGCTGCCCTCATTATTGATCATCGATTGATGAGTTGGACATTTAATATGATTGGTCAGAAGTTCCAACTTTCAGCCTACTGTAGCCGGACAATCAAGCACACTGACCGGTGAGACTCCATCAGCCATTGAGACATGAAGCGAATGATGACCAACCCAATAAAACCCACTTATCCCAGATAAAATCACTACACACTGCCCTCCACCTATACATTGGGCTAAAAAAGATCATTTAAAGTTTCTAAGATAAAATTGCACTATATTATTTATAAAAATAAGTGGTTTTGCAGCGAAATTGCAAACAAAACTTGTTCTTTTCAAGCCCCGAGGCGTCTCTACAGTAATGGAGTCATTTCTGCATCTTCAAATTGTGTTCTAATGCTGTGCTGAAAATCGCGCACTTTAGCCGTCTCCTATTTATAAACCGAGCAGTCATTTTTATAAGTCCAGGTAATCTCGCAATCAGCTTTCTGTTACTTTCCTTACCAAATCTAAAATAAATGGGAAATATTTGCCTTGCTAGATGTTATGGAAAGTGCGGATGATTCTGCGATTCCATTTGACTGTAATTCCCCCCGGCTTGCCTCTTTGGGCCATTGCGTTAGTTAATTGGCAATTAAGGCAAATGATGGCAATTAACCAACATTTTTGAACAAATGTATTATGCTCCAAAACGCCTTGCTGTACATTTGCAATTAGACGTCTACTTAGCAATTGTCTCTGAGATAAAGCTCAAGGTGTTGTGCGAAGGAAAGTAGGTCAAAGAAACCAGAGGGAAACATCTGATACGTGTAGAGGCCATTTGACTTTTCGTTTGACCACACTGGTTCTGACTCAATATGATACAAATCACACTTGTGCGGAATTTCAGGACTTTCAATGAACCTATGAAATTCTATTCCCGTGAATCAACAAAAAATATCTATTGCCATTTTACAAAAGAGCAGAAATTGTATCAGCCAGGGAAAGCTCACATAATCTCAGGCATAATGCCATGCACATCACATGGTACAGCTCGGCCAATAAGGAAGGACTATTAGAGCCTATAAAAAAGCCCAGGTAGAGAATGCAGAAGCCATTTTTGGGATAAATCAGCATAGTGAGAGGACATCACATCTCAGCAAGAGATAGGAGAGAAATCCATAGAACACTGAAGAAACATTACAGTGTGTGACATCAGTGATACACGATTTCCATCCATTTAATCAGTCATATATGGAGAACTCACTGGTGTCTTTGATTTTACAAGCTTGAAAAGTAGATTAAACAGCACAAGGAGACGTCAAGGCGTTACACAAGTCAGGACAATGGAAGGCTTTGCCACACTTGCAATTTGTGGGGAGTCGCTTCGCAGCAAATCCAATTTTGGAGAAATAAACTTGACATATCCGGTTAGCTTGAATTATAAGAGATTTGCTCATCTCTATCATCTACTTAACACATTATGACGTTTATGTTTTTTATTAATGTTAGAGGTGAGAAAAAATTTAGAAAATGTGACAAATGTTTCCAGGACATTCTTTGCATTAATTACAAAAATAGTCTAAGGGTAGGTTCACACAAGGCATTTTTTTTTCAATGTTTTTTTTCCTTGTTTTTTTCTTGCTTTTTTGTGCCTTGTTTGCTGCTGTTTTGGCATGCTCGAGTTGTCTCTTCTGCATTCTATAGAATCGCGTTTTGGCGCAAAAAATGCAGCAAAACCTGATACCTGCATTCTTTCACCATCACCACCCATTCATTCCAATGGGTGAAAAACGCTGAAAAAATGCTGAAAAAATACTGAAAGAAGTGACATGCTCCATTGTCCAGGAGGTGACCATTACTCATTTCCTTATTGGTAGGGTCTTCCTCACTCCTTTAAACCCTTTCTGACATCAGACATACTATCCCGTCGAGGTGACCTGGGCCTGTCTGACCATCGACCGGATAGTACGTCATATGCGATCAGCCGCGATCTGATATAACAGCTGACATCCGGCACTATGTGCCAGGAGAGGTCATGGACTGCTCCCGGCACTTTAACCCCCGAATCACTCCCTGCATGCTGCCCTACATGCTCCCTGCATGCTTCCTTGAGACCCTCAAAACAACGCGATGTGATCGTGTTGTTCCGAGGGTCTCCTCCTGTCTCCTCCCTGCAGGCCCACCAAGATGGCCGTGGGGACCTTCCGGGTCCTGCAGGGAGGTGGCTTGTCAGTGCCTGCTGAGAGCAGGTGCCAGCAAGCCTCCTGCACTGCCTGTCAGATCGCTGATCCGACACAGTGCTCTTCAAAGTGTCGGATCAGATATATGATTTTTTAATTTTATGGTTCTACATTATAAACTTCTGTGAAGCTCTTGTGGGTTCAAAATGCTCACCATACATCTAGATAAGTTCCTTAGGGGGTCTACGTTCCAAAATGGTGTCACTTGTGGGGGTTTCCACTGTTTAGGCACATCAGGGTCTCTCCAAACGCGACATGGTGTCCGATCTCAATTCCAGCAAATTTTGCATTAAAAAGTCAAATGGCGCTCCTTCCCTTCCGAGCTCTGCCATGCGCCCAAACTGTGGTTTATCCCCACATATCGGGTATCGGCGTACTCAGGACAAATTGTACAACAACTTTTGGGGTTCAATTTCTCCTGTTACCTGTGTGAAAATAAAACAAATTGGATCTGAAGTAATTTTTGCGGGAAAAAAAGTTAAATATTTATTTTTTTAAGACATTTCAAAAATTCTTGTGAACACCTGAAAGGTTAATAAACTAATTGAATATGGTTTTGAGCACCTTGAGGGGTGCAGTTTTTAGAATGGTGCAACTTTTGCGTATTTTCTATCATATAGACCCCTCAAAGCGACTTCAAATGTGATGTGGTCCCTAAAAAAAAAATGGTGTTGTAAAAATGAGAAATCGCTGGTCAACTTTTAACCCTTATAACTCCCTAACAAAAAAAATTTGTTCCCAAATTTTGCTGATGTAAAGTAGACATGTGGGAAATCTTACTTATTAAGTATTTTGTGTGACATATCTCTGTGATTTAAGGGCATAAAAATTCAAAGTTGGAAAATTTTAAAATTTTCAAAATTTTCACCAAATCTCCATTTTTTTCACAAATAAACGCAGGTAATATCAAAGAAATTTTACCCCTAATATGAAGTACAATATGTCATGAGAAAACAATGTCAGAATTATTATTATTTATTGTTATAGCGCCATTTATTCCATGGCGCTTTACATGTGAGGAGGGGTACATAATAAAAACAAGTACAATAATCTTAAACATAGCTGGTACAAGAGTAGAGAGGACCCTGCCCGCGAGGGCTCACAATCTACAAGGGATGGGTGAGGATAAAGGAGGAGAGAGGACCCTGCTCGCGAGGGCTCACAATCTACAAGGGATGGGTGAGGATACAGGAGGAGAGAGGACCCTGCCCGCGAAGGCTCACAATCTACAAGGGATGGGTGAGGATACAGGAGGAGAGAAGACCCTGCCCGCGAGGGCTCACAATCTACACGGGATGAGTGAGGATACAGGAGGAGAGAGGACCCTGCCCGCGAGGGCTCACAATCTATAAGGGATGGGTGAGGATACAGGAGGAGAGAGGACCCTGCCCGCGAGGGCTCACAGTCTACAAGGGATGGGTGAGGATACAGGAGGAGAGAGGACCCTGCCCGTGAGGGCTCACAATCTACAAGGGATGGGTGAGGATACAGGAGGAGAGAGGACCCTGCCCGCGAGGGCTCACAATCTACAAGGGATGGGTGAGGATACAGTGGGTGAGGATAGAGCTGGTCATGCAGCGGTTTGGTCGATCGGTGGTTAGTTAGTGCAGGCTGTAGGCTTGTCGGAAGAGGTGGGTCTTCAGGTTCTTTTTGAAGGTTTCGATGGTAGGCGAGAGTCTGATGTGTTGTGGTAGAGGGTTCCAGAGTAGGGGTGATACGCGAAAGAAATCTTGTATGCGATTGTGGGAAGAGGAGATAAGAGGGGAGGAGAGAAGGAGATCTTGTGAGGATCGGAGGTTGCGTGCAGGAAAGTAGAGGGAGACGAGGTCACAGATGTATGGAGGAGACAGGTTGTGGATGGCTTTATATGTCATGGTTAGGGTTTTGCACTGGAGTCTCTGGGCAATGGGGAGCCAGTGAAGTGATTGACAGAGGTGAGAGGCCGGGGAATAGCGGGGGGACACGTGGATTAGTCGGGCAGCAGAGTTTAGAATAGATTGGAGGGGTGCGAGAGTGTTAGAGGGGAGGCCACAGAGCAGGAGGTTGCAGTAGTCAAGGCGAGAGATGATGAGGGCATAGACTAGGGTTTCTGCAGAGTCTTGGTTTAGGAATGTACAGATCTGTGAAATATTTTTGAGTTGAAGTCGGCAGGAAGTGGAAAGGGCTTGGATATGTGGTTTGAAGGAGAGATCAACGTCAAGGATTACCCTGAGACAGCGAGCTTGTGGGACTGGGGAGAGTGGGCAGCCGTTTTCTGTAATGGATAGGTTTGTTGGGGGGGTCACGTGAGATGGGGGAAAGATGATGCATTCTGTTTTGTCCATGTTGAGTTTCAGAAATCTAGCGGAGAAGAAGGATGAAATAGTGGACAGACATTGAGGGATTCTGGTTAGTAGGGAGGTGATATCTGGTCCAGAGATGTAGATCTGTGTGTCGTCAGCATAGAGATGATACTGAAAGCCATGAGATTCTATGAGCTGTCCCAGGCCAAAGGTGTAAATGGAGAAGAGCAGGGGACCTAGAACTGAGCCTTGTGGGACTCCAACAGATGGGGGGCAAGGTGAGGAGGTGGTGTGTGAGTGGGAGACGCTGAATGTCTGGTCTGTTAGATATGATGAGATCCAGGATAGGGCCAAGTCTGTGATGCCAAGGGATGAGAGGGTCTGTAATAATAGGAAATGGTCCACTGTGTCAAAGGCAGAGGACAGGTCCAGGAGGAGGAGGACGGAGTAGTGTCGCTTGC
Organism: Ranitomeya imitator; assembly: GCF_032444005.1. NCBI lineage: Eukaryota > Metazoa > Chordata > Amphibia > Anura > Dendrobatidae > Ranitomeya > Ranitomeya imitator. The sequence continues at coordinate 5,801,255 of NC_091283.1, read as the reverse complement.
TCTTGGTGGTTAGAGGTCATTGGTGACCTTAGTTAGGGCAGTTTCAGTGGAATGGTGTGACCGGAAGCCTGATTGTAAACGGTAAAAGAGGGAGCAAGAAGAGAGATGGGAGGACAATTCAAGGTAAACGTGTTGTTCCAGTAGTTTGGAGGCATAAGGGAGAAGTGATATAGGGCGATAGCTAGATACAGAGGATGGGTCAAGAGAGGGCTTTTTGAGGATAGGTGTGATGGAGGCATGTTTAAAGCTTGAGGGGAAAACACCAGTTGTTAGTAGTGTTGAGCATTCCGATACCGCAAGTATCGGGTATCGGCCGATACTTGCGGTATCGGAATTCCGATACCGAGATCCGATATTTTTGTGGTATCGGGTATCGGTATCGGAGGTGTAAAATAAAGAATTAAAATAAAAAATATTGTTATATTCACCTCTCCGGCGGCCCCTGGAACATCACCGCGAGTCACCGGCGTCCGGCAGGCTTCTTTGTTCAAAATGAGCGCCTTTAGGACCTGCGGAATGACGTCGCGGCTTCTGATTGGTCGCGTGGCGGTCACATGGGCGTCACGCGACCAATCAGAAGCCACGACGTCATTCCGCAGGTCCTAAAGGCGCTCATTTTGAACAAAGAAGCCTGCCGGACGCCGGTTCCTCGCGGTGATGTTCCAGGGGCCGCCGGAGAGGTGAATATAACAATATTTTTTATTTTAATTCTTTATTTTACACCTCACTATGGATCCCAGGGCCTGAAGGAGAGTTTCCTCTCCTTCAGACCCTGGGATCCATCAGGATACCTTCCGATACTTGATGTCCCATTGACTTGTATTGGTATCGGATATCGGTATCGGCGATATCCGATACTTTTCGGGTATCGGCCGATACTATCCGATACCGATACTTTCAAGTATCGGACGGTATCGCTCAACACTAGTTGTTAGTGATAGGTTGAAGAGATGGGTTAGGGTTGGGATGAAGACTGTGGTGAGGTTTGGGATGAGGTGGGATGGGAGCGGGTCAAGTGCACTGGTGGTGAGATGCGATCTTGAGAGTAGAGTGGAGAGTTGATCTTCTGTAATGGTGGAGAAGTTGGTTTTGGAGGTGGAAGGCTGGGTAGTTGGGAGGAAGGGCTCTGGGGGTTGTTGACCAAAACTGTCTCTGATGCTATCAATCTTCTGCGAGAAAAATGAGGCAAAGTCTTCAGCGGAGATAAGTGGGGAGGGAGGAGGTGCTGGTGGACGGAGGAGAGAATTGAAGGTGTTGAATAACTATTTAGGGTTGTGAGACAGGGAGGATGTGAGAGATGAGGATCACCAGGATCTGTTGCAGCATTCCAGAGTTACCGTATAACCTCATAAAGGGAAAGTGGTCAGAATTGTAAAAATTGGCCCGACCATTAACATGCAAACCACCCTCGGGGGTAAAGGGGTTAAAATCCCGTTGTGTGTCATCTGCCGAGCAACCCCCCTGTTGGGTTGCCATATATATCGTGACATTATCACCGATCTATACTTTTTTCCGGTTAACCCATGGCCCAAGCACAGGCTTTTGCTCAGCTGATCCAGACCCTCACTGATGAGGTTTAGGAGCTGTGGTGCCAGGTGGTGCATCAGATTAAACAGTTGTTGGGGTTCTGGATCTCGGCTTATGTCCTGGCTCAACCGAAACATTTTTGTTTTTTCAGGAGTCCTGTAAGCTATATTTCAGGCTCCGTCCTCGTTCATCAGGGAGTGAGGAGCAGTATGTGGGGATTATAGTCTCCCTTCTCAAGGGTCATCCCCAATCCTGGACCATCTCCCTACTGACCGATTCAACATCTTTGCGGTCGTGGACAAGTTTTTTTGTCATTGGCGCAGGTGTATGGTGATCCTGATGGCGTCTCCCTGGCTGAGTCTAGACTCCGTAAAATCAAACAGGGGGGCTGGCCGGCTGACGAGTACTGCTCAGAGTTTAGGAGGTGGGCCACTGACACGCAGTGGAATGACCCTGCTCTTTGGAGTCATTTCTGTCAGGGTCTGTCATCTAAGCCACATGATACTCTGGTGCAGTATGCTACTCCTGGGTCATTGGAAGCTACCATGACCCTTGCTATCCTTTTGGATAGACGCCTCAGGGAGAGACATACACCAAATCAGACAAACCTATGCAGGTGGAAGGAGTCACTTTTCAAATGGGGTTGCCTGCGGTTCACTATGGTATGGGGGCATGTTTCTACTGTGGACTTACGGGTCATTACATAAATGTCTGCCCAGCTTGTGCCAAAGTATGTTCACCATCTCAAAAAACGCGTTCCCCTGTTTTTGCTTGGAGGGAGGCAAACAGGGTGTGTATATTTCCTCCATCTTTTTGTCTCAGTGTACCATTCCTGCTGAAGTGGTGGTTGGCGGGGTAGCTGAGACTATACCGATGCTTGTGGATAGTGGAGCTGGAGTCAATTTGGTGCATTCTCATATTGTTCGGACCCTTGGTCTGAGAGGTAGTACGTTAGCGAGATCCATTATTGTTCAAGCAATTGACTCTGTTCCTCTCAGCCAAGGGAGGGTGACCCAAATAGTAGATAATATTAACCTGCATATAGGGTCTCTTCATGTAGAGTCTCTGTCGTACAACGTCTTGGAGGTTATGCTAACTCATTGTCCTAGGCCTTCCCTGGCTGAAGAAACACAACCCGGTCATAAATTGGCTGTCCAGGAAAGTAGTCGGTTGGGACCAGTCGTGTAAGGACTGCTGCCTGAGAGCTACTGTTACTGCTGTCCTTCTTAAACCTACCCCTTCTTCTCCAGTAGAGGCAGCTAAGGTGCTACCAGGGAGTAGGGGCAGGATTCAACCCTCACCAGATGTAAATCCTGAGTCATGGTGTCCTCTCAGGAGGAGGGATCAGGGGAGGGTGGTGGTTCCCTCTGTATGTAGTGAGGGTACGAGTTTAGTGACACAGGGGGATGACTCTGTTGTCGGTTCCTCAAAAACTTCACCATCCTTTGGCACGCGCATGCTTGGAAATATATATGTTCAGTAGTGTTGAGCGATACCGTCCGATACTTGAAAGTATCGGTATCGGATAGTATCGGCCGATACCCGAAAAATATCGGATATCGCCGATACCGATATCCGATACCAATACAAGTCAATGGGACATCAAGTATCGGAAGGTATCCTGATGGTTCCCAGGGTCTGAAGGAGAGGAAACTCTCCTTCAGGCCCTGGGATCCATAGTGAGGTGTAAAATAAAGAATTAAAATAAAAACTATTGATATGCTCACCTCTCCGGCGGCCCCTGGACATCACGCTGGTAACCGGCCGGCTTATTTGTTTAAAATGAGCGCCTTTAGGACCTGCGAATGACGTCGCGGCTTCTGAATGGTCGCGTGCCGCCCATGTGACCGCCACGCGACCAATCAGAAGCCGCGACGTCATTCGCAGGTCCTCAATTCCTAGAATTAGGAGTTTAGTGAATGAGAATGATGTCGCGGCTTCTGATTGGTCGCGTGGCGGTCACATGGGCGGCACGCGACCAATCAGAAGCCGCGACGTCATTCTCAGGTCCTAAAGGCGCTCATTTTAAACAAAGAAGCCGGCCGGTTACCAGTGTGATGTCCAGGGGCCGCCGGAGAGGTGAATATATCAATTTTTTTTATTTTAACTCTTTATTTTACACATCCCTATTGATCCGATACCGATACCCGAAATAACAAAAGTATCGGATCTCGGTATCGGAATTCCGATACCGCAAATATCGGCCGATACCCGATACTTGCGGTATCGGAATGCTCAACACTATTGTTCAGGTCTAGAACTGTGTGAATGAGAACGTGTGGGTGTCCACCAAAAACATCAGGTGGAAATAAGCAACTGGGACCTGGAGTTCTAGGATGATAGGGCCGTATCGGGTGTCAGCCATTCTCAGCCTGGGAACTTTTCAGCTGGAGTTACTCCTAGTAATGCATGTATACAACATATTCTACAGGTCGGTGACCTGGAGTTTTGTTGTGCCTCCACAGCCTAGTTATTGCCATCTCAATTGGGCTGAAGATTAGGTGCCTGTGGAATTGAATCTTTGTGGATCGAGGTGTCCTCACCATACATCGTTAATGGTGAGGTCTGGTGTTGAGGGTCCAGAGGCCACTCATTGAAAGGGGGTACTGTCAAGATTCATTTTTGGATTTGTGGCAGCTCTGGCTCCACTATGATTTAAATTAAGCTTTTCTCCTTTCAGGATCAGCGGGGGTTAAAGTCAGTTTCCCCCACTGGCAATCTGTTGTAACTGCAGAGTTGTTATGTCATCTGATATGGGTGGTGAGTCTGACCATTCCTCCATCCTTTAAATGGCCATCTGATGAATTAGCTGACTGTCAGTAATAGAGCAATCTATAGTGACCAAGCCTGGAGGAAGGAGCTCGCTGGTTGCCGTGGTTTATCACCTGGCTTCATGAGTTCGTGGTCTTGATGCCTTTATTCTACTGTGCGGTGCTTTGCAGCAGAGGAAGTTGTAAAGGTAAGTTGCGTTATTACCCCATCTGTCTCATGTTTGTCACTGTCCCCAGTGTTGTACTATCTGCAGTGGTGAGGCTAGCGACCCTTGCCGGCCATGGTTCTAGCCAGGGCAGTGTGAGGTGACAGCGAGGTATGAGGTTCCTGATGGCGGTGGGGGGAAGGACCCACTTAGGGCATTAGGGGAGTGCAGGGTCAGGCTCAAGTTTGGAGCAGGAGGTGGCCATTCCTAATTTCCCCATTGATAGGGCCTTCCTCACCCTTTTACCGTCCCATTGTGTGTCGTGCCATTTGCCGAGTAACCCCCCCTTGGGTCGCCATATATATCATGACAAGTACAATAAAAACCACTTTATCAATTTATACAATGAAATATTCACATTCACTGGAACCACTGCGACATCCTTCATGGACGTAGCAGACTTCAATTCATGGCTACACATTTACAAAAGTTATTAAAAGACACTTCTCCCTTCCTGAAGCAGTACTACATTCACAATCACTATCTATTACTCACAATGCCATTTGTTGTGAGAAGCGTCCGGCCTTCAATAACTACTAATGTAGTGTCGGCCATTACTACGTCTTGTGATCGCATTCCACAGTCTGACTGCTCTAACTGGAAAGAATCCTTTCCTATTTAGCTCCTGGAATCACTTTTCCTCCAAAAGAAATGAATGTCCCATGGTCCTTTGTGTTCATCACACATTTATCATACATGTAGATAATATGTCCTCAGAGACGTCTTTTTTCTAACCAAAACAGGCCCAACTATTAATACCTCTTATAATAGTAAAGGCCATCATACCGTGTAATGCAGAAGAGGCCTCCATCCTGTGTAATATAGGAGAGGCCTCCATCCTGTGTAATGCAGAAGAGATCTCCATCCTGTGTAATGTAGGAGAGACCTCCATTCCGTGTATTATAGGAGAGGTCTCCATCCCGTGTAATATAGGAGAGGCCTCCATTCCGTGTATTATAGGAGAGGTCTCCATCCCGTGTAATGTAGGAGAGACCTCCATCCCGTGTAATATAGTAGAGGCCTCCATCCTGTGTAATGTAGGAGAGACCTCCATCCCGTGTAATATAGGAGAGGCCTCCATTCCGTGTATTATAGGAGAGGTCTCCATCCTGTGTAATGTAGGAGAGACCTCCATCCCGTGTAATATAGTAACATAGTAACATAGTAACATAGTTAGTAAGGCCGAAAAAAGACATTTGTCCATCCAGTTCAGCCTATATTCCATCATAATAAATACCCAGATCTACGTCCTTCTACAGAACCTAATAATTGTATGATACAATATTGTTCTGCTCCAGGAAGACATCCAGGCCTCTCTTGAACCCCTCGACTGAGTTCGCCATCACCACCTCCTCAGGCAAGCAATTCCAGATTCTCACTGCCCTAACAGTAAAGAATCCTCTTCTATGTTGGTGGAAAAACCTTCTCTCCTCCAGACGCAAAGAATGCCCCCTTGTGCCCGTCACCTTCCTTGGTATAAACAGATCCTCAGCGAGATATTTGTATTGTCCCCTTATATACTTATACATGGTTATTAGATCGCCCCTCAGTCGTCTTTTTTCTAGACTAAATAATCCTAATTTCGCTAATCTATCTGGGTATTGTAGTTCTCCCATCCCCTTTATTAATTTTGTTGCCCTCCTTTGTACTCTCTCTAGTTCCATTATATCCTTCCTGAGCACCGGTGCCCAAAACTGGACACAGTACTCCATGTGCGGTCTAACTAGGGATTTGTACAGAGGCAGTATAATGCTCTCATCATGTGTATCCAGACCTCTTTTAATGCACCCCATGATCCTGTTTGCCTTGGCAGCTGCTGCCTGGCACTGGCTGCTCCAGGTAAGTTTATCATTAACTAGGATCCCCAAGTCCTTCTCCCTGTCAGATTTACCCAGTGGTTTCCCGTTCAGTGTGTAATGGTGATATTGATTCCCTCTTCCCATGTGTATAACCTTACATTTATCATTGTTAAACCTCATCTGCCACCTTTCAGCCCAAGTTTCCAACTTATCCAGATCCATCTGTAGCAGAATACTATCTTCTCTTGTATTAACTGCTTTACATAGTTTTGTATCATCTGCAAATATCGATATTTTACTGTGTAAACCTTCTACCAGATCATTAATGAATATGTTGAAGAGAACAGGTCCCAATACTGACCCCTGCGGTACCCCACTGGTCACAGCGACCCAGTTAGAGACTATACCATTTATAACCACCCTCTGCTTTCTATCACTAAGCCAGTTACTAACCCATTTACACACATTTTCCCCCAGACCAAGCATTCTCATTTTGTGTACCAACCTCTTGTGCGGCACGGTATCAAACGCTTTGGAAAAATCGAGATATACCACGTCCAATGACTCACCGTGGTCCAGCCTATAGCTTACCTCTTCATAAAAACTGATTAGATTGGTTTGACAGGAGCGATTTCTCATAAACCCATGCTGATATGGAGTTAAACAGTTATTCTCATTGAGATAATCCAGAATAACATCCCTCAGAAACCCTTCAAATATTTTACCAACAATAGAGGTTAGACTTACTGGCCTATAATTTCCAGGTTCACTTTTAGAGCCCTTTTTGAATATTGGCACCACATTTGCTATGCGGTCTCCATCCCGTGTAATGTAGGAGAGGTCTCCATCCCGTGTAATATAGGAGAGGTCTCCATCCTGTGTAATATAGGAGAGGCCTCCATCCTGTGTAATGCAGAAAAGATCTCCATCCCGTGTAATGTAGGAGAGACCTCCATCCCGTGTAATATAGGAGAGGTCTCCATCCCATGTAATATAGGAGAGGTCTCCATCCTGTGTAATATAGGAGAGGCCCCCATCCCATGTAATATAGTAGAAGCCTCCATCCTGTGTAATGTAGGAGAGGCCTCCATCTCATGTAATATAGGAGAGGCCTCCATCCTGTGTAACATAGGAGAGGCCTCCATCCTGTGTAATATAGGAGAGGCCTCCATCCTGTGTAACATAGGAGAGGCCTCCATCCCATGTAATATAGTAGAAGCCTCCATCCTGTGTAATATAGGAGAGGCCTCCATCCTGTGTAATGTAGGAGAGGCCTCCATCCTGTGTAACATAGGAGAGGCCTCCATCCTGTGTAACATAGGAGAGGCCTCCATCCTGTGTAATATAGGAGAGGCCTCCATCCTGTGTAATATAGGAGAGGCCTCCATCCTGTGTAATATAGGAGAGGCCTCCATCCTGTGTAACATAGGAGAGGCCTTCATCCTGTGTAACGTAGGAGAGGCCTCCATCCTGTGTAACATAGGAGAGACGTCCATCCTGTGTAACATAGGAGAGGCCTCCATCCTGTGTAATATAAGAGAGGTCTCCATCCTGTGTAATATAGGAGAGGCCTCCATCCCATGTAATATAGTAGAAGCCTCCATCCTGTGTAATGTAGGAGAGGCCTCCATCCCGTGTAATAGAGGAGAGGCCTCCATCTCATGTAATATAGGAGAGGCCTCCATCCTGTGTAACATAGGAGAGGCCTCCATCCTGTGTAATGTAGGAGAGGCCTCCATCCCGTGTAATAGAGGAGAGGCCTCCATCTCATGTAATATAGGAGAGGTCTCCATCCTGTGTAATATAGGAGAGGCCTCCATCCTGTGTAATATAGGAGAGGCCTCCATCCTGTGTAATATAGGAGAGGTCTCCATCCTGTGTAATATAGGAGAGGCCTCCACTCCATGGCCAACACTGATTGTAAGTGAGCCTTTCTGCTACACACAGGCGATCTGATCATTTATTGTGTGTAGCAGAGGTCATATAGTGCAGCTTGTAGCCTCCCATGGAGACTGTTGAAAAATGCAAAAAGTAAAAAAAAAATGTTTTTAAAAATATTTTTAAAAAAATCACTCCCCTTTCGCCCCATTCAAAATAAAACAATAAAAAAATCAAATATAGGCATATTTCAGAATTGCCCGATCTATCAAGCTATAAAAAGTAACCTGATCGCTAAACGGCGTAACGAGAAAAAATGTCAAAGCCTCAGAATTACGTTTTTAGACACCGCTACATTGCAATAATCTGCAATAACGGCCAATTAAAAGATTGTATCTGCACCAAAACGGTATAAAAAGGACAGCTCGGCACACAAAAAACAAGCCCTCACCCTGCCCCAAATCACGAAAAAATGGAGACTGTACAGGTCTCGGAAAATGGCGCCATTTTGTTTTTTACCAGATTTTGGATTTTTTTTCACAACTTAAATAAAAGAAAACCTAGACATGTTTGGCGTCTATGAACTCGTAATGACTTGGAAAATCATCGTCAGTTTTAGCATTTAGTCAAAATGGTTGAAAAATACCCAACTGTGGAATTGCACTTTTTTGCAATTTCTCCTCACTTGGAATTGTTTTTCCTGTTTTTAAGTGCACAACATGTTAAAAGCAATTGTGTCCTTCAGGCCGGCTTCACACTCAGCGTATGAAAATACAGTCCGTATATTACGGCCATAATACGCTGAAATGTCCCGAAAATAGTGGTCCGTAGCTCCTCCGTAGGCAGGGTGTGTCAGCGTTTTTTGCGCATGGCATTCTCCGTATGTAATCCGTATGGCATCCGTACTGCGTGGTTTTCTCGCAGGCTTGCAAAACCAACATACCGCTATAGAAATGATCCATGTGTCCCAAAAAGAAAAAAATATATATATACTGTCTATATATATATATATATATATATATATATATATATGTCATTAGACACATATATGTATATATATTAATATGTTTTCCAGCGCTATACAGCTTGAAAGCCGGTAATTCAATTACCGGCTTTTGCTTTCTCCTTCCTAAACCCGACATGATATGAGACATGGTTACATACAGTAAACCATGTCTTCTCTCCATTTTTTTTGCAGATTCCACACTACTAATGTCAGTAGAGTGTATCTGCAAAATTTGGCCGTTCTAGCTCTTAAAATAAAGGGTTAAATGGCGGAAAAAAATTGGCGTGGGCTCCCGCGCAATTTTCTCCGCCAGAGTAGTAAAGCCAGTGACTGAGGGCAGATATTAATAGCCTGGAGAGGGTCCATGGTTATTGGCCCCCCCCTGGCTAAAAACACCTGCCCCCAGCCACCCCAGAAAAGGCACATCTGGAAGATGCGCCTATTCTGGCACTTGGCCACTCTCTTCCCATTCCCGTGTAGCGGTGGGATATGGGGTAATGAAGGGTTAATGTCACCTTGCTATTGTAAGGTGACATTAAGCCAGATTAATAATGGAGAGGCGTCAATTATGACACCTATCCATCATTAATCCAATTGTAGTAAAGGGTTAAATAAAACACAAACACATTATTTAAAGTTATTTTAATGAAATAAAAACAATGGTTGTTGGAGTATTTTATTCTACGCCCAATCCAGTCACTGAAGACCCTCGTTCTGTGAAAGAAAAAACATAATAAACCAACAATATACTTACCCTCCGCAGATCTACATAGTAACATAGTAACATAGTTAGTAAGGCCGAAAAAAGACATTTGTCCATCCAGTTCAGCCTATATTCCATCATAATAAATACCCAGATCTACGTCCTTCTACAGAACCTAATAATTGTATGATACAATATTGTTCTGCTCCAGGAAGACATCCAGGCCTCTCTTGAACCCCTCGACTGAGTTCGCCATCACCACCTCCTCAGGCAAGCAATTCCAGATTCTCACTGCCCTAACAGTAAAGAATCCTCTTCTATGTTGGTGGAAAAACCTTCTCTCCTCCAGACGCAAAGAATGCCCCCTTGTACCCGTCACCTTCCTTGGTATAAACAGATCCTCAGCGAGATATTTGTATTGTCCCCTTATATACTTATACATGGTTATTAGATCGCCCCTCAGTCGTCTTTTTTCTAGACTAAATAATCCTAATTTCGCTAATCTATCTGGGTATTGTAGTTCTCCCATCCCCTTTATTAATTTTGTTGCCCTCCTTTGTACTCTCTCTAGTTCCATTATATCCTTCCTGAGCACCGGTGCCCAAAACTGGACACAGTACTCCATGTGCGGTCTAACTAGGGATTTGTACAGAGGCAGTATAATGCTCTCATCATGTGTATCCAGACCTCTTTTAATGCACCCCATGATCCTGTTTGCCTTGGCAGCTGCTGCCTGGCACTGGCTGCTCCAGGTAAGTTTATCATTAACTAGGATCCCCAAGTCCTTCTCCCTGTCAGATTTACCCAGTGGTTTCCCATTCAGTGTGTAATGGTGATATTGATTCCCTCTTCCCATGAGTATAACCTTACATTTATCATTGTTAAACCTCATCTGCCACCTTTCAGCCCAAGTTTCCAACTTATCCAGATCCATCTGTAGCAGAATACTATCTTCTCTTGTATTAACTGCTTTACATAGTTTTGTATCATCTGCAAATATCGATATTTTACTGTGTAAACCTTCTACCAGATCATTAATGAATATGTTGAAGAGAACAGGTCCCAATACTGACCCCTGCGGTCCCCACTGGTCACAGCGACCCAGTTAGAGACTATACCATTTATAACCACCCTCTGCTTTCTATCACTAAGCCAGTTACTAACCCATTTACACACATTTTCCCCCAGACCAAGCATTCTCATTTTGTGTACCAACCTCTTGTGCGGCACGGTATCAAACGCTTTGGAAAAATCGAGATATACCACGTCCAATGACTCACCGTGGTCCAGCCTATAGCTTACCTCTTCATAAAAACTGATTAGATTGGTGACAGGAGCGATTTCTCATAAACCCATGCTGATATGGAGTTACACAGTTATTCTCATTGAGATAATCCAGAATAACATCCCTCAGAAACCCTTCAAATATTTTACCAACAATAGAGGTTAGACTTACTGGCCTATAATTTCCAGGTTCACTTTTAGAGCCCTTTTTGAATATTGGCACCACATTTGCTATGCGCCAGTCCTGCGGAACAGACCCTGTCGCTATAGAGTCACTAAAAATAAGAAATAATGGTTTATCTATTACATTACTTAGTTCTCTTAGTACTCGTGGGTGTAATCTGTAACGTCCAACGATGTAAATCCTTCTGAAGGGGTTAAAACATTTTGCAGCAAGGAGCTTTGCTAATGCAGGCTGCTCCTCGCTGCAAAACCCCGGGGAATGAGTCTAAATATAGATCAATGAGCTATATTTAGCTTCATTTGCGGTGAGGCGCCCTCTGCTGGCTGTTCATAGATCGTGGGAACTTACCTAGAAAGCTCCCAGGCTCCCAGAAAATTGTGCGGGAGCCCACGCCAATTTTTTCCGCCATTTAACCCTTTATTTTAAGAGCTAGAACGGCCAAATTTTGCAGATACACTCTACTGACATTAGTAGTGTGGAATCTGCAAAAAAAATGGAGAGAAGACATGGTTTACTGTATGTAATCATGTCTCATATCATGTCGGGTTTTAGGAAGGAGAAAGAAAAAGCCGGTAATTGAATTACCGGCTTTCAAGCTGTATAGCGCTGGAATAAATATTAATATATATACATATATGTGTCTCACTGACATATATATATATATACCTATTCTATGTGTACACATTTATTCTACCTATTGGACTGTAAGCTGTCAGTGTGATTTTACTGTACACCGCACTGAATTACCGGCTTTTCTCTCAGCGCTGCGTATTTCTCGCAAGTCACACTGCTTGTCCGTGTGTAATCCATATTTTTCACGCTTCCATAGACTTTCATTGGCGTATTTCTTGCGCAGTACGATGACAAACGCAGCATGCTGCGATTTTGTACGGCCGTAGAAAGCCGTATAATACTGATCAGTAAAATACGGCAGATAGGAGCAGGGGCATAGAGAATAATTGTGCCGTATTTTTTGCGAGTTTTACGGACGTAGTTTCTGCGCTCTTACATCCGTAAAACTCGCAAGTGTGAAGCCGGCCTCAAAAGTACAACTCATCCTACACTGCTGTGTTTTTGAAAACTGTAACATCACTACTTTCAGCATTTTTGTAGCCTTTTTTTTACCCATAGAAAGCAATGAGTAAATGCTAAATCGCAGTAAAAAAAAAAGCAAGTATCGTGTGTTGCTGCGTTTTTAGACAACACAAGCATGTAGAGCAGTACGTGAAATCCATTTATTTTTGTGATTATCTCAAGTTTAAACCATGAAGTCTTGTTCACCTCAGAATAGCGGTTAGTATCAATACAGCTTCATTAAATTAGCGAAATGTGTAAAGTGAACATTGGCCGACCAAGGTGTGAAAGTAAACAGTGTCCTACAAGCTCAGTGCTCGGCCAATATCCAGCGCTGGAGTCCTGGGTTCAAACCCCACCAAGGACAACATCTGCAAAGAGTTTGTATGTTCTCTCCGTGTTTCCGTGGGTTTCCTCCTGGTTCTCCGGTTTCTTCCCACATTCCAAAGACATACTGATAGGGAATGTAGATTGTGAGCCCCAACGGGGACAGCGATGATAATGTGTGCAAACTGTAAAGTGCTGCGGAATATGTTAGCGCTATATAAAAATAAAGATTATTATTATTATTATTATGAACTCAGATGAACTTTTTTGTCCAGAATAGTCACTTTTTTCAGACATAAAAATCTTTTTCTATTAAAATATTTGATCAAATTGCCGTTTTTCAGAAATGGATGGTTTCACGTATGTCTCACATTGGTGACCTGTGTTCATGCTTCTGTGGGGGAAGCAAGGCTGAAAAATGCAGCAAAATTGAAGAAAAAAACTCAGCTTTTTGTAAGCAACTTTTTTGCAGCCAAAAGAGAAGGTTTTGCCAGCGGAAAAAAATGCGGCAAAAATGCAACGTGTGAACATAGGCTAAGTGCCTCTCTCTGGAGGACGGTCCTGTGTCCCGCAGGTATTTCATTAATGTGAAATGGCGCAGCATAACACCAAACTCTTTGACATTGAGGCCGGTTTCACACGTCAGTGGCTCCGGTACATGAGGTGACAGTTTCCTCACGTGCCGGAGACACTGACTCACGTAGACACATTGAAATCAATGTGTCTCTGCACATGTCAGTGTGTTTTCACGGACCGTGTGTCCGTGTGCAAAACACGGAGACATGTCAGTGTTCGTGGGAGCGCACGGATTACACGGACCCATTAAAGTCAATGGGTCTGTGTAAAACACGTACCGCACACGGACACTGTCCGCGTGCAGTCCGTGTGCCGTGCAGGAGACAGCGCTACAGTAAGCGCTGTCCCCCCCCCCCACGTGGTGCTGAAGCCGTCATTCATATCTTCTTTCCAACAGCGTTCGCTGGAAAGAAGATATGAAAAATCCTTTTTTTTTTGTTTTTTCGTGTTTTAAATAAAGATCCCTGTCCCCAAAAGCCTCCCACCCCCTGTGCGCCCGCCCGCTGGTAATAAAATACTCACCCGGCTCCCTCGCAGCATCCTCTCAGCGCCAGCTTCTCCTGTATGAGCGGTCACGTGGTGCCGCCGATTGCAGTCATGAATATGCGGCTCCACCTCCCATAGGGGTGGAGCTGCTTATTCATGACTATAATGGGCGGAACCACGTGACCGCTCATACAGGAGAAGGTGCGGCGCAGAGAGGACGCTGCGAGGGAGCCGGGTGAGTATTTTAGTAACAGTGGGCGGGCGCACAGGGGGTGGGAGGGGGTGGGGACAGGGATCTTTATTTTAAACACGAAAAAAAAAAAGGATTTTTCATATCTTCTAGCCAGCGAACGCTGCTGGAGAGAAGATATGAATGGCGGCTTCAGCACCAGATGCAGGGGACAGTGCTTACTGTAGCGCTGTCTCCTGCACGGTCTGTGTGGTACCCAGTTGGCACACGGGCGGCACACGGCTGTCGCATATGTGCCACACTGATGTTCATGGTAAGCACACGGACACGGATAATTATCTGGACGTGTGATAGTGGCCTGACAGGAAGGTTTCCCACTAATTACAGCCGATCACCGGGTCCCAACCACATTGTGATTCCTCAATGACCTCGTTAACAACAATGGATTGTACAAACTGGAGAAACCATTTAATTAAAATAATTATTTTTTTTAAATCATAGAACAAAGGGCAAACCAGAAGTAAAGTTTGGCTTAGTTAAACCTTGGCGACTTTTCTTTTTCCTTCTGCTGTATATAAAAGTGGCTAAAAATAAAAGTTTCCAAAGTTTAAAAAGTAAGTAAATAGTTGGAGTTTTTTTCCTTCTCTTCTCGTAATGGATGTTGGCGTTAATTCTTCCAGACGCTGCTGTGATTCCGATTCTTATATAGGAGGCGACTTCTTAGGAGATGAGAAACGTGTTTATTTTCTTGTGGCATTCTATAGATCTCGCGTTCGACAAGCTGGAGACATCAGAAAGATGAACCTATGGACAGGTTTGGGCCTGTGTCCTCCTCGCTGCCGCATCTGACGGCCTCTTATCTCCATCCGCAGAGCATCGCGGACACAGCTGCCCATCTTTGATGCTTTGTGTCTCGTCACAGATGGTGAGGTTGGAGTAGAGGGAGCCGGGAGATGCGGTTTTTGCTTCATCCTCTTGTATGCCGGGCCGGCTGGATACGGCTGCAGCTGTGCGCCTCTCTACCTTGGCATTCAATGTTTATTGCAAGAGATGAAACGGAAGCAATATTGGCATCCGCGAAGCATCTTCAACTCGCCGCCTCCTTGCGAGACGACAGTGCGCAGACCTGTCGATGGCACTTACTTCTAGCTGGACAGCTTTCATTTATTTTAATCAGAGCATAGGTCAGCTCTACCTTTGGCTCTGGGCTAATTGCAGATGGGTAATTTAAAATGTCAGATTCCTTTCTTCTTGGGAGAAAAGAGGAGACGTCTCAAGGAAGGAAATCTGTCAAGCTCACGCATGCATAATAGATCTAGATTAAGCAGCAGAGGGGACGCGGGTTACGCCATGGATTTTCTCTTTCTTGGTAATGTCAACCCTATAATTTGATGTAGTATCCTCCACAGAGAGAAACGCATTCATCTGATCCGGGGAGGAATGGATCCAGCGATACAGAAGATTTTACATTGCAAATATAGATCCGCTAATTACAACTGCGGAGAATTCTTCGTAGGAGCAGAGCACCAATTTTACAAGTTAAGCAAATTATTTTAATGAGTAATTGAATCAGAAAATATCATAGAAACCCGGGCAACATCCAGATTAATAAAAAAATCTGCGAGTAGGTAAAGATGAGAAAGTGTGATTCACTGCTTTCCTCCAGTCCGCCAATCAATGGAATACAATGTAACAAGGAGGGAAACCGGCAGGAAAGAAGATTCGGATCATTTTTGTGTTATAATTTGCCGATCTCTCGCACTAGACACAATTTCATGGGAAACCAATTAACTTTTTATTATGATTTTGGAGTGTGGGAGGAAACCAGAGGCAACACATCACGGGGAACATACAAGCTCCATGCCGCGCTTCAAGGGTGCAGCAAGTGTCACTCATCTCCTATCCTGTCCTACATCGTTTCTATACACTGGAATAATGGCTGGATACGGAGAAAAGAGGAAGGTGGCGAGATTTCTCTAAGACTTTCTGGAGAGGAAAGGTGCGCAGTGTAAAGCCGTTCTCGCAGCTATACCTTCTATATATGTGGATCGCCCCCCACGTAAGGGCAATGGGGTACTCGGTACCGGGTCCTTCAGTTCCCTCAGCTGGGATGTCACGGTGGCCCGACCCGGACCGGGGCCATATGAGGGGCGCCCAATAAAAGGGGTTAGTTTGTAGAAAACGGTAGTGTTCGTGACGCCACCTGTGGTATTCGGTCAGGGTGACCGACGCTACTTAGGGGTCCACTGGGGTGATGGAATGGCAGCTAGATGGTATACCTTCCCACAGGTGAACTATATCCCCAGGGCTTCCCAGAAGTGTAGATGGTGGATGGTGCAAGGCGCGGTGAAGAATGAGGACACAATGGGTGCAGTCTCTTTACCTTTACTGAAGGCTTCAGCATCCACAGTCCAGAGTGCCGGATGACAGGGTAGGCAGAGTCCGGCCGGTCTTATGGCAATTCCAGAGCCCCCTTATCCAGGTGGAAATCAGTAGCCTACCCCTTGCGCACAGTAATGTAGTAGGTCCCTACTTGCATTAGCCCTCATAGGGTTCTCACTCTTGTTACTCTTCTCTCTGTCCCCCAGATGGATAGGACCAACCCGTATGACGGTGGTGGCCTGAGGCTATTTTATAGG
Source organism: Ranitomeya imitator (assembly GCF_032444005.1). Classification (NCBI taxonomy): domain Eukaryota; kingdom Metazoa; phylum Chordata; class Amphibia; order Anura; family Dendrobatidae; genus Ranitomeya; species Ranitomeya imitator. The sequence goes on along the minus strand of NC_091283.1, from coordinate 5,784,605 downwards.
GACCCTAGCGTCGCCCCTCCTCCGCGTTGCCAAATTGTCTGCTTAGGTTCTTAGGTCGGGCAGCTAACTTGTAATCGACTGTCCTGCCGGTCTCTGAAGTAAAGCGTAGAGTCTATTACTCCCTCGGTGTTCTGGCTACCGGATCTGCACTCAGTGGGAGGCAGCCTGCTTCTAGCTGGTCTCCCACTGGTGTTTTACTCCTGTTGCTACGACTTCGGTGCTCACTCACTACGGCACACTTCCTTTCTTGTCCTGCCGCATGGGTTGCAGGCGCAGCTCCGTGTCCTTCTTTCCTTTCTGGGGCGAGCCCAGTCTGCTCCTCTCCTCCTGACTATCTCCTTCTCCCTCCAGTCAGCTTCTCTCTGCCCTCACTTCCTAACCAAACCCCCAGTTTTACCAAAGTGTGAGGAGTGGCCTAATAGATAGAACGTTTTGCTCCCCCTCGTGGCCGGCGTGTGAACTGTGTGTGTGGCTGTGATACCTGGCAGGGTGAACTCCTTTGGTGCCATAAGACGTAACATCGCTCCCCCTGGTGGAAGAACGACATTACTGCAATGACCAGGACTCTGGGGCGCTGCATATGCCTTATAATACCTGCCGATCGCTGTGTCCTCTGGTTCCCAGCGCCGCTCAGGTTCTCTTCGGGACCACATAGCCACTCTTGTTTTTGGTGGCTAACATGAGGTGTGAGTGCGTGGAGCAATTCTGCATTCCCAATGTAAGGCCACAAAGACTCACAATGAGAAAGTGATTTCCGTCCCACATATAAGCCCTCGCTTTAGCCAACTAGTCTAATCTGAGGTCACACGGCCAAGAAGAGGACCAGAAATGGAGCTGGAAACTATAGAAGGCAGCAATCAGAAAGCATCTTACTATGCTCATATTCACAGAGGATTGGAGAATAAAAAATGTAGCTGGCAGCGATTATTTAAATGTGTGGTTTTTGGTTATAAGAAAGTTTTTGCCTTTCTCTGGACCACAAACCCCTAGTAAACCAATAGGAAGGTGTGACGGGCTGTGTTATGCCTCAGCAGGTAAAGTGAAGGATGACATGGAGGTCAAGTGTTTTCATCAGGTCGATGATGAAAGTGAGAAAACCCTCTTCTATGATGACATGATACGACCCATTGACAAGGGGGAGTCTTATTGGATTATACTGGGAAACATTCCAAACATTTAGATTTCCTTAAAATTTCAAAATTAGTATAAATTAGAACTAGACTGGTAAAAACAGCAGTGGAAAGGGAAGAAGTAGCGAACGTGCATCCAATTGTGATGGCAGAGATAGTTTAGATACATTTTGATCTGGGAACAAGGAAGCAGCTAATGTGAATCTAAGTGTAATAGATAGACGCAGTGGTAGATACACTTATTTCAGAAGGAGATAATGATTTCTAGGCCATTGTATTGGTAGACATGGTGGGCAAGACACTTTATGCCAGAAGGGAGTAGGTATCTAACTTGTATCTAACTTCACTATAGACACAATAGTAGTTCAGTAGATACACTTATGTCAGAGAGAAGAATTACATGATCTGAGATGCAGCCATGTGGGTTTCCCCTTAATGTATTCCTGCTCACTGTCATGATCCAGGCCGGGGTTTGTTTCATGTTATTCTCTCCCCGGTCTGGACATGCAGGGGTTAACCTTCTCTGCCTCCTTTTGGATTCTGTGAGGCTTTTTCAGCCTGCTGTGGCCTGCAGACCAATGTCAGTGATAGTTCATGCTCCCAGGCTAGAGCAGCTGACCCCTTGATACCATGTTTTGTCCTCTCCTCATTTACTGTGTTCCCGTGACTTCCCTTTCCTGTCACCCCACTTGTCTTAGTGTTCGCTCCCTGTGCTTGGACCTCTTGGTGTGTTACGTGGCTTGTCCTCTGACCTGTTTTACTGTCTCTTGTCTCTGTTATCTCTACTCCCATCTGGCTCTGACTTCTGGCTTGTTTTTGACCGTGTGTATTGCTGTGACCTCTGGTACTTTCTTGTCCTGACTGTTTCTGACTCGGCCCGTCTGACCACTCTTTCGCAGCAGCATTACATTAACATAACACATGGTATAGCACAGATATGGTGAGATCACTTGGACATTAATAAGGCAATGTTTATGTTAAAGAGCTTTAAACGTTTTCCATTGCTGAAGAAAGTCTTAGCTGTGAGCATGGATTCATCCAGACATTATCTGTCATTTTGGATTTTGTCCTGTTTCGATGCGCTCTGGCTGTGATCCAGATAGTCGATCTTCCTCAGCAAGCTTGCTCCACCTGCCAGCAGCTGCTCTGTTGATGCAACCCAGGAGACCCTGTTGTACATACAGGCACCTGTGTAGGGGTTAAAGGACGAGAGCCAGATTATCCTGAGACCTGCAGTGCACAAAGCCTGTTTGTGGAAGCCCTATTAACAACAGCCAGGTGTCTGTGGACATCTCACCCTTTATGCATCAAATCAATACCTTGTCAATGAAATCTTGGGGGAAAATTTAGGAAACTGTCAAATCTGAAATTATTCTATTATTCTAAACCCTTCATATCTTGATGTACTGATGATGCAGAATTGATTGCAGTTTGGGTTGGACTTGTTCCTTGCAATCTATAGGTCGTATTCATATAGGACCACCCCAGCCGTGACTCGTGGGCCTCTGTCCATACCTGCCTGGTGGTAACATCGGATGTTCTGTGCATCTAGCGTTTCTCCACCTCAGTCATTATCGCGTATTCATGATCTGCATAAGTGTAGATCAGAATCATCCGCCCTGAACACCGCAGGCTGCTGTCAGATGTCATCAATGCAGACTGTTCCGGGCCGTAGCGAGCACATCATTGATTGATAGCATGTACTATAATGCCTTCCTGAAGCCCGGACCCTCGAGGGCTCGTCTATCTCCCTGAATATTTACTGGCGCATTATTCCGAGGTTTGCAGCAATGACAGCATATCCATCTGTAGCGAAGCGCGCACAGAACAAATAGGTGTACGCTACCTTCTCGCACATCTCCATATGCTGGAACTTATGTTCTATAATTACCCTGCTGCAAAACTTCTGTCAAACACGATTACACGGAGAGCCGTAATGCACGGGATGGCTTCAAAGGAATCTCTTCACCGCCTTGGCAGGCGCCCAGCGATCAGTGGGGCTGCCCCAACATCTCTCTCCACCATGTAGTTCATCCAAACTAACGACCTCAAATAAGATTACAGAATATCACGCGCATTCCATTAGTTAATGCTGCGATGTGTAATCTGCGCCGTTCCCTCCAGCAGTTATTTGTCTTCAGCGTCGTAATGAGAAGGAAATCGCAGAACAGCGGGAGAAACCAAAGTGATTTACCAACAGCCGAAAAGACAGAAGGATGACAGTCAGCAGTCGCTTCCCGAGCCGGACGCTGCAAGGTCTGAACAGGGCCCAACCGGGGAGAAGAAGAGACGCATGTCTGTAACAGTGGAGAGGAAGAAAGATAGAGATTGTGCTATTATCTATCAATATATTATCTATATAGTGTCTATCAATATATTATCTATATAGTGTCTATCAATATATTATCTATATAGTCTCTATCAATATATTATCTATATAGTCTCTATCAATATATTATCTATATAGTCTCTATCAATATATTATCTATCAATCTATTATCTATCTATCATCTATCAATCTATTATCTATATAGTGTCTATCAATCTATTATCTATATAGTCTCTATCAATATATTATCTATATAGTATCTATCAATATATTATCTATCAATCTATTATCTATCTATCATCTATCAATCTATTATCTATATAGTGTCTATCAATCTATTATCTATCTATCATCTATCAATATATTATCTATCTATCTATTATCTATATAGTATCTATCAATATATTATCTATATAGTATCTATCAATATATTATCTATATAGTATCTATCAATATATTATCAATCTATCTATTATCTATCAATCATCTATTATCTATCTATCATCTATCTATTATCTATCTATTATCTATATAGTATCTGTCAATCTATTATCTATCTATCATCTATCAATCTATTATCAATCTATCTATTATCTATCTATCTATTATCAATCTATCTATTATCTATCAATCTATCTATCTATCTATTATCTATCAATCTATTATCAATCTATCTATCTATCAATCTATCTATCTATCAATCTATTATCTCTATCTATCCATCTATTATCTATCTATTATCTATATAGTATCAATATATCAATATATCAATATATTATCAATCTATCTATTATCTATCTATCACTGGTTTCTTTGCTTGTGTCTTCTTACTACCAGACGTATCATCCATTCACTTCCATGGACGATCTCACCGGTGGGGATTCACTTTCTTATCTCCAGTTTTATTTTTCCTCTCTTTAAACCACAAACAGATGAATATATAAAGTGCATTGTGGAGACACGCGGGGTCAGCGGGTGCCCTGGTGTGCTAGCCATAACAGGATAAGTGATCATCCCATCGTACACCCGCTATACTTTTACCGTGGGCGAATAACATAGGATGAGGGTAAAACAATTTATTGAACCACAAAACAGGCAAATAACACATAGAACAGTCCCAACAAATACCCAAGATGGTGCAAATTACAGGGTCTCGCCCTTCTGCTCATTCACCAAGCAGCTGTGACTCCAGAGCTTCCAGGACCGGCTACCCCCACTTGTGGCCCGCGCAGAGAGGAGGTAACGACAAGCGTAGGACGATGACAGTCCATTGAGGTACAAGGCCAGGTGACCTGAATGCTCCAATCAACTCCATGGAGTCAGGTGATCGGGTGGGTCCCATTCCTGGCCCCCACAAAGGCTTCCATGGGGCTCAGGTGACCGGTGGATCCAAATCCTGACTACCCCAAACGTATCCATGAGTTCAGTGATGGTCAATGGAGCAGATCTGTATTCCTACAGCTGGGGCCGTGGTCACCTAAGCTGCATCCTGTAGAATGTCAAATCTATGTCCCTCGTGACGGAGTCATGATGTCTTGGCTGCTGTCCGGTAGAAAGCCTCTGGTTCAGTGACTGTCTGGATGTCTTGGCTGAATATCTATCTTATGTTATAGAGGTATGTAACCGCCTTCTTCCAGCCTTCACAGGTAAAGGGGAAGAATGGTGACGAGATCAAAACGCATTGTTTGATTGTGTAATCTATCTGCATAATTTTTCCTCCTCTCTTTTGCAAGTCAACAAACTGTGTAATGAACATACCAGCAAACCGCATTGTTCAATGACCCTGTATGTCTAGTCATCCAGGGTAACTGCACAATATGTTACATCAAATCTTAACTTACATGTCAATATTTCAGGCTTAAAAGTCTGTCTTTACATAAAGAAACACGCAAAAAACTAAAAAAAATGTAAGTTAATTAAATACATATTCAAATAAAAATAAAAAACACATTATACTCCCTAACACCAAATCCTCCTATAACAAAGTAAATTAAAAAAAACACCATATACTCACCTTAATGCCCAATCGCCGATGCCCCTGTCTCCTATAAAAAAATAAAAAATAATAAACCACCATATACTCACCTGTCCGCCGTAGTCCATGTAATCCAGAGTGTCCCATGGCGATCTCACTTGCAGAACAGTCACATCGGGAGATCAGGAGCGTCATCGCTCCCACAGTGTAACATGCTGAGCTGCTGTGAGAGAGGTCACATGAATTCATGATGAACTCCAGAGAACTTTCTCATGCAGCGGTGATGCCGTAAGTGAGATCACCGGAGCTCATTGGCTGATGAACTCGTGCCAACCCTTCTGACGGCAGCTCAGTGCTATACACTGCAGGAACGATTACCTCCTGTGTCAGTGTATAGCCGGCTGTCTTTGAGAGCAGTCACATCAGTGACTCAAAGTCATCAAGATCTTCGTGGGACATTGTTGATTATTATCTTCTCGGCGGACTGTCAAGGAATATTAAGGTTTATCATTTTATTTTTGTTGCAGGAGATGTTGGCTTCACTGGATTAGATGTTTTGTGAGTATGGTTTCATTTAGATTAAAAAAAGGAGTCTGTGTCATTATTTAAAAAAGGACTTCATTCTGTGTGTGTGGCATTTTTATGATACCACTATGGGGTTAGTAATGGGGCATTTTACAGATGCCTCTCCATTATTAACCTGTGGGCTTGATGTCACATGACAATACAAAGGTGACATCAACACCCACAACCATCATCCCACTTGCCACCGCTACAGGTCCAGTGGGAAGAGTGAGGTTAAACACCAGATCTGACATTTCCTACAGCTGCACCTTTTCGGGGTCGGCTGAAAGTTAAAGTTTTTAGTCTGGGAAGATTCAATATCCATGGCCCCTTCCCAGGAGATTAATATTATCCTGCATCTGTCTGCCTAGTCTTTGCTAGTTAGATTTTATAGGGGACCCTATCTCAATTTTTTCCGGTGTCCCCCTGTAAACTAGCCAGTAATGGCTAAGTAAACAGCTGTGAGCTGATATTAATCGCCTGGGAACCTTTATGGGTATTGGCTCCTTCCCAGAATATTAATATCAGCCCTCAGCCATCCGCTTTCCCTCTGCTGGTTATGAAAACTACGCTGGAGCCCACACATTTTGTTTTTTTAAATTAACAGTTGATACAGCCTATGTAGGTTTATTCTGTTAACGCATCTACATAGGATGGTTACAGTGTGTGCATGTGTGCGTACGCGTGTGTGCATGTTTTTGCTGCAGCATTTTTGCTGACAAGTTATGCAGAAACCTTGCAGAAATTTATGCAAGCAAATACTCAACATGCGCACATACCCTAAGGCTGGAGTCACACCAACGATTTTAAAATCGGTCCGATTTTGTTCCTACAAGTTGGACAAGTACTTGTCGGTCTCCCAAGCATGGAAGTTCACTTTCTATGACACACAAGTTTTGGTTTCCGGACTTTTACTTAGTAGCAATGTTAGAATACAGGATAATAAACTGACCTCCTTGCTTCCAGTGCATGAAGAAGAAAAAAATGTTGTTTTTATTGGTGACGCTACTGCAATAGATCTCTGATCAGCTATTTCACAGTCACACTGACTCTGCAGGTCCAGCACCTTCCTATGCATGACTGACAGACTATGACTACTAATACCATTTTAAATCTGGTAGATCAGCACTACAGTAGTATACCACAATCACATTAGACTTTTTCTGTCCCTATGTGGAGTTATCTGTATGCACTGACCTCCTGTCCCTACACGGAACAAACAAAGTGTCACCGCTTGGCCACACCCATATTTTTACTGGCTGCACTAGACCATGTTTGTTGTGAATTCTGTGGCAGAGCTCCCTCCTGTGGTCACAAGTGGTACTTCGGCTGATTCTCTCTGGGAGCTTCCGTTTGTGGAGGAAAGTGGTACTGCGGCTTCTGAGTTTCCTCCCTCAGGTGATCTGGTGAGGTCGTTAGGTGCTTCTCTACTTAACTCCACCTAATGCTTTGATCCATGCTTCCTGTCAATGTTCCAGTGTTGGACTTGTTTTTCCCTGGATCATTCCTGTGGCCTGCTGCTCTGCATAGCTAAGTTCTTCTTTGCTATTTGTTTGCTATTTTTTCTGTCCAGCTTGTCTAATTGTTTTGCTGGAAGCTCTGGGACGCAAAGGGTGTACCTCCGTGCCGTTAGTTCGGTACGGAGGGTCTTTTTGCCCCCTTTGCGTGGTTTTCTTTAGGGTTTTGTGTAGACCGCAAAGTTATCTTTCCTATCCTCGCTCTGTTAACAAAGTCGGGCCTCACTTTGCTGAATCTATTTCATCCCTACGTTTGTCTTTTCATTACTCACAGTCATTATAAGTGGGGGGCTGCCTTTTCCTTTGGGGTATTTCTCTGAGGCAAGGTAGGCTTATTTTCTATCTTCAGGCTAGTTAGTTTCTCAGGCTGTGCCGAGTTGCATAGGCAGAGTTAGGCGCAATCCACGGCTGCCTCTAGTGTTGTTTGGAGAGGATTAGGGATTGCGGTCTGCAGAGTTCCCACGTCTCAGAGCTCGTTCTATTTTTTGGGTTATTGTCAGATCACTGTATGTGCTCTGACCGCTATGTCCATTGTGATACTGAATTGCCTATCACAACAGTACAGGAAGCCAAAAGTGCTAATGATTCTCAATAGAGGGAAAAAAGAAGTTCTGAGACCATTTTTTTTTCTTTGCACTGTGTTTTGCCTTTTTTTTCCCCTAGACATTTGGGTGGTTCAGGACACAGGTGTAGCAATGGACATTAAAGGTCTGTCTTCATGTGTGGATCAGCTCACGGCAAGAGTTCAAAATATTCAAAATTTTGTGGTTCAGAATTCTTTGTTAGAACCGAGAATTCCTATTCCAGATTTGTTTTTTTGGAGATAGAACTAAATTTCTGAGTTTCAAAAAAAATTGTAAACTATTTCTGGCTTTGAAACCTCGCTCCTCTGGTGACCCATTTCAACAGGTTAGGATCGTCATTTCTTTATTGCGTGGCGACCCTCAGGACTGGGCATTTTCTCTTGCATCAGGAGACCCTGCATTAAGTAATATCGATGCGTTTTTCCTGGCGCTTGGATTGCTGTACGATGAGCCTAATTCAGTGGATCAGGCAGAAAAAAATTTGCTGGCTCTTCGTCAGGCTCAGGATGAAATAGAGGTATATTGTCAGAAATTTAGAAAGTGGTCCGTTCTCACTCAATGGAATGAATCTGCGCTGGCAGCTATATTCAGAAAGGGTCTCTCTGAAGCCCTTAAGGATGTCATGGTGGGATTTCCTATGCCTGCTGGTTTGAATGAGTCTATGTCTTTGGCCATTCAGATCGGTCGACGCTTGCGTGAGCGTAAATCTGTGCACCATTTGGCGGTATTACCTGAGATTAAACCTAAGTCTATGCAGTGCGATAGGACTATGACTAGAGTTGAACGGCAAGTACACAGACGTCTGAATGGGCTGTGTTTCTACTGTGGTGATTCCACTCATGCTATCTCTGATTGTCCTAAGCGCACTAAGCGGTTCGCTAGGTCTGCCACCATTGGTACGGTACAGTCAAAATTTCTTCTGTCTGTTACCTTGATCTGCTCTTTGTCATCATATTCTGTCATGGCATTTGTGGACTCAGGCGCTGCTCTGAATTTGATGGACTTGAAGTATGCTAGGCGTTGTGGGTTTTTCTTGGAGCCCTTCCAGTGTCCTATTGCATTGAGAGGAATTGATGCTACGCCTTTGGCCAAGAATAAGCCTCAATACTGGACCCAGCTGACCATGTGCATGGCTCCTGCACATCAGGAGGTTATTCGCTTTCTGGTGTTGCATAATCTGCATGATGTGGTCGTGTTGGGGTTGCCATGGCTACAAGCCCATAATCCAGTATTGGATTGGAAATTCATGTCGGTGTCCAGCTGGGGTTGTCAGGGGGTACATGGTGATGTTCCATTTCTGTCAATTTCGTCATCCACCCCTTCTGAGGTTCCAGAGTTCTTGTCTGATTACCGGGATGTATTTGATAAGCCCAAGTCCGATGCCCTACCTCCGCATAGGGATTGTGATTGTGCTATCAATTTGATTCCTGGTAGTAAATTCCCAAAAGGTCGACTGTTTAATTTATCCGTGCCTGAGCACACCGCTATGCGCAGTTATGTGAAGGAATCCCTGGAGAAGGGGCATATTCGCCCGTCATCGTCGCCATTAGGAGCAGGGTTCTTTTTTTGTAGCCAAGAAGGATGGTTCGCTGAGACCTTGTATAGATTACCGCCTTCTTAATAAGATCACTGTTAAATTTCAGTACCCCTTGCCATTGTTATCTGATTTGTTTGCTCGGATTAAGGGGGCTAGTTGGTTCACCAAGATAGATCTTCGTGGTGCGTATAATCTGGTGCGAATCAGGCGAGGCGATGAATGGAAAACTGCATTTAATACGCCCGAGGGCCATTTTGAGCATCTAGTGATGCCGTTCGGACTTGCCAATGCTCCATCAGTGTTTCAGTCCTTTATGCATGACATCTTCCGAGAGTACCTGGATAAATTCCTGATTGTGTACTTGGATGACATTTTGATCTTCTCGGATGATTGGGAGTCTCATGTGAAGCAGGTCAGAACGGTTTTTCAGGTCCTGCGTGCTAATTCTTTGTTTGTGAAGGGATCAAAGTGTCCCTTTGGTGTGCAGAAGGTTTCATTTTTGGGGTTCATCTTTTCCCCTTCTACTATCGAGATGGATCCTGTTAAGGTCCAAGCCATCCATGATTGGACTCAGCCGACATCTCTGAAAAAGTCTGCAAAAGTTCCTGGGCTTTGCTAATTTTTATCGTCGCTTCATCTGCAATTTTTCTAGTATTGCCAAACCATTGACCGATTTGACCAAGAAGGGTGCTGATTTGGTCAATTGGTCTTCTGCTGCTGTGGAAGCTTTTCAAGAGTTGAAGCGTCGTTTTTCTTCTGCTCCTGTGTTGTGTCAACCAGATGTTTCTCTTCCGTTCCAGGTCGAGGTTGATGCTTCTGAGATTGGAGCAGGGGCTGTTTTGTCGCAGAGAGGTTCTGGTTGCTCAGTGATGAAACCATGCGTTTTTTTTTCCAGGAAGTTTTCGCCTGCTGAGCGAAATTATGATGTGGGCAACCGAGAGTTGCTGGCCATGAAGTGGGCATACGAGGAGTGGCGTCATTGGCTTGAAGGAGCTAAGCATCGCGTGGTGGTATTGACTGATCATAAGAACTTGACTTATCTCGAGTCTGCTAAGCGTTTGAATCCTAGACAGGCTCGTTGGTCGCTGTTTTTTGCCCGTTTTGACTTTGTGATTTCGTACCTTCCGGGCTCTAAAAATGTGAAGGCGGATGCTCTGTCTAGGAGTTTTGTGCCCGACTCTCCGGGTTTATCTGAGCCGGCGGGTATCCTCAAGGAAGGAGTCATTGTGTCTGCCATCTCCCCTGATTTGCGGCGGGTGCTGAAAAAATTTCAGGCTAATAAACCTGATCGTTGTCCAGCGGAGAAACTGTTTGTCCCTGATAGGTGGACGAATAAAGTTATCTCTGAGGTTCATTGTTCGGTGTTAGCTGGTCATCCTGGAATCTTTGGTACCAGAGAGTTAGTGGCTAGATCCTTTTGGTGGCCATCTCTGTCGCGGGATGTGCGTACTTTTGTGCAGTCCTGTGGGATTTGTGCTCGGGCTAAGCCCTGCTGTTCTCGTGCCAGTGGGTTGCTTTTGCCCTTGCCGGTCCCGAAGAGGCCTTGGACACATATCTCTATGGATTTTATTTCAGATCTTCCCGTTTCTCAAAAGATGTCAGTCATTTGGGTGGTCTGTGATCGTTTTTCTAAGATGGTCCATCTGGTACCCTTGTCAAAATTGCCTTCCTCCTCTGATTTGGTGCCATTGTTCTTCCAGCATGTGGTTCGTTTGCATGGCATTCCAGAGAATATTGTTTCTGACAGAGGTTCCCAGTTTGTTTCGAGGTTTTGGCGAGCCTTTTGTGGTAGGATGGGCATTGACTTGTCTTTTTCCTCGGCTTTCCATCCTCAGACTAATGGCCAGACCGAACGAACCAATCAGACCTTGGAAACCTATCTGAGATGCTTTGTTTCTGTCGATCAGGATGACTGGGTGTCCTTTTTGCCTTTGGCTGAGTTCGCCCTTAATAATCGGGCCAGCTCGGCTACCTTGGTTTCACCATTTTTCTGCAATTCTGGGTTCCATCCTCGTTTCTCTTCAGGACAGGTTGAGTCTTCGGACTGTCCTGGTGTGGATACTGTGGTGGACAGGTTGCAGCAGATTTGGACTCATGTAGTGGACAATTTGACCTTGTCCCAGGAGAAGGCTCAACGTTTCGCTAATCGCAGACGCCATGTGGGTCCCCGACTTCGTGTTGGGGATCTGGTTTGGTTATCTTCTCGTCATATTCCTATGAAGGTTTCCTCTCCTAAGTTTAAACCTCGTTTCATTGGTCCGTATAGGATTTCTGAGGTTCTTAATCCTGTGTCTTTTCGTCTGATCCTCCCAGATTCTTTTTCCATACATAACGTATTCCATAGGTCATTGTTGCGGAGATAGGTGGCACCTATGGTTCCATCTGTTGACCCTCCTGCCCCGGTTTTGGTGGAGGGGGAATTGGAGTATATTGTGGAGAAGATTTTGGATTCTCGCGTTTCAAGACGGAAACTCCAGTATCTGGTTAAATGGAAGGGTTATGCTCAGGAAGATAATTCCTGGGTTTTTGCCTCTGATGTCCATGCTCCCGATCTTGTTCGTGCCTTTCATGTGGCTCATCCTGGTCGGCCTGGGGGCTCTGGTGAGGGTTCGGTGACCCCTCCTCAAGGGGGGGGTACTGTTGTGAATTCTGTGGCAGAGCTCCCTCCTGTGGTCACAAGTGGTACTGCGGCTGATTCTCTCTGGGAGCTTCCGTTTGTGGAGGAAAGTGGTACTGCGGCTTCTGAGTTTCCTCCCTCAGGTGATCTGGTGAGGTCATTAGGTGCTTCTCTACTTAACTCCACCTAATGCTTTGATCCATGCTTCCTGTCAATGTTCCAGTGTTGGACTTGTTTTTCCCTGGATCTTTCCTGTGGCCTGCTGCTCTGCCTAACTAAGTTCTTCTTTGCTATTTGTTTGCTATTTTTTCTGTCCAGCTTGTCTAATTGTTTTGCTGGAAGCTCTGGGACGCAAAGGGTGTACCTCCGTGCCGTTAGTTCGGTACGGAGGGTCTTTTTGCCCCCTTTGCGTGGTTTTCTTTAGGGTTTTGTGTAGACCGCAAAGTTATCTTTCCTATCCTCGCTCTGTTAAGAAAGTCGGGTGTTACGAAAGGCAATTCAGAATCACAATGGACATGGAGGTCAGAGCACATACAGTGATCTGACAATAACCCAAAATAATAGAACGAGCTCTGAGACGTGGGAACCCTGCAGACCGCAATCCCTGATCCTATCAAACCACACTAAAGGTAGCCGTGGAGCGCTCATGACCAGAACCTAGGCGCCTCGTCACAGCCTGAGAAACTAGCTAGTCCTGAAGATAGAAAATTAAGCCTACCTTGCCTCAGAGAAATTCCCCAAAGGAAAAGGCAGCCCCCCACATATAATGACTGTGAGTAAGATGAAAACACAAACATAGAGATGAAACAGATTTAGCAAAGTGAGGCCCGACTAGCTGAACAGAACGAGGATAGGGAAGATAACTTTGCGGTCAGCACAAAAACCTATAAATAACCACGCAGAGGGGACAAAAAGACCCTCCGCACCGACTAACGGTACGGAGGTGGTCCCTCTGCGTCTCAGAGCTTCCAGCAGGCGAGAAAAACCAATAAAGCAAGCTGGACTGAAAAATAGCAACAAAATAACAAAAGCAAAACTTAGCTTTGCAGAGCAGCAGGCCACAGGAATGATCCAGGGAAAAAACAAATCCTACACTGGAACATTGACAGGAAGCATGGATCAAAGCATCAGGTGGAGTTAAGTAGAGAAGAAGCTAACGAGCTCACCAGATCACCTGAGGGAGGAAACTCAGAAGCTGCAGTACCACTTTCCTCCACAAACGGAAGATCCCAGAGAGAATCAGCCGAAGTACCACTTGTGACCACAGGAGTGAACTCTGCCACAGAATTCACAACAGTACCCCCCCTTGAGGAGGGGTCACCGAACCCTCACCAGAGCCCCCAGTCCGACCAGGATGAGCCACATGAAAGGCACGAACAAGATCGGGAGCATGGACATCAGAGGCAAAAACCCAGGAATTATCTTCCTGAGCATAACCCTTCCATTTAACCAGATACTGGAGTTTCCGTCTTGAAACCCGAGAATCCAAAATCTTCTCCACAATATACTCCAATTCCCCCTCCACCAAAACCGGGGCAGGAGGCTCAACAGATGGAACCATAGGTATCTCCGCAACAATGACCTATGGAATACGTTATGTATGGAAAAAGAATCTGGAAGGGTCAGACGAAAAGACACAGGATTAAGAACCTCAGAAATCCTATACGGACCAATAAAACGAGGTTTAAACTTAGGAGAGGAAACCTTCATAGGAATATGACGAGAAGATAACCAAACCAGATCCCCAACACGAAGTCGGGGACCCACACGGCGATTAGCGATTAGCGAAAAGTTGAGCCTTCTCCTGGGACAAGGTCAAATTGTCCACTACCTGAGTCCAAATCTGCTGCAACCTCTCCACCACAGTATCCACACCAGGGCAGTCCGAAGACTCAACCTGTCCAGAAGAGAAACGAGGATGGAACCCAGAATTGCAGAAAAATGGCGAAACCAAGGTAGCCGAGCTGGCCCGATTATTAAGGGCGAACTCAGCCAAAGGCAAAAAGGACACCCAGTCATCCTGATCAGCAGAAACAAAGCACCTCAGATATGTTTCCAAGGTCTGATTGGTTCGCTCGGTCTGGCCATTAGTCTGAGGATGGAAAGCCGAGGAAAAAGACAAGTCAATGCCCATCCTACCACAAAAGGCTCGCCAAAACCTCGAAACAAACTGGGAACCTCTGTCAGAAACAATATTCTCTGGAATGCCATGCAAACGAACCACATGCTGGAAGAACAAAGGCACCAAATCAGAGGAGGAAGGCAATTTTGACAAGGGTACCAGATGGACCATCTTAGAAAAGCGATCACAGACCACCCAAATGACTGACATCTTTTGAGAAACGGGAAGGTCAGAAATAAAATCCATAGAGATATGTGTCCAAGGCCTCTTCGGGACCGGCAAGGGCAAAAGCAACCCACTGGCACGAGAACAGCAGGGCTTAGCCCGAGCACAAATCCCACAGGACTGCACAAAAGTACGCACATCCTGCGACAGAGAGGGCCACCAAAAGGATCTAGCCACTAACTCTCTGGTACCAAAGATTCCAGGATGACCAGCCAACACCGAACAATGAACCTCAGAGATAACTTTATTGGTCCACCTATCAGGGACAAACAGTTTCTCCGCTGGGCAACGATCAGGTTTATTAGCCTGAAATTTTTGCAGCACCCACCGCAAATCAGGGGAGATGGCAGACACAATTACTCCTTCCTTGAGGATACCCGCCGGCTCAGATAAACCCGGAGAGTCGGGTACAAAACTCCTAGACAGAGCATCCGCCTTCACATTTTTAGAGCCCGGAAGGTACGAAATCACAAAGTCAAAACGGGCAAAAAACAACGACCAACGAGCTTGTCTAGGATTCAAGCGCTTGGCAGACTCGAGATAAGTCAAGTTCTTATGATCAGTCAATACCACCACGCGATGCTTAGCTCCTTCAAGCCAATGACGCCACTCCTCGAATGCCCACTTCATGGCCAGCAACTCTCGGTTGCCCACATCATAATTTCGCTCAGCAGGCGAAAACTTCCTGGAAAAGAAAGCGCATGGTTTCATCACTGAGCAACCAGAACCTCTCTGTGACAAAACAGCCCCTGCTCCAATCTCAGAAGCATCAACCTCGACCTGGAACGGAAGAGAAACATCTGGTTGACACAACACAGGGGCAGAAGAAAAACGACGCTTCAACTCTTGAAAAGCTTCCACAGCAGCAGAAGACCAATTGACCACATCAGCACCCTTCTCAGTCAAATCGGTCAATGGTTTAGCATTACTAGAAAAATTGCAGATGAAGCGACGATAAAAATTAGCAAAGCCCAGGAACTTTTGCAGACTTTTCAGAGATGTCGGCTGAGTCCAATCATGGATGGCTTGGACCTTAACAGGATCCATCTCGATAGTAGAAGGGGAAAAGATGAACCCCAAAAATGAAACCTTCTGCACACCAAAGAGACACTTTGATCCCTTCACAAACAAAGAATTAGCACGCAGGACCTGAAAAACCGTTCTGACCTGCTTCACATGAGACTCCCAATCATCCGAGAAGATCAAAATGTCATCCAAGTACACAATCAGGAATTTATCCAGGTACTCTCGGAAGATGTCATGCATAAAGGACTGAAACACTGATGGAGCATTGGCAAGTCCGAACGGCATCACGAGATACTCAAAATGACCCTCGGGCGTATTAAATGCAGTTTTCCATTCATCGCCTTGCTTAATTCGCACCAGATTATACGCACCACGAAGATCTATCTTTGTGAACCAACTAGCCCCCTTAATCCGAGCAAACAGATCAGATAACAATGGCAAGGGAGAATAGTAAAACCAAAAACACTCAGTTTGAAAAAATGTTGCAGTAATCCGCAAGTGCTAGTAAAAGATGTAAAAAACAGGGTATTTGGTTGATACGTTTTTTGCAAAAAATGTATACTAAGCTGCTCTACCAATCTTCACGGTATACCCTTATCAGAGCAGTCCTAACTAATGTATGCAATCCCTATCTGATGTATTTAAAAACCTGATCATCTGTATATAACCTGTGTGAACAGGGTTCAGAGAGGAAAAATCCATGTGTGCATACAGGGCAGAACAGCTTTTGTTTGCTTGGTGGTGTGTGAACATGATCATACAGACTTGTTCACTGTGCAAGTAGCCCATGTGTTCCTGTTTCCATAATTGTTCTCTTGTGTCTACTAGACTGGGGAGTTCCACCACTCCTCTTGGGCTATCTGCACAAAAGCTGTTCTGCCCTGTATGCACACATGGATTTTTCCTCTCTGAACCCTGTTCACACAGGTTATATACAGATGATCAGGTTTTTAAATACATCAGATAGGGATTGCATACATTAGTTAGGACTGCTCTGATAAGGGTATACCGTGAAGATTGGTAGAGCAGCTTAGTATACATTTTTTGCAAAAAACGTATCAACCAAATACCCTGTTTTTTACATCTTTTACTAGCACTTGCGGATTACTGCAACATTTTTTCAAACTGAGTGTTTTTGGTTTTACTATTCTCTTTTGTGTCTTCAGGTTTCTTGGTGGTGTGTGAACATGATCATACAGACTTGTTCACTGTGCAAGTAGCCCATGTGTTCCTGTTTCCATAATTGTTCTCTTGTGTCTACAAGACTGGGGAGTTCCACCACTCCTCTTGGGCTATCTGCACAAAAGCTGTTCTGCCCTGTATGCACACATGGATTTTTCCTCTCTGAACCCTGTTCACACAGGTTATATACAGATGATCAGGTTTTTAAATACATCAGATAGGGATTGCATACATTAGTTAGGACTGCTCTGATAAGGGTATACCGTGAAGATTGGTAGAGCAGCTTAGTATACATTTTTTGCAAAAAACGTATCAACCAAATACCCTGTTTTTTACATCTTTTACTAGCACTTGAGGATTACTGCAACATTTTTTCAAACTGAGTGTTTTTGGTTTTACTATTCTCTTTTGTGTCTTCAGGTTTCTTGGTGGTGTGTGAACATGATCATACAGACTTGTTCACTGTGCAAGTAGCCCATGTGTTCCTGTTTCCATAATTGTTCTCTTGTGTCTACAAGACTGGGGAGTTCCACCACTCCTCTTGGGCTATCTGCACAAAAGCTGTTCTGCCCTGTATGCACACATGGATTTTTCCTCTCTGAACCCTGTTCACACAGGTTATATACAGATGATCAGGTTTTTAAATACATCAGATAGGGATTGCATACATTAGTTAGGACTGCTCTGATAAGGGTATACCGTGAAGATTGGTAGAGCAGCTTAGTATACATTTTTTGCAAAAAACGTATCAACCAAATACCCTGTTTTTTACATCTTTTACTAGCACTTGCGGATTACTGCAACATTTTTTCAAACTGAGTGTTTTTGGTTTTACTATTCTCTTTTGTGTCTTCAGGTTTCTTGGTGGTGTGTGAACATGATCATACAGACTTGTTCACTGTGCAAGTAGCCCATGTGTTCCTGTTTCCATAATTGTTCTCTTGTGTCTACAAGACTGGGGAGTTCCACCACTCCTCTTGGGCTATCTGCACAAAAGCTGTTCTGCCCTGTATGCACACATGGATTTTTCCTCTCTGAACCCTGTTCACACAGGTTATATACAGATGATCAGGTTTTTAAATACATCAGATAGGGATTGCATACATTAGTTAGGACTGCTCTGATAAGGGTATACCGTGAAGATTGGTAGAGCAGCTTAGTATACATTTTTTGCAAAAAACGTATCAACCAAATACCCTGTTTTTTACATCTTTTACTAGCACTTGCGGATTACTGCAACATTTTTTCAAACTGAGTGTTTTTGGTTTTACTATTCTCTTTTGTGTCTTCAGGTTTCTTGGTGGTGTGTGAACATGATCATACAGACTTGTTCACTGTGCAAGTAGCCCATGTGTTCCTGTTTCCAACAATGGCAAGGGGTACTGAAATTTAACCGTGATCTTATTAAGAAGGCGGTAATCTATACAAGGTCTCAGCGAACCATCCTTCTTGGCTATAAAAAAGAACCCTGCTCCTAGTGGCGACGATGACGGGCGAATATGCCCCTTCTCCAGGGATTCCTTCACATAACTGCGCATAGCGGTGTGCTCAGGCACGGACAAATTAAACAATCGACCTTTTGGGAATTTACTACCAGGAATCAAATTGATAGCACAATCACAATCCCTATGTGGAGGTAGGGTATTGGACTTGGGCTCATCAAATACATCCCGGTAATCAGACAAGAACTCTGGGACCTCAGAAGGGGTGGATGACGAAATTGACAGAAATGGAACATCACCATGTACCCCCTGACAACCCCAGCTGGACACCGACATGGATTTCCAATCTAATACTGGATTATGGGCTTGTAGCCATGGAACCCCAACACGACCACATCATGCAGATTATGCAACACCAGAAAGCGAATAACCTCCTGATGTGCAGGAGCCATGCACATGGTCAGCTGGGTCCAGTACTGAGGTTTATTCTTGGCCAAAGGCGTGGCATCAATTCCTCTCAATGGAATAGGACACAGCAAAGGCTCCAAGAAAAACCCACAACGTTTAGCATAATCCAAATCCATCAGATTCAGGGCAGCGCCTGAATCCACAAATGCCATCACAGAATACGATGACAAAGAGCAGATCAAGGTAACGGACAGAAGAAATTTTGACTGTACAGTACCAATGGTGGCAGACCTAGCGAACCGCTTAGTGCGCTTAGGACAATCAGAGATAGCATGAGTGGAATCACCACAGTATAAACACAGACCATTCAGACGTCTATGTTCTTGCCGTTCAACTCTGGTCAAGGTCCTATCACACTGCATAGGCTCAGGTTTAAGCTCAGGTAATACCGCCAAAGGGTGCACAGATTTACGCTCACGCAAGCGTCGACCGATCTGAATGGCCAAAGACATAGACTCATTCAAACCAGCAGGCATAGGAAATCCCACCATGACATCCTTAAGGGCTTCAGAGAGACCCTTTCTGAATATAGCTGCCAGCGCAGATTCATTCCATTGAGTGAGCACTGACCACTTTCTAAATTTCTGACAATATACCTCTATCTCATCCTGAGCCTTGACAAAGAGCCAGCAAATTTTTTTCTGCCTGATCCACTGAATTAGGCTCATCGTACAGCAACTCAAGCGCCAGGAAAAACGCATCGATATTACTCAATGCAGGATCTCCTGACGCAAGAGAAAACGCCCAGTCCCGAGGGTCACCGCGCTAAAAAGAAATGACGATCCTAACCTGTTGAATTGGGTCACCAGAGGAGCGAGGTTTCAAAGCCAGAAATAGTTTACAATTATTTTTGAAACTCAGAAATTTAGTTCTATCTCCAAAAAACAAATCTGGAATAGGAATTCTCGGTTCTAGCAAAGAATTCTGAACCACAAAATCTTGAATATTTTGAACTCTTGCCGTGAGCTGATCCACACATGAAGACAGACCTTTAATGTCCATTGCTACACCTGTGTCCTGAACCACCCAAATGTCTAGGGGAAAAAAAAAGACAAAACACAGTGCAAAGAAAAAAAAATGGTCTCAGAACTTCTTTTTTCCCTCTATTGAGAATCATTAGCACTTTTGGCTTCCTGTACTGTTATGAAAGGCAATTCAGAATCACAATGGACATGGAGGTCAGAGCACATACAGTGATCTGACAATAACCCAAAATAATAGAACGAGCTCTGAGACGTGGGAACTCTGCAGACCGCAATCCCTGATCCAATCAAACCACACTAAAGGTAGCCGTGGAGCGCTCCTGACCAGAACCTAGGCGCCTCGTCACAGCCTGAGAAACTAGCTAGTCCTGAAGATAGAAAATTAAGCCTACATTGTGTAGCGTGGCTAAAGGATGTCTAATCGATGGGAGATATGTGTCTTATAGATGGCTTGTTGCTGTGATGTAACCATGGCTACCTATATGTGTTTCAGGACCTATGGTGATGTCACAACCACATGTCTGGTCATGTGATGGGTTCTGGGTGTGGTTAGACATATAAAAGAAAGCCTAATGCTTAACACAGGTAGGTATGTGTGGAGGTGAAACCCTCCTGAGTGTGTTACGGCTTCAGGACTGAGCCGGATGAACTGGACACTTGTTTTTCTTTACCTGAACCAAAGGCTATTTGTTTTCTGTTGTTTGCCACATGGTTTATGAAGCAATAAACCCAGTGAACTTTAAAGGAACACGTCTCCTGAGTGTCAGCCGTCGCAGCTGAGTGAGTGAAATCCCTACAATTGCCTCAGAGAAATTCCCCAAAGGAGAAGGCAGCCCCCCACATATAATGACTGTGAGTAAGATGAAAACACAAACATAGAGATGAAACAGATTTAGCAAAGTAAGGCCCGACTAGCTGAACAGAACGAGGATAGGGAAGATAACTTTGCGGTCAGCACAAAAACCTATAAATAACCACGCAGAGGGGACAAAAAGACCCTCCGCAGCGACTAACGGTACGGAGGTGGTCCCTCTGCGTCTCAGAGCTTCCAGCAGGCGAGAAAAACCAATAAAGCAAGCTGGACTGAAAAATAGCAACAAAATAACAAAAGCAAAACTTAGCTTTGCAGAGCAGCAGGCCACAGGAATGATCCAGGGAAAAAACAAATCCTACACTGGAACATTGACAGGAAGCATGGATCAAAGCATCAGGTGGAGTTAAGTAGAGAAGAAGCTAACGAGCTCACCAGATCACCTGAGGGAGGAAACTCAGAAGCTGCAGTACCACTTTCCTCCACAAACGGAAGATCCCAGAGAGAATCAGCCGAAGTACCACTTGTGACCACAGGAGTGAACTCTGCCACAGAATTCACAACAGTCGGGCCTCACTTTGCTGAATCTATTTCATCCCTACGTTTGTCTTTTCATCTTAACTCACAGTCATTATATGTGGGGGCTGCCTTTTCCTTTGGGGTATTTCTCTGAGGCAAGGTAGGCTTATTTTCTATCTTCAGGCTAGTTAGTTTCTCAGGCTGTGCCGAGTTGCATAGGCAGAGTTAGGCGCAATCCACGGCTGCCTCTAGTGTTGTTTGGAGAGGATTAGGGATTGCAGTCTGCAGAGTTCCCACGTCTCAGAGCTCGTTCTATTTTTTGGGTTATTGTCAGATCACTGTATGTGCTCTGACCGCTATGTCCATTGTGATACTGAATTGCCTATCACAACACATGTTATACGTACAGGGCATTATGGGGAAGGCTGCTTGGCCCATGACTGTGAGATGCGTCGGCTCCCCAAAGTGGTATAATTGTGTATTCCTGTATCCACACCAGTATAACACCGTACCTCTTGTAAATAGATCTGCTTTTCTACAGTAGCATTGCTATTCCGTCACAAGATGATGCTATCAGCCAAGCAGTGCTGAAAGACTGTGAGATGCTTGCAAAATGTCACAGGTGGAACTACAATGTGACTGATGTAAAACACAGGAAGAGGAAGTGCAACCATCTTACAAGAAGTCTGCAGCTAATGAGAACAGGAAGAGCATGTGCTGGAGAGGATTCCCACAACATCCTCTCATGGAAGCACCTCACTGAGATCAGAGCAGTGGCAGATTGGAGCTGATCATGTCTGTGACCAAAACCTGTCCAGATGTGAGGAGATTCCTTTCAGTGATGCTGCTAAGAGACGGAAAAGGCTGGGACCTAGCTTGAGAGGTGTTGGATGCCGCTGAGGAGTTAAGCCACAAGCATTAATGGTACTGCTCACCTACTGGAAGAGTCCTGCATCTCTTCATATACTCCTGCTGTATGTCCAGAGCAGACCCAGGTCAGTAAGAGCACTAAAGCCCAATGTGCCGCCACAGTAGGTGACCGAGCGCGTACCACAATACATTCTGGCACCAAAAGACAAGGCTGAGATAGAGCCTGTAGTTAGATAGTAAGGCATATTGACTGATCAGGCCACATTTATTGCCAAAATCAGCTTCTAGAACTTTCAGATTTGTTGCCACGTTTCCTGTTTGTTTCGTAACTAAGAATCCTAATCCACACCTACAGTGAAGGAAATAATTATTTAGGTTAATATTAACATTGATAGAACATTGAGATTGATAGACCATTAACATTGAGAGATAGAATATCAAAACTAAACTCCATAAAATCACATTGTATAAATTATATAAATGTATTTGCATTTTGCAATGAGAAATAAGTATTTGCTCCTGCTCACAAACAAGACTTAATACTTGTTGGCAAAACCCTTGTTGGCAAGCACAGCAGTCAGATTTTCTTGTAGTTGATGATGAGGCTTGCGCACATGTCAGGAGGGATTTTGCTCCACTCCTCTTTATAGATCATCTCTAAATCATTAAGATTTTGAAGCTGTCGCTTGGCAACTCGGAGCTTCAACTCCCTCCATAAGTTTTCTATGGGATTAAGGTCTGGAGACTGACTAGACCACTTCATGACATTAATGTGCCTCTTTTTGAACCACTCCTTTGTAGCCTTGGCTGTATGTTTTGAGTCATTGTCTTGCTGGAAAAACCCAGCCATGACCCATTTTTAATGTACTGGCAGAGGGAATAAGGTTGTCACTCCGAATTTTACAGTATCAGCTGCCTTGAGATCATTAACAAGTCCCCCCTGTGTAGTTTTAGACTGTTTTATTATTATTATATTGATTATTCTAGAGCCATTTTTTCCATGGTGCTTTACATGTGAGGAGGGGTATACGTAATAAAAACAAGTACAGTACAATACATGTCACAATGGTACTGAAGGAGAGAGGACCCTGCCCGCGAGGGCTCACAATCTACAAGGGTTGGGTGAGGATACAATAGGCGAGGGTAGAGCTGGTTGTGCGGTGGCGTGGTCGAGCTGTGGTTACTGCAGATTGTAGGCTTGCCGGAAGAGGTGGGTCTTCAGGTTATTTTTGAAGGTTTCGATGGTAGACAAGAGTCTGATATGTTGTGGTAGAGAGTTCCAGAGTAGGGGGCGGGAGAAATCTTTTATACGATCGTGGGAAGAGGAGATAAGAGGGGATTAAAGAAGGAGATCTTGTGAGGATCGGATGTTGCGTGCAGGTAAGTATCAGGAGACGAGGTCACAGATGTATGGAGGAGACAGGTTGTGGATGGCTTTGTATGTCACGGTTAGGGTTTTGTACTGGAGTCTCTGGGTGATGGGGAGCCAGTGAAGGGATTGACAGAGGGGAGAGGCTGGGGAATAGCGGGGGGACAGGTGGATTAGTCGGGCAAAGGAGTTTAGAATAGATTGGAGGGGTGTGAGAGTGTTAGAGGGGAGGCCACAGAGCAGGAGGTTGTAGTAGTCAAGGTGGGAGATGATGAGGGCATGGACTAGGGTTTTTGCAGACTCTTGGTTGAGGAATGTACGGATCTGTGAAATATTTTTGAGTTGAAGTTGGCAGGAAGTGGAATGGACTTGGATATGTGGTTTGAAAGAGAGATCAGTGTCAAGGATTACCCCGAGGCAGTGAGCTTTTGGGACTGGGGAGAGTGGGCAGCCATTTACTTTAATGGATAGATCCGTTGGGGAAATTGAGTGAGATGGGGGAAAGATGATGAGTTCTGTTTTATCCATATTTAGTTTTAGAAATCTAGTGGAGAAGGATGAAATAGCGGACAGACATTGTTGGATTCTGGTTAGTAGGGAGGTGATATCTGGTCCAGAGATGTAGATCTGTGTGTCATCAGTGTAGAGGGGATACTGAAAGCCATGAGATTCTATGAGCTGTCCCAGGCCAAAGGTGTAAATGGAGAAGAGCAGGGGCCCTAGAATGAACCTTTCAGGACTCCGTCAGATAGGGGGCGAGGTGAGGAACTTATGTCTGTAAGAGAGAGAAGGGATTCAGACAGTGAGTGTAGATCGAGGTTTTTAAGATTTCTTCTAGGGTGTGCGAGTTTGTGGAGTGGGGATTGTGGACCTGGACAGCAAAAGGAAGAGAATGGTCATAAAGGAAGAGGTGAGTTAGAGGGGATGGATAGGGAGCAGAGGCGGGTGAAGATGAGGTCCAGTGTGTGGCCATCTTTGAGAGTGGCTGCAGAAGACCATTTAGTGAGGCCGAAGGAGGAAGTGAGTGATAGAAGCTTAGTGGCAGCTGAGAGGGAAGTGTCAATGAGAATTTTGAAGTTTCCCAAGATGATAGTGGGGATGTCCGTCGAGAGGAAATGAAGTAGCCAGGTGGTGAAGTGGACGAAGAAGGCGGTGGCTGGTCCTGGGGGGCGGTAAATGACAGCCAGTTGGAGGTTGGAGAGGGAGTAGATGAGCACAGAGTGCACCTCAAAGGAAGGGAGGGTAACAGAGGGTGGCAGTGGGATTGGGATGAAGGAGCAGTTTTCTGACAGGAGAAAGCCAACTCCTCCGCCATGCTTGCTGCTGGGGCGGGTGGGTTTGGGAAAGGTGGAATCCACCATATGAGAGTGCAGCAGGAGAGGCTGTGTCAGAGGGGGTAAGTCAGGTTTTGGTGATGGCGAGGAAGGAAAGTTTGTGAGTAATGAAAAGATCATAGATGTAGGAAAGTTTGTTGCAGACAGAGCGAGCGTTCCACAGAGCTCCTGCTAGTGGTAGTGGGGAAGCGGGGTCAGGGAGAATGGGTATAAGGTTAAAGAGGTTACGGAAAGTTGTGATAGAACGTGGATGAGAAGTAGAAATGACTTTGGGAATGTGGTGAGGAGGACCAGGATTTGGAGAGATATCACCAGCAGTGAGAAGGAGCAGAGAAAGTGTTAGCAGGTGGGAGCAGGAGAGGGCATGAGGGGGCTGTTTGTGTTTGGAGACAGAGGATTGTATGGTGAGGAACAGTTCTGAAGAGGAGGTGAGATGGATGGGGAGGACTGAAGAACAGATGACCAATTCCTTACTAGGTGTAGGGATTAAGGGGGTAGTAGAAAGTGGAGGATTATAGGGGTGAAAGTCAAAACAAACAGAAACATTGTTTACAGTGACTGTGTCCAGTTCCCTTCTGGTTCACTTCAGAATTAATTCTGATCTTCACACTTGTATGATACACACTTATAGGATACACACTGCGGACTAAAGTCTTGGCAGACTTGAGCTATTCAATATATGTGTTACAAAGTGCATTCAGGTGTGAAGCAGAGAGGAGTGGCCTGTGGTCCTCTTGGTCAGAGAATTAAGAGTGGACCAGATGAATACAATCAAGCCAAAGTAAACAAAGTCATAAATAACACTGGGGTAAAGCAGGGGTTAGCTGATAGACATACCATGTGAATGCTAGGAGCAGAGGAAAGTCTGTGTGGAAAGCTGAGCGACGTATCTGTAGGGAGAATAGACAAATAGACATGCGGATTAGAATGCGATGGTGGCAGATGGCAGGGCACAGTCTGTATACATCATTCTGTAATTAATTCTGATCTTCACACTTGTATGATACACCCTTATAGGATACACACTGATCTCTCACCTTCCTCATGATCAAGGATACCCCACAACGTGAGATTTTGCAAGGTGCCTCCAGATCGATGCCGATTGACAGTCATTTTGTATTTCTTCCATCTTCTTACTATTGCAATAACAGTTGTCTCCTTCTCACCCAGCGCCTTGCTTATGGTTCTGTAGCCCATTCCAGCCTTGTGCAGGTCTATGATCTTGTCCCTGACATTCTTATAAAACTCTTTAGTCTTACCCATGTTGTAGAGGTCAGAGTCTGACTGCTTAATTGAGTCTGTGGACAGGAGTCTTTTATAAAGCTGACTATGTAGGACAGCTGTCATTAATGCAGGTAACGAGTTGATTAAGAGCATGTAACTGGTCTGTAGGAGCCAGAACTCTTAATGGTTGGTAGATGATCAAATACTTATTTCTCACTGCAAAATGCAAATAAATGTATATAATTTATAAAATGTGATTTTCTGGATTTTATTTTTGATATTCTATCTCTCAATGTTAAAATTAACCTACACTTAAAATTATAGGCTGTTCATGTCTTTGTCAGTGGGCAAACTTATAAAATCAGCAATGGATCAAAAACTTATTTCCTTCACTGTAGGTGCCGACACATCACGCAATGGACTCTATATAGACCAAAGTTGAACTTCCTTTTGTTTCAGGAGAGAGAGTTCCTGTGGAACATTATAATACGGGACAGTTGTTGAACCTTGATAGACTTTGTTCACGGCTAATTAGCAGATGGTTACGTTTTGGAGCATTTTCAATATAACTGAGGACGGACTATTCCTCTGAGTTCATTGAGGCCACATCGGGATGGGAGAGGGCTATGTGGTTGGGGAATAGAAGTATTTGTGTGTAAGACTGTAAACTGCCGTGCGAGGCCATATGTTACCGTCACATAATCAATCCAGTTTCCAAGTGGCCGGTTTAGGCAGGCGTACCAGTGGGTAGAATTATAGAAAGTACAGTAGGTACACATTGTTTGGGGCCACACTGTAAAGCTCAGTGGGTTCAGCCTTCTGGCTAAATGTCTGCATAATGTTTTGAATGTTTTCTATTGTTTGGTTAAATTACCCACACAACTAAGTAAAGTAGTTTCGTAGGTGAACTGTGCGGGAGTCGGTTTGTAGTAGGTGAACTGTGCGGGAGTCGGTTTGTTTTAGGTGAACTGTGCAGGAGTCAGTTTGTCGTAGGTGAACTGTGCGGGAGTCGGTTTGTCGTAGGTGAACTGTGCGGGAGTCGGTTTGTCGTAGGTGAACTGTGTGGGAGTCGGTTTGTCGTAGGTGAACTGTGCGGGAGTCGGTTTGTCGTAGATGAACTGTGCGGGAGTCGGTTTGACGTAGGTGAACTGTGCGGGAGTCGGTTTGTCGTAGGTGAACTGTGTGGGAGTCGGTTTGTCGTAGTTGAACTGTGTGGGAGTCAGTTTGTCGTAGGTGAGCTGTGCGGCAGTCTGTTTGTCGTAGGTGAACTGTGCGGGAGTCGGTTTGTCGTAGGTGAACTGTGCGGGAGTCGATTTGTCGTAGGTGAACTGTGCGGGAGTCGGTTTGTCGTATGGGAACTGTGCGGGAGTCAGTTTGTCGTAGGTGAACTGTGCGGGAGTCGGTTTGTCGTAGGTGAACTGTGCGGGAGTCGGTTTGTCGTAGGTGAACTGTGCGGGAGTCGGTTTGTCGTAGGTGAACTGTGCGGGAGTCGGTTTGTCGTAGGTGAACTGTGCGGGAGTCGGTTTGTCGTAGGTGAACTGTGCAGGAGTCGGTTTGTCGTAGGTGAACTGTGCGGGAGTCGGTTTGTCGTAGGTGAACTGTGCGGGAGTCGGTTTGTTTTAGGTGAACTGTGCAGGAGTCAGTTTGTCATAGGTGAACTGTGCGGGAGTCGGTTTGTCATAGGTGAACTGTGCGGGAGTCGGTTTGTCGTAGGTGAACTGTGTGGGAGTCGGTTTGTCGTAGGTGAACTGTGCGGGAGTCGGTTTGTCGTAGGTGAACTGTGCGGGAGTCGGTTTGTCGTAGGTGAACTGTGTGGGAGTCGGTTTGTCGTAGGTGAACTGTGCGGGAGTCGGTTTGTCGTAGGTGAACTGTGAGGGAGTTTGTTGTGAGTTCTGTTTTTGGGCTCCCTCTGGTGGTTACTGATGGTACTGGGTGACTTGTGTTCTCTGCGGTCTCTGGTGTCCACCTGTTCCATCAGGTTATGGGAGTTTCCTATTTAACCTGGCTTTTTTGTCATTTCCTCGCCGGCTATCAATGTAATCAGCGTGTCTTTTTACCTCTGCTCCCTGCGTCTGTTATCTTCAGGGCAAGCTAAGTTTTGATTTTCCTGTTCCACGTTTTGCTTTATTTTTGTCTTAGTCCAGCTTGCAGATATGTGATTCCTTGCTGCTGGTTGCTCTAGTGGGCTGAAATTACTCCTCATGTTCCATGAGTTGGCACATGAGTTCAAGTAATTTCAGGATGGTTTTTTGAAGGGTTTTTCGCTGACCGCGCAGTTCACTTTTGTATCCTCTGCTATCTAGCTTTAGCGGGCCTCATTTTTGCTGATTCTATTTTCATAACTACGTATGTGCTTTCCTCTCATTTCACCGTTATTACATGTGGGGGGCTGCTATTTCTGTGGGGTGTTTCTCTGGAGGCAAGTGAGGTCTGTGTTTCTTCTAATAGGGGAAGTTAATCCTTCGGCTGGCGTGAGACGTCTAGGAATCATCGTAGGCACGTTCCCCGGCTACTGCTAGTTGTGTGTTTAGGTTCAGAGTCGCGGTCAGCTCAGGTTCCATCACCCTAGAGCTTGTGTTGTTTTTGTGCTTGTCCTTTTGTGATCCCCTGCCATTGGGATCATGACAGGAGTTGGTTTGTCGTAGGTGAACTGTGCGAGAGTCGGTTTGTCGTAGGTGAACTGTGCGGGAGTTGGTTTGTCGTAGGTGAACTGTGCAGGAGTCGGTTAGTCGTAGGTGAACTGTGGGGGAATCAGTTTGTCGTAGGTGAACTGTGCGAGAGTCGGTTTGTCATAGGTGAACTGTGCGAGAGTCGGTTTGTCGTAGGTGAACTGTGTGGGAGTCGGTTTGTCGTAGGTGAACTGTGCGGGAGCCGGTTTGTCACCCGTGACTCCGCTGTATCCTGAACCACACTCCCCGGTACACAACTTACACTGTTGCCATCACTAGTTTGCTCCCTGATAGTTTGGCAGTGTGTGAATTGGTGCTGGGGTTCTTTTTATTTGTAGTTTCTTATGAATCACAGATTGTTCAAATTCTTGTTATCTGTAAATGTCAGGTAATCTAACAGAGTTTCTTTTCCAAGGATCGATCTGTTCATCTTTAATCCAGTAGCTGTAACAGCAGGAAGCATGATCCCAATTATTGTACTTGTCATTATTATGTACAGTGCCTACAAGTAGTATTCAACCCCCTGCAGATTTAGCAGGTTTAATAAGATGCAAATAAGTTAGAGCCTTCAAACTTCAAACAAGAGCAGGATTTATTAACAGATGCATAAATCTTACAAACCAAAATGTTTTGTTGCTCAGTTAAATTTTTATAAATTTTAAACATAAAAGTGTGGGTCAATTATTATTCAACCCCTAGGTTTAATATTTTGTGGAATAACCTCTGTTTGCAATTACAGCTAATAATCGTCTTTTATAAGACCTGATCAGGCCGGCACAGGTCTCTGGAGTTATCTTGGCCCACTCCTTCATGCAGATCTTCTCCAAGTTATCTAGGTTCTTTGGGTGTCTCATGTGGACTTTAATCTTGAGCTCCTTCCACAAGTTTTCAATTGGGTTAAGGTCAGGAGACTGACTAGGCCACTGCAACACCTTGATTTTTTGCCTCTAGAACCAGGCCTTGGTTTTCTTGGCTGTGTGCTTTGGGTCGTTGTCTTGTTGGAAGATGAAATGACGACCCATCTTAAGATCCTTGATGGATGAGCAGAGGTTCTTGGCCAAAATCTCCAGGTAGGCCATGCTATCCATCTTCCCATGGATGCGGACCAGATGGCCAGGCCCCTTGGCTGAGAAACAGCCCCACAGCATGATGCTGCCACCACCATGCTTGACTGTAGGGATGGTATTCTTGGGGTCGTATGCAGTGCCATCCAGTCTCCAAACGTCACGTGTGTGATTGGCACCAAAGATCTCGATCTTGGTCTCATCAGACCAGAGAACCTTGAACCAGTCAGTCTCAGAGTCCTCCAAGTGATCATGAGCAAACTGTAGACGAGCCTTGACATGACGCTTTGAAAGTAAAGGTACCTTACGGGCTCGTCTGGAGCGGAGACCATTGCGGTGGAGTACGTTACTTATGGTATTGACTGAAACCAATGTCCCCACTGCCATGAGATCTTCCCGGAGCTCCTTCCTTGTTGTCCTTGGGTTAGCCTTGACTCTTCGGACAAGCCTGGCCTCGGCACGGGAGGAAACTTTCAAAGGCTGTCCAGGCCGTGGAAGGCTAACAGTAGTTCCATAAGCCTTCCACTTCCAGATGATGCTCCCAACAGTGGAGAGAGGTAGGCCCAACTCCTTGGAAATGGTTTTGTACCCCTTGCCAGCCTTGTGACCCTCCACGATCTTGTCTCTGATGGCCTTGGAATGCTCCTTTGTCTTTCCCATGTTGACCATGTTTGAGTGCTGTTCACAAGTTTGGGGAGGGTCTTAAATAGTCAGAAAAGGGTGGAAAAAGAGATAATTAATCCAAACATGTGAAGCTCATTGTTCTTTGTGCCTGAACTACTTCTTAATACTTTAGGGGAACCAAACAGAATTCTGGTGGGTTGAGGGGTTGAATAATAAATGACCCTCTGAAAAAACTTTTCACAATTTAAAAAAAAAAATAAACAAAGAAATAACATTCTTTTTTGCTGCAGTGCATTTCACACTTCCAGGCTGATCTACAGTCCAAATGTCACAATGCCAAGTTAATTCCAAATGTGTAAACCTGCTAAATCTGCAGGGGGTTGAATACTACTTGTAGGCACTGTATACCCCTCCTCACCTGTAAAGTGCCATGGAATAAATGGCGCTATAATAATAATAAATAATAATCCCAGTGAGTGAGGTTATAAGCTTCATTTGATACATGCTGAAATGTGGACATTATCAGTATTTCCCACTTTTCCATCCCTTTTTCGTTCTTTTCTCAAAATCTTTAACATTTCTTTACAGATATAAAATTTGTCTTTGGATTATATTGAAGGGCAGTTTTGCAAAAGGGCAATAAAGGCATCTCTTCTTCTTGTTTTCCTCCACCCCAGATGCAATTTGCCAGGTTTGAATTTTTAGCCAAAAAGGAAGATAACGAAATATGTAAATATATATATCAAAATATATTCCACTGAGTCCACATGAAAGGAGTTAATGGGAGTTAAGAGAAGCTAAAGATCAGCTGAAACATTTGGACGGCGTCGTAATTAGGAGGAAGCAAATGGAACAGTGTGCAGTAAAGTGCGTGTAGCTTTCGCCTTCTTTGTGCCTCTTCCTTGTTTATCTGTCCATGTAACAAGCTACTAATGCCATTTATACCATTTATACCATGTCCTGCGGATATCATGTATATAATGCTGAAATCAAAGATGAGATCAGCTGCTTTTATGATTTACAGAAATAATGGCAGTCTATCCGTAAAAGTGGAAATCCAAGGAAACAATAAAAAAAGAAACGCTGCGAAAGCGCCACGCCGGCCGAGACGAGCGCCGAACGCTGGAATCTGATTATGACGACAAATACTGTGATGTGAATCTAATCATAATGCAGAACACTGTCAATAAAACGCTCGGCGGGAAGTTACAGCAAATTGCAACCTTGTAACTCTGTTGGCTTAAGAGATATATAGGGAATTACATTCATTTGTAATAAACTGATGCGACCTTTACAAACGAGGACAGAATGGAGGAACCGGGAGCGCGCAGCTTCTTCTATGGGCAGAAATATTTTCACTGCATTTTTTAGCACAGAATTAGAATAGAAACTATTGAGTTACATGAGCTGAAAATCTCCCAAGAGTTTTATTATTTATTTTATTTATATATTTATTGTAAGGCAGAAAGCGTTCCGCTGTTTGGATCACATTCAGGTTCCAGCTTTTATTTTCCTAGATTCAGTTCCTAGTTATGATTTGTGAACAAAAGAAAATGTGCATCAGTCATCTGCAACCCCATTCACATGACTGTGCCTAGAAGAAATTAGGTGAGCGTGATGCTGATTATAGCAGAGGTAGCTAGTATATATACACTACTATATAATTGTCTAAGGGTCACTTCCGTCTGTCTGTCTGTCTGTGCCGGAAATCCCGCGTCGCCTGACAGCCGCGACCAATCAGCGACCGGCACACTCCGGCCGAGGATTAGTCCCTCCCTACTCCCCAGCCGTCAGTGCCCGCTCCATACTCCCCTCCAGTCAGCGCTCACACAGGGTTAATGGCAGCATTAACGGACCACGTTATGCCGCGGTGTAACGCACTCCACTAACCCTGCTATTAACCCTGTGTGACCAACTTTATACTATTCATGCTGCCTATGCAACATCAATAGTAAAAAGATCTAATGTTAAAAATAATAATTAAAAAAAATCATTATATACTCACCTTCCGTGGGCCCCCAGATCCAGCCGAGGCCTTTCCCACTCCTCGCGACGCTCCGGTGACCGGTCCATGCATTGCGGTCTCGCGAGATGATGATGTAGCGGTCTCGTGAGACCGCAACGTCATCATTTCGCGAGACCGCAATGCACTCTTGGGACCGGAGCGTCGCGAGGAGCATTGGTAAACGCTTCACCTGGATCCGTGGGGCCGACGGAGAGTGAGTATAGAACCATTTTTTATTTTAATTATTTTTTTAAACAAGGATATGTTGCCCACATTGCTATATACTATGTGGGCTGTGTTAGATACTGTGTGGGCTGTGCTATATACTACATCTCTGTGCTATATACTATATAGGCTGTGCTATATACTATGTGGCTGTGGTATATATGGTCAATATACTACATCGCTGTGCTCTATACTACGTGACCTGTGTTATATACTGCATGGGCACTGTTATATACAACATCTCTGTGCTATATACTACGTGGCTGTGCTATATACTAAGTGGCTGTGTAATATATTACGTGGCTGTGCAATATACTACGTGGCTGGGCAATATACTATGTGTCTGTGCTATACACTATGTGGCTGGACAATATACTACGTGGGCTGTGCTATATAGTGTTATATACTGCGTGGCCTCTGTTATATACTGTGTGGGCTGTGCTATATACTGCATGGGCTGTGCTATATACTGCATGGGCTGTGTTATATACGGCATGGGCTGTGCTATATAGTGCATGGGCTGTGCTATATACTGCGTGGGCTGTGCTATATACTGCGTGGGCTGTGCTATATACTGCATGGGCTGTGTTATATACGGCATGGGCTGTGCTATATACTACGTGGGCAGTGTTATATACTGCGTGGCTGTGCTATATACTATGTGGGCAGTGTTATATACTGTGTGGGCTGTGTTATATACTGTTTGGTACGTGGCCTGTGCTATATGCTATGTGGCTGCTATATACATACATACATACATACATACATATTCTAGAATACCCAATGCATTAGAATCGGGCCACCATCTAGTATATCATAATGATGCTCATTTTTTATTTTTTTATGTTTTTCCTGCCCTTCCAAAGTAAAAGTTCTTACAAATAAATACAAAATTATAAAAAAACATTGTTTCCATAGAATATTACTACACAAAAAGACATTTGCAGAGAGTTAATATGATAAATATGCTCAATTTGCACAAAATACTACATACAATCAATGTCCATCTAAGGATGATGAAATCTTTTGAAATTCAAATTTGCCTCCTTCGACAAACTTTACAAAATATTTAGATTTTCGCCTATTTGCAAATATTCCAATTGTCCCAATGGATTAGGTAAATATTTAATTTGGTCTTTGGTTGTGACTGCACTGTGCTTACTAATGATGGTTGTTTGGGTTGTTTGGGTTCGGCTGAACATTTAATAAAAGTTAAACTAGAGCGGTACACAAACTTGAACTCGAACCCTTGCGTGACTTCATGAGAAACACTAGTTCTGATCAGCGGTAAGTTCGTTACTGCTGGTCAGAGTGCTGTGGTTCCTATGCTGTCACACAGATGACAGCGTGCTAGGCAGCAACTGTGACCAGCGGTAAAAAGGTTACCACTGGTAAGAGGCATTGGTTCATGAGAGAGTACTCATCATCATATGCCGGGTCTTGCTAAGCTGACATCAAGCTGACATCATCCCTACAAATAAGAAACCCACTTGTCGCCGCATTAGGGCAAGTGGGAAGAGAAGGGCAAAGCACCAGGAATGGCCCATCTAATAGATACACCTTTTTTTGGGTGGTTGCATGTTGCTATTTTTAGGCTGGTGAGGGTCAATATCCATGGCTCTTTCCTAGTCTGAGAATACAATCCCCCAGCTGTCTGCTTTAACTTGGCTGTTTGTCAAAAATAGGGGGGGGGGGGGCATTTTTAAAATTATTTGTTTAAATAATTTAAAAAAGATGTGGGACACCTCTTTTTTTTAACCAGCCAAGATAGAGCTGACAGCTGGAGGCTGCAGCCCACAGGTTTACCTGCACTGGTTATCAAGCATAGGGGAGACCACACATCTTTTTTTCTTTAGTTAATTTATTTTTTACATACTGTGTTGAAAATTGCTGTACATGTATTTCTTAAATAAATAATTGAAAAAAATGTAGTGTGATGTCCCCCTTAATTTTCCTAACCAGTTGAGGGAAAGACAACAGCTTGGGTCTTTCTATGGGTCATTCCCATAGAATAAAAGTCCGCAAGGACAGGGTCCTCTCCCCTCTGTACCAGTCTGTCACTGTAAACTTGTTTACTGTAAACAATATCTATAACTCTGTATGTAACCCCTTTCTCATGTACAGCACCATGGAATTAATGGTGCTATATAAATAATAATAATAATAATAATGTTATTGTTCTGGGAAGAGGCCAATATCTATGAAGCTTCCAGGCTACTAATATCACAGATGTCTACATAGCTTTTACTGGTTAGTAAAGGAGGGACCCCAAAAACAAAATGATGTGACGCCCCCCTAATATTACTAACCAGCAAAGGCTAAACAGAGAGCTGCAGGATGATATTAATAGGCTGTGAATGGGTCATGGAAAAATACCAGCCCTCAATCTCCCCTAAAATGACAGATCCTTAAGATGCGCGAAGTCTGGTACTTAGCCTTATCTCTTCTCCCTCGCCTTGGTGTGGTGGTAAGTGGAGTAATAGGGTTGGGGTTGATGGCAGCTGTTTTATGTCCGCTGACATCAAGTCCAGGGCTTAGTAATGGAGAGGCATCTATAAGACACCCCCATTACCAACCCTGTTGTGAAAATTAAATAAAGACACCCATATTAGAAAATCCTATATTTGAAATGAACACTCCCCACCCTCTTTTACCAATTTATTACTGTAAAATTAAAAATAATAAAACACCAAATTACTCACCTGTCCAAAAACAATCCCTTTATTATTACTGCTCAGCCACGAATCTGCGACCACTCAGTCATGAATTCAGGAGACACTGAGTTGACCTGAGATCCGCTGCCTGTGACCGGCAGTAATCTCAAGATGCCCCACTACAGGTCAGTGAAGCTGCGCTCTCAAGCTCCGCTCAGTATCTCCTGAATTCACAGCTGAGCAGTCGCATCATGCCACTGCCCAGTGTCTCCTGGATTCACGTCTGAGCAGTCGCATCATGCCACCGCTCAGTGTCTCCTGGATTCACGGCTGAACAGTCGCATCATGCCACCGCTCAGTGTCTCCTGGATTCACATCTGAGCAGTTGCATCATGCCACCGCTCAGTGTCTCCTGAATTCACGTCTGAGCAGTCACATCATGCCACCGCCTAGTGTCTCCTGGATTCACGTCTGAGCAGTCGCATCATGCCACTGCTCAGTGTCTCTTGGATTCACGTCTGAGCAGTCACATCATGCCACCGCCCAGTGTCTCCTGGATTCACGTCTGAGCAGTCACATCATGCCACCGCTCAGTGTCTCCTGGATTCACATCTGGGAAGTCGCAATCATGCCACCGCCCAGTGTCTCCTGGATTCACGTCTGAGCAGTCGCATCATGCCACCGCTTAGTGTCTCCTGAATTCACGTCTGAGCAGTCGCATCATGCCACCGTTCAGTGTCTTCTGGATTCACAGCTGAGCAGTCACATCATGCCACTGCTCAGTGCCTCCTGGATTCACGTCTGAGCAGTCGCATCATGCCACCGCTCAGTGTCTCCTGGATTCACATCTGAGCAGTCACATCATGCCACCATTCAGTGTCTCCTGGATTCACATCTGAGCAGTCGCATCATGCCACCGCTCAGTGTCTCCTGGATTCATGTCTGAGCAGTCGCATCATGCCACCGCTCAGTGTCTCCTGGATTCACATCTGAGAAGTCGCATCATGCCACCGCCCAGTGTCTCCTGGATTCATGTCTGAGCAGTCGCATCATGCCACCGCTCAGTGTCTCCTGGATTCACAGCTGAGCAGTCGCATCATGCCACCGCTCAGTGTCTCCTGGATTCACGTCTGAGCAGTCACATCATGCCACCGCCCAGTGTCTCCTGGATTCATGTCTGAGCAGTCGCATCATGCCACCGCTCAGTGTCTCCTGGATTCACAGCAGAGCAGTCACATCATGCCACCGCTCAGTGTCTCCTGGATTCATGTCTGAGCAGTCGCATCATGCCACCGCTCAGTGTCTCCTGGATTCACATCTGAGAAGTCGCATCATGCCACCGCCCAGTGTCTCCTGGATTCATGTCTGAGCAGTCGCATCATGCCACCGCTCAGTGTCTCCTGGATTCACAGCTGAGCAGTCGCATCATGCCACCGCTCAGTGTCTCCTGGATTCACGTCTGAGCAGTCACATCATGCCACCGCCCAGTGTCTCCTTGATTCACGTCTGAGCAGCCGCATCATGCCACTGCTCAGTGTCTCCTGGATTCACAGCTGAGCAGTCACATCATGCCACCGCTCAGTGTCTCCTGGATTCACGTCTGAGCAGTGGCATCATGCCACCGTTCAGTGTCTCCTGGATTCATGTCTTTACAAGACTTTACACGTGCTGCGCCGATTCTTTGGAATGCATTACCTAGGTTAATACGATTAATCCCCAATCCCCACAGCTTTAAGCGTACCCTAAAAACTCACTTGTTCAGACTGGCCTACCGCCTCAATGCATTAACCTAACGATCCCTGTGTGGCCTATTTATATAAAAAAAATAAATAAAAAAAAACAGGTTCCTCGCATCATGTTCTAATTTACTTTATGCAGTTAATAGCCCTCTGTGTCTGTACGGCTACATACTTAGGCAGTTAACTGGTTCATGCAGCTTTACATGAACACCTGAGCCTTACACTATAGCTGGTCCGAATAACTAAAGCAATTGTTACCATCCACCTCTCGTGTCTCCCCTTTTCCCCATAGTTTGTAGCTTGCGAGCAGCAGGGCCCTCACTCCTCCTGGTATCTGTTTTGAACTGTATTCCTGTTATGCTGTAATGTCTATTGTCTGTACAAGTCCCCTCTATAATTTGTAAAGCGCTGCGGAATATGTTGGCGCTATATAAATAAAAATTATTATTATTATTATTATTATTATTCACGCCTGAGCAGTCGCATCATGCCACCGCTTAGTGTCTCCTGGATTCATGTCTGAGCAGTCACATCATGCCACTGTTCAGTGTCTCCTGGATTCACGTCTGAGCAGTCGCATCATGCCACCGCCCAGTGTCTCCTGGATTCACGTCTGAGCAGTCGCATCATGCCACCGTTCAGTGTCTCCTGGATTCACAGCTGAGCAGTCACATCATGCCACTGCTCAGTGTCTCCTGGATTCACATCTGAGCAGTCACATCATGCCACCGCTCAGTGTCTCCTGGATTCACATCTGAGCAGTCGCATCATGCCACCACTCAGTGTCAACTGGATTCACAGCTGAGCAGTCGAATCATGCCACCGCTCAGTGTCTCCTGGATTCACAGCAGAGCAGTCACATCATGCCACCGCTCAGTGTCTCCTGGATTCATGTCTGAGCAGTCGCATCATGCCACCGCTCAGTGTCTCCTGGATTCACATCTGGGAAGTCGCATCATGCCACCGCCCAGTGTCTCCTGGATTCACGTCTGAGCAGTCGCATCATGCCACCGCTCAGTGTCTCCTGGATTCACAGCTGAGCAGTCGCATCATGCCACCGCTCAGTGTCTCCTGGATTCACGTCTGAGCAGTAACATCATGCCACCGCCCAGTGTCTCCTTGATTCACGTCTGAGCAGCCGCATCATGCCACTGCTCAGTGTCTCCTGGATTCACATCTGAGCAGTCACATCATGCCACCGCTCAGTGTCTCCTGGATTCACGTCTGAGCAGTGGCATCATGCCACCGTTCAGTGTCTCCTGGATTCACGTCTGAGCAGTCGCAACATGCCACCGCTTAGTGTCTCCTGGATTCATGTCTGAGCAGTCGCATCATGCCACCGTTCAGTGTCTCCTGGATTCACAGCTGAGCAGTCACATCATGCCACCGCTCAGTGCCTCCTGGATTCACATCTGAGCAGCCACATCATGCCACCACTCAGTGTCTCCTGGATTCACATTTGGGAAGTCGCATCATGCCACCGCCCAGTGTCTCCTGGATTCACGTCTGAGCAGTCGCATCATGCCACCGATCAGTGTCTCCTGGATTCACGTCTGAGCAGTCGCATCATGCCACCGCTCAGTGTCTCCTGGATTCACATCTGAGCAGTCGCATCATGCCACCACTCAGTGTCTCCTGGATTCACGTCTGAGCAGTCACATCATGCCACCGCTCAGTGTCTCCTGGATTCACATCTGAGCAGTCACATCATGCCACCGCTCAGTGTCTCCTGGATTCACATCTGAGCAGTCGCATCATGCCACCACTCAGTGTCACCTGGATTCACAGCTGAGCAGTCGCATCATGCCACCGCTCAGTGTCTTCTGGATTCACATCTGAGCAGTGGCATGCCACCGCTCAGTGTCTC
Organism: Ranitomeya imitator; assembly: GCF_032444005.1. Classification (NCBI taxonomy): domain Eukaryota; kingdom Metazoa; phylum Chordata; class Amphibia; order Anura; family Dendrobatidae; genus Ranitomeya; species Ranitomeya imitator. The sequence goes on along the minus strand of NC_091283.1, from coordinate 5,745,930 downwards.
CTGGATTCACGCCTGAGCAGTCGCATCATGCCACCGCTTAGTGTCTCCTGGATTCACATCTGAGCAGTCGCATCATGCCACCGCTCAGTGTCTCCTGGATTCACAGCTGAGCAGTCACATCATGCCACCGCTCAGTGTCTCCTGGATTCATGTCTGAGCAGTCGCATCATGCCACCGCTCAGTGTCTCCTGGATTCACATCTGGGAAGTCGCATAATGCCACCGCCCAGTGTCTCCTGGATTCACGTCTGAGCAGTCACATCATGCCACCGCTCAGTGTCTCCTGGATTCACAGCTGAGCAGTCACATCATGCCACCGATCAGTGTCTCCTGGATTCACGTCTGAGCAATGGCATCATGCCACCGCTCAGTGTCTTCTGGATTCACAGCTGAGCAGTCGCATCATGCCACCGCTCAGTGTCTCCTGGATTCACATCTGAGCAGCCACATCATGCCACCGCTCAGTGTCTCCTGGATTCACATTTGGGAAGTCGCATCATGCCACCGCCCAGTGTCTCCTGGATTCACGTCTGAGCAGTCGCATCATGCCACCGATCAGTGTCTCCTGGATTCACGTCTGAGCAGTCGCATCATGCCACCGCTCAGTGTCTCCTGGATTCACATCTGAGCAGTCGCATCATGCCACCACTCAGTGTCTCCTGGATTCACGTCTGAGCAGTCACATCATGCCACCGCTCAGTGTCTCCTGGATTCACATCTGAGCAGTCACATCATGCCACCGCTCAGTGTCTCCTGGATTCACATCTGAGCAGTCGCATCATGCCACCACTCAGTGTCACCTGGATTCACAGCTGAGCAGTCGCATCATGCCACCGCTCAGTGTCTTCTGGATTCACATCTGAGCAGTGGCATGCCACCGCTCAGTGTCTCCTGGATTCACGCCTGAGCAGTCGCATCATGCCACCGCTTAGTGTCTCCTGGATTCACATCTGAGCAGTCGCATCATGCCACCGCTCAGTGTCTCCTGGATTCACAGCTGAGCAGTCACATCATGCCACCGCTCAGTGTCTCCTGGATTCATGTCTGAGCAGTCGCATCATGCCACCGCTCAGTGTCTCCTGGATTCACATCTGGGAAGTCGCATAATGCCACCGCCCAGTGTCTCCTGGATTCACGTCTGAGCAGTCACATCATGCCACCGCTCAGTGTCTCCTGGATTCACAGCTGAGCAGTCACATCATGCCACCGATCAGTGTCTCCTGGATTCACGTCTGAGCAATGGCATCATGCCACCGCTCAGTGTCTCCTGGATTCACATCTGAGCAGTCGCATCATGCCACCGCTCTGTGTCTCCTGGATTCATTTCTGAGCAGTGGCATCATGCCACCGCTCAGTGTCTCCTGGATTCACGTCTGAGCAGTCGCATCATGCCACCGCTTAGTGTCTCCTGGATTCACAGCTGAGCAGTCACATCATGCCACCGCTCAGTGTCTCCTGGATTCACGTCTGAGCAGTTGCATCATGCCACCACTCAGTGTCTCCTGGATTCACGTCTGAGCAGTCACATCATGCCACCGCTCAGTGTCTCCTGGATTCACATCTGAGCAGTCGCATCATGCCACCACTCAGTGTCTCCTGGATTCACGTCTGAGCAGTCACATCATGCCACAGCTCAGTGTCTCCTGGATTCACATCTGAGCAGTCGCATCATGCCACCGCTCAGTGTCTCCTGGATTCACATCTGAGCAGTCGCATCATGCCACCGCTCAGTGTCTTCTGGATTCATGTCTGAGCAGTGGCATCATGCCACCGCTCAGTGTCTTCTGGATTCATGTCTGAGCAGTGGCATCATGCCACCGCTCAGTGTCTTCTGGATTCACGTCTGTGCAGTCGCATCATGCCACCGCTCTGTGTCTCCTGGACTCACGTCTGAGCAGTCGCATCATGCCACCGCTTAGTGTCTGCTGGATTTGCGGCTACATGATTTGTCTTGAATAAAACAACTCAAACTTCCCTAGATGTAAGGGAATGAGGGTGGTAGGTGACACACTCCAGTCTTGCCCTAGTATATTCCCATGTACTAAAGGTAATTGGGATTTATGAAATATTAGCATAGAAAGTTCCATCACATCCATCTGCCTGTGTCCTGGGAAAGCGCCCAGATCAATCCTCACTCCTTTGTACTCAGACGTGTCACTTAATTATGGATATCTCCAAATAGTCCCTCGATATCTTTCTGGCAGAATCTCTGGATAAACATGTCAAACTATAAAAGAAAAGTTTACAAAATGGGAAAAAAAAAGATACAAAACTTATCAACCAATAATCTCCACCACAAGTCTCTCTGACTTTTTATATGGAACCTTTTGTATGATATTTAATTGATAAAATAATTATGTGGCTGAGAAAAGACTGGATGCAGCACAAATATTATCCGTCATGAGCGGCAGTGATACATTTGTAGACTGCGTGGTCTAAGATTACACCAGATTAGGGAATCTGCCACTTTCTTTTATTTTATCTTTACATTTTTTCCTCACAGTTTTTTTTTCTTCATCTTCATCATCTTGTTTCTTTCCCTTTTTTTGTATTCTTATTGTTTCCTTTTTCTTACATGTTCCTCCATCATTGATTATTCGTCCTTGTCATATTTGTTTCAGCTTTTTTCTGTTTTTTTTTCCTTTTTGTCATTTTTTGTTATTTTGTTCCTTCATATATTCTGTTGTGCTGACATGAATCCAGTAAAATGGCAGCTGACGGCATCTATTGTGCTGTATAGGTAACAAAATAAATTGGTGGCTCTGGTCCAATCTTCATTTCCACGGCTGTTGGTCATCTTCATGGCATTGGTCATAACATAGCAAATCTTTGTTGGTCCCATAGAAGAGGAAGAGCAAAGAGGAAAACAAGACAAAAAACAACAAGTAGAAGAAGAAAATGAAGAAAAAGGCAAGAAATTAAAAGGAAAAGAGATAAAAAGGTAAACACAAAAAAATAAGACACGACGACCAGTTGAGCCTGCGGGTATTTCAGGATCTGCGCTCTGAAGGTGTTATTGCTAAAGGGGGCACTAACGCATTAAATATTACTGGAGTGGGCACTGAAGGAACAGTATTTCTGATGGGGCACTAATAACTGATGGGGCACTAATAAATCAAAATTACTGGAGGGGGCACACAGGAACCATTATGACTTAGAGTGGGCTTTCTGAACACAGTATTATTTGCAAGGGTCACTATCTTGGCATTATTACTGGAGGGCACATTATTATTTAAGCCTTAGATTGAGGGGTAACAGCAGGATGTGGAGTTTGTTTCGTCTGGAAAGAGTAAGATGCCTGTGCATGTATGTAAGAGGAAGCAATGGCACCCCTGACACGTCCCTGCGTGATGTGTCATTAGTGAGGAAACACTGCCCTCTGCTGGCCGGATAAAACCATATGGAACCAACCTGCACCGGAAGAGTTGCAGGGGGAACAAATTCATGTGGGGACCCGATCAGGTGTCCTTCATGACGGAGTTCCTAGATATAAAAGTCATGTGTGCTAAATTATGGCGGGATTTGGTACCATGCAGAGGAGCAGCGTGGACTTGGGCCAGAGACGAAGCTAAAGCCAATGTGACGGGCTTCAGTGGAGAGCATGAGCCAGCAGGGCACAGGCCGCCATCAGACAAGGCCTGGACAATGCCCAGTGAATTCCAAAGACCAGACTATGCCAGTCAAGACCCAAAGACCTGATCAGAACCTTTACCCTCCACCGGTCATTATTCGGAGCACAGACGATGCCCATCGAGAACCGTGACCCAGCCATCTCTTTACCAGGCATAGGAGACACTCGCTGTCGATCAAGCATCGAAGATTCACGAGGAGACGTCGATCAGAGGAGGACGTCTATGGTTACAGAAGGATGACTCGAATGTGCCATAAAGTACGGTGCAGGGGTCAGCCTGGGATAGGACAACAGGTGGGTTGGCGGCCGGTTGGTACACAGGAAGCTCAACATTCCTTGATAGACTTTGTCAGAAGGACAAAAAGGGGGAAAACCAGGTGACCTCCGCTAGGACCATTGTTGCAGGAAGAGCTAACATAGTATCTCCCAGGAACGGCAGTACCGCGCTAGTGGTAAAGACACAAACTTATTTCTTGACAGACGTTTTCCTTATTCTAACTTTATTCTTATACTCACCGTATGTTTAATGTCGTGTATTGCTGTTTATACTGTTCTATATTACTAACTGTTTCCTAACCGTTGTGAATTCCTGCTTACATCGGATAGAAATCAATTGTTCCTGGACTGTTTCCGCCCCGTGCCTCCTGTATGTTGCATTCGGTCTCCTACTTTACATGTACGAGAAGGAAAATACATTTTATATCAAGAAGTTATCATGAAGGTCTTGGCAAGACGAGAAAGTCAGAGAAAGAGAATGTTCCAATCAGAAAAACATTGTCTGTAAGTTACCACATACTGCAGAGGTGTCCTATAATCACTTGTACGGGCAGCAGAGCTGGTGCCAACTGCTATATGGCACCATATGGTGGTAATTTCTGCCTTTTTTATGCCGTTTTTTCTTAGTAACAGTTTGGTTGTGCCGTTCAGTCACTCAGTAGCAGTAAATGCTGTATAGCGCCTGTATTGGTATTTTTGGCAATATTGGTCTTTGTATAGTGTATTTTATTCCATAGAATTGTTACTTTGTAGTGGTCATGATGTTGTGGTATTATTTTCTTCTATTTTAGTGGTACTATTGGCAATAATTTTCTTTGCACATTTTCTTTGATTGGATCGGTATGTAGATATTATCTAGTCCTGGTGTAGGAGCGACAGTATGAACATATACAGTAAAGACCAAAAGTTTGGCATTTAAAGATTTTTCTGTATTTTCATGACTATGAAAATTGTACATTCACACTGAAGGCATCAAAACTATGAATTAACACATGTGGAATTAAATACTTAACAAAAAAGTGTGAAACAGCTGAAATTATGTCTTGTATTCTAGGTTCTTCAAAGTAGCCACCTTTTGCTTTGATGACTGCTTTGCACACTCTTGGCATTCTCTTGATGAGCTTCAAGAGGTAGTCACCGGGAATGGTCTTCCAACAATCTTGAAGGAGTTCCCAGAGATGCTTAGCACTTGTTGGCCCTTTTGCCTTCACTCTGCGTCCAGCTCACCCCAAACCATCTCGATTGGGTTCAGGTCTGGTGATTGTGGAAGCCAGGTCATCTGGTGTAGCACCCATCACTCTCCTTCTTGGTCAAATAGCCCTTACACAGCCTGGAGGTGTTTGGGGTCATTGTCCTGTTGAAAAATAAATGATGGTCCAACTAAACGCAAACCGGATGGAATAGCATGCCGCTGCAAGATGCTGTGGTAGCCATGCTGGTTCAGTATGCCTTTAATTTTGAATAAATCCCCAACAGTGTCACCAGCAAAGCCCCCCCACACCATCACACCTCCTCTGCCATGCTTCACGGTGGGAACCAGGCATGTAGAGTCCATCCGTTCACCTTTTCTGCGTCGCACAAAGACACGGTGGTTGGAACCAAAGATCTCAAATTTGGACTCATCAGACCAAAGCACAGATTTCCACTGGATTAATGTCCATTCCTTGTGTTCTTTAGCCCAAACAAGTCTCTTCTGCTTGTTGCCTGTCCTTAGCAGTGGTTTCCTAGCAGCTATTTTACCATGAAGGCCCGCTGCACAAAGTCTCCTCTTAACAGTTGTTGTAGAGATGTGTCTGCTGCTAGAACTCTGTGTGGCACTGATCTGGTCTCTAATCTGAGCTACTGATAACCTGCGATTTCTGAGGCTGGTGATAAACTTATCCTCAGAAGCAGAGGTGACTCTTGGTCTTCCTTTCCTGAGGCGGTCCTCATGTGAGCCAGTTTCTTTGTAGCGCTTGATGATTTTTGCCACTGCACTTGGGGACACTTTCAAAGTTTTCCCAATTTTTCGGACTGACTGACCTTCATTTCTTAAAGTAATGATGGCCACTCGTTTTTCTTTACTTAGCTGCTTTTTTCTTGCCATAATACAAATTCTAACAGTCTATTCAGTAGGACTATCAGCTGTGTATCCACCAGACTTCTGCATAACACAACTGATGGTCCCAACCCCATTTATAAGGCAAGAAATCCCACTTATTAAACCTGACAGGGCACACCTGTGAAGTGAAAACCATTCCCAGTGACTACCTCTTGAAGCTCATCAAGAGAATGCCAAGAGTGTGCAAAGCAGTCATCAACGCAAAAGGTGGCTACTTTGAAGAACCTAGAATATAAGACATAATTTCAGTTGTTTCACACTTTTTTGTTAAGTATATAATTCCACATGTGTTATTTCATAGTTTTGATGCCTTCAGTGTGAATTTACAATTTTCATAGTCATGAAAATACAGAAAAATCTTTAAACGAGAAGGTGTGTCCAAACTTTTTGTCTGTACTGTATGCACAGTATATTGTTGTATTTTATGTGGAGGTGAGGACACATATTTGCACCTTGGGCCCCCGGTCTTTTTAGACCCCAGGAAAGATGTCGGGTTTCATCCCTGCTAGGTCTGTGTATCAGTATGTTACATATATGAGAATCTGCTCTCTTCGTAGTTCAGAGGCTTTTATTGCACCAAATGTCCTTCTAATTTTGGCCTGGCGTTGCAGAAGTGTCACAGCCTTACAGAACCATAGTGGTAATGGTTGTACCTAACCAGAACATATGGGCCACCAGTACACGTGCTCCTATTGTCCTTACATCGGTTTCCAGCGAGTACTAAACTGTCTTATTTAAAGCCACAACCATGAATTGTATTGTCCCCCTGTGAATTTGGCACTGCCATGTAAATGCACATGTGTGATCCCCTGTAACGTGTCTACAATTCTCACGGCCCTAAATTAGGACTTTATAAGCGGATTGTAAGTCTGTACCTGGCACAGATGGCCCCTAGGAAAAGAAGATAGCTTTTCGGGGAGTGTGATCCTCGTAGTGAAAGCCTCGGTCATGATCCAATCACCATCCACCATTGGATCCATGATCCAATCACCAGCGGGTAAAGGAACTCCTCTACTGACCAATTTACCGCAGTAGTTGGATGCTGCCGATAATTGGAAGAGTTACTTTGTATACTTGACATCCATGATAGTAAGACGTGTAGGTGAGAGGAGCGCCAGCTCAGTGGAGACACAGTGAAGCCATCAAGATTACGATAGAAGTGAAAATAGATTATTGTTTCTAGAAGGTGTAACATTGGCTGGAAGTCCAGGAAAAAAAACTAATATAAAAACAAAATGAGCAACTCCCCTGCAGTTAGTAAGTGAATAGCAATAGTGCATGGAAATAACACAAGGAACTTAGGTAACATAATTTTGGTAAAAAACCAATGTAAAATCCTTCCCACCATGTCACGGTGACCCTACTCGGGATGGTCCTAACCTCTAGTATTAAAACCTTACCATGTGTCTAATGATAAAGGGGAGGAATAAATCCAAAGACAATCACAGGATCCAAAATTGTGAAAAAATATAAAATTGCAAAGACAATCACAGGGTCCAAAATTGTGAAAAAATATAAAATTGCTTTATTGTAAACATTTGACAGGCAAGGATATGCGTGAACAAACATGTGCTAGCACACAAGCTGTATACTGGACCATAGGATAATCCACAAAACTAGTTAGATACATAGTAAAAAATATGGCCGTACAATCCAAAATATAACGTAAATATAAACAGCTGGTCAAGTAAACCTAGGTCAGGAAACGGAATTTATACACCTGACGAAGGTGGTCCGAAACGCGCGTTGGGGTGGGTCCACGGACCACCTGGACATATCTTTCAGGTAAATGGCTGGCTTCCTATTTTATATGGTATGCTCACTGCAGCTCATCTTTAAGATACTTAAAGATAAGTATTATCATCTATGCAATCTTCCATGGATACCAGTAGGCTCTATCTCGGGCAGCACGGTGGCTCAGTGGATAGCACAGCAGCCTTGCAGCGCTGGAGTCCTGGGTTCTAATCCCACCTTGGACACTATCTGCAAGGAGTTTGTATGTTCTCTCCGTGTTTGCATGGGTTTCCTCCGGGCTCTCCGGTTTTCTCCCACATTCCCAAGACATACTGATATGGAAAATAGATTGTGAGCCCCATCGGGGACAGTGATGATAATGTATGCAAAACTGTAAGCGCTGTGGAATATGTTAGCGCTATATAAAAATAAAGATTATTATTATTTCACACTGGGTCTAGGACGCCATCAGGTGTATAGATTCTGTTTCATGACCTAGGTTTACTTGAGGTTTACTTGTGTCCTGTATCCCTTGTATTTATTTCCTGACCTTGACTCATTCTTTTAATTTACTGATTGCATCATGATTCTGTTCCTGACTTTGACATTCCTGCGCATATTCATCACTGTAATGAGCGGTACCACGTGACCGCTCACACAAGACCTGCTGCCAGCGCTGAGAGGAGACATCACAGGAGCTGGGGGAGTATTTCTCGGCAAGCGGGCGCACAGGGGATGGAAGGCGGGAGGTGACCCCCAAACTTTATTTTTAACACAAACAAAAAAAAACTTGATTTTTCATCTCGTCTCCTGCAGGGGACAAGAGATGAATGCCGCCTTCAGCACCACACGCAGTGCGGACAGCGCTTACTGTAGCGCTGTCTCTCCTGCGAGCGGTATGTGCACACGGAGGAGAGTGCACACTGTTCTCCGTGTGCGGTGCACACGGACACGGATAACTCCGGTACTGTTTTCTCCGGTACCGGAATTATCTGGACGTGTGAAACCGGCCTCACACATAGACATAGGGATTCTCATAGGTGAAAACCTTTGTGTAGATCTGACATTAACTAGCTGCTAAATGATTTGCCCATTCACACTTCCCTGTGTAAGGTTATAGGTATAACACGGCATTTGAATCAATGATATATACACTAAAATGTCTCTCTCTCTCTCTCTATATATATATATGTATTTATACACTGCTCAAAAAAATAAAGGGAACACTTAAACACCAGAATATAACTCCAAGTGAATCAAACTTCTGTGAAATCAAACTGTCCACTTAGGAAGCAAAACTGATTGACAATCAATTTCACATGCTGTTGTGCAAATGGAATAGACAATAGATGGAAATTATTGGCAATTATCAAGACAAACTCAATAAAGGAGCGGTTCTGCAGGTGGGGACCACAGATCACATCTTGGTACCAATGCTTTCTAGCTGATGTTTTGGTCACTTTTGAATGTTGGTTGTGCTTTCACACTCGTGGTAGCATGAGACAGACTCTACAACCCACACAAGTGGCTCAGGTAGTGCAGCTCATCCAGGATGGCACATCAATGCGAGCTGTGGCAGGAAGGTTTGCTGTGTCTGTCAGCGTAGTGTCCAGAGGCTGGAGGCGCTACCAGGAGACAGGCCAGTACACCAGGAGACGAGGAGGGGGCCGTAGGAGAGCAACAACCCAGCAGCAGGACCGCTACCTCAGCCTTTGTGCAAGGAGGAATAGGAGGAACACTGCCAAAGCCCTGCAAAATGACCTCCAGCAGTCCACAAATGTGCATGTGTCTGCACAAATGGTGAGAAACCGACTCCATGAGGATGGTCTGAGTGCCCGACGTCCACAGATGGGGGTTGTGCTCACAGCCCTACACCGTGCAGGACGCTTGGCATTTGCCACAGAATACCAGGATTGGCAAATTCGTCACTGCTGCCCTGTGCTCTTCCCAGATGAAAGCAGGTTCACACTGCGCACATGTGACAGACGTGGCAGAGTCTGGAGACATAGTAACATAGTAACATAGTTAGTAAGGCCGAAAAAAGACATTTGTCCATCCAGTTCAGCCTATATTCCATCATAATAAATCCCCAGATCTACGTCCTTCTACAGAACCTAATAATTGTATGATACAATATTGTTCTGCTCCAGGAAGACATCCAGGCCTCTCTTGAACCCCTCGACTGAGTTCGCCATCACCACCTCCTCAGGCAAGCAATTCCAGATTCTCACTGCCCTAACAGTAAAGAATCCTCTTCTATGTTGGTGGAAAAACCTTCTCTCCTCCAGACGCAAAGAATGCCCCCTTGTGCCCGTCACCTTCCTTGGTATAAACAGATCCTCAGCGAGATATTTGTATTGTCCCCTTATATACTTATACATGGTTATTAGATCGCCCCTCAGTCGTCTTTTTTCTAGACTAAATAATCCTAATTTCGCTAATCTATCTGGGTATTGTAGTTCTCCCATCCCCTTTATTAATTTTGTTGCCCTCCTTTGTACTCTCTCTAGTTCCATTATATCCTTCCTGAGCACCGGTGCCCAAAACTGGACACAGTACTCCATGTGCGGTCTAACTAGGGATTTGTACAGAGGCAGTATAATGCTCTCATCATGTGTATCCAGACCTCTTTTAATGCACCCCATGATCCTGTTTGCCTTGGCAGCTGCTGCCTGGCACTGGCTGCTCCAGGTAAGTTTATCATTAACTAGGATCCCCAAGTCCTTCTCCCTGTCAGATTTACCCAGTGGTTTCCCGTTCAGTGTGTAATGGTGATATTGATTCCTGCAACATCCGCCGTGGAGAGACGCCGTGGAGAGTGATCTGCTGCCTGCAACATCCTTCAGCATGACCGGTTTGGCAGTGGGTCAGTAATGATGTGGGGTGGCATTTCTTTGGAGGCCGCACAGCCCTCCATGTGCTCGCCAGAGGTAGCCTGACTGCTATTAGGTACTGAGATGAGATCCTCAGACCCCTTGTGAGACCATATGCTGGTGCGGTTGGCCCTGGGTTCCTCCTAATGCAGGACAATGCCAGACCTCATGTGGCTGGAGTGTGTCAGCATTTCCTGCAAGATGAAGGCATTGAAGCTATGGACTGGCCCGCCCATTCCCCAGACCTGAATCTGATTGAATACATCTGGGACATCATGTCTCACACCATCCACCAACGTCACGTTCCACCACAGACTGTCCAGGAGATGGCGGATGCTTTAGTCCAGGTCTGGCAGGAGATCCCTCAGGAGACCATCCACCGCCTCATTAGGAGCATGCCCAGGCATTGTAGGGAGGTCATACAGGCACGTGGAGGCCACACACACTACTGAGCATCAATCACTTGTCTTGAGGCATTTCCTCTGAAGTTGGATCAGCCGGTAACTTCATTTTCCACTTTGATTTTGAGCATCATTCCAGCTCGAGACCTCTGTGGGTTATTAGTTGTGGTTTACGATGATCATTTTTAGGTTTTATTGTTCTCAACACATTCCACTATGTAATGAATAGAGATTTACAATTGGAATATTTCATTCAGCGATATCTAAGATGTGGGATTGTAGTGCTCCCTTTATTTTTTTAATAGTTATCCTCCTCATACCACAACTTTACTGGTTATCCTCCTCACACCACAACTTTACTGGTTATCCTCATCACACCACAACTTTACTTGTTATCCTCCTCATACCACAACTTTACTGGTTGGTTATCCTCATCTCACCCCATCCTTACTGGATATGCTCATCTCACCCCTTCTTTACTGGTTATGCTCATTTCACCCCATCTTTACTGGTTATGCTCATCACACCCCATCTTTGCTGGTTATGCTCATCTCACCCCATCTTTACTGGCTATGCTCATCTCACCCCATCTTTAGTGGTTATGCTCATCTCACCCCATCTTTACTGGCTATGCTCATCTCATCCCATCTTTACTGATTATGCTCATCTCACCCCATCTTTAGTGGTTATGCTCATCTCACCCCATCTTTACTGGTTACTCTCATCTCACCCCATCTTTACTGGTTACGCTCATCTCACCCCATCTTTACTGGTTACGCTCATCTCACCCCATCTTTACTGGCTATGCTCATCTCACCCCATCTTTAGTGGTTATGCTCATCTCACCCCATCTTTACTGGCTATGCTCATATCATCCCATCTTTACTGGTTATGCTCATCTCACCCCATCTTTACTGATTATGCTCATCTCACCCATCTTTAGTGGTTATGCTCATCTCACCCCATCTTTACTGGCTATGCTCATATCATCCCATCTTTACTGCTTATGCTCATCTCACCCCATCTTTAGTGGTTATGCTCATCACACCCCATCTTTACTGGTTATGCTCATCTCACCCCATCTTTACTGATTATGCTCATCTCACCCCATCTTTACTGGTTACTCTCATCTCACCCCATCTTTACTGGTTACGCTCATCTCACCCCATCTTTACTGGTTACGCTCATCACACCCCATCTTTACTGGTTACGCTCATCACACCCCATCTTTACTGATTATGCTCATCACACCCCATCTTTACTGATTACGCTCATCACACCCCATCTTTACTGGTTACGCTCATCACACCCCATATTTACTGGTTACGCTCATCACACCCCATCTTTACTGGTTACGCTCATCACACCCCATCTTTACTGATTACGATCATCACACCCCATCTTTACTGATTACGCTCATCACACCCCATCTTTACTGGTTATGCTCATCACACCCCATCTTTACTGGTTAACCTCCTCATACCACAACTTTACCGGTTATGCTCATCACTCATCACTCATCACTCTCTCTCCAGTTGTCACAAGTCACCTAACTACAATCTTTAATCTCTCCCTCTCCTCTGGCATTTTCCCCTCCTCCTTCAAACACTCTATCATTACTCCATTACTAAAGAAACCCACCCTCGACCCATCCTGCACAAACAACTACAGACCGGTCTCCAATCTCCCCTTCATCTCTAAACTCTTGGAGCGCCTGATATACTCCCGCCTTACCCGTTACCCCTCCACTCACTCCCTCCTAGACCCTTCACAGTCCGGTTTCGCCCCCTACATTCGACAGAAACTGCACTCATCAAAGTGACCAATGACCTTCTGACAGCAAAACGTAATGGTGACCACTCTCTGCTCATTCTTCTCGACCTTTCTGCAGCTTTCGACACTGTTGACCACCCTCTCCTTCTCTCTAGGCTCCAGTCACTAGGCATTAAGGACACTGCTCTCTCCTGGTTCTCCTCCTATCTTTCTGACCGCTCCTTCAGTGTTCTGTTCTCTGGCTCCACTTCATCTCCTCTTCCTCTCGCTGTTGGGGTACCTCAGGGCTCAGTCCTTGGCCCCCTTCTGTTCTCTCTCTACACGGCCCCAATTGGACAGACTATCAGCAGATTTGGCTTTCAGTACCATCTTTATGCTGATGACACACAACTATATACGTCATCCCCTGACCTTACCCCCGCTGTACTACAGAACACCACTGACTGTCTGTCCGCAGTCTCCAACATCATGTCCGCTCTCTATCTGAAACTCAACCTCTCCAAAACTGAACTTCTTCTGCTCCCGCCATCTACTAACCTCCCTAAATCTGACATTTCCCTCTCCGTGGGTGGCACCATAATAACACCCCGGCAGCAGGCGCGCTGTCTGGGTGTTATGTTTGACTCCGATCTCTCCTTCACCTCCCATATACAATCTCTTGCCCGCTCGTGCCGCTTACACCTAAAGAACATCTCTAGAATCCGCCCTTTTCTCACCATGGAGACAGCTAAAACCCTCATTGTCGCCCTGATCCACTCCCGCCTGGACTACTGTAACGCTCTATTAATTGGCCTCCCCCTCACTCGACTTTCCCCTCTCCAGTCCATCCTTAATGCAGCAGCCAGGGTCGTCCATCTGGCTAATCGTTACTCGGACGCGTCCGCTCTTCGCCAGTCGTTACACTGGCTGCCCATTCATTACAGGATACAATTCAAAGTACTTGTTCTCACCCACAAAGCTCTCCACAGTGCGGCCCCCCTACATCTCCCCCCTCATTTCTGTCTATCAGCCTAACAGACCACTGCGCTCTGCAAATGACTTTCGATTAACCTCTGCACCAATCCGTACCTCCCACTCCCGACTCCAAGACTTCTCCTGTGCTGCGCCAATCCTCTGGAATGCTCTACCCCAAGATATTAGGACCATCCATAATTTGCATAGTTTTAGGCGCTCGCTCAAAACACATTTGTTCAGAGCGGCCTATCACGTTCACTAATCAAAGTTATGTTTGTGTGTGTGTGTAGCCCATTCACTATCTCCATCTATTCCCCACCCCCTGAAGATGGCCGAACCCTCATTGTAAATACATCATTGTAAATACACACCTGTACTTTGTATCTCCACCTCCTCATTGTAGATTGTAAGCTCTCACCAGCAGGGGCGGCTTATTTCGCTTTAATTATTGTATTGTTAACGTTGTTGCTTATGACTTTTGTGTTTGAAACTGTTAAACTGTAAAGCGCTGCGGAATATGTTGGCGCTATATAAATAAAGATTATTATTATTATTATTATTATCACACCACATCTTTACTGGCTACTCTCATCTCACCCCATCTTTACTGGTTATGCTCATCACACCCCATCTTTACTGGTTATGCTCATCTCACCCCATCTTTACTGGTTATGCTCATCACACCCCATCTTTACTGGTTATGCTCATCTCACCCCATCTTTACTGGTTATGCTCATCACACCCCATCTTTACTGGTTATGCTCATCACACCCCATCTTTACTGGTTATGCTCATCACACCCCATCTTTACTGGTTATGCTCATCACACCACATCTTTACTGGTTATGCTCATCTCACCCCATCTTTTCTGATTATGCTCATCACACCCCATCTTTACTGATTATGCTCATCACACCCCATCTTTACTGGTTATGCTCATCTCACCCCATCTTTACTGGTTTTGCTTATTTCACCCCATCTTTACTGGCTATGCTAATCTCACCCCATCTTTACTGGTTATGCTCATCACACCCCATCTTTACTGATTACGCTCATCACACCCCATCTTTAATGGTTATGCTCATCACACCCCATCTTTACTGGTTATGCTCATCACACCCCATCTTTACTGGTTATGCTCATCTCACCCCATCTTTACTGATTATGCTCATCACACCCCATCTTTACTGGTTATGCTCATCTCACCCCATCTTTACTGGTTTTGCTTATTTCACCCCATCTTTACTGGCTATGCTAATCTCACCCCATCTTTACTGGTTATGCTCATCACACCACATCTTTACTGGCTATGCTAATCACACCCCATCTTTACTGGTTAACCTCCTCATACCACAACTTTACTGGTTATTCTCATCACACTACAATTTTATTGGTTATCCTCATCACACAACTCATCCACAACATTTTATATGTTCTCTCCTCTTGGAAATATATTTATATATAAATAACCTAATAAATTAGCTTAAAGATATTCATTTGGTGATAGTTTTATTAAGCATTTTTGCAATATCTGCTTTTTATGTATTTTAATTAAAATTTTATTTGTGATAATTAAAGAGAAAACATGAGTAATATCGCTCCTGCCGTGAATCGCTACAAGTATTTTTAGCTGGAATGTGCAGCTCTATTTTACACAGAGGCTAATTTATTTATATGAAATGTGTTTTTCTTCATTTAATAAAAGCGTAATAATTGAAGGCGAAGCAATCTATAATTTTTCATTTGAGCAGATTGATTCAATTCGTCTGATTCAAATGTCACCGAAAAGCTGTTTACTTATCAACGATATTCAGGAATGGTGCCATAAAACAATGTAAAATGCATGGCAGATGAGTTCATATCCAGTCAGCGCACGCATCATATTCCCATTTATAACCAGACATTGATTTCAATGAAAATGGTTATCGATGTCTTCTGTGCCCACAGTAAAGGATCTGAGGACGCAGAGAGGTTCGTTTATTCTCCTAAAACAAGTGTGAAATGACGGGGAAATAACTCGCTTTATATTAATTAACCATTGGCAATAGAATTACTTTGGTATTGACTCGGGGCACCTGCCGGATCGATGGTTTGTAATGTGACAGATATATTACAGGATTATTTACAGTTCATTTCTATCACTTCTCTCCACAACCGGACAGTTTTGCTCCAGAGTAAAGCGAAGAGCGATCGAGGCGCAACAACAACTTATTCCCTACAGAAGGGATCATCCCAATGTTCTCCAGAAAAATGTTACAATTCTTAAAGACATTTTAGGAAGAAATTGGATGGGCAGAACAGTATATACAGCATATATATATATATATATACAGTACAGACCAAAAGTTTGGACACACCTTCTCATTTAAAGATTTTTCTGTATTTTCATGACTATGAAAATTGTACATTCACACTGACGGCATCAAAACTATGAATTAACACATGTGGAATTATATACTTAACAAAAAAGTGTGAAACAACTGAAAATATGTCTTATATTCTAGGTTCTTCAAAGTAGCCACCTTTTGCTTTGATGACTGCTTTGCACACTCTTGGCATTCTCTTGATGAGCTTCAACAGGTAGTCACCGGGAATGGTCTTCCAACAATCTTGAAGGAGTTCCCAGAGATGCTTAGCACTTGTTGGCCCTTTTGCCTTCACTCTGCGTCCAGCTCACCCCAAACCATCTCGATTGGGTTCAGGTCTGGTGACTGGAGGCCAGGTCATCTAGCGTAGCCCCCCATCACTCTCCTTCTTGGTCAAATAGCCCTTACACAGCCTGGAGGTGTTTGGGGTCATTGTCCTGTTGAAAAATAAATGATGGTCCAACTAAACGCAAACCGGATGGAATAGCATGCCGCTGCAAGATGCTGTGGTAGCCATGCTGGTTCAGTATGCCTTCAATTATGAATAAATCCCCAACAGTGTCACCAGCAAAGCCCCCCACACCATCACACCTACTCCTCCATGCTTCACGGTGGGAACCAGGCATGTAGACTCCATCCGTTCACCTTTTCTGTGTCGCACAAAGACACGGTGGTTGGAACCAAAGATCTCAAATTTGGACTCATCAGACCAAAGCACAGATTTCCACTGGTCTATTGTCCATTCCTTGTGTTCTTTAGCCCAAACAAGTCTCTTCTGCTTGATGCCTGTCCTTAGCAGTGGTTTCCTAGCAGCTATTTTACCATGAAGGCCTGCTGCACAAAGTCTCCTCATAACAGTTGTTGTAGAGATGTGTCTGCTGCTAGAACTCTGTGTGGCATTGACCTGGTCTCTAATCTGAGCTGCTGTTAACCTGCGATTTCTGAGGCTGGTGACTCGGATAAACTTATCCTCAGAAGCAGAGGTGACTCTTGGTCTTCCTTTCCTGGGGCGGTCCTCATGTGAGCCAGTTTCTTTGTAGTGCTTGATGGTTTTTGGCACTGCACTTGGGGACACTTTCAAAGTTTGCCCAATTTTTCGGACTGACTGACCTTCATTTCTTAAAGTAATGATGGCCACTCGTTTTTCTTTAC
Organism: Ranitomeya imitator; assembly: GCF_032444005.1. NCBI lineage: Eukaryota > Metazoa > Chordata > Amphibia > Anura > Dendrobatidae > Ranitomeya > Ranitomeya imitator. The sequence continues at coordinate 5,728,670 of NC_091283.1, read as the reverse complement.
TTAGCTGCTTTTTTCTTGCCATAATACAAGTTCTAACAGTCTATTCAGTAGGACTATCAGCTGTGTATCCACCAGACTTCTGCACAACACAACTAATGGTCCCAACCCCCTTTATAAGGCACAAAATCCCACTTATTAAACCTAAAAGGGCACACCTGTGAAGTGAAAAACAATCCCCGGTGACTACCTCTTGAAGCTCATCAAGAGAATGCCAAGAGTGTGCAAAGCAGTCATCAAAGCAAAAGGTGGCTACTTTGAAGAACCTAGAATATAAGACATAATTTCAGTTGTTTCACACTTTTTTGTTAAGTATATAATTCCACGTGTTAATTCATAGTTTTGATGCCTTCAGTGTGAATATACAATTTTTATAGTCATGAAAATACAGAAAAACCTTTAAATGAGAAGGTTTGTCCAAACTTTTGGTCTGTACTATGTACAGTACAGACCAAAAGTTTGGACACACCTTCTAATTTAAAGATTTTTTTCTGTATGTGAGGGGTGATCTAACTGATTATTGTCGGCCGGTGTCTGTGGAGGAGCCGGACCTCCGCCTCTTATTACAGCTTTGCAGTCTCTATTTTATGATGGGGATTTTTTCCTTGCGGTATTTTGCATGTAATAATTAGTGATGTGTGTCACACATGGAGCACGGCGTCTCCACACCTTCAATAGGAGAGGCACGGCGTCCCCACACCGCCCATAGCAGAGGCACGGCGCCCCCACACCTTCCATAGCAGAGGCACGGCGTCCCCACACCTTCCATAGCAGAGGCACGGCGTCCCCACACCTTCCATAGCAGAGGCACGGCGTCCCCACACCTTCCATAGCAGAGGCACGGCGTCCCCACACCTTCCATAGCAGAGGCACGGCGCCCCCACACCTTCCATAGCAGAGGCACGGCGTCCCCACACCTTCCATAGCAGAGGCACGGCGTCCCCACACCTTCCATAGCAGAGGCACGGCGCTATAACGCTCCTCTGTACTGTCAATTGGTTTACGCTTTAATTTTATCATAAACTGTTTCTTCTTTTTGTATTTTTGCTTCCTTTTTCGCTGTAGAATGTATCTATTGTCTATGAACGCTGCAGGTCACAGCGATAAAAGTTACAATGTGTCTCTAGAGCAGAGAGGTACAAATATATCCGCGCCGCAGTCTGTCTGACCACCTAACGCTATGATTCAGCATTTGATAATCATCCAAAGCATCTGCTCTTCTTTAACCCAGACAGGACCTTTCCTGCTGAGAGTGAGTCAAAATCTGGCACAAACCCCAGCGTCAAACACACTGCAAATAAACAGAAGAATGATGGACTGACAGGGGAGGAACTGAACTCTCGCTGGAAGCAGCGGACCCAGAATATGTATGGACGTGGAAGGGGGACATAGCGGACCCTGAAAATGTATGAATGTGGAAGGGGGACATAGCGGACCCTGAAAATGTATGGACGTGAAAAGGGGACATAGCGGATTCAGAAAATGTATGGACTTGAAAAGGGGACATAGCGGACCCTGAAAATGTATGGATGTGGAAGGGGGACATAGCGGACCCAGAAAATGTATGGACGTGAAAAGGGGACATAGCGGATTCAGAAAATGTATGGACTTGAAAAGGGGACATAGCGGACCCTGAAAATGTATGGATGTGGAAGGGGGACATAGCGGACCCTGAAAATGTATGGACATGGAAGGGGGACATAGCGGACCCAGAAAATGTATGGACGTGAAAAGGGGACATAGCGGACCCAGAATATGTATGGACGTGGAAGGGGGACATAGCGGACCCTGAAAATGTATGGACGTGGAAGGGGGACATAGCGGACCCTGAAAATGTATGGACATGGAAGGGGGACATAGCGGACCCAGAAAATGTCTGGACGTGAAAAGGGGACATAGCGGACCCAGAAAATGTAAGGACCTGAAAAGGGGACATAGAGGACCCAGAAAATGTATGGATGTGAAAAGGGAACATAGAGGACCCAGAAAATGTATGGATGTGAAAAGGGGACATAGCGGACCCAGAAAATGTATGGATGTGAAAAGGGGACATAGCGGACCCAGAAAATGTATGGATGTGAAAAGGGGACATAGCGGACCCAGAAAATGTATGGATGTGAAAAGGGGACATAGCGGACCCAGAAAATGTATGGATGTGAAAAGGGGACATAGCGGACCCAGAAAATGTATGGACGTGAAAAGGGGACATAGCGGACCCAGAAAATGTATGGACGTGAAAAGGGGACATAGCGGACCCAGAAAATGTATGGATGTGAAAAGGGGACATAGCGGACCCAGAAAATGTATGGATGTGAAAAGGGGACATAGCGGACCCAGAAAATGTAAGGACCTGAAAAGGGGACATAGAGGACCCAGAAAATGTATGGACGTGAAAAGGGGACATAGCGGACCCAGAAAATGTATGGATGTGAAAAGGGGACATAGCGGACCCAGAAAATGTATGGATGTGAAAAGGGGACATAGCGGACCCAGAAAATGTAAGGACCTGAAAAGGGGACATAGAGGACCCAGAAAATGTATGGACGTGAAAAGGGGACATAGCGGACCCAGAAAATGTAAGGACCTGAAAAGGGGACATAGAGGACCCAGAAAATGTATGGATGTGAAAAGGGGAAATAGCGGACCCAGAAAATGTATGGACGTGAAAAGGGGACATAGCGGACCCAGAAAATGTATGGATGTGAAAAGGGGACATAGCGGACCCAGAAAATGTATGGATGTGAAAAGGGGACATAGCGGACCCAGAAAATGTAAGGACCTGAAAAGGGGACATAGAGGACCCAGAAAATGTATGGACGTGAAAAGGGGACATAGCGGACCCAGAAAATGTAAGGACCTGAAAAGGGGACATAGAGGACCCAGAAAATGTATGGATGTGAAAAGGGGAAATAGCGGACCCAGAAAATGTATGGACGTGAAAAGGGGACATAGCGGACCCAGAAAATGTAAGGACCTGAAAAGGGGACATAGCGGACCCAGAAAATGTATGGATGTGAAAAGGGGAAATAGCGGACCCAGAAAATGTAAGGACCTGAAAAGGGGACATAGAGGACCCAGAAAATGTATGGATGTGAAAAGGGGAAATAGCGGACCCAGAAAATGTAAGGACCTGAAAAGGGGACATAGAGGACCCAGAAAATGTATGGATGTGAAAAGGGGAAATAGCGGACCCAGAAAATGTATGGACGTGAAAAGGGGACATAGCGGACCCAGAAAATGTAAGGACCTGAAAAGGGGACATAGCGGACCCAGAAAATGTATGGATGTGAAAAGGGGAAATAGCGGACCCAGAAAATGTAACGACCTGAACAGGGGACATAGCGGACCCGGAAAATGTATGTATGTGAAAAGGGGACATAGCGGACCCAGAAAATGTATGGATGTGAAAACGGGACATAGCGGACCCGGAAAATGTATGGGTGTGAAATGGGGACATAGGGGACCCAGAAAATGTATGGACGTGAAAAGAGGACATAGCGGACCCAGAAAATGTATGGACGTGAAAAGGGGACATAGCGGACCCAGAAAATGTATGAATGTGAAAAGGGGACATAGCGGACCCAGAAAATGTATGGATGTGAAAAGGGGACATAGCGGACCCAGAAAATGTATGGACGTGAAAAGGGGACATAGCGGATTCAGAAAATGTATGGATGTGAAAAGGGGACATAGCGGACCCAGAAAATGTATGGATGTGAAAAGGGGAAATAGCGGACCCAGAAAATGTAAGGACCTGAACAGGGGACATAGCGGACCCGGAAAATGTATGTATGTGAAAAGGGGACATAGCGGACCCAGAAAATGTATGGACGTGAAAAGGGGACATAGTGGACCCAGAAAATGTATGTATGTGAAAAGGGGACATAGCGGACCCAGAAAATGTATGGACGTGAAAAAGGGACATAGCGGACCCGGAAAATGTATGGGTGTGAAATGGGGACATAGCGGACCCAGAAAATGTATGGACGTGAAAAGGGGACACAGCGGACCCAGAAAATGTATGGACGTGAAAAGGGGACATAGCGGACCCAGAAAATGTATGGACGTGAAAAGGGAACATAGCGGACCCAGAAAATGTATGGACGTGAAAAGGGGACATAGCGGACCCAGAAAATGTATGGACGTGAAAAGGGAACATAGCGGACCCAGAAAATGTATGGACGTGAAAAGGGGACATAACGAACCTAGAAAATGTATGGATGTGACAAGGGGACATAGTGGACCTAGAAAATGTATGGACGTGAAAAGGGGACATAGCGGACCCAGAAAATGTATGGACGTGAAAAGGGGACATAGAGGACCCAGAAAATGTATTGACGTGAAAAGGGGACACAGCAGACCCAGAAAATGTATGGATGTGAAAAGGGGACATAGCGGATTCAGAAAATGTATGGACGTGAAAAGGGGACATAGCGGACCCAGAAAATGTATGGACGTGGAAGGGGACATAGAGGACCCAGAAAATGTATGGATGTGAAAAGGGGACATAGCGGACCCAGAAAATGTATGGATGTGAAAAGGGGACACAGCAGACCCAGAAAATGTATTGACGTGAAAAGGGGACACAGCAGACCCAGAAAATGTATGGAGCTGAAAAGGGAACATAGCGGATTCAGAAAATGTATGGACGTGAAAAGGGGACATAGCGGACCCAGAAAATGTATGGACGTGGAAGGGGACATAGAGGACCCAGAAAATGTATGGATGTGAAAAGGGGACATAGCGGACCCAGAAAATGTATGGATGTGAAAAGGGGACATAGCGGACCCAGAAAATGTATGGACGTGAAAAGGGGAAATAGCGGACCCGGAAAATGTTTGGGTGTGAAATGGGGACATAGCGGACCCAGAAAATGTATGGACGTGAAAAGGGGACATAGCGGACCCAGAAAATGTATGGACGTGAAAAGGGGACATAACGAACCTAGAAAATGTATGGATGTGAAAAGGGGACATAGTGGACCCAGAAAATGTATGGATGTGAAAAGGGGACATAGCGGAAACAGAAAATGAATGGACGTGAAAAGGGGACATAGCAGACCTAGAAAATGTATGAATGTGAAAAGGGGGCATAGCGGACCCAGAAAATGTATGGACGTGAAAAGGGGATATAGCGGATCCAGAAAATGTATGGATGTGAAAAGAGGACATAACGGACCCAGAAAATGAATGGACGTGAAAAGGGGACATAGCGGATCCAGAAAATGTATGGACGTGAAAAGGGGACATAGCCGACCCAGAAAATGTATGAATGTGAAAAGGGGACATAGCGGACCCAGAAAATGTATGAACGTGAAAAGGGGACATAGCGTATGCCGAAAATGTATGGATGTGAAAAGGGGAGATAGCGGATTCAGAAAATGTATGGACGTGAAAAGGGGACATATCGGATTCAGAAAATGTATGGACGTGAAAAGGGGACATAGCGGACCCAAAAAATGTAAGGACCTGAAAAGGGGACATAGAGGACCCAGAAAATGTATGGATGTGAAAAGGGGACATAGCGGACCCAGAAAATGTAAGGACCTGAAAAGGGGACATAGAGGACCCAGAAAATGTATGGATGTGAAAAGGGGACATAGCGGACCCAGAAAATGTAAGGACCTGAAAAGGGGACATAGAGGACCCAGAAAATGTATGGATGTGAAAAGGGGACATAACGGACCCAGAAAATGTAAGGACCTGAAAAGGGGACATAGAGGACCCAGAAAATGTATGGATGTGAAAAGGGGACATAGCGGACCCAGAAAATGTAAGGACCTGAAAAGGGGACATAGCGGACCCAGAAAATGTATGGATGTGAAAAGGGGACATAACGGACCCAGAAAATGTAAGGACCTGAACAGGGGACATAGCGGACCCAGAAAATGTATGGATGTGAAAACGGGACATAGCGGACCCGGAAAATGTATGGGTGTGAAATGGGGACATAGCGGACCCAGAAAATGTATGGACGTGAAAAGGGGACACAGCAGACCCAGAAAATGTATGGACGTGAAAAGGGGACATAGCGGACCCAGAAAATGTATGGACGTGAAAAGGGGACATAGCGGACCCAGAAAATGTATGGATGTGAAAAGGGGACATAGCGGACCCAGAAAATGTATGGACGTGGAAGGGGACATAGAGGACCCAGAAAATGTATGGACGTGAAAAGGGGACATAGCGGACCCAGAAAATGTAAGGACCTGAAAAGGGGACATAGCGGACCCAGAAAATGTATGGACGTGAAAAGGGGACATAGCGGACCCAGAAAATGTAAGGACCTGAAAAGGGGACATAGCGGACCCAGAAAATGTATGGATGTGAAAAGGGGAAATAGCGGACCCAGAAAATGTAAGGACCTGAACAGGGGACATAGCGGACCCGGAAAATGTATGTATGTGAAAAGGGGACATAGCGGACCCAGAAAATGTATGGACGTGAAAAGGGGAAATAGCGGACCCGGAAAATGTATGGGTGTGAAATGGGGACATAGCGGACCCAGAAAATGTATGGACGTGAAAAGGGGACACAGCAGACCCAGAAAATGTATGGACGTGAAAAGGGGGCATAGTGGACCCAGAAAATGTATGTATGTGAAAAGGGGACATAGCGGACCCAGAAAATGTATGGACGTGAAAAGGGGGCATAGTGGACCCAGAAAATGTATGGACGTGAAAAGGGGACATAGCGGACCCGGAAAATGTATGGGTGTGAAATGGGGACATAGCGGACCCAGAAAATGTATGGACGTGAAAAGGGGACACAGCAGACCCAGAAAATGTATGGACGTGAAAAGGGGACATAGCGGACCCAGAAAATGTATGGACGTGAAAAGGGAACATAGCGGACCCAGAAAATGTATGGACGTGAAAAGGGGACATAGCGGACCCAGAAAATGTATGGACGTGAAAAGGGAACATAGCGGACCCAGAAAATGTATGGACGTGAAAAGGGGACATAACGAACCTAGAAAATGTATGGATGTGAAAAGGGGACATAGTGGACCCAGAAAATGTATGGACGTGGAAAGGGACATAGAGGACCCAGAAAATGTATGGATGTGAAAAGGGGACATAGCGGACCCAGAAAATGTATGGACGTGAAAAGGGGACATAGCGGACCCAGAAAATGTATGGATGTGAAAAGGGGACATAGCGGACCCAGAAAATGTATGGATGTGAAAAGGGGACAAAGCGGACCCAGAAAATGTATGGACGTGAAAAGGGGACATAACGGATCCAGAAAATGTATGGATGTGAAAAGGGGACATAGCGGACCCAGAAAATGTATGGACGTGAAAAGGGGACATAGAGGACCCAGAAAATGTATGGATGTGAAAAGGGGACATAGCGGACCCAGAAAATGTATGGATGTGAAAAGGGGACATAGCGGACCCAGAAAATGTATGGATGTGAAAAGGGGACATAGCAGACTCAGAAAATGTATGGATGTGAAAAGGGGACATAGTGGACCCAGAAAATGGATGGATGTGAAAAGGGGACATAGTGGACCCAGAAAATGTATGGATGTGAAAAGGGGACACAGCAGACCCAGAAAATGTATGGATGTGAAAAGGGGACATAACGGACCCAGAAAATGTATGGACGTGAAAAGGAGACATAGCGGACCCAGAAAATGTATGGATGTGAAAAGGGGACATAGCGGACCCAGAAAATGTATGGATGTGAAAAGGGGACATAACGGACCCAGAAAATGTATGGACGTGAAAAGGGGACATAGCGGACCCAGAAAATGTATGGATGTGAAAAGGGGACATAGTGGACCCAGAAAATGTATGGACGTGAAAAGGGAACATAGCGGATCCCGAAAATGTATGGATGTGAAAAGGGGACATAACGGACCCAGAAAATGTATGGACGTGAAAAGGGGACATAGCGGACCCAGAAAATGTATGGATGTGAAAAGGGGACATAGCGGACCCAGAAAATGTATGGATGTGAAAAGGGGACATAGCGGACCCAGAAAATGTATGGATGTGAAAAGGGGACATAGCGGACCCAGAAAATGTATGGATGTGAAAAGGGGACATAGCGGACCCAGAAAATGTATGGACGTGAAAAGGGGACATAGCGGACCCAGAAAATGTATGGATGTGAAAAGGGGACATAACGGACCCAGAAAATGTAAGGACCTGAAAAGGGGACATAGCGGACCCAGAAAATGTATGGACCTGAAAAGGGGACATAACGGACCCAGAAAATGTATGGACATGAAAAGGGGACACAGCAGACCCAGAAAATGTATGGATGTGAAAAGGGGACATAGCGGACCCAGAAAATGTATGGATGTGAAAAGGGGACATAGCGGACCCAGAAAATGTATGGATGTGAAAAGGGGACATAACGGACCCAGAAAATGTATGGACGTGAAAAGGGGACATAACGGACCCAGAAAATGTAACGACCTGAAAAGGGAACATAGCGGATCAAGAAAATGTATGGACGTGAAAAGGGGACATAACGGACCCAGAAAATGTAAGGACCTGAAAAGGGAACATAGCGGACCCAGAAAATGTATGGACGTGAAATGGGGACACAGCAGACCCAGAAAATGTATGGATGTGAAAAGGGGACACAGCAGACCCAGAAAATGTATGGATGTGAAAAGGGGACATAACGGACCCAGAAAATGTAAGGACCTGAAAAGGGGACATAGCGGACCCAGAAAATGTAAGGACCTGAAAAGGGGACATAGCGGACCCAGAAAATGTATGGATGTGAAAAGGGGACATAGCGGACCCAGAAAATGTATGGATGTGAAAAGGGGACATAGCAGACTCAGAAAATGTATGGATGTGAAAAGGGGACATAACGGACCCAGAAAATGTAAGGACCTGAAAAGGGGACATAGCGGACCCAGAAAATGTAAGGACCTGAAAAGGGGACATAGCGGACCCAGAAAATGTATGGATGTGAAAAGGGGACATAGCGGACCCAGAAAATGTATGGATGTGAAAAGGGGACATAACGGACCCAGAAAATGTAAGGACCTGAAAAGGGGACATAGCGGACCCAGAAAATGTAAGGACCTGAAAAGGGGACATAGCGGACCCAGAAAATGTATGGACGTGAAAAGGGGAAATAGCGGACCCGGAAAATTTATGGGTGTGAAATGGGGACATAGCGGATCCAGAAAATGTATGGACCTGAAAAGGGAACATAACGGACCCAGAAAATGTAAGGACCTGAAAAGGGGACATAGCGGACCCAGAAAATGTATGGACGTTAAAAGGGGACATAGCGGACCCAGAAAATGTATGGACCTGAAAAGGGGACACAGCGGATCCAGAAAATGTATGGATGTGAAAAGGGGACATAGCGGACCCAGAAAATGTATGGATGTGAAAAGGGGACATAGCGGATCCAGAAAATGTATGGATGTGAAAAGGGGACATAGCGGACCTAGAAAATGTACGGACGTGAAAAGGGGACATAACGGACCTAGAAAATGTATGGACGTGAAAAGGGGACACAGCGGACTCAGAAAATGTAAGGACCTGAAAAGGGGACATAGCGGACCCAGAAAATGTATGGACCTGAAAAGGGAACATAGCGGACCCAGAAAATGTATGGATGTGGAAGGAGACATAGTGGACCGAGAAAATGTATGAATGTGAAAGGGGGACATAGCGGACCCAGAAAATGTATGAATGTGAAAGGGGGACATAGCGGACCCAGAAAATGTATGGATGTGAAAAGGGGACAGAGCGGACCCAGAAAATGTATGGACCTGAAAAGGGGACACAGCGGATCCAGAAAATGTACGGACGTGAAAAGGGGACATAGCGGACCCAGAATATGTATGGATGTGAAAAGGGGACATAACGGACCCAGAAAATGTATGGATGTGAAAAGGGGACACAGCGGACTCAGAAAATGTATGGACCTGAAAAGGGGACATAACGGACCCAGAAAATGTATGGACGTGAAAAGGGGACATAGCGGACCCAGAAAATGTATGGACCTGAAAAGGGGACACAGCGGATCCAGAAAATGTACTGACGTGAAAAGGGGACATAGCGGACCCAGAAAATGTATGGATGTGAAAAGGGGACATAACGGACCTAGAAAATGTATGGATGTGAAAGGGGGACATAGCGGACCCAGAAAATGTATGAATGTGAAAGGGGGACATAGCGGACCCAGAAGATGTATGAATGTGAAAGGGGACATAGCGGACCCAGAAAATGTATGGACCTGAAAAGGGGACACAGCGGATCCAGAAAATGTACGGACGTGAAAAGGGGACATAGCGGACCCAGAAAATGTATGGATGTGAAAAGGGGACATAACGGACCCAGAAAATGTATGGATGTGAAAAGGGGACACAGCAGACTCAGAAAATGTATGGATGTGAAAAGGGGACATAGCGGACCCAGAAAATGTATGGACCTGAAAAGGGGACATAACGGACCCAGAAAATGTATGGACGTGAAAAGGGGACATAGCGGACCCAGAAAATGTATGGACCTGAAAAGGGGACACAGCGGATCCAGAAAATGTACGGACGTGAAAAGGGGACATAGCGGACCCAGAAAATGTATGGATGTGAAAAGGGGACACAGCAGACTCAGAAAATGTATGGATGTGAAAAGGGGACATAGCGGACCCAGAAAATGTATGGACCTGAAAAGGGGACATAACGGACCCAGAAAATGTATGGACGTGAAAAGGGGACATAGCGGACCCAGAAAATGTATGGACCTGAAAAGGGGACACAGCGGATCCAGAAAATGTACGGACGTGAAAAGGGGACATAACGGACCTAGAAAATGTATGGACGTGAAAAGGGGACACAGCGGACTCAGAAAATGTAAGGACCTGAAAAGGGGACATAGCGGACCCAGAAAATGTATGGACCTGAAAAGGGAACATAGCGGACCCAGAAAATGTATGGATGTGGAAGGAGACATAGTGGACCGAGAAAATGTATGAATGTGAAAGGGGGACATAGCGGACCCAGAAAATGTATGAATGTGAAAGGGGGACATAGCGGACCCAGAAAATGTATGGATGTGAAAAGGGGACATAACGGACCCAGAAAATGTATGGACCTGAAAAGGGGACATAGCGGACCCAGAAAATGTATGGATGTGGAAGGAGACATAGTGGACCGAGAAAATGTATGAATGTGAAAGGGGGACATAGCGGACCCAGAAAATGTATGAATGTGAAAGGGGGACATAGCGGACCTAGAAAATGTATGGAGCTGAAAAGGGAACATAGCGGACCCAGAAAATGTATGGATGTGGAAGGAGACATAGTGGACCGAGAAAATGTATGAATGTGAAAGGGGGACATAGCGGACCCAGAAAATGTATGAATGTGAAAGGGGGACATAGCGGACCCAGAAAATGTATGAATGTGAAAGGGGGACATAGCGGACCGAGAAAATGTATGAATGTGAAAGGGGGACATAGCGGACCCAGAAAATGTATGAATGTGAAAGGGGGACATAGCGGACCCAGAAAATGTATGAATGTGAAAGGGGGACATAGCGGACCCAGAAAATGTATGAATGTGAAAAGGGGACATAACGGACCCAGAAAATGTATGGATGTGAAAAGGGGACATAGCGGACCCAGAAAATGTATGGACCTGAAAAGGGAACATAGCGGATCAAGAAAATGTATGGACGTGAAAAGGGGACACAGCAGACCCAGAAAATGTATGGATGTGAAAAGGGGACACAGCAGACCCAGAAAATGTATGGATGTGAAAAGGGGACATAGCGGATCCAGAAAATGTATGGACCTGAAAAGGGAACATAACGGACCCAGAAAATGTAAGGACCTGAAAAGGGGACATAGCGGACCCAGAAAATGTATGGACGTGAAAAGGGGACATAGCGGACCCAGAAAATGTATGGACCTGAAAAGGGGACATAGCGGACCCAGAAAATGTATGGACGTGAAAAGGGGACACAGCGGATCCAGAAAATGTACGGACGTGAAAAGGGGACATAGCAGACCCAGAAAATGTATGGATGTGAAAAGGGGACATAACGGACCCAGAAAATGTATGGATGTGAAAAGGGGACACAGCGGACTCAGAAAATGTATGGACCTGAAAAGGGGACATAACGGACCCAGAAAATGTATGGACGTGAAAAGGGGACATAGCGGACCCAGAAAATGTATGGACCTGAAAAGGGGACACAGCGGATCCAGAAAATGTATGGATGTGAAAAGGGGACATAGCGGACCCAGAAAATGTATGGACCTGAAAAGGGGACATAACGGACCCAGAAAATGTATGGACGTGAAAAGGGGACATAGCGGACCCAGAAAATGTATGGATGTGAAAAGGGGACACAGCGGACTCAGAAAATGTATGGACCTGAAAAGGGGACATAGTGGACCCAGAAAATGTATGGAGCTGAAAAGGGAACATAGCGGACCCAGAAAATGTATGGATGTGGAAGGAGACATAGTGGACCGAGAAAATGTATGAATGTGAAAGGGGGACATAGCGGACCCAGAAAATGTATGGACGTGAAAAGGGGACATAACGGACCCAGAAAATGTATGAATGTGAAAGGGGACATAGCGGACCCAGAAAATGTATGAATGTGAAAGGGGGACATAGCGGACCCAGAAAATGTATGAATGTGAAAAGGGGACATAACGGACCCAGAAAATGTATGGATGTGAAAAGGGGACACAGCGGACTCAGAAAATGTATGGACCTGAAAAGGGGACATAGCGGATCCAGAAAATGTATGGAGCTGAAAAGGGAATATAGCGGACCCAGAAAATGTATGGATGTGGAAGGAGACATAGTGGACCGAGAAAATGTATGGATGTGAAAAGGGGACATAGCGGACCCAGAAAATGTATGGATGTGAAAAGGGGACATAACGGACCCAGAAAATGTAAGGACCTGAAAAGGGGACATAGCGGACCCAGAAAATGTAAGGACCTGAAAAGGGGACATAGCGGACCCAGAAAATGTATGGACGTGAAAAGGGGAAATAGCGGACCCGGAAAATTTATGGGTGTGAAATGGGGACATAGCGGATCCAGAAAATGTATGGACCTGAAAAGGGAACATAACGGACCCAGAAAATGTAAGGACCTGAAAAGGGGACATAGCGGACCCAGAAAATGTATGGACGTTAAAAGGGGACATAGCGGACCCAGAAAATGTATGGACCTGAAAAGGGGACACAGCGGATCCAGAAAATGTATGGATGTGAAAAGGGGACATAGCGGACCCAGAAAATGTATGGATGTGAAAAGGGGACATAGCGGATCCAGAAAATGTATGGATGTGAAAAGGGGACATAGCGGACCCAGAAAATGTATGGATGTGAAAAGGGGACACAGCGGATCCAGAAAATGTATGGATGTGAAAAGGGGACATAGCGGACCCAGAAAATGTATGGATGTGAAAAGGGGACATAACGGACCCAGAAAATGTATGGATGTGAAAAGGGGACACAGCGGACTCAGAAAATGTATGGACCTGAAAAGGGGACATAACGGACCCAGAAAATGTATGGACGTGAAAAGGGGACATAGCGGACCCAGAAAATGTATGGACCTGAAAAGGGGACACAGCGGATCCAGAAAATGTACGGACGTGAAAAGGGGACATAGCGGACCCAGAAAATGTATGGATGTGAAAAGGGGACATAACGGACCCAGAAAATGTATGGACGTGAAAAGGGGACACAGCGGACTCAGAAAATGTAAGGACCTGAAAAGGGGACATAGCGGACCCAGAAAATGTATGGACCTGAAAAGGGAACATAGCGGACCCAGAAAATGTATGGATGTGGAAGGAGACATAGTGGACCGAGAAAATGTATGAATGTGAAAGGGGGACATAGCGGACCCAGAAAATGTATGAATGTGAAAGGGGGACATAGCGGACCCAGAAAATGTATGAATGTGAAAGGGGGACATAGCGGACCCAGAAAATGTATGGACCTGAAAAGGGGACATAGCGGATCCAGAAAATGTATGGACCTGAAAAGGGAACATAACGGACCCAGAAAATGTAAGGACCTGAAAAGGGGACACAGCGGACTCAGAAAATGTATGGACGTGAAAAGGGGACATAGCGGACTCAGAAAATGTAAGGACCTGAAAAGGGGACATAGCGGACCCAGAAAATGTATGGACCTGAAAAGGGAACATAGCGGACCCAGAAAATGTATGGATGTGGAAGGAGACATAGTGGACCGAGAAAATGTATGAATGTGAAAGGGGGACATAGCGGACCCAGATAATGTATGAATGTGAAAGGGGGACATAGCGGACCCAGAAAATGTATGAATGTGAAAGGGGGACATAGCGGACCCAGAAAATGTATGGACCTGAAAAGGGGACATAGCGGATCCAGAAAATGTATGGACCTGAAAAGGGAACATAACGGACCCAGAAAATGTAAGGACCTGAAAAGGGGACATAGCGGACCCAGAAAATGTATGGACGTGAAAAGGGGACAGAGCGGACCCAGAAAATGTATGGACCTGAAAAGGGGACACAGCGGATCCAGAAAATGTACGGACGTGAAAAGGGGACATAGCGGACCCAGAATATGTATGGATGTGAAAAGGGGACATAACGGACCCAGAAAATGTATGGATGTGAAAAGGGGACACAGCGGACTCAGAAAATGTATGGACCTGAAAAGGGGACATAACGGACCCAGAAAATGTATGGACGTGAAAAGGGGACATAGCGGACCCAGAAAATGTATGGACCTGAAAAGGGGACACAGCGGATCCAGAAAATGTACTGACGTGAAAAGGGGACATAGCGGACCCAGAAAATGTATGGATGTGAAAAGGGGACATAACGGACCTAGAAAATGTATGGATGTGAAAGGGGGACATAGCGGACCCAGAAAATGTATGAATGTGAAAGGGGGACATAGCGGACCCAGAAGATGTATGAATGTGAAAGGGGACATAGCGGACCCAGAAAATGTATGGACCTGAAAAGGGGACACAGCGGATCCAGAAAATGTACGGACGTGAAAAGGGGACATAGCGGACCCAGAAAATGTATGGATGTGAAAAGGGGACATAACGGACCCAGAAAATGTATGGATGTGAAAAGGGGACACAGCAGACTCAGAAAATGTATGGATGTGAAAAGGGGACATAGCGGACCCAGAAAATGTATGGACCTGAAAAGGGGACATAACGGACCCAGAAAATGTATGGACGTGAAAAGGGGACATAGCGGACCCAGAAAATGTATGGACCTGAAAAGGGGACACAGCGGATCCAGAAAATGTACGGACGTGAAAAGGGGACATAGCGGACCCAGAAAATGTATGGATGTGAAAAGGGGACACAGCAGACTCAGAAAATGTATGGATGTGAAAAGGGGACATAGCGGACCCAGAAAATGTATGGACCTGAAAAGGGGACATAACGGACCCAGAAAATGTATGGACGTGAAAAGGGGACATAGCGGACCCAGAAAATGTATGGACCTGAAAAGGGGACACAGCGGATCCAGAAAATGTACGGACGTGAAAAGGGGACATAACGGACCTAGAAAATGTATGGACGTGAAAAGGGGACACAGCGGACTCAGAAAATGTAAGGACCTGAAAAGGGGACATAGCGGACCCAGAAAATGTATGGACCTGAAAAGGGAACATAGCGGACCCAGAAAATGTATGGATGTGGAAGGAGACATAGTGGACCGAGAAAATGTATGAATGTGAAAGGGGGACATAGCGGACCCAGAAAATGTATGAATGTGAAAGGGGGACATAGCGGACCCAGAAAATGTATGGATGTGAAAAGGGGACATAACGGACCCAGAAAATGTATGGACCTGAAAAGGGGACATAGCGGACCCAGAAAATGTATGGATGTGGAAGGAGACATAGTGGACCGAGAAAATGTATGAATGTGAAACGGGGACATAGCGGACCCAGAAAATGTATGAATGTGAAAGGGGGACATAGCGGACCTAGAAAATGTATGGAGCTGAAAAGGGAACATAGCGGACCCAGAAAATGTATGGATGTGGAAGGAGACATAGTGGACCGAGAAAATGTATGAATGTGAAAGGGGGACATAGCGGACCCAGAAAATGTATGAATGTGAAAGGGGGACATAGCGGACCCAGAAAATGTATGAATGTGAAAGGGGGACATAGCGGACCGAGAAAATGTATGAATGTGAAAGGGGGACATAGCGGACCCAGAAAATGTATGAATGTGAAAGGGGGACATAGCGGACCCAGAAAATGTATGAATGTGAAAGGGGGACATAGCGGACCCAGAAAATGTATGAATGTGAAAAGGGGACATAACGGACCCAGAAAATGTATGGATGTGAAAAGGGGACATAGCGGACCCAGAAAATGTATGGACCTGAAAAGGGAACATAGCGGATCAAGAAAATGTATGGACGTGAAAAGGGGACACAGCAGACCCAGAAAATGTATGGATGTGAAAAGGGGACACAGCAGACCCAGAAAATGTATGGATGTGAAAAGGGGACATAGCGGATCCAGAAAATGTATGGACCTGAAAAGGGAACATAACGGACCCAGAAAATGTAAGGACCTGAAAAGGGGACATAGCGGACCCAGAAAATGTATGGACGTGAAAAGGGGACATAGCGGACCCAGAAAATGTATGGACCTGAAAAGGGGACATAGCGGACCCAGAAAATGTATGGACGTGAAAAGGGGACACAGCGGATCCAGAAAATGTACGGACGTGAAAAGGGGACATAGCAGACCCAGAAAATGTATGGATGTGAAAAGGGGACATAACGGACCCAGAAAATGTATGGATGTGAAAAGGGGACACAGCGGACTCAGAAAATGTATGGACCTGAAAAGGGGACATAACGGACCCAGAAAATGTATGGACGTGAAAAGGGGACATAGCGGACCCAGAAAATGTATGGACCTGAAAAGGGGACACAGCGGATCCAGAAAATGTATGGATGTGAAAAGGGGACATAGCGGACCCAGAAAATGTATGGACCTGAAAAGGGGACATAACGGACCCAGAAAATGTATGGACGTGAAAAGGGGACATAGCGGACCCAGAAAATGTATGGATGTGAAAAGGGGACACAGCGGACTCAGAAAATGTATGGACCTGAAAAGGGGACATAGTGGACCCAGAAAATGTATGGAGCTGAAAAGGGAACATAGCGGACCCAGAAAATGTATGGATGTGGAAGGAGACATAGTGGACCGAGAAAATGTATGAATGTGAAAGGGGGACATAGCGGACCCAGAAAATGTATGGACGTGAAAAGGGGACATAACGGACCCAGAAAATGTATGAATGTGAAAGGGGACATAGCGGACCCAGAAAATGTATGAATGTGAAAGGGGGACATAGCGGACCCAGAAAATGTATGAATGTGAAAAGGGGACATAACGGACCCAGAAAATGTATGGATGTGAAAAGGGGACACAGCGGACTCAGAAAATGTATGGACCTGAAAAGGGGACATAGCGGATCCAGAAAATGTATGGAGCTGAAAAGGGAATATAGCGGACCCAGAAAATGTATGGATGTGGAAGGAGACATAGTGGACCGAGAAAATGTATGAATGTGAAAGGGGGACATAGCGGACCCAGAAAATGTATGAATGTGAAAGGGGGACATAGCGGACCCAGAAAATGTATGAATGTGAAAGGGGGACATAGCGGACCCAGAAAATGTATGGACGTGAAAAGGGGATATAGCGGACCCAGAAAATGTATGAACCTGAAAAGGGGACACAGCGGATCCAGAAAATGTACGGACGTGAAAAGGGGACATAGCGGACCCAGAAAATGTATGGATGTGAAAAGGGGACATAACGGACCCAGAAAATGTATGGACGTGAAAAGGGGACATAGCGGACCCAGAAAATGTATGGACCTGAAAAGGGAACATAGCGGACCCAGAAAATGTATGACTGTGAAAGGGGGACATAGCGGACCCAGAAAATGTATGAATGTGAAAGGGGGACATAGCGGACCCAGAAAATGTATGAATGTGAAAGGGGGACATAGCGGACCCAGAAAATGTATGAATGTGAAAAGGGGACACAGCGGACTCAGAAAATGTATGGACGTGAAAAGGGAACATAGCGGACCCAGAAAATGTATGGATGTGAAAAGGGGACACAGCGGACCCAGAAAATGTATGAATGTGAAAAGGGGACATAACGGACCCAGAAAATGTATGGATGTGAAAAGGGGACATAGTGGACCCAGAAAATGTATGGAGCTGAAAAGGGAACATAGCGGACCCAGAAAATGTATGAATGTGAAAAGGGGACACAGCGGACTCAGAAAATGTATGGACGTGAAAAGGGAACATAGCGGACCCAGAAAATGTATGGATGTGAAAAGGGGACATAGTGGACCCAGAAAATGTATGGAGCTGAAAAGGGAACATAGCGGACCCAGAAAATGTATGAATGTGAAAAGGGGACACAGCGGACTCAGAAATTGTATGGACGTGAAAAGGGAACATAGCGGACCCAGAAAATGTATGTACGTGAAAAGGGGACACAGCAGACCCAGAAAATGTATGAATGTGAAAAGGGGACATAGTGGACCCAGAAAATGTATGGATGTGAAAAGGGAACATAGCGGACCGAGAAAATGTATGGATGTGAAAAGGGGACATAGTGGACCCAGAAAATGTATGGAGCTGAAAAGGGAACATAGCGGACCCAGAAAATGTATGAATGTGAAAAGGGGACACAGCGGACTCAGAAATTGTATGGACGTGAAAAGGGAACATAGCGGACCCAGAAAATGTATGGACGTGAAAAGGGGACACAGCAGACCCAGAAAATGTATGAATGTGAAAAGGGAACATAGCGGACCCAGAAAATGTATGTACGTGAAAAGGGGACACAGCGGACTCAGAAAATGTAAGGACCTGAAAAGGGGACATAGCGGACCCAGAAAATGTATGGACCTGAAAAGGGAACATAGCGGACCCAGAAAATGTATGAATGTGAAAGGGGGACATAGCGGACCCAGAAAATGTATGAATGTGAAAGGGGGACATAGCGGACCCAGAAAATGTATGAATGTGAAAGGGGGACATAGCGGACCCAGAAAATGTATGAATGTGAAAAGGGGACACAGCGGACTCAGAAAATGTATGGACGTGAAAAGGGAACATAGCGGACCCAGAAAATGTATGGATGTGAAAAGGGGACACAGCGGATCCAGAAAATGTACTGACGTGAAAAGGGGACATAACGGACCCAGAAAATGTATGGATGTGAAAAGGGGACATAGTGGACCCAGAAAATGTATGGAGCTGAAAAGGGAACATAGCGGACCCAGAAAATGTATGAATGTGAAAAGGGGACACAGCGGACTCAGAAAATGTATGGACGTGAAAAGGGAACATAGCGGACCCAGAAAATGTATGGACGTGAAAAGGGGACATAGCGGACCCAGAAAATGTATGGACCTGAAAAGGGGACACAGCGGATCCAGAAAATGTACTGACGTGAAAAGGGGACATAGCGGACCCAGAAAATGTATGGATGTGAAAAGGGGACATAACGGACCTAGAAAATGTATGGATGTGAAAGGGGGACATAGCGGACCCAGAAAATGTATGAATGTGAAAGGGGGACATAGCGGACCCAGAAGATGTATGAATGTGAAAGGGGACATAGCGGACCCAGAAAATGTATGGACCTGAAAAGGGGACACAGCGGATCCAGAAAATGTACGGACGTGAAAAGGGGACATAGCGGACCCAGAAAATGTATGGATGTGAAAAGGGGACATAACGGACCCAGAAAATGTATGGATGTGAAAAGGGGACACAGCAGACTCAGAAAATGTATGGATGTGAAAAGGGGACATAGCGGACCCAGAAAATGTATGGACCTGAAAAGGGGACATAACGGACCCAGAAAATGTATGGATGTGAAAAGGGGACATAGCGGACCCAGAAAATGTATGGACCTGAAAAGGGGACATAACGGACCCAGAAAATGTATGGACGTGAAAAGGGGACATAGCGGACCCAGAAAATGTATGGACCTGAAAAGGGGACACAGCGGATCCAGAAAATGTACGGACGTGAAAAGGGGACATAACGGACCTAGAAAATGTATGGACGTGAAAAGGGGACACAGCGGACTCAGAAAATGTAAGGACCTGAAAAGGGGACATAGCGGACCCAGAAAATGTATGGACCTGAAAAGGGAACATAGCGGACCCAGAAAATGTATGGATGTGGAAGGAGACATAGTGGACCGAGAAAATGTATGAATGTGAAAGGGGGACATAGCGGACCCAGAAAATGTATGGATGTGAAAAGGGGACATAACGGACCCAGAAAATGTATGGACCTGAAAAGGGGACATAGCGGACCCAGAAAATGTATGGATGTGGAAGGAGACATAGTGGACCGAGAAAATGTATGAATGTGAAAGGGGGACATAGCGGACCCAGAAAATGTATGAATGTGAAAGGGGGACATAGCGGACCTAGAAAATGTATGGAGCTGAAAAGGGAACATAGCGGACCCAGAAAATGTATGGATGTGGAAGGAGACATAGTGGACCGAGAAAATGTATGAATGTGAAAGGGGGACATAGCGGACCCAGAAAATGTATGAATGTGAAAGGGGGACATAGCGGACCCAGAAAATGTATGAATGTGAAAGGGGGACATAGCGGACCGAGAAAATGTATGAATGTGAAAGGGGGACATAGCGGACCCAGAAAATGTATGAATGTGAAAGGGGGACATAGCGGACCCAGAAAATGTATGAATGTGAAAAGGGGACATAACGGACCCAGAAAATGTATGGATGTGAAAAGGGGACATAGCGGACCCAGAAAATGTATGGACCTGAAAAGGGGACATAGCGGATCAAGAAAATGTATGGACGTGAAAAGGGGACACAGCAGACCCAGAAAATGTATGGACCTGAAAAGGGGACATAGCGGACCCAGAAAATGTATGGACGTGAAAAGGGGACATAACGGACCTAGAAAATGTATGGACGTGAAAAGGGGACACAGCGGACTCAGAAAATGTAAGGACCTGAAAAGGGGACATAGCGGACCCAGAAAATGTATGGACCTGAAAAGGGAACATAGCGGACCCAGAAAATGTATGGATGTGGAAGGAGACATAGTGGACCGAGAAAATGTATGAATGTGAAAGGGGGACATAGCGGACCCAGAAAATGTATGAATGTGAAAGGGGGACATAGCGGACCCAGAAAATGTATGGATGTGAAAAGGGGACATAACGGACCCAGAAAATGTATGGACCTGAAAAGGGGACATAGCGGACCCAGAAAATGTATGGATGTGGAAGGAGACATAGTGGACCGAGAAAATGTATGAATGTGAAAGGGGGACATAGCGGACCCAGAAAATGTATGAATGTGAAAGGGGGACATAGCGGACCTAGAAAATGTATGGAGCTGAAAAGGGAACATAGCGGACCCAGAAAATGTATGGATGTGGAAGGAGACATAGTGGACCGAGAAAATGTATGAATGTGAAAGGGGGACATAGCGGACCCAGAAAATGTATGAATGTGAAAGGGGGACATAGCGGACCCAGAAAATGTATGAATGTGAAAGGGGGACATAGCGGACCGAGAAAATGTATGAATGTGAAAGGGGGACATAGCGGACCCAGAAAATGTATGAATGTGAAAGGGGGACATAGCGGACCCAGAAAATGTATGAATGTGAAAAGGGGACATAACGGACCCAGAAAATGTATGGATGTGAAAAGGGGACATAGCGGACCCAGAAAATGTATGGACCTGAAAAGGGAACATAGCGGATCAAGAAAATGTATGGACGTGAAAAGGGGACACAGCAGACCCAGAAAATGTATGGATGTGAAAAGGGGACACAGCAGACCCAGAAAATGTATGGATGTGAAAAGGGGACATAGCGGATCCAGAAAATGTATGGACCTGAAAAGGGAACATAACGGACCCAGAAAATGTAAGGACCTGAAAAGGGGACATAGCGGACCCAGAAAATGTATGGACGTGAAAAGGGGACATAGCGGACCCAGAAAATGTATGGACCTGAAAAGGGGACATAGCGGACCCAGAAAATGTATGGACGTGAAAAGGGGACACAGCGGATCCAGAAAATGTACGGACGTGAAAAGGGGACATAGCAGACCCAGAAAATGTATGGATGTGAAAAGGGGACATAACGGACCCAGAAAATGTATGGATGTGAAAAGGGGACACAGCGGACTCAGAAAATGTATGGACCTGAAAAGGGGACATAACGGACCCAGAAAATGTATGGACGTGAAAAGGGGACATAGCGGACCCAGAAAATGTATGGACCTGAAAAGGGGACACAGCGGATCCAGAAAATGTATGGATGTGAAAAGGGGACATAGCGGACCCAGAAAATGTATGGATGTGAAAAGGGGACACAGCGGACTCAGAAAATGTATGGACCTGAAAAGGGGACATAACGGACCCAGAAAATGTATGGACGTGAAAAGGGGACATAGCGGACCCAGAAAATGTATGGATGTGAAAAGGGGACACAGCGGACTCAGAAAATGTATGGACCTGAAAAGGGGACATAGTGGACCCAGAAAATGTATGGAGCTGAAAAGGGAACATAGCGGACCCAGAAAATGTATGGATGTGGAAGGAGACATAGTGGACCGAGAAAATGTATGAATGTGAAAGGGGGACATAGCGGACCCAGAAAATGTATGAATGTGAAAGGGGGACATAGCGGACCCAGAAAATGTATGAATGTGAAAGGGGGACATAGCGGACCCAGAAAATGTATGAACCTGAAAAGGGGACACAGCGGATCCAGAAAATGTACGGACGTGAAAAGGGGACATAGCGGACCCAGAAAATGTATGGATGTGAAAAGGGGACATAACGGACCCAGAAAATGTATGGACGTGAAAAGGGGACATAGCGGACCCAGAAAACGTATGGACCTGAAAAGGGAACATAGCGGACCCAGAAAATGTATGACTGTGAAAGGGGGACATAGCGGACCCAGAAAATGTATGAATGTGAAAGGGGGACATAGCGGACCCAGAAAATGTATGAATGTGAAAGGGGGACATAGCGGACCCAGAAAATGTATGAATGTGAAAAGGGGACACAGCGGACTCAGAAAATGTATGGACGTGAAAAGGGAACATAGCGGACCCAGAAAATGTATGGATGTGAAAAGGGGACACAGCGGACCCAGAAAATGTATGAATGTGAAAAGGGGACATAACGGACCCAGAAAATGTATGGATGTGAAAAGGGGACATAGTGGACCCAGAAAATGTATGGAGCTGAAAAGGGAACATAGCGGACCCAGAAAATGTATGAATGTGAAAAGGGGACACAGCGGACTCAGAAAATGTATGGACGTGAAAAGGGAACATAGCGGACCCAGAAAATGTATGGATGTGAAAAGGGGACATAGTGGACCCAGAAAATGTATGGAGCTGAAAAGGGAACATAGCGGACCCAGAAAATGTATGAATGTGAAAAGGGGACACAGCGGACTCAGAAATTGTATGGACGTGAAAAGGGAACATAGCGGACCCAGAAAATGTATGTACGTGAAAAGGGGACACAGCAGACCCAGAAAATGTATGAATGTGAAAAGGGGACATAGTGGACCCAGAAAATGTATGGATGTGAAAAGGGA
The DNA here is from genome assembly GCF_032444005.1 of Ranitomeya imitator. Lineage (NCBI taxonomy): Eukaryota > Metazoa > Chordata > Amphibia > Anura > Dendrobatidae > Ranitomeya > Ranitomeya imitator. The sequence continues at coordinate 5,705,008 of NC_091283.1, read as the reverse complement.
ACATAGCGGACCGAGAAAATGTATGGATGTGAAAAGGGGACATAGTGGACCCAGAAAATGTATGGAGCTGAAAAGGGAACATAGCGGACCCAGAAAATGTATGAATGTGAAAAGGGGACACAGCGGACTCAGAAATTGTATGGACGTGAAAAGGGAACATAGCGGACCCAGAAAATGTATGGACGTGAAAAGGGGACACAGCAGACCCAGAAAATGTATGAATGTGAAAAGGGAACATAGCGGACCCAGAAAATGTATGTACGTGAAAAGGGGACACAGCGGACTCAGAAAATGTAAGGACCTGAAAAGGGGACATAGCGGACCCAGAAAATGTATGGACCTGAAAAGGGAACATAGCGGACCCAGAAAATGTATGAATGTGAAAGGGGGACATAGCGGACCCAGAAAATGTATGAATGTGAAAGGGGGACATAGCGGACCCAGAAAATGTATGAATGTGAAAGGGGGACATAGCGGACCCAGAAAATGTATGAATGTGAAAAGGGGACACAGCGGACTCAGAAAATGTATGGACGTGAAAAGGGAACATAGCGGACCCAGAAAATGTATGGATGTGAAAAGGGGACACAGCGGATCCAGAAAATGTATGAATGTGAAAAGGGGACATAACGGACCCAGAAAATGTATGGATGTGAAAAGGGGACATAGTGGACCCAGAAAATGTATGGAGCTGAAAAGGGAACATAGCGGACCCAGAAAATGTATGAATGTGAAAAGGGGACACAGCGGACTCAGAAAATGTATGGACGTGAAAAGGGAACATAGCGGACCCAGAAAATGTATGGATGTGAAAAGGGGACATAGTGGACCCAGAAAATGTATGGAGCTGAAAAGGGAACATAGCGGACCCAGAAAATGTATGAATGTGAAAAGGGGACACAGCGGACTCAGAAATTGTATGGACGTGAAAAGGGAACATAGCGGACCCAGAAAATGTATGTACGTGAAAAGGGGACACAGCAGACCCAGAAAATGTATGAATGTGAAAAGGGGACATAGTGGACCCAGAAAATGTATGGATGTGAAAAGGGAACATAGCGGACCGAGAAAAAGTATGGATGTGAAAAGGGGACATAGTGGACCCAGAAAATGTATGGAGCTGAAAAGGGAACATAGCGGACCCAGAAAATGTATGAATGTGAAAAGGGGACACAGCGGACTCAGAAATTGTATGGACGTGAAAAGGGAACATAGCGGACCCAGAAAATGTATGGACGTGAAAAGGGGACACAGCAGACCCAGAAAATGTATGAATGTGAAAAGGGAACATAGCGGACCCAGAAAATGTATGTACGTGAAAAGGGGACACAGCAGACCCAGAAAATGTATGAATGTGAAAAGGGGACATAGTGGACCCAGAAAATGTATGGATGTGAAAAGGGAACATAGCGGACCGAGAAAATGTATGGATGTGAAAAGGGGACACAGCGGACCCAGAAAATGTATGGACGTGAAAAGGGAACATAGCGGACCCAGAAAATGTATGGACGTGAAAAGGGGACACAGCAGACCCAGAAAATGTATGAATGTGAAAAGGGGACATAGTGGACCCAGAAAATGTATGTATGTGAAAAGGGGACACAGCAGACCCAGAAAATGTATGGAGCTGAAAAGGGAACATAGCGGACCCAGAAAATGTATGGACGTGAAAAGGGGACATAGCGGACCCAGAAAATGTATGGACGTGAAAAGGGGACATAACGGACCTCTGCTGCATGTACACAGCCATGTACAAAGGGAAAGTCCGGAGCTGACGCTCATCCATACTGCACTTCGGTGATTTACGCAAACAAGGGATATTCTGTTTTTTTTTTTTTCATTTTTTTATTAATAATATTAATAATAATAATATTAGATGCACAAGAAAAACAAGGAAGAAAAAATAATATCATATAAATCTATATAATATGTTTCTGTGGTAATAAAGTTTCAACAAACAAATATGTATCAAGTGAAGAATAATGTTTTGTCAAAACATTAAAGAGAATCTGTCAGCAGATATTATCCCCAAACTAGTTACATGTGAATGTAGCTGTTAGAATGACAAGTCCGGCAATCCCTGCACATGGCCGCTCCGCTCCTGCATTACTGAGAAATCAGCTCTTGAACTGATATGCACATACAGCTGAAGTGCTATGGTAGATCAGAAGCCTTCGTCACTCCAGCTCTATCTCCTGCCCTGTGCCACCTCCTCCTGCTTCACTGATGGCTCCTTTGCCTGCAGTAACCAATAGGGTGTTAGTTAAGCAGGAGGAGGTGGCGCTGGGCAGTGAATAGAGCTGAAATGACGGAGGCTTCAGATCTACCATAGCTCTTCAGAAATTTACATATCAAGTAAATTGTCAATTTTTCAGTAATGGAGGAATGGGTCAACCACATAAAATGATATAATTATCTATTTATCTATTACATATCTATCATGTATCCATTATCTATTATCTATCTATTATCTATCTATCATTCATCTATTCTCTATTATCTATCATCTATCTATCAATTAAATTCAATTCAAATGAGCTTTATTGGCAGGACTAAGAACATGTCAGCATTGCCAAAGCATATGGTAAAAATAGGGGGATAGGGGGTGGGGTAGGGAGGCATATAGAGGTCCAGGGTATATCAGGCTCCTTTTAGAGGATAGGGGACATGTCTATGGTGGGGTATAGGAGTCCATGACATATCGGGATCTATCTATCTATTATCTCTATTATCTCTCTATTATCTGTTATCTATTATCTCTCTATTATCTGTTATCTATTATCTCTCTATTATCTGTTTATCTATCATCTCTGTATCTATCTCTCTATTATCTATGTACAGTCATGGCCAAAAGTATTGATACCCCTTCAATTCTGTCAGATAATACTCAGTTTCTTCCTGAAAATGATTGCAAACACAAATTATTTGGTATTATTATCTTCATTTAATTTGTCTTAAATGAAAAAACACAAAAGAGAATGAAGCAAAAAGCAAAACATTGATCATTTCACACAAAACTCCAAAAATCGGCCAGACAAAAGTATTGGCACCCTCAGCCTAATACTTGGTTGCACAACCTTTAGCCAAAATAACTGCGACCAACCGCTTCCGGTAACCATCAATGAGTTTCTTACAATGCTCTGTTGGAATTTTAGGCCATTCTTCTTTGGCGAACTGCTCCAGGTCCCTGATATTTGAAGGCGCCTTCTCCAAACTGCCATTTTTAGATCTCTCCACAGGTGTTCTATGGGATTCAGGTCTGGACTCATTGCTGCCCACCTTAGAAGTCTCCAGTGCTTTCTCTCAAACCATTTTCTAGTGCTTTTTGAAGTGTGTTTTGGGTCATTGTCCTGCTGGAAGACCCATGACCTCTGAGGGAGACCCAGCTTTCTCACACTGGGCCCTACATTATGCTGCAAAATGTGCTGGTAGTCTTCAGACTTCATAATGCCATGCACACGGTCAAGCAGTCCAGTGCCAGAGGCAGCAAAGCACCCCCAAAACATCAGGGAACTTCCGCCATGTTTGACTGTAGGGACCGTGTTCTTTTCTTTGTGTAACACCCCTTTAGGGCTACCACGGTACACTGGGTGTTATGGGGGGTCTCACCGCTCCAGGGCGCAGTGCCTCCACCCGAATCTTGATTGGAGCTCTCTCTCTGGGACTGCAGAAGGACTATTATCTTCTGCCAGGGGCTGATTCGGGAAACCCCTGCCACTCTCAGTACACACTCACAGGGATCAGGAGTAAAGCAGTTTAACAGGTTTATTGCTATGCAGCATAAATTAGATGGATTTAAAAGAATAACATGAAATACAAATAACTGTGCTCTGTCAAGGTCATATACACATCTCACTCTAATTCTACTTCAACCCTGCGAGTATAACGTAGTAGGGTTTTTTGTTTGTTTCTTCTAGTTTAACTCAGTCCAAACGTTGGGGCCCAGTTGCCGCGGATGCAGGCGCACAAATTAAAACAGTTGGTGCACTTAGACGAATATAACTGGCAATAGTCTGGGCTGTAATGTACTCACTGTAAATAACGCTGGTAGGACCACAAGTCTCAGAAAGTCACTCACGGCACGTCTCTAACGGTCGGATGGTTCTCTGGACCCCAGCTGGGGGCGGCCGGATTCAGTCCTTTATACGGTGGGAGTGCAGGCAGAAATCTCCAAGTTCTTGATGCAACCTGCTCCAGAGGGTAACACAAAGTCGCACTCTCTCCAGCAACACGAGTATATCCGGGAGGACAGCAACCCTGCAGCATGGGGCCAGGCAAGTCCCCCGTGCTCCGTCTCTCCCAACAAGATACCACGCTCTTTTCTTCCTGTGTCTTCTTAGTTTCACTTTCTCCCCAGCTCCTGCCTCCAAGTCCCTCCTCCTCCAATCCAAGCTGTGTCATCTGACTCAAACAAGGATCCCTGGGAATTGTAGTCCAGGGGTCCTTGGGAATTGTAGTCCACTGCAGCTCAGAGGAAAATCTGCTAATGTCTGTAGGTCCTGGTATAACAGCAGCTGCAAAGCTCTTCTTAGTGTCTGTAAATCCCAGTATACCAGTAGCTGCCCTAACAGTTCCCAGTGCAGGTGTTACACTCTCCCCCTGGTGAGTCATTGAAAGTGTTCCATCACGACATGAGGACTCACCACCTGAAACATGAATGGGGGTTAAAGCATCCTGACTAACACCAAATTTACATACACGCAAACCACCTCCTGGACACATAGGAGATACTGGGAAATAAGGCCAAACAGATGTTGAATTAAAGTGTATCAGCCGGGGGACCTCAGTGGTATGTCCCATTCTATCATAGGTCAGCATCATGGGTGGCCTAGTGTCCCGTTTGGGACGAGTGTGTACTGAGGGTGCCCCCTCCTCAGCTCCCGACTCTTGTCGGTCAAGAACGGGCTCCTCCAGGTGGATCTCTTCATTTAATAAATGTCCCTCTTCTGAACTCTCCCCCAATGGTGGGCAGAGCGCACTCGCCTCCTGACGAATGTCCTTTTTTTGTGCTTCCACGTCAGAAGTCTGGTTTTCAGGGCCCCCCCCTATGGGGCATGGGTCCTCAGTCCACCTGTAGCTCCATTGACCTTCAGATCCCCATTCATCCCCAGACTCGCTGTCACTTCCTCCTGAAGCAACTCCAGGCTGGGGTGGTTGTTGACACCTACGACTTCTCCTATTGCATGGAAGGTTTGTATGACCTCCTTGGGTTGGCAATGGCGGTAACAGGATGTTTTTTCCCACAGGCAACAAATGGTGTCGATGATTTTGGTGTTGATGGTTTTGACAGCTCCACTCCCTTTCTCGGGCTTCACTCTGTAGGCCGGGACACCAGGCAGCTTCTCCATCACCACATAAGGGTCAGTACACCACCGATCAGCAAGCTTATGCTTCCCAGGAAGACCTAGAAGTTGGATAAGAACTCTATCTCCAGGCAGTAAAACTTGTTCCCGAACTCTACAGTCGTAGCGAGTCTTATTGCGCTTCCCTGACCGACCAGAGGCCTGCTCTGCCAATCTGTATGCTTTTTCCAAATCTTCTTTTAGCTGAGACACATATTTTAAATAGGTCTTCCCATTAGAATTTTCAAAGGATGTCCCAAAACTAATATCCACTGGTAGCCGAGCTTTTCTTCCAAACATGAGAAAATAGGGCGAGTATCCCGTTGACTCATTTGTGGTGCAATTGTAGGCATGAACCAACTGACTCACATGCCTGCTCCATTGTCCCTTCTTCCTGGGATCCAAAGTGCCTAACATGTTCAGAAGGGTACGGTTGAACCTCTCAGGTTGAGGGTCCCCTTGGGGGTGATACGGGGTGGTTCTGGATTTCTTGATCCCACAGATAGCGCATAGCTCCTTGATTAGTCTACTTTCGAAATCTCTTCCTTGATCGGTATGGATGCGGGCAGGCAGCCCATAATGCACGAAGAACTTTTCCCATAGTGTTTTTGCTACAGTAGTTGCCCTTTGATCTTTGGTGGGGTAGGCTTGGGCATATCGGGTGAAATGGTCAGTGACCACTAACACATTACTGACATTGCTTTCATCAGGCTCGATGGAGAGGAAATCAATGCACACTAGCTCAAGTGGGCCATCACTGGTAATGTTCACAAGGGGAGCTGTTCTCAAAGGCAAGGTTTTTCTCAACACACATCGGGAGCATGATTTGCAGTAGTCTTCAATATCCGCTTCCATCCGAGGCCAGTAAAATCGGTCAGCCACAAGACTCGTGGTCTTTTCGATGCCAAGATGTCCATGGTCATCATGCAGGGACTTCATGACCATCCTCCGGAATCGGGTGGGTAACACCAGCTGTCGGTGGACTCCTTCCTTCTGGCGCTTTGCCTCCCGGTATAGTAGTGTCCATTTCTTACTACCAGAGACTCTAGCTGCCGTGTCAGCAGGACAGATTCCTCTGTTCGTAATGCATTCTTTTTGGGCCTCCAGCCCCTCTTAACCCACCATCGGACCACCCCCACTGATCGATCCTCCTGCTGCGCCTTTTGGACTTGATTACGAGTCAGTTGAGGGAGAAAGTCTGGGGTTACATTTGTCACTTGGCAGTACAACAACGGGAGCGCTTCACTGGATACTCCTAGGAATTCATCACAACCCTGCATAGGGAGAGCATTAGTTTGATGTCTATGGCACAGAGTCTTCAACTCAGGGGCAGGGACCTCTATCCATCCCCCTCCTTCTTCATTTAAGGGTTCCCTAGGCAGGCGAGAGAGTGTGTCTGCATCGATGTTACTGATCCCCGGTCGATATTTTAAGCTGAAATCGTACAAAGAGAGTGCAGCAAGCCACCGGTACCCCGTGGCATCCAGTTTTGCCGTGGTTCTCACGTAGGTTAATGGATTGTTGTCGGTATGAACCACAAAGGGTACCCCATAGAGGTAGTCATGCAGCGTGTCCACTACAGCCCATTTCAAGGCCAGAAACTCCAGTTTGTGGGCTGGGTAGTTGCGTTCACTGGGAGTCAATCCTCGACTAATGTAGTAGACGGGATGCAGACAGCCTTCATGGTCTTGATAAAGAATCCCTCCTAGCCCATCAAGAGAAGCATCTACATGTAACACATATGGTTTGCTGGGGTCTGCATAGGCCAACACTGGGGTTTGGGTCAAGCATGACTTCAATTTCTCGAATGCCTCATCGCATGCCGGTGTTCATCTATCCCCAAAAAGTTCGTTAACTTTGAAGTAGACCTTCTTTCCTGACCTTGAGGAATGGACTGTCCTCCCGGAAGGGGGATACCCCTGAGTAAGGGCAGTTAATGGCTTCGCAATCCGAGAGTACTGCGGTACAAATCTTCGGTAGTATCAGCAAAATCCTAAAAAGGACCTAAGCTCCTTCAGTTTGGTGGGTTTTGGCCAGTTTACAACAGCCTCCACTTTGGCGGGGTCGGTGGAAATTCCTTCTCTGCTGACTATGTGCCCCACATATTTCACAGTCGTCAGGCAAATCCGGCACTTATCAAGGGACAACTTCAACCCAGCCTCCTTCAACCGATCCAGCACCTTGAACAACCGCTGGTTGTGTTCTTCCAGAGTCTTCCCAAAAACAATTAGATCATCGAGATAAACCAGGACCTCACGTAAGTTCATGTCCCCCACTACTTTGTCCATACATCTCTGAAAAGTGGCCGGAGCACCTGTCAGTCCTTGAGGCAGTCTCTGAAACTCGAAGAACCCAATGGGGCAGATAAAAGCAGTCTTCTCTTGATCTTCTTTTGACATGGGTATCTGATAGTAGCCACTCCGGAGATCTAACACAGAAAACCATTGGCTCCCTTGCAAGCAATCCAAAGCTTCATCGATTCTGGGCACAGTGTACTGGTCGGGGATCGTACGCTTATTCAAGGTTCGATAATCCACACACATCCGAATAGCTCCATTTTTCTTTCGAGCTATCACAATGGGGGAAGCATAAGGGCTACTAGATTCTATGATGACTCCTGTGTCTAACATACCGCGTAGATGCTGCCTGACATCTTCGATATCTGCTGGAGCCAATCTTCGGGACCTCTCTCGAAAAGGCTTTTGATCCTTCAACCGAATGCGATGCTCCACTCCATGAGGGAGGCCCATGTCCCATTCACCTAGAGAAAAAACTGCACCTCGCATCATCAGGCCATCAATGACCAACCCCCTCTCTTCTCCTTTTAGCTCGCTTCCTTCAAAACAAGGGTCAAAGCTTTCAGGCCGTAGTTCCCTCTTCTCCTCCTTCGTTCTCACATAGGCCTCCAGGCAGACTGGGTGGATGGATAGGGTCTGCGAGTAATTTTCTCCCCCAACTTCCCGACACCACTGAGCTAACGTACGGAAGATGTTGGCATTTGTTCCCACTATGACAGGTGTTTGTCTCTCATCTGCCTCGGCCTCTGGGCAGATTAACGCTATGATGGGTATCTCTTTATCCACTCCAACAACAGTCTCTGAGAATCGTAGCGTCACGGACACGTATCCTCTGTAGGGGTAGCTGTGCTCACTCAGTCCCCACACCACGAGTCCAGACAACGGTTTCAGAGGCACTTTGGATAACTATCTCTTATACCATCCTTCAAAGATGATAGATACTTGAGACCCGCTATCCAGTAATACTGTGCAAGGTTGACCATTGATATATGCGGGGACATGTGGGGATGGTCCCACTAAACCTTCAGGCATGGTTTTCGATGATGCACAATTGGATGGGGCGGTAGAGTAGGTCCTAGTTGCTGATGGGGGCTCAGTATGGGGTTCTACTGGCCCCCTTTCCCGTTTCCCGACTGCCTCTGAGGGTGATGGGGAAGCTGTGAAGAGTTCTTTGAGCTCCACCTCTTTGGACACTGACGAGCTATATGGCCTGGACTCCCACAGACGAAGCACCCTTCTGGTTTCCTACTCTCCACTCTACCGAGATCTTCTTTCTCTCTTCCTGAAACCAGTGTTTTCTGCTCGGCTACCTCCGCAACACTTTGAAGTCGCTGTATTGTCTTGGCCTGAGCACTTAACAGTTGTATAATCTGCTCCCCCTGTTTCTCGATGACTTTCAACAGTTCTATGTGTCGGCATTCGGCTTCTGGCTTCAAGGCAACAGTAGTCACCCGAGGGGATGCCTTCTCTCTTGCGGCCAAAATAACCTCCTCCTTCCGAACTTCCTTAAGCAACTCATGAAAAGATCCAGGAATCTTCTCTCTATCACAAGACCTCATCCGCTGGGCAATTGGATCATGAGTGAGAGCTCCTCTGAGTACTTGTTCCAGGCGACACTGATCAACTTCTTGAGGGCTGATGCCACCTTTAGCTACTATTCTATGAACCAGCTTATCTAGTCGGTATAAATAGTCGGACATCTTCTCATCTGGCTGTTGGTAGGTGGTACGGAGTTTAAAGAGTAGATCAGTAGCATCTTCAGGGGATCCAAAAGCATCTTCTAAAGCATTCATATAATCTTGATAAGTTGCCAGAGGCTTGCTCCGCCAAGCAGCCTGCACTACCTCCATAGCAGTACCCTTCAAGCTCTCTACTATTCTCTGCCTCTTTACAGCATCAGTGCACTGCCACTCTTCTAGGCACTGTAAAGTGACATCCCTCCAAGTATCATATCCTTCTTCTCCAGTAGGGGTGGGGAGGGCACCCGAGAAAATTCTTAGACGACGGTAGTTCCCTTCTGGCTGCATCTTGGCAAACTGACTGACTAACTTTTCCAAAGCTGTCATAAGCACATCAGCAGGGGCCGCTGTCTCTTCAGGACGGAATCTAGGTGGAGTAGAAGGTGGATATATACTAGTCTTTCTAGGCTGAGGGGTTGATTCCTGTTGCCGGGTCTCAACTTCGGACTCAGTAGGCCAAGTGATCTGCCATTGTCGACCATACTCTGAAGACACAACTACCATAGAGGGGAAGTATTCTTTCCTCAAGATCTGCCCGGTTGAAATCAGGGCTGTGGGTAACTGTCCCCCCTTTTCCTTCCGGCGATCAACCACTTTAGGGTGGGCAAGTTCAGTGAGTCGGTTAACTATTTCCAGTATCTCTTCATCAGACGCATCACAGAGCTCACCACTCACTGCAAAGCTTTGTTTGGCGGGAACATCCATCTCTTCACACTATAAATACACTTCTTGTTCTGTTAAAGTCTCCATAGTAAATACTCCTGTGTTACTTCTAGATCTCAGCAGTGCCTCCACTGTAACACCCCTTTAGGGCTACCACGGTACACTGGGTGTTATGGGGGGTCTCACCTCTCCAGGGCGCAGTGCCTCCACCCGAATCTTGATTGGAGTTCTCTCTCTGGGACTGCAGAAGGGCTATTATCTTCTGCCAGGGGCTGATTCGGGAAACCCCTGCCACTCTCAGTACACACTCACAGGGATCAGGAGTAAAACAGTTTAACAGGTTTATTGCTATGCAGCATAAATTAGATGGATTTAAAAGAATAACATGAAATACAAATAACTGTGCTCTGTCAAGGTCATATACACATCTCACTCTAATTCTACTTCAACCCTGCAAGTATAACGTAGTAGGGTTTTTTGTTTGTTTCTTCTAGTTTAACTCAGTCCAAACGTTGGGGCCCAGTTGCCGCGGATGCAGGCGCGCAAATTAAAACAGTTGGTGCACTTAGACGAATATAACTGGCAATAGTCTGAGCTGTAATGTACTCACTGTAAATGACGCTGGTAGGACCACAAGTCTCAGAAAGTCACTCACGGCACGTCTCTAACGGTCGGATGGTTCTCTGGATACCAGCTGGGGGCGGCCGGATTCAGTCCTTTATACGGTGGGAGTGCAGGCAGAAATCTCCAAGTTTTTGATGCAACTTGCTCCAGAGGGTAACACAAAGTCGCACTCTCTCCAGCAACACGAGTATATCCGGGAGGACAGCAACCCTGCAGCATGGGGCCAGGCAAGTCCCCCGTGCTCCGTCTCTCCCAACAAGATACCACGCTCTTTTCTTCCTGTGTCTTCTTAGTTTCACTTTCTCCCCAGCTCCTGCCTCCAAGTCCCTCCTCCTCCAATCCAAGCTGTGTCATCTGACTCAAACAATGATCCCTGGGAATTGTAGTCCAGGGGTCCTTGGGAATTGTAGTCCACTGCAGCTCAGAGGAAAATCTGCTAATGTCTGTAGGTCCTGGTATAACAGCAGCTGCAAAGCTCTTCTTAGTGTCTGTAAATCCCAGTATACCAGTAGCTGCCCTAACAGTTCCCAGTGCAGGTGTTACACTTGAATGCCTCTTTTTTCTCCTGTAAACTCTATGTTGATGCCTTTGCCCAAAAAGATCTACTTTTGTCTCATCGACCAGAGAACATTCTTCCAAAACGATTTAGGCTTTTTCAGGTAAGTTTGGCAAACTCCAGCCTGGCTTTTTTATGTCTCGGGGTAAGAAGTGGGGTCTTCCTGGGTCTCCTACCATACAGTCCCTTTTCATTCAGACGCCGACGGATAGTACGGGTTGACACTGTTGTACCCTCGGACTGCAGGGCAGCTTGAACTTGTTTGGATGTTAGTCGAGGTTCTTTATCCAACATCCGCACAATCTTGCGTTGAAATCTCTTGTCAATTTTTCTTTTCCGTCCACATCTAGGGAGGTTAGCCACAGTGCCATGGGCTTTACACTTCTTGATGACACTGCGCACGGTAGACACAGGAACATTCAGGTCTTTGGAGATGGACTTGTAGCCTTGAGATTGCTCATGCTTCCTCGCAATTTGGTTTCTCAAGTCCTCAGACAGTTCTTTGGTCTTCTTTCTTTTCTCCATGCTCAATGTGGTCACACAAGGACACAGGACAGAGGTTGAGTCAACTTTAATCCATGTCACCTGGCTGCAAGTGTGATTTAGTTATTGCCAACACCTGTTAGGGGCCACAGGTAAGTTACAGGTGCTGTTAATTACACAAATTACAGAAGCATCACATGATTTTTCCAACAGCGCCAATACTTTTGTCCACCCCCTTTTTATGTTTGGTGTGGAATTATATCCAATTTGGCTTTAGGACAATTCTTTTTGTGTTTTTTTCATTTAAGACAAATTAAATGAAGATAATAACAAATAATTTGTGCTTGCAATCATTTTCAGGAAGAAACAAAATTATATGACAGAATTGCAGGGGTGTCAATACTTTTGGCCATGACTGTTATCTATTATCTGTTTATCTATCTGTCTATCTATCTATTACCTATCTATCTAGTATATATTATCTATCTATTATCTATCTATTATCTATCTATCTGAAAAATAGAAAAGATGGAGGCAGCGCACCGCTTGTGGTGATAAACAGCTATTTAATCAGCCCAGAAAGCGACGTTTCGGTCCCAACAGGAACCTTTCTCAAGCAGTGAACATGTGAAAGCGCCAGGTACCGTATATACTCGAGTATAAGCCGAGCTTTTCAGCCCATTTTTTTGGGCTGAAAGTCCCCCTCTCGGCTTATACTCGAGTCATATACCCGGGTGTCAGCAGGTGAGGGTGAGCGGGGGCCGTGTAATCATACTTACCTGCTGCGGCGCGGTCCCTGCAGTCCCTGGCTTCTCCGGCGCTGCAGATTCTTCCTGTACTGAGCGGTCACATGGCACCGCTCATTACAGAAATGAATAGGCAGCTCCACCCCCATAGGGGAGGAGCCGCATATTCATTTCTGTAATGATCGGTGCCATGTGACCGCTCAATTACAGGAAGAAGCTGCAGCGCCGGAGAAGCCAGGGACTGCAGGGACCGCGCCGCAGCAGGTAAGGGGAGCGCAGCGCTATAATTACCTGCTCCTCGCTCCGGCTCCGTCTGCAGTGTCCTCTAGCAGTGGCGCTCAGGTTAGAGGGCGCTGTGACGTAGTCAGTGCGCGCCCTCTGCTGAGCGTCAGTGCTGGAGACGGAGCCGCAGAGGAGCAGGTAATTATTGAAAGCGCCGGCGTCCTGAGAAGAGAGGTGAGTATGTGATTTTTTTTTTTTTTATGGCAGCACCAGCAGCATTAAAAGGAGCACCTATGGGGCCATAAAGGTGCAGAGCATATATGGGGCACAGCATTATAAGGAGCACCTATGGGGCCATAAAGGTGCAGAGCATATATGGGGTACAGCATTATAAGGAGCACCTATGGGGCCATAAAGGTGCAGAGCATATATGGGGCACAGCATTATAAGGAGCACCTATGGGGCCATAAAGGTGCAGAGCATATAAGGGGCACAGCATTATAAGGAGCATTTATGGGGCCATAAAGGTGCAGAGCATATAAGGGGTACAGCATTATAAGGAGCATTTATGGGGCCATAAAGGTGCAGAGCATATATGGGGCACAGCATTATAAGGAGCATCTATGGGGCCATAAAGGTGCAGAGCATATAAGGGGTACAGCATTATAAGGAGCATTTATGGGGCCATAAAGGTGCAGAGCATATATGGGGCACAGCATTATAAGGAGCATTTATGGGGCCATAAAGGTGCAGAGCATATAAGGGGAACAGCATTATAAGGAGCATCTATGGGGCCATAAAGGTGCAGAGCATATATGGGGCACAGCATTATAAGGAGCATCTATGGGGCCATAAAGGTGCAGAGCATATATGGGGCACAGCATTATAAGGAGCACCTATGGGGCCATAAAGGTGCAGAGCATATATGGGGCACAGCATTATAAGGAGCACCTATGGGGCCATAAAGGTGCAGAGCATATATGGGGCACAGCATTATAAGGAGCATCTATGGGGCCATAAAGGTGCAGAGCATATAAGGGGCACAGCATTATAAGGAGCACCTATGGGGCCATAAAGGTGCAGAGCATATAAGGGGTACAGCATTATAAGGAGCACCTATGGGGCCATAAAGGTGCAGAGCATATAAGGGGCACAGCATTATAAGGAGCACCTATGGGGCCATAAAGGTGCAGAGCATATAAGGGGCACAGCATTATAAGGAGCATCTATGGGGCCATAAAGGTGCAGAGCATATAAGGGGCACAGCATTATAAGGAGCATCTATGGGGCCATAAAGGTGCAGAGCATATATGGGGCACAGCATTATAAGGAGCACCTATGGGGCCATAAAGGTGCAGAGCATATAAGGGGCACAGCATTATAAGGAGCACCTATGGGGCCATAAAGGTGCAGAGCATATATGGCACAGCATTATAAGGAGCACCTATGGGGCCATAAAGGTGCAGAGCATATATGGGACACAGCATTATAAGGAGCACCTATGGGGCCATAAAGGTGCAGAGCATATATGGGGCACAGCATTATAAGGAGCATCGATGGGGCCATAAAGGTGCAGAGCATATAAGGGGCACAGCATTATAAGGAGCACCTATGGGGCCATAATCAAAGGTGCAGAGCATATAAGGGGCACATCATTATAAGGAGCACCTATGGGGCCATAAAGGTGCAGAGCATATAAGGGGCACAGCATTATAAGGAGCACCTATGGGGCCATAAAGGTGCAGAGCATATAAGGGGCACAGCATTATAAGGAGCACCTATGGGGCCATAATCAAAGGTGCAGAGCATATAAGGGGCACATCATTATAAGGAGCACCTATGGGGCCATAAAGGTGCAGAGCATATATGGGGCACAGCATTATAAGGAGCACCTATGGGGCCATAAAGGTGCAGAGCATATATGGGGCACAGCATTATAAGGAGCACCTATGGGGCCATAAAGGTGCAGAGCATATAAGGGGCACAGCATTATAAGGAGCACCTATGGGGCCATAAAGGTGCAGAGCATATATGGGGCACAGCATTATAAGGGGCATCTATGGGGCCATAAAGGTGCTGAGCATATATGGGGCACAGCATTATAAGGAGCATCTATGGGGCCATAAAGGTGCAGAGCATATATGGGGCACAGCATTATAAGGAGCACCTATGGGGCCATAAAGGTGCAGAGCATATATGGGGCACAGCATTATAAGGAGCATCTATGGGGCCATAAAGGTGCAGAGCATATAAGGGGCACAGCATTATAAGGAGCACCTATGGGGCCATAAAGGTGCAGAGCATATATGGGGCACAGCATTATAAGGAGCACCTATGGGGCCATAAAGGTGCAGAGCATATATGGGGCACAGCATTATAAGGAGCATCTATGGGGCCATAAAGGTGCAGAGCATATATGGGGCACAGCATTATAAGGAGCACCTATGGGGCCATAAAGGTGCAGAGCATATATGGGGCACAGCATTATAAGGAGCACCTATGGGGCCATAAAGGGGCAGAGCATATATGGGGCACAGCATTATAAGGAGCACCTATGGGGCCATAAAGGTGCAGAGCATATAAGGGGCACAGCATTATAAGGAGCACCTATGGGGCCATAAAGGTGCAGAGCATATATGGGGCACAGCATTATAAGGGGCATCTATGGGGCCATAAAGGTGCTGAGCATATATGGGGCACAGCATTATAAGGAGCATCTATGGGGCCATAAAGGTGCAGAGCATATATGGGGCACAGCATTATAAGGAGCACCTATGGGGCCATAAAGGTGCAGAGCATATATGGGGCACAGCATTATAAGGAGCACCTATGGGGCCATAAAGGTGCAGAGCATATAAGGGGCACAGCATTATAAGGAGCATCTATGGGGCCATAAAGGTGCAGAGCATATATGGGGCACAGCATTATAAGGAGCACCTATGGGGCCATAAAGGTGCAGAGCATATAAGGGGCACAGCATTATAAGGAGCACCTATGGGGCCATAAAGGTGCAGAGCATATAAGGGGCACAGCATTATAAGGAGCACCTATGGGGCCATAAAGGTGCAGAGCATATATGGCACAGCATTATAAGGAGCACCTATGGGGCCATAAAGGTGCAGAGCATATAAGGGGCACAGCATTATAAGGAGCATCTATGGGGCCATAAAGGTGCAGAGCATATATGGCACAGCATTATAAGGAGCACCTATGGGGCCATAAAGGTGCAGAGCATATATGGGGCACAGCATTATAAGGAGCACCTATGGGGCCATAAAGGTGCAGAGCATATAAGGGGCACAGCATTATAAGGAGCATCTATGGGGCCATAAAGGTGCAGAGCATATATGGGGCACAGCATTATAAGGAGCACCTATGGGGCCATAAAGGTGCAGAGCATATAAGGGGCACAGCATTATAAGGAGCACCTATGGGGCCATAAAGGTGCAGAGCATATAAGGGGCACAGCATTATAAGGAGCACCTATGGGGCCATAAAGGTGCAGAGCATAGAAGGGGCACAGCATTATAAGGAGCACCTATGGGGCCATAAAGGTGCAGAGCATATATGGGGCACAGCATTATAAGGAGCACCTATGGGGCCATAAAGGTGCAGAGCATATAAGGGGCACAGCATTATAAGGAGCACCTATGGGGCCATAAAGGTGCAGAGCATATAAGGGGCACAGCATTATAAGGAGCATCTATGGGGCCATAAAGGTGCAGAGCATATATGGCACAGCATTATAAGGAGCACCTATGGGGCCATAAAGGTGCAGAGCATATAAGGGGCACAGCATTATAAGGAGCATCTATGGGGCCATAAAGGTGCAGAGCATATAAGGGGCACAGCATTATAAGGAGCATCTATGGGGCCATAAAGGTGCAGAGCATATATGGCACAGCATTATAAGGAGCACCTATGGGGCCATAAAGGTGCAGAGCATATAAGGGGCACAGCATTATAAGGAGCATCTATGGGGCCATAAAGGTGCAGAGCATATAAGGGGCACAGCATTATAAGGAGCACCTATGGGGCCATAAAGGTGCAGAGCATATAAGGGGCACAGCATTATAAGGAGCATCTATGGGGCCATAAAGGTGCAGAGCATATATGGGGCACAGCATTATAAGGAGCACCTATGGGGCCATAAAGGTGCAGAGCATATATGGGGTACAGCATTATAAGGAGCACCTATGGGGCCATAAAGGTGCAGAGCATATATGGGGCACAGCATTATAAGGAGCACCTATGGGGCCATAAAGGTGCAGAGCATATAAGGGGCACAGCATTATAAGGAGCATTTATGGGGCCATAAAGGTGCAGAGCATATAAGGGGTACAGCATTATAAGGAGCATTTATGGGGCCATAAAGGTGCAGAGCATATATGGGGCACAGCATTATAAGGAGCATCTATGGGGCCATAAAGGTGCAGAGCATATAAGGGGTACAGCATTATAAGGAGCATTTATGGGGCCATAAAGGTGCAGAGCATATATGGGGCACAGCATTATAAGGAGCATTTATGGGGCCATAAAGGTGCAGAGCATATAAGGGGAACAGCATTATAAGGAGCATCTATGGGGCCATAAAGGTGCAGAGCATATATGGGGCACAGCATTATAAGGAGCATCTATGGGGCCATAAAGGTGCAGAGCATATATGGGGCACAGCATTATAAGGAGCACCTATGGGGCCATAAAGGTGCAGAGCATATATGGGGCACAGCATTATAAGGAGCACCTATGGGGCCATAAAGGTGCAGAGCATATATGGGGCACAGCATTATAAGGAGCATCTATGGGGCCATAAAGGTGCAGAGCATATAAGGGGCACAGCATTATAAGGAGCACCTATGGGGCCATAAAGGTGCAGAGCATATAAGGGGTACAGCATTATAAGGAGCACCTATGGGGCCATAAAGGTGCAGAGCATATAAGGGGCACAGCATTATAAGGAGCACCTATGGGGCCATAAAGGTGCAGAGCATATAAGGGGCACAGCATTATAAGGAGCATCTATGGGGCCATAAAGGTGCAGAGCATATAAGGGGCACAGCATTATAAGGAGCATCTATGGGGCCATAAAGGTGCAGAGCATATATGGGGCACAGCATTATAAGGAGCACCTATGGGGCCATAAAGGTGCAGAGCATATAAGGGGCACAGCATTATAAGGAGCACCTATGGGGCCATAAAGGTGCAGAGCATATATGGCACAGCATTATAAGGAGCACCTATGGGGCCATAAAGGTGCAGAGCATATATGGGACACAGCATTATAAGGAGCACCTATGGGGCCATAAAGGTGCAGAGCATATATGGGGCACAGCATTATAAGGAGCATCGATGGGGCCATAAAGGTGCAGAGCATATAAGGGGCACAGCATTATAAGGAGCACCTATGGGGCCATAATCAAAGGTGCAGAGCATATAAGGGGCACATCATTATAAGGAGCACCTATGGGGCCATAAAGGTGCAGAGCATATAAGGGGCACAGCATTATAAGGAGCACCTATGGGGCCATAAAGGTGCAGAGCATATAAGGGGCACAGCATTATAAGGAGCACCTATGGGGCCATAATCAAAGGTGCAGAGCATATAAGGGGCACATCATTATAAGGAGCACCTATGGGGCCATAAAGGTGCAGAGCATATATGGGGCACAGCATTATAAGGAGCACCTATGGGGCCATAAAGGTGCAGAGCATATATGGGGCACAGCATTATAAGGAGCACCTATGGGGCCATAAAGGTGCAGAGCATATAAGGGGCACAGCATTATAAGGAGCACCTATGGGGCCATAAAGGTGCAGAGCATATATGGGGCACAGCATTATAAGGGGCATCTATGGGGCCATAAAGGTGCTGAGCATATATGGGGCACAGCATTATAAGGAGCATCTATGGGGCCATAAAGGTGCAGAGCATATATGGGGCACAGCATTATAAGGAGCACCTATGGGGCCATAAAGGTGCAGAGCATATATGGGGCACAGCATTATAAGGAGCATCTATGGGGCCATAAAGGTGCAGAGCATATAAGGGGCACAGCATTATAAGGAGCACCTATGGGGCCATAAAGGTGCAGAGCATATATGGGGCACAGCATTATAAGGAGCACCTATGGGGCCATAAAGGTGCAGAGCATATATGGGGCACAGCATTATAAGGAGCATCTATGGGGCCATAAAGGTGCAGAGCATATATGGGGCACAGCATTATAAGGAGCACCTATGGGGCCATAAAGGTGCAGAGCATATATGGGGCACAGCATTATAAGGAGCACCTATGGGGCCATAAAGGGGCAGAGCATATATGGGGCACAGCATTATAAGGAGCACCTATGGGGCCATAAAGGTGCAGAGCATATAAGGGGCACAGCATTATAAGGAGCACCTATGGGGCCATAAAGGTGCAGAGCATATATGGGGCACAGCATTATAAGGGGCATCTATGGGGCCATAAAGGTGCTGAGCATATATGGGGCACAGCATTATAAGGAGCATCTATGGGGCCATAAAGGTGCAGAGCATATATGGGGCACAGCATTATAAGGAGCACCTATGGGGCCATAAAGGTGCAGAGCATATATGGGGCACAGCATTATAAGGAGCACCTATGGGGCCATAAAGGTGCAGAGCATATAAGGGGCACAGCATTATAAGGAGCATCTATGGGGCCATAAAGGTGCAGAGCATATATGGGGCACAGCATTATAAGGAGCACCTATGGGGCCATAAAGGTGCAGAGCATATAAGGGGCACAGCATTATAAGGAGCACCTATGGGGCCATAAAGGTGCAGAGCATATAAGGGGCACAGCATTATAAGGAGCACCTATGGGGCCATAAAGGTGCAGAGCATATATGGCACAGCATTATAAGGAGCACCTATGGGGCCATAAAGGTGCAGAGCATATAAGGGGCACAGCATTATAAGGAGCATCTATGGGGCCATAAAGGTGCAGAGCATATATGGCACAGCATTATAAGGAGCACCTATGGGGCCATAAAGGTGCAGAGCATATATGGGGCACAGCATTATAAGGAGCACCTATGGGGCCATAAAGGTGCAGAGCATATAAGGGGCACAGCATTATAAGGAGCATCTATGGGGCCATAAAGGTGCAGAGCATATATGGGGCACAGCATTATAAGGAGCACCTATGGGGCCATAAAGGTGCAGAGCATATAAGGGGCACAGCATTATAAGGAGCACCTATGGGGCCATAAAGGTGCAGAGCATATAAGGGGCACAGCATTATAAGGAGCACCTATGGGGCCATAAAGGTGCAGAGCATAGAAGGGGCACAGCATTATAAGGAGCACCTATGGGGCCATAAAGGTGCAGAGCATATATGGGGCACAGCATTATAAGGAGCACCTATGGGGCCATAAAGGTGCAGAGCATATAAGGGGCACAGCATTATAAGGAGCACCTATGGGGCCATAAAGGTGCAGAGCATATAAGGGGCACAGCATTATAAGGAGCATCTATGGGGCCATAAAGGTGCAGAGCATATATGGCACAGCATTATAAGGAGCACCTATGGGGCCATAAAGGTGCAGAGCATATAAGGGGCACAGCATTATAAGGAGCATCTATGGGGCCATAAAGGTGCAGAGCATATAAGGGGCACAGCATTATAAGGAGCACCTATGGGGCCATAAAGGTGCAGAGCATATATGGGGCACAGCATTATAAGGAGCACCTATGGGGCCATAAAGGTGCAGAGCATATAAGGGGCACAGCATTATAAGGAGCACCTATGGGGCCATAAAGGTGCAGAGCATATATGGGGCACAGCATTCTAAGGAGCACCTATGGGGCCATAAAGGTGCAGAGCATATAAGGGGCACAGCATTATAAGGGGCACCTATGGGGCCATAAAGGTGCAGAGCATATATGGGGCACAGCATTATAAGGGGCATCTATGGGGCCATAAAGGTGCTGAGCATATATGGGGCACAGCATTATAAGGAGCATCTATGGGGCCATAAAGGTGCAGAGCATATATGGGGCACAGCATTATAAGGAGCACCTATGGGGCCATAAAGGTGCAGAGCATATAAGGGGCACAGCATTCTAAGGAGCACCTATGGGGCCATAAAGGTGCAGAGCATATATGGGGCACAGCATTATAAGGAGCACCTATGGGGCCATAAAGGTGCAGAGCATATAAGGGGCACAGCATTATAAGGAGCACCTATGGGGCCATAAAGGTGCAGAGCATATAAGGGGCACAGCATTATAAGGAGCACCTATGGGGCCATAAAGGTGCAGAGCATATATGGGGCACAGCATTATAAGGAGCACCTATGGGGCCATAAAGGTGCAGAGCATATATGGCACAGCATTATAAGGAGCACCTATGGGGCCATAAAGGTGCAGAGCATATATGGGGCACAGCATTATAAGGAGCACCTGTGGGGCCATAAAGGTGCAGAGCATATAAGGGGCACAGCATTATAAGGAGCACCTATGGGGCCATAAAGGTGCAGAGCATATATGGGGCACAGCATTATAAGGAGCACCTATGGGGCCATAAAGGTGCAGAGCATATATGGGGCACAGCATTATAAGGAGCATCTATGGGGCCATAAAGGTGCAGAGCATATATGGCACAGCATTATAAGGAGCACCTATGGGGCCATAAAGGTGCAGAGCATATAAGGGGCACAGCATTATAAGGAGCATCTATGGGGCCATAAAGGTGCAGAGCATATATGGGGTACAGCATTATAAGGAGCACCTATGGGGCCATAAAGGTGCAGAGCATATATGGGGCACAGCATTATAAGGAGCACCTATGGGGCCATAAAGGTGCAGAGCATATACGGGGCACTGCATTATAAGGAGCATCTATGGGACCATAAAGGTGCAGAGCATATATGGGGCACTGCATTATAAGGAGCACCTATGGGGCCATAATCAAAGGTGCAGAGCATATATGGGGCACAGCATTATAAGGAGCACCTATGGGGCCATAAAGGTGCAGAGCATATAAGGGGCACAGCATTATAAGGAGCACCTATGGGGCCATAATCAAAGGTGCAGAGCATATATGGGGCACAGCATTATAAGGAGCACCTATGGGGCCATAAAGGTGCAGAGCATATATGGGGCACAGCATTATAAGGAGCACCTATGGGGCCATAAAGGTGCAGAGCATATATGGGGCACAGCATTATAAGGAGCACCTATGGGGCCATAAAGGTGCAGAGCATATAAGGGGCACAGCATTATAAGGAGCACCTATGGGGCCATAAAGGTGCAGAGCATATATGGGGCAGCATTATAAGGAGCACCTATGGGGCCATAAAGGTGCAGAGCATATATGGGGCACAGCATTATAAGGAGCACCTATGGGGCCATAAAGGTGCAGAGCATATATGGGGCACAGCATTATAAGGAGCACCTATGGGGCCATAAAGGTGCAGAGCATATAAGGGGCACAGCATTATAAGGAGCACCTATGGGGCCATAAAGGTGCAGAGCATATAAGGGGCAGCATTATAAGGAGCACCTATGGGGCCATAAAGGTGCAGAGCATATATGGGGCACAGCATTCTAAGGAGCACCTATGGGGCCATAAAGGTGCAGAGCATATATGGGGCACAGCATTATAAGGAGCACCTATGGGGCCATAAAGGTGCAGAGCATATATGGGGCACAGCATTATAAGGAGCACCTATGGGGCCATAAAGGTGCAGAGCATATATGGGGCACAGCATTATAAGGAGCACCTATGGGGCCATAAAGGTGCAGAGCATATAAGGGGCACAGCATTATAAGGAGCACCTATGGGGCCATAAAGGTGCAGAGCATATAAGGGGCAGCATTATAAGGAGCACCTATGGGGCCATAAAGGTGCAGAGCATATATGGGGCACAGCATTCTAAGGAGCACCTATGGGGCCATAAAGGTGCAGAGCATATAAGGGGCACAGCATTATAAGGAGCACCTATGGGGCCATAAAGGTGCAGAGCATATATGGGGCACAGCATTATAAGGAGCACCTATGGGGCCATAAAGGTGCAGAGCATATAAGGGGCACAGCATTATAAGGAGCACCTATGGGGCCATAAAGGTGCAGAGCATATAAGGGGCACAGCATTATAAGGAGCACCTATGGGGCCATAAAGGTGCAGAGCATATATGGGGCACAGCATTATAAGGAGCATCTATGGGGCCATAATCAAAGGTGCAGAGCATATAAGGGGCACAGCATTATAAGGAGCACCTATGGGGCCATAAAGGTGCAGAGCATATATGGGGCACAGCATTATAAGGAGCACCTATGGGGCCATAAAGGTGCAGAGCATAAATGGGGCACAGCATTATAAGGAGCACCTATGGGGCCATAAAGGTGCAGAGCATATATGGGGCACAGCATTATAAGGAGCACCTATGGGGCCATAAAGGTGCAGAGCATAAATGGGGCACAGCATTATAAGGAGCACCTATGGGGCCATAAAGGTGCAGAGCATATAAGGGGCACAGCATTATAAGGAGCACCTATGGGGCCATAATCAACGGTGCAGAGCATATATGGGGCACAGCATTATAAGGAGCACCTATGGGGCCATAAAGGTGCAGAGCATAAATGGGGCACAGCATTATAAGGAGCACCTATGGGGCCATAAAGGTGCAGAGCATATATGGGGCACAGCATTATAAGGAGCACCTATGGGGCCATAAAGGTGCTGAGCATAAATGGGGCACAGCATTATAAGGAGCACCTATGGGGCCATAAAGGTGCAGAGCATATATGGGGCACAGCATTATAAGGAGCACCTATGGGGCCATAAAGGTGCAGAGCATATATGGGGCACAGCATTATAAGGAGCACCTATGGGGCCATAAAGGTGCAGAGCATATATGGGGCACAGCATTATAAGGAGCACCTATGGGGCCATAAAGGTGCAGAGCATATATGGCACAGCATTATAAGGAGCACCTATGGGGCCATAAAGGTGCAGAGCATATATGGGGCACAGCATTATAAGGAGCATCTATGGGGCCATAAAGGTGCAGAGCATATATGGGGCACAGCATTATAAGGAGCACCTATGGGGCCATAAAGGTGCAGAGCATATATGGCACAGCATTATAAGGAGCATCTATGGGGCCATAATCAACGGTGCAGAGCATTCTATATAGCACAGTTGTATATGGAGCATCTATGGGGCAATAATGAACGGTATGGAGCATCTATTTTTATTTTTGAAATTCACCGGTAAATGCTGCATTTTCTACCCTAGGCTTATACTCGAGTCAATAAGTTTTCCCAGTTTTTTGTGGCAAAATTAGGGGGGTCGGCTTATACTCGGGTCGGCTTATACTCGAGTATATACGGTATATAACGAGTATACATAATTATAATCATTTGCATTAATCATCATTGTAAGAGCATGTATTTACATTATAATGAACATGCATACAGTGCAGGCAGTGATACAGGAATTATTCATCACATAAAGTGCATAGATATAGATAAAGAAGGCATTGAAAAATCTGCATTTAGACAACAGTTGGTAATGACAGAACAGGTATATAGCCTTGTTAATCACATCCATGACTTGTCCCACTCTCTTGGGAAAAGGCAAAAAGATCCAAGTAAACAGCGCGTTACAAAGGAACAAAACCTCAGCGCTACTAAGTCACACCGCTTTAAAAAATGTATATACATAGAAAGAAAAAATAAATATACAGCGGTGTTATAGCGCGGTTATAATTCAGTTTTCATCTTGTGTTAATATAAAACACCAGAGTGATAAATCTATCATTTTCAAGCATGTTACAAAGGAACGAAACCTCAGCACTTCAATATACTTATATAATGACTGATAAGCTACAACATCTTTGTTTATAAACAGAGAAACTAAATGTACAGCACATGGAGTGTTAATATACTGGTACTTTGATGTAGTGACACAAATGTTGTTCAATAAGTATAATGTTGATAAGATCAGATCGCACCGTACATACGAGACTCATTGTCAAACATGTTTCAAAGAGGATTCCCATTAAAATTAGATATTAAAAGGTCCGGGATAAATCCATGAGGGTGAGAACCCCCCCCATTAGCTGGGGCTGGCGACCCACCACACGGAGAACGGGGGAGACACAAGCCTCGCTACAGAAATGGGTCTCAACCCCAAATTCTCAAATGGATAATATTCTCCTCTAGAGCCGCATCCTAAATCTTTACAGTGGAGGGAATTATCCCCAAATCACAGAAGGTCCCTTGTGCCAAGAGTAAATATATCTACCTGTTATTGATCGATCTCAATTTGCAACAAAACAAAAAGAAAGAAAGAAAAAGAAAAAAATAATAAAACACCTTGCCAATCTATCCGAATGGGACCAGCCATGGATCATGATATTAGATTATATTCACATTTCTTTCAAAAAAGGAAAACAGTTTTTAAAAACAATTGGCACAAACCCCAGAATAAAGAAAAAGACTCCACCTGAAACACATCTCTGTATTCTCTCTATCTATCTATTTATCTATTATCTATCTATTATCTATCTATTATCTGTCATCTATCTATTATCTATCTATTATCTATCGATCATCTATCTATCTATCTATAATAATAATAATCTTTATTTTTATATAGCGCTAACATATTCCGCAGCGCTTTACAGTTTGCACACATTATCATCACTGTCCCCGATGGGGCTCACAATCTAAATTCCCTATCAGTATGTCTTTGGAATGTGGGAGGAAACCGGAGTGCCCGGAGGAAACCCACGCAAACACGGAGAGAACATACAAACTCTTTGCAGATGTTGTCCTGGGTCGGATTAGAACCCAGGACCCCAGCGCTGCTGTGCTAACCACTGCGCCACCGTGCTGCTGCCGTAATCTATCATCTATCTATCTGTTATCTATTATCTATCTATTATCTATCTATCTATCTATCTATCTATCTATCTATCTATCTATTATCTATCTATCTGTTATCTGTTATCTATCTATCATTTATCTAACTATCTAACTATCTATCTATCTATTATCTATCTCTCTATTATCTGTCTATTATCTATTATCTATGTATTATCTATCTATTATCTATCTATTATCTCTCTATTATGTGTTTATCTATCTATCTATCTCTCTATTATCTCTCTATTATGTGTTTATCTATCTATCTATTATCTATCTCTCTATTATCTGTCTATTATCTATTGTCTATCTATCTATCTATCTATTATCTATCTATCTATCTATCTATCTATCTATTATCTATCTATTATCTATCTATCTATCTATCTATCTATCTATCTATCTATCTATCTATCGATTATCTATCTATCTATCTATTATCTATCTATTATCTATCTATCTATCATCTCTGTATTCTCTCTGTCTTCTGTCCCTTCGTACGTCTTATCTCTGCCTTTCCGGAGTCTCCGGCCTGTTTCCTCCTGCATGTGGCATTATTGATCACCCTGGCAGCGCCCGCGCCCACACGCGGAGCGAGGACTTGGTATAGCGGTGTGGGGCGGTGGTGTATTTTTACCGTAACCTTCCTCGTGTGCTTTCTTCCTGATTTGGATTATGAAGCCGTTCTTTGTCTCATGGCAGACAATAAATAAATATCTGGGGCAGCAGAAATCGTCTCCTTTTCATTATAAAAGCGAGAGAGTAAAACATGAAAGGATACAGGCGGAAGATGCGGCTGCTTTTATCTGTGCTGCCATGTCTTCTCCAGTCCGATGTTAACAATGAATATTATTAGGAGTTTTCTTTAGGTTTTTTGTTTTGCATTCTCTGGAATAATTGAGTTTGGGTTTTCTGATTTTCTTGCTACAAATAATGAAATCTATTGCAGACATGGAGAATTCTTTTATGCTTGATTCCCCTGCAGGAGACACAACCCTGGAAATAACAGAACTTTCCTCCGCTACTATAGAGCAGGACGGCCGGGGTAACCGCAGGTCCGGGTCTGCTGTGCAGGAGCAATATCTCAGCACCGTCCACATGGAGCAGAGTCTGCCATCATCCCCGGGTCTGCTGTGCAGGAGCGATATCTCCGCACCGTCCTCATGGAGCAGAGTCTGCCATCATCCCCGGGTCTGCTGTGCAGGAGCGATATCTCCGCACCGTCCACATGGAGCAGCGTCTGCCATCATCCCCGGGTCTGCTGTGCAGGAGCGATATCTAAGCACCTTCCACATGGAGCAGCGTCTGCCATCATCCCCGGGTCTGCTGTGCAGGAGCGATATCTCCGCACCGTCCACATGGAGCAGCGTCTGCCATCATCCCCGGGTCTGCTGTGCAGGAGCGATATCTCAGCACCGTCCACATGGAGCAGCGTCTGCCATCATCCCCGGGTCTGCTGTGCAGGAGCGATATCTCCACACCGTCCACATGGAGCAGCGTCTGCCATCATCCCCGAGTCTGCCGTGCAGTAGCGATATCTCAGCACCGTCCACATGGAGCAGAGTCTGCCATCATCCCCGGGTCTGCTGTGCAGGAGCGATATCTCCGCACCGTCCTCATGGAGCAGTGTCTGCCATCATCCCCAGGTCTGCTGTGCGGGAGCGATATCTCAGCACCGTCCACATGGAGCAGAGTCTGCCATCATCCCCGGGTCTGCTGTGCAGGAGCGATATCTCAGCACCGTCCACATGGAGCAGTGTCTGCCATCATCCCCGGGTCTGCTGTGCAGGAGCCATATCTCAGCACCGTCCACATGGAGCAGAGTCTGCCATCATGCCCGAGTCTGCTGTGCAGGAGCGATATCTCAGCACCGTCCACATGGAGCAGTGTCTGCCATCATCCCCGGGTCTGCTGTGCAGGAGCCATATCTCAGCACCGTCCACATGGAGCAGTGTCTGCCATCATCCCTGTGTCTGCTGTGCAGGAGCCATATCTCAGCACCGTCCACATGGAGCAGCCTCTGCCATCATCCCCGGGTCTGCTGTGCGGGAGCCATATCTCAGCACCGTCCACATGGAGCAGCCTCTGCCATCATCCCCGGGTCTGCTGTGCGGGAGCCATATCTCAGCACCGTCCACATGGAGCAGGGTCTGCCATCATCCCCGGGTCTGCTGTGCGGGAGCGATATCTCAGCACCGTCCACATGGAACAGAGTCTGCCATCATCCCCGGGTCTGCTGTGCAGGAGCGATATCTCCGCACCGTCCACATGGAGCAGAGTCTGCCATCATCCCCGGGTCTGCTGTGCGGGAGCCATATCTCAGCACCGTCCACATGGAGCAGCGTCTGCCATCATCCCCGGATCTGCTGTGCGGGAGCGATATCTCAGCACCGTCCACATGGAATAGAGTCTGCCATCATCCCCGGGTCTGCTGTGCAGGAGCGATATCTCCGCACCATCCACATGGAGCAGGGTCTGCCATCATCCCCGGGTCTGCTGTGCAGTAGCGATATCTCAGCACCGTCCACATGGAGCAGCGTCTGCCATCATCCCCGGGTCTGCTGTGCAGGAGCGATATCTCCACACCGTCCACATGGAGCAGCGTCTGCCATCATCCCCGAGTCTGCCGTGCAGTAGCGATATCTCAGCACCGTCCACATGGAGCAGCGTCTGCCATCATCCCCGGGTCTGCTGTGCAGGAGCGATATCTCCGCACCGTCCACATGGAGCAGCGTCTGCCATCATCCCCGGGTCTGCTGTGCAGGAGCGATATCTCAGCACCGTCCACATGGAGCAGAGTCTGCCATCATCCCCGGGTCTGCTGTGCAGGAGCGATATCTCCGCACCGTCCTCATGGAGCAGCGTCTGCCATCATCCCCAGGTCTGCTGTGCGGGAGTGATATCTCAGCACCGTCCACATGGAGCAGAGTCTGCCATCATCCCCGGGTCTGCTGTGCGGGAGCGATATCTCAGCACCGTCCACATGGAGCAGAGTCTGCCATCATCCCCGGGTCTGCTGTGCAGGAGCGATATCTCAGCACCGTCCACATGGAGCAGAGTCTGCCATCATCCCCGGGTCTGCTGTGCAGGAGCGATATCTCAGCACCGTCCACATGGAGCAGAGTCTGCCATCATCCCCGGGTCTGCTGTGCAGGAGCGATATCTCAGCACCGTCCACATGGAGCAGTGTCTGCCATCATCCCCGGGTCTGCTGTGCAGGAGCCATATCTCAGCACCGTCCACATGGAGCAGCCTCTGCCATCATCCCCGGGTCTGCTGTGCGGGAGCCATATCTCAGCACTGTCCACATGGAGCAGAGTCTGCCATCATCCCCGGGTCTGCTGTGCGGGAGCCATATCTCAGCACCGTCCACATGGAGCAGCGTCTGCCATCATCCCCGGATCTGCTGTGCGGGAGCGATATCTCAGCACCGTCCACATGGAACAGAGTCTGCCATCATCCCCGGGTCTGCTGTGCAGGAGCGATATCTCCGCACCGTCCACATGGAGCAGGGTCTGCCATCATCCCCGGGTCTGCTGTGCGGGAGCGATATCTCAGCACCGTCCACATGGAACAGAGTCTGCCATCATCCCCGGGTCTGCTGTGCAGGAGCGATATCTCCGCACCGTCCACATGGAGCAGAGTCTGCCATCATCCCCGGGTCTGCTGTGCAGGAGCGATATCTCAGCACCGTCCACATGGAGCAGAGTCTGCCATCATCCCCGGGTCTGCTGTGCGGGAGCGATATCTCAGCACCGTCCACATGGAGCAGAGTCTGCCATCATCCCCGGGTCTGCTGTGCAGGAGCGATATCTCAGCACCGTCCACATGGAGCAGAGTCTGCCATCATCCCCGGGTCTGCTGTGCAGGAGCGATATCTCAGCACCGTCCACATGGAGCAGTGTCTGCCATCATCCCTGGGTCTGCTGTGCAGGAGCCATATCTCAGCACCGTCCACATGGAGCAGCCTCTGCCATCATCCCCGGGTCTGCTGTGCGGGTGCCATATCTCAGCACCGTCCACATGGAGCAGCCTCTGCCATCATCCCCGGGTCTGCTGTGCGGGAGCCATATCTCAGCACTGTCCACATGGAGCAGAGTCTGCCATCATCCCCGGGTCTGCTGTGCGTGAGCCATATCTCAGCACCGTCCACATGGAGCAGCGTCTGCCATCATCCCCGGATCTGCTGTGCGGGAGCGATATCTCAGCACCGTCCACATGGAACAGAGTCTGCCATCATCCCCGGGTCTGCTGTGCAGGAGCGATATCTCCGCACCGTCCACATGGAGCAGGGTCTGCCATCATCCCCGGGTCTGCTGTGCGGGAGCGATATCTCAGCACCGTCCACATGGAACAGAGTCTGCCATCATCTTTCACCTTAGTCTTTGTTTTTTTACCAATTTCTTGACAATCGGCCTGATTTTATCTCATGTTTCTCAAAGGGGTTGTCTCATCCGTCAAATATCGGGCTATTAGCAGATGCAAGTTCTGAGAGAAGATCCCTTCATCGGATTATTCCTCGGCTGAGGAGAAAGGCAGAATAAACACCTTATATTGTCTCCATTCTTAGGTTTCCTGACAAAAGCTCAGTGTGTTTGAGTCGCAATGTTGCCGCTGTTCACAGGAGCCAAGAAAACACCTTTTTTGCACTGAATCTGCCTGGTGGGCGACCGCTGAGCTTAGAATTTTTACATAAGTGAAGTTATTGGGTTATTGGGAAACAATGTGCGGCTGCCACCACCGGCCGGATTTAAAGACTTGTTCTGCTACAATTGTTTTTCTCTTTCTATAAATACAAACATAGATATGAGTTTTGTATATACAGCTGTGGCAAAAATGAAGAGACCACCGCAAAATGTTCAGTTTGTCTGATTTTTTTCTATATATTTTAGAGTAAAATGTAAATTGCTCTTTTATTCTATAAACTACTGACAACATGTGTTAGGAGTCGAGTTCCCACCGCTGCACAGGGGGAATCTCGAGCCATCTCCACTGCGGCCCCCCATTCTCCTCCAGCCGCAGTGGAGCCTGCTCAGCAGAGACGTCAGTCCCAGCGTCTGGCTCAGGCTGATACTGTGCTTGGTTACTGCTGCTTTTCCAGGCTCTGTCCTTGTAGCCAGTACTGATCAGCAGCGAGCAGGCATTTCAGGGACTAAGTCCTGCTTTTCCCATACTGAGCATGCCCACGGGACGACCTCCCATTGGAGGTCGGGGGTCACACACTCAGGTCCTGTAGCAGCTCCTATTGGACCACTAGGAAGGTCCTTGAGTGCTACAGCTATAAAAGGTTCTTATTGCCGCACGGCCATGCGCTAGTATAATTTAGTACTTGTGTGTGTGTGGATGGATGCCTGTTCTGATGAACGCTCAGAATCATTCATATCCCTAGAGTTGTTGAATGCTCATGAGTGTTGTAGCTGTCTAGTGCCAGATAGTGCCATCCAGCACAAGGCACAAAATATACTGCGTCTATCCTGTAATGACCGCCACTGCGGTACTGTACGCACTCTGTGCGGCTATTTTAGCATCTCCTGACAATCTGTCAGTGTAGGGTGGGAACTCCCGATTGATCCCAGCATCTGACTCAGGGCGTCCTCAGGCACGGGCTCAAAAGCCAAAGGGACAGAGCGGGATCAACCACCAGCATAGTGGGGGTGAGTTTCAGGGATCCCACTAGTATCCGTTTGCTGCGCCCTGTGAATGCTAACAGGGCACAGCGTTGTCTTTAATCCCGGCGACTCTGTGAAGCAACAGAGTTCGCTCCTATACAGACCAGGTGATGGTACCCGTGTCTATTCAGGCGTAGTACCACCATATAGTGCCGCCATTTATTAGCAGCAGGTTCCACTCCTGCACAGTGGACCGCGGGCTGCGAACGCACCTATACTATCTCTGTATTTACTCGGTGCGTTCCGCCAGCCCTAACAACATGTCTCTGAAGTTCCAAGCAATACATTTCAGACCTCAAATAATGCAAAGAGAACAAGTTCATAATCATTTAGAAACAGCAATACTAATGTTTTACCTCAGGAAGAGTTCAGAAATCAATATTTAGTGGAATAACCATGATTGCTAACCTCAGCTTTCATGCGTCTTGGCAGCTTTCCTCCAGTCTCTCACACGGCTCCTGGTAAAATAATGTCAGCAGTTCTTCTGTGTTTGATGGCTTGTGCCTGATTACATTCCAGAGGTTTTCAATGGGGTTCAGGTCTGGAGATTGGGCGGCCATGACAGGGATTTGATGTGGTGGTCTCTTAATTTTTGCCAGAGCTGTACAGTATGACCACATAGCCCCCTACATGCAATATGAGCCCCCACATAGCCTCCGATATACATCTTTATCATCTTTTCCCCTAACAATTCTGTAGACAGGTAAGAATTAACTATGTGGTAGATTCAACCATTTTTCTAGGGTGACTGCTCTCAAATCTTCATAAAGCGTTTCTATCCGTGAGTTTCCTATATAATAACATTCTTAGTTTAGCAATGTTTTTGATACCAAGACATCTAAGAATCATATCAGCTTCTTCTAATACAACAGCATAATTTTAGAATCCGTCTCAAGGTTATTAAGAAAATATGAAATTCTGATATAGAAGCAATCCAGGGGAGGAAGATGTCGTCTATGTATCTCCAACACCCCAAAACACAAGAAAATTTGTGGGACACATAGACAAGGCCCTCTCCTAATGACACCATGACCAAATTAGCAAAGGCGGTAGACATCCTGGTCCCACATTACCGTATATAGAAATCATCACTAAATATGGCTCAATGCAAAACTCAATACTTTTGGATGTATATGGCATCTTACTCAAATGCTGATGTACCTTTTGTATTACTGAAGTGTATAAAGAAACTACGTTAAATGAAGGAAGAATATTGTTGCAATCCAATATAACTTTCTGATATGAATGATGTTGTCTTACTGGCAAGTGGACTCCAGACTTTAAATAGAAAAACAACAAAGTACCAATGATATTAAATAGGGAAAATATAGGTCTCCCAGTGGGATCAACTAACGACTTATGAATTTTAGGGAGCATGTTTAGTCCAGGAAATACATCAACCAAATGAAATTCATACATCGGTATCAGCTGTCTGCAAGTTTCACATATATATGCACCAGTGTCCATGATGATGACAGCATCACTATTGTCCATATTCCCATGGCAATGTCGCCAGGATGGTTGAGTTCACACAATGCTCCAATGTCAGCTATAGTCAGATTTGGATGCTTAAAACACATTTTTACTCAGTTTTCTAAGAATCATGATATCATTATTTATGGTAGAGATAAAAGCCTCTATGACAAGGAAAACTGGGGTAAAGATAATTCAGATACATTAATGTAACTGGCTCAGGATTTTGAGAAAACCAGTATTTGAGCTCGATGTATCGAAAGAATTGAAAAAAATCTGTATCAATATCAAACCATTGGGTAGGGATACTCGGGCTAGCTATGTTCTCCCCGTGTTTGCGTGGGTTTCCTCCGAGCACTCCAGTTTCCTCCCACATTCCAAGGACATACTGATAGGGAATCTAGATTGTGAGCCCCATCGGGGACAGCGATGATAATGTGTGCAAACTGTAAAGCGCTGCGGAATATGTTAGCGCTATATAAAAATAAAGAGTATTACTTATTATTATTATTATTATTATTATCAGGGAATCCTTTGATGTCAATATCAAATAAAGATTTTTTATAAAGATTGACCACGAGTTCAGATTTTTGTTCTTTGACGCCGTCGATCATTCGGCCACTTGCTTCTTCGCTGTGCAGTGATGTCTTTTTCCACCTCTCCCCTTTTTGCGTCCTGATTGGATGCACCTGTGGGGTCGTCTAAAAGCATCAAATCATCAAAAAAAGTATTAGTATGCACATGTCCATCAAACAATGGTTGGCCTTTATTATTCCCTCTTCTTTTTGCCACCTATAAATGCTCCCTTAGCGGTAGTCCTCAGTGTTTCCATGCCATTTCTGGAGTTTAACGCCCTCCACATCTTGTCGGATCTTCATGGAATGGTTGGTAATAGTTTCCTTAAAGGTTTCCCAATCCTCAGTAGATAGATGTGTTTTCAATTGGAATTCTTCATCCGAAATTCCAGCATTCACAGTCAGTAATTCACATTGTAAAAAGTCCGTGCTTAGCAATAAAATATTCGTGGCATATGTATTTACTATGGAGGCAAATCTACCCCAGAGAGTTGGATTGTTGATCCGTAAGTTGGGACGAATCTTAGAACGCATTCTTCTAGGTCTGCTTTTTGCTTTGTCATATTCCCCAATAGTGGTGAAATGGGGATGTAACGTGACAAGCCTTCAAGTCCAAGTAAAGAACGAAGTGTCTCCCTCTACCCCATTAAGGCTTCTTTCCTCTTTATCCGCAGTGTAACTGAACAATCTGGGCTCTTGGTGATTACCATCCATGACGAAAATATTGCAAAAATACAAAAAGCCGTGCAACAAGAACAAATGGTGAATAATGCAAAAAGAAAAATACAGGAGCCGTATCAGAGAAAATACCAAAGCCTCCCGGCAAAACCCAAACCGTCCAGACAAAAAGCAACAACTGGGGCAACACACCAAAGAGATACTGCAAAAACAGGGGTTTTGATGGTTTGGTTTTTGACAGGGAGGCTTTGTGTCCACATTACTCTGGTGCTGCTCCTGATGTTTTCTTTTTTTTCTAGATAGAAAAATAATAGATATATAAATATATACAGTAGAAAAAATACTGGAACAGCCCAAATGTACAGATATTTTGGGTGCACAGGCTCCCACGCTTGGAATCCCTTCCTTGCAATTGCAATATAAAAGTAGAATAAAGAGGCAGCACTCCAATACTTGGCTATTAATAAAGTCCTTTTTGTACTTTGACAAGTATTGGAGTGCTGCCTCTTTAGGGTATGTGCACACGTTGCAGATTCTCTGCGGATCCGCAGCGTTTTTTGAGGTGCAGAAACGCTGCAGATCCGCAATTGATTTACAGTACAATGTAAATCAATGAGAAAAAAAAATGCTGTGCACACTTTGCGGAAAATCCGCTGCGGAAACGCTGCGGTTTAAAAGAAGCAGCATGTCACTTCTTTTTTGTGAATCTGCAGCGTTTTTGTACCCATTCCATTATAGAAAACCGCAAGGGTAAAAAACGCAGCAAATCCGCAAGAAAACTGCAGTAAAAACGCACAAAAAACGCTGCGTAAATACACAAAAAATGCGCCAAATCTGCAGGTGCGTTTTCTGCCAGGAGAGGCAGAATCCGCACCAGAAATTCCTAAGCCTAATCCGCAACGTGTGCACATAGCCTTTTTCTACTTTAGATAGATAGATGATTGAATAATAGATAAATACAGTTGTGCTGAAAAGTTTACATACCCCTGCAGAATTTTTACTTTCTATGCCTTTTGTCAGAGAATATGAATGATAACACCAAAACTTTTTCTCCACTCATGGTTAGTGGTTGGGTGAAGCAATTTATTGTCAAACTACTGTGTTTTCTCTTTTAAATCATATATTTAAATAGATTGATTGATAGATAGATAGATAGATAGATAGATAGATAGATAGATTTCACTAGCACCAGTGATACAGAGAGCTGCCAGCCCGGTAGGACTGCCACCAGTTCCTCGTTAGATATAAGCTTCATCCATTAACAGGATTATATCAGGCCAGAAACCAGCCCCAATAGCATGGGAAGTTAATGTGAGAATCCAAACGTGTGGATTCATGGATCGAGACAAAAAAGCAGCCCAAGGTTAAATTATATATTTAATCACCTTCGGGCTTCACTAAACAATCCACTATGTACACAATGGTTATGCATATATAATGGTCAGATATGCAAATATGTGTGAAGTTCAAAAGATCTGAGCAGATAGATTAAGTAAATTACTGGCTGATGTTCGACCATGTGTGCGTAGGGCTGCAGGGGGCATAGTCTGCCAGCTAGTTCCTACTACCTTCACAGCATGCCATTGCCCCACTTTTGAAGTAAAGAGTAAGCTTTATAGAGAGAGAAACCACATGTCCTTACAGTAGCCTTTATCCCCTTTGGGACACTCCCCTGCTGCCCTCTGGGCTGAAACTAAATCCCCTCCACTTGCCACTAGGAGCTAAATATACCAAAACCCAAGAATTGTCATAACTCCTTAATGGACGGACCCAAGGAGGTGGTTTTGGCACCATCGGATCCGACCGGGCCCCCATTATTCTTGTAAACCAAACACAGCGCTGCTACCTGGGTCCTGCTAGCCATTCTATGTATCTCCCCACCCTGGGGTTCTAGAATGAATTGAGAAGTTGGAAGGCATTCGGTCTGTTCCAGAAATCTTGAAAATGTAAATGGTGTGAGGCTAGGTTGTACAGTAAGTCCATATTCTCCTTATGAAATAATAGCTGACTCAACAAAGCAGTTAGACTGCAACGTCATTGTAGGGGGTCTTCCTTTAGGAGCTTGATGCTAGCTAGCTGGTGGGGGTATGAATTTCTTCCCTGAAGCTGTGAAGGCTGGACCCACCCTACTGAGCAAGGTGTCTTGTCACAGCTACACATGTTTCAGGAGGATAGTAAGCTGCCATTACATCCCCCCATCCTTTATAGGTGGATGATAGATAGATAGATAATAAATGAGAGATAGACGATACAGTAGCTTGTAAAAGTGTTCACCCCCTTAGCATTTTTCGTGTTTTGCTACCTCACAATATGGAATTTTTTAGGGTTTGCATCAGTTCATGAAGAGAACCTTTTTATTGTGAAGCAAATAACAATCAAGAGAAAATAATGAAAACTTCTGTGTGCATAACTATTCACCCCCCTAAAGTCATAGCCTTGTAGAGCCTCCTTTCATGTCAAATACCGCTACAAGATGCTAAGGATGAATCTCTCTATGAGATTTGAATATTTGCTCATTTGTCAAGGAAAAAATGCTTTGGCTCTTTCAGGTTCGATAGTCTCCGCTGATGGATCACAATCTTCAAGTCTAACCATGGACTCTCCATTGGATTAAGGTCTGGGCTTTGACTTGGTCACTCCAAAACATTTACAAGTTTCTCCTTAAACCACTTGAGTGTCGCTTTAGCAGTATACCTTGGGTCATTGTCTAGCTGGAAGATGAACCTCCACCCCAGCCTTAAATCACTGACCAACTGAAGCAGGTTTTGCTCAAGAATATTCCTGTATTTTGCATCATCCATCTTCCTGTCAACTCGGATCATTTTCCCTGTCCCTGCTGCCGAAAAGCATCCCCACAGCATGATGCTGCTGCCACCACCTTGTTTCACAGTGGGGATGATGTTCTTGGGGTAATGAGCTGTGTTTATTTGGTGCCGTACATAGAGTTTACTTTGGTGTCCAAAAAGTTCAGTTTTGCTTTCATCTAACAACAGCACCTCCTCCATACATTTCAGCCTGGGCTGACAGTTTTGGTGGGCTGCCCTCTCTTGGCAGGTTTGTTTTGGTACCATATTCTTTTCATTTGATGATAATGGATGTTATGGTGCAGGGGGTCAGTAGAGAGTGGGAGATTTTTTTTATAACCCAGCACTGACTTGTACTTCTGAACAACTTTGTCCCTGACTTGTTTGTAGATCTTCTTGGTCTTAATGATACTGTTTGGAGATCTCTTTTATCTTCATGGTATTGTTTGGAGATCTCCTTGGTCTTCATGGTGTTGATTGGAGATCTCCTTGGTCTTCATGGCGTTATTTGGAGATCTCCTTGGTCTTCATGGTGTTGATTGGAGATCTCCTTGGTCTTCATGGCGGTATTTGGAGATCTCCTTGGTCTTCATGGTGTTTTGTTAGGGGTGCCTAGTGTTAATGGTGTTGCTGGCTCTGTGACCTTTCATTAAAGTTAAAGTGTATATACCGACAGACATGTGACACTTAGATTGTACACAGGGGGACTTCCTGTCACTAAACATGGGACTTATGGAGTGAATTGCTTGCATCAGAAATTTTTAGAGGCTCCATAGCAAAAGCGGTAAATACATATGTACATGCCAATTTTTAGTTATTTGATCCCTTAAATTTAATTTACGCCTATATTTTTCTCATTTTACCTCTCCAACTTAGACTATTTAGTGCTGATGTAGGTTGTAATATAAAAAAATAAGTGAAAGACCGGGGGGGGGGGGGGGGGGTAAATACTTGGCACCCTTGAAATTGTTCTGGAAAATTATTTCCCCCAGAAAATTATTGCAAATATGCACGTTTTGTTATACGTATGTTTATTTCCTTTGTGTGTATAGGAAAACCACAATAAAATAAAATCAGAAAATGCAAATTGGATTTAATTTCACACAATGTTAGGACTGGCAGGACGCACCAAGACAGATGGTATAGATGCGTTCACAGTCCGGGGTCCACCGTGCAGGTGAAAACCTGCTGCTAGCAATTAGCAGACTATATGGCGGTACACTAGAGTATACACGCGTGGGTTAACCTCACCCAGCGTGAAAGAAGCAATCCTGTTAAGGCACAGGACCGCGGTACCGCACCTAAAGCGCGAGCAAGTAGTCAGCGAGCTCAACCTCAACTGGGATTGAAGTCCGATTAGACCCTTGCTGGCGCAACACCGCAACTGGGTGTGAAATGAAACAGAAGAGCATGCAGTGCCGCACTGACGAACGCCACTAACCACCCAGGCTTGGGTAAGGAAAGCACAGAGGAAGTGCACGGCGCCGTACTGGCGGTCACAGCAACTGGACGCTATAATGTGTGACTAGTGCTGTAGGATAAGTCGGGCGCTAGGTAGCAGCCATACACCTTCCGCGAACAGTCATACTATAGGGTAGGGGTATCCAAGGACGACTTGCACTCACAACATACACACATTAGCAATTGTTTGACAATACTAGCGCATGGCCGTGCGGTCATGCGCAGTTTATATAGCAGCAGCACAGGAAGTGGCCACAGCACTTTTGCCCTTCTAGGACCTGCCAAGAGGACCAATGGAATGTGCTGCAGAGCCTGAGCACATGACCCTCGATCTCCAACGGGAGACCTTACGCTGGGCATGCTCAGTACGTGCAGACAAGGACTTAGTCCCAGAGAAGTCCGCTCGCTGCTGACCAGCACAGACTTTAATAGCAGAGACTGGAGAAGCAGCAGTAACTCTCAGAACAGAGTGAGAATGAGCAAGACGCTGTGACCGACGTCCTTGCTGAGCAGACTCCACCGCGGCTGGACAAGAATGGGAGACCGCAGCGGAGGTGACTCGAGATTCCCCCTGTGCAGAAGCGGGAACTCGACCCCTAACATTACCCCCTCTCCTAGGGCCCCCCCCCTCCTTGGGCCTCGCTACGTTCGAAGGCAGCAATGAGCTGCGGAGCCCGAATGTGCTCAGCAGGCTCCCAGGACCTATCCTCAGGGCCGTAACCCTTCCAGTCCACCAAAAAAAAATTTTTGCCACGTACCACCTTGCACCCCAAGATAGCGTTCACCTCGAAATCGTCCGTAGACGAACCCGATGTCCCAGCAGATGACTCAGAAAACCAAGACATGTATACGGGCTTAAGGAGGGACACATGAAAGGTGTCGGTGATACCAAGGCGTGGAGGAAGGGCCAGACGGTAGACCACAGGATTAACCTGTTCGAGGACCTTGAAGGGACCCAAGTAGCGAGGAGCAAATTTAGTGGACTCAACTCGCAGCCTGTGGAGTCGGCTACGGCGTTGTTCAGCGCAAACTCTGCCCATGATAGCAAGGATGCCCAGTCATCCTGCCTGGCTGAAACAAAATGTCGCAGGTATGTGACCAAGGTCTGGTTGGCCCTCTCTACCAACCCATTTGTCTCGGGATGATAAGCGGAAGAGAGATTCAACTCAATACTGAGAAGACGACACAGCTCTCTCCAGAACCGAGACCCAAACTGGGGACCCCGGTCACTGACAATTTTGTCAGGCATACCATGTAGGGGGAAGATGTGCTTAATGAACAACGCAGCCAAGGCCCGTGCAGAAGGTAACCGTGGTAGCGGCACCAAATGCACCATTTTCGAGAAATGATCGGTGATGACCCAAATGATGGTACAGCCGCGAGACTTGGGAAAACCCACGACAAAGTCCATCCCGACCATCTCCCAGGGCCTATCTGCCACCGGCAAGGGATAGAGCAACCCAGCTGGCCTTTGATGCGGAGATTTATTTTTGGCGCAGGAGACACACGCCAGAATATAATCCCTGACATCCCGAACCATATGCGGCCACCAGTACGTCCTCGCCAGTAGCTCAGATGTCCTCTTTGTCCCAAAGTGTCCACCCACTCTGGACGAATTAGCCCAAGAGAGAACCTCCGGTCGCAAATTAATGGGCACAAAAGTCTTGCCCGGAGGCACAGACTCAAGCGAAACCAGTGCTACGGTTCTCAGGCTCTCAGAGGGAACAATAAGCCGAGGCTCCTCTTCCTCCTCTTCAGTTGACATAAGGGAGCGAGATAGAGCATCAGCACGAATATTCTTCTCCCCGGCGAGAAAATGAAGAGAAAAGTGGAACCGGGAAAAGAACAAGGACCATCTGGCTTGGCGAGAATTTAGCCGCTGGGCTGTCTGTAAGTAGACCAAATTTTTGTGGTCAGTGTAAACCTGGAAGGGAAACCGCGCACCTTCCAGAAGATGTCTCCACTCTGAAAAGGTCAACTTCATTGCTAGCAGCTCCCTATCCCCGATGGAGTAGTTTCTCTCCGCTGGCGAGAAAGTCTTAGAGAAGAAGAAGCATGGATGCTTCCGACCTTGAGCATCCTTCTGGTAGAGGACTGCTCCAGCACCAACGGACGAGGCATCCACCTCCATTAGGAATGGCTTATCCACATCGGGACGATGTAAGATGGGAGCGCTAGCAAAGTGGGACTTAATAGAAGTGAAGGCCTTGGAGACCTCTTCCGACCACAATTTAGGATTCGCTCCCTTTTGGTGAGGGCTACCAAGGGAGCTACCAGAGTTGAGAAGTGGGGAATGAACTGGCGGTAATAGTTAATGAACCCCATAAAGCGCTGCACCGCTTTAAGAGAATGGGGCTCTTGCCAGTCCATCACAGCCTGTAGTTTGGCAGGATCCATAGCCAATCCCTGGGCGGAGATGATATAGCCCAGGAATGGCAAAGACTCCTGCTCAAACATACACTTCTCCAACTTAGCGTAAAGAGAGTTTGCCCGTAGGAGGTCGAAGACTCTGCCAACATCTCTCCGGTGGGAGTCAATATCTGGAGAAAAGATGAGAATATCATCCAGATAGACTACAACTGAGGTGGAAAGCATATCCCGGAAGATGTCGTTGACAAAGTCTTGAAAAACGGCTGGGGCATTACAGAGCCCGAAGGGCATCACCAGATACTCATAGTGCCCATCTCTGGTGTTAAACGGTGTTTTCCATTCGTCCCCCTCACGGATGCGAATTAGGTTGTAAGCACCCCGCAGATCTAGTTTAATAAATACCCTTGCTTCCCGAAGCCTATCGAAGAGCTCAGATATCAAGGGCAAAGGATACTTGTTCTTAACGGTGATAGCGTTAAGACCCTTGTAGTCTATGCATGGACGTAGCTCCCCATTCTTCTTCTGCACGAAGAAGAACCCTGCCCCACCAGGTGACACTGACTTCCTGATAAACCCTCTTGCCAGATTCTCTTGAATGTACTGAGACATGGCCTCCGTCTCCGGGAGAGATAATGGATAAACTCGACCCCGGGGAGGCTCCGCACCAGGCAAGAGATCGATAGGACAGTCATAGGGGCGATGGGGCGGAAGGGTCTCCGCCGCCTTCTTGGAGAACACGTCTGCGTAAGACCAATATTGCTTGGGGAGAGAGGATAGATCTGTGGGTACCTCAGTAGTAGCAACCTGAACGCACTCTCGGTGACACCTACCCCCACATGATTCACCCCATCCCAGAATTCTGCCTGAGGACCACTCGATGTGAGGAGAGTGGTACCGTAGCCAAGGTATCCCCAACAGGACCTCATCAATACCCTCAGGAATGACAAGCAGAGAAATAATCTCCTGATGGGATGGCGACAGGGACAGAGTAACAGGGATGGTCTGATGTGTTATCTGTGCGGGGAGTGTCGACCCATTCACCACTCGTACCGTTACTGGTTGAGATAGCATAACCAGGGGTATTGCGTGACGTTGGGCGAAGGCAGAAGACATAAAATTGCCCTCCGCCCCAGAATCCACGCAGAGGTCTACCGAGTGGGAGGATGAGCCAAAGGTAATTGTCCCCTTAAAGGACAATTTGGAGGCAAACGTCGCAGTGTCTAGTGCACCTCCACCTACTACCACTAGACGCTGACGTTTCCTCGACCGCTGATGACATCTGGTGGCAAGATGTCCTGACTGTTGGCAAACATGGCAACCCTGGAGTGCACGAGCGGTCTGGGACTTAGATCCCGCTCGTGACACCACCTTAGGTTCCTGGAACTCAGGAGCCTGGACTGGAGATTCCAAAGGTTTGGCGAAGGTGGGAGCCAGCCGAAACCTCTGCCTACACTGGGCTCACTCTAACCTCCGCTCGTGAAAACAGAGGTCAATGCGAGTAGATACTGCTATTAACTCCTCCAGTGTGGCGGGAATCTCCCTAGTGGCCAGAGCATCCTTAACGTGGTCAGCCAGCCCCCTCCAAAATATAGGGATAAGGGCTTTATCCGGCCACTCCAGCTCAGATGCCAGAGTACGGAAATGGACGGCAAAAAGGCTGACCAAGGACGAGCCCTGAGTCAGTGCCAATAGTTGGAGCGCCGTGTCATGGGTGACACGAGGTCCTAGAAAGACCTGTTTCAGAGTGCTCAGGAATAACGGAGCACTCTGCACCACATGATCGCCACGCTCCCACAGCGGCGTAGCCCACTGCAACGCCCTGTCCGACAATAAGGAAATTATAAAGCCCACCTTAGCCCACTCTGTAGGGAAACGAGAGGCCAGAAGCTCGAGATTTATTGAGCACTGACTCACGAAACCCCTACAGGACTTACTGTCACCAGAAAATTTCTCTGGTAGCGGGAGGCGAGATAGCGTCGGTACAGGAGCGGCAGTGGACAAGGTAGCTGCAGCCACACTTGCAGCCTGAACAGCGACAGCAGTAACATCCACAGCTGAGGTTGAACGCTCAAGAGCCGCCAACCTTCCCTCCAGCTGCTGGATGTACCGCTGTAAATGCTGGTCGTCCGCCATTTTACTAGCCAGACCCTGGCGCTAGTATTCTGTTAGGACTGGCGGAACGCACCAAGACAGATGGTATAGATGCGTTCACAGTCCGGGGTCCACCGTGCAGGTGAAAACCTGCTGCTAGCAATTAGCAGACTATATGGCGGTACACTAGAGTATACACGTGTGGGTAACCTCACCCAGCGTGAAAGAAGCAATCCTGTTAAGGCACAGGACCGCGGTACCGCACCTAAAGCGCGAGCAAGTAGTCAGCGAACTCAACCCCAACTGGGATTGAATTCCGATTAGACCCTTGCTGGCGCAACACCGCAACTGGGTGTGAAATGAAACAGAAGAGCATGCAGTGCCGCACTGATGAACGCCACTAACCACCCAGGCTTGGGTAAGGAAAGCACAGAGGAAGTGCACGGCGCCGTACTGGCGGTCACAGCAACTGGACGCTATAATGTGTGACTAGTGCTGTAGGATAAGTCGGGCGCTAGGTAGCAGCCATACACCTTCCGCGAACAGTCATACTATAGGGTAGGGGTATCCAAGGACGACTTGCACTCACAACATACACACATTAGCAATTGTTTGACAATACTAGCGCATGGCCGTGCGGTCATGCGCAGTTTATATAGCAGCAGCACAGGAAGTGGCCACAGCACTTTTGCCCTTCTAGGACCTGCCAAGAGGACCAATGGAATGTGCTGCAGGGCCTGAGCACTTGACCCTCGATCTCCAACGGGAGACCTTACGCTGGGCATGCTCAGTACGTGCAGACAAGGACTTAGTCCCAGAGAAGTCCGCTCGCTGCTGACCAGCACAGACTTTAATAGCAGAGACTGGAGAAGCAGCAGTAACTCTCAGAACAGAGTGAGAATGAGCAAGACGCTGGGACCGACGTCCTTGCTGAGCAGACTCCACTGCGGCTGGACAAGAATGGGAGACCGCAGTGGAGGTGGGTCGAGATTCCCCCTGTGCAGAAGCGGGAACTCGACCCCTAACACACAAGATCCCAAATATTGGCCTGAAAAAATTGTCACCTTTCCAAAATTGTGAGTAAACAACTTTGTTTCAAGCATGTGATGTTCGTTCAAAACTCACCTGTGGCAAGTAACAGGTGTGGGCAATATGAAACTCACACCTGAAACCAGATTTATCCATAGCAGTACATATATCAAACTCGTAGATGTCAGTGATTACTTGGATTATCGTAGTGCACATTTCCATATATGGAAAAACAATATATCACTCAGCCAGTTCAGATGTATAAAAAATAACTGCGCCTCCACCGAAGATTATCCTAATCAGTACAAAATACTCAAAAAACAGGTTTTCAGAAAAAAAAGACACTCAAAAAATTGTATCCAAATGGCCTTTAGAAAGAATCTTCAATTAGAACAAGGAGATTGTCTTAATGGCAATAAGAATAGGAACGGGATGAAAGGTGGGTCATCAGAGCAACATCAAAAAAATGGATCCGAAGATGAGACACGTTGGAGGTGTTTTGTAACCAAATTCAATAGGGGAAACCAATAAATCAGGAAGATCCTGAATAAATATTGATATCTGCTGAGGAAGAACCTTATTCTGAAAAGATACATTGTAGTCACCGTCCGGAGAGGGAAAACTATTGCAAATATTGTAGAATCCAGTTTAAAGAAAAGTACGGTAGTAATCCCAGGGAAATGGTAACAAGAAATCTACCAGTCTACCACCCTACCCGTGCCCTCCGCTCCGCTAATGACCTCAGGTTAGCATCCTCAATAATCAGAACCTCCCACTCCCGTCTCCAAGACTTTACACGTGCTGCGCCAATTCTTTGGAATTCACTACCTAGGTTAATACGATTAATCCCCAATCCCCACAGTTTTAAGCGTACCCTAAAAACTCATTTGTTCAGACTGGCCTACCGCCTCAATGCATTAACCTAACGATCCCTGTGTGGCCTATTTATATATATAAAAAAAAAAAAAAGGTTCCTCGCATCATGTTCTCATTCACTTTATGCAGTATTAGCCCTCTGTGTCTGTACTGCTACATACTTAGGCAGGTAACTGGTTCATGCAGCTTTACATGAACACCTGAGCCTTACACTATAGCCGGTCCGAATAACTAAAGCAATTGTCACCATCCACCTCTCGTGTCTCCCCTTTTCCTCATAGTTTGTAGGTTGCGAGCAGCAGGGCCCTCACTCCTCCTGGTATCTGTATTGAACTATATTTCTGTTATGCTGTAATGTCTATTGTC
Source organism: Ranitomeya imitator (assembly GCF_032444005.1). Classification (NCBI taxonomy): domain Eukaryota; kingdom Metazoa; phylum Chordata; class Amphibia; order Anura; family Dendrobatidae; genus Ranitomeya; species Ranitomeya imitator. Next base: position 5,660,043 of record NC_091283.1, on the reverse strand, counting down.
TGTACAAGTCCCCTCTATAATTTGTAAAGCGCTGCGGAATATGTTGGCGCTATATAAATAAAAATTATTATTATTATTATTATTATAAAAAACAAAACAAAAACTAAACCAAACTAAGGAAAAGGAGAGTGAATGGGGAACCCGAGCATGGAGTTAGGGAATGTTGTGGCTGTAGAATCATCCGACATGGGGCCGCACATTTCAGAGCAAACTCTAGTGACAAAGTTCAAACCATCAATCTGAAATTGACCTGCGATTCGGATTATGTAGTATACTGTATGTCATCACTTAAGATTTTGATTCCGTACATAGTAACATAGTAACATAGTAACATAGTTAGTAAGGCCGAAAAAAGACATTTGTCCATCCAGTTCAGCCTATATTCCATCATAATAAATCCCCAGATCTACGTCCTTCTACAGAACCTAATTGTACATGTCACCCCTGGACTTGCAGCCTCATCAGGAAATATGTCCTCAATTCAAGAGAGACTTTTTGGATCTATAAGCTGCACAGTCTATCCCCAGGAGGACTGAACGGAATGCTGGAACAAGTAATTCTCCCTGCTCCTTGCCTTTCCCATCTCACTCCACACATCCCCTTCCTACACCCCCACATCCTTGCCAGAGCAGCTGGTCCTGGCCTGTCCTGGCCGATGGTCTGTTCCAGGAGTTACTCTTGGGTCCTCCCCATGACTCGTGTCCAGCTGCTGTTCCTTCTCAGGGATGGTGGTGAAGATTTTGTTTTTTCCCCCGAGTTGGGTGCTGCGTGGACCCCTCATGACACATGTCAGGACCCGTCATCTGGTGGTCCGTTCTGTTGATCACCCTGGCTGCCTAAGCTTGGATCCTCTTTGTAGGGGCTCAGAGTTCTCTCTCCGGTAAGGCTACGTTTACAATGAGTGTTTTTGCTGCATTTGTTTCTACAAGAAAATCTGACATCTTAACAAGAAAGAAGCTGCAGAAAAAAGCAGGTTTTCCTTTATTTTTCTTGCTGCATTTTTTGCTGCGGTTTTGGCATGCTAGATTTGTCACTTGTGCATGCTGATAAAGTTTAGTATTGAAAAAAAATCCTATTCCAAAGAATGCAAGTTTGGACCAAAAAAGGCTGCCAAAAAATGATACTTGTGTTTTTGCTGCTTTTTTCAGCGGTTTTTCACCACCCATTCAAGACATTGGGTGAAAAGCGCTGAAAAAGCAACGAAAGAAGTGACATGCTCTATGTAAAAAACCATGCAAAGCACAAAAACGTGATGACAAAAAAACAATGTGTGCATGAGATTTCTGAAATCTCATAGACATAGCTGGTACTGTACAAGGCAGCTGAAAATTAGCATAAAAAAACTCATAAAAAATGTAGCAAAAAGGCCCAGTGTGAACTTAACCTAACTCCCACCAATACTAATGAAAAAGTATAACAGATATACACCTGATGAAGGCTGGGGAGCCGAAACGCGCTATGTTTATTTTATTAAGATTTTTACATTTGTCAACTCATAGGTTATCTTCCAACACTTTGCTAGATTTTTTAAATAAAAAATGTCAATCCTTCCTTACCTTTGGATCCTCGATGGATCTGAGTGGAAGCGCCTCATAGTCTGGTCTTCTGCTTCTTTGCTCTACCTGAAATCACATAAAAAGGGGAGAAGCTGACTCAATCTTTGCACTGTGTGACTGTGTGTGCTACACCAAGCATGGAGACCAGAATGAGGAGAAGAGAACTGTCTGAGGACTTGAGAAACAAAATAGGTTACAAGTCCATCTCCAGAGAATTTTGATGTTCCTTTATCCACAGTGCACACACAACAAAATTAAGAAGTTTACAACTGATGGCGCTGTAGCTAATCTCCCTGGATGTGGACAGCAGAGAGGAATTGCTGAAAGGTTGTAATGCAGGATAGTCTGGATGGTGGAAAAGCACCAGTCAAGTTCCAAACAAATCCAAGCTGTCCTGCAGGCTCAGGGTGTATCAGTGTCAGCGCAAACTATCTGTCCACATGTGAATGAAATGAAATGTTATGACAGGGGATCCAGGAGAATCCCACTGATGACACAGTAATAGAAAGCTACACTGCAGTTTACCAAAATGTATGTGAGCAAGCCAAAAATGTTCTCAGCGTCTTGTGGACAGATGAGACCAGTATAGAGCTTTTTGGTAAAGCACATCATTTTACTGTTTACTGAAAACAGAATGAGGCCTAGAAAGAAAAGAACACAGTACCTACAGTCAAATATGGTGGAGGAGCACAGATATTTTGAAGTTGTTTTGCTGCCTCTGGCACTGGGTTCCTTGATTGTGCGCAATGCATCATGAAATCTGAAGACTACCAAAAGATTTTGGGCAACAATGTAGAACCCAGAGTCAGAAAGATGGGTTTATGTCCTAGGACATGGGTCTTCCAGCAGGACCATGACCTGAAACATTCTTTAAGAAGCCCCAGAAGTGGATGGAAACAAAGCAACGGAGAGTTCTGAAGTGGCAGCAATGAGTGCGGATCTAAATCCCATTGATCCACTGTGGAGAGATCTTAAAATTGTTGTTGGGAGAAGACGAAGTATGAGATTGGGAGCGGTTTGTAAGAAGAGTTGTCCAAAATTCCAGCTGAGAGGAGGAAGAAGCTTATTGATGTTTAAAGGAGGCGATGGATTGCAGTTGTTTACTCCAAAGGGTGCAACCAAGTATTAAGGTGAGGGAGCCAACAATTTTGTCTGGGCCATTTTGGGGGTTTTATGTGAAATTATGTCCAATTAATAACAAAATATGTGTAGTTGCAATATTTTTCTTGGAGGAATACTTCATTTTCTGGAACAATTTCAAGGGTGCCACCACTTTTGGCCATGTCTGTAGATAGATAGATTTACGATCATTCACATTGGTAAACGGTCATACAATGTCGGTGAAATCGATGAAAGCTCATGGTACGCACACATTTTATTTTCTGGCACACGTTACTTTACCAGGCTATAGGTTCGATGGCAAACAAAGCTCCAGTCTGGGTGAATTCCCCCTTTGTCTTGAGTTCTGCACGGAACATTCCTCTTATTTACAAACACAGACTATCTGAGGATACATTGTTTCCTGACCTCCAATTATTACTTTTTGTTCTTCTCTGGGTTCGGACCTCCAGCTGCAGTGAGGGAACACGAGGGAGTTTATTGGAAACCGATCTTAAACGCTTCCAGAAACTTGTTTCTAAGTTACTAAAATGTGTCAAACGCAAAGTAAAAGAGAAGTCAGAAGATCGAGCCTCACTCGGAGCCATTTCCTGCAAAGTGTCCATAAAATATCAGCGCCGGGGCCGCGCTCTTCCCTTCTGGGCTTCTCTTCTGATTTCTCATAATTATTTCAAGCTGTAATTTTAGAAACTGCTGATTAGAGCAAATAAATTGTGAATTTCCAGTGGCGAGATTTTCATCCGTCGTAACCTTAGACCTTCCTTTGCTGGACAAACTGTGATCTAGAAGCCTACTGTAATGAAAGTCATATGTTACAATGCAGCGCCGCGGCCCATGTGGAGGATTCTGCGCCTCGTTATTAGGAGTGGCAATGAGGAACAAATGTGGTTTAGGTATTTTAGGAAAGAGCTGAAATAAGCAACAATTATAGAACAGAGATTGGAAGGGATTCAGAAAATATTGATACTGAGCAATGGCCTCTGCATGACTTCAGCATCATAAAGTGCGGGGCTGGGCCGCGCGCAGCTGTCTGGTATCTGGGAGGTCGATCCCCGAGGACATTACCTTCTGCTACGGCCATGGTGGCGGAACCTTTCATTGAAAGGAGTAGTCACATCATATAAAGTGACTAGCGGTCAGCAATCTCTGTGACCCACAAATTCTGAGAATTACAGGGCCTTAGCGCTGGTGTAGCAATGCCCCAACACTGGCTCCCTGGATGAACAATGCACCGCCACATTAACAGTATGGACAGAATGGATCATTTTTTGCCTTGTGGAATGCAATGCCATTTTTTTTGCTCAAAATTCTTCAGAATGGGGAGCCAGGGTTCAGAAATCTAATGCCAAAAAAAGTTCAATATTTTCGTCTTCTGCCTTTTTCTTGTCTTTTTAGAGCAAATAATCTCAGGATCCACTGAAATCTCGAATACAGTTCTAATATTGGCACACAAATGTCTGGCTAAGGCTAGTTTCACATTTGCGTTTAAAAACGCAGCGTTTTAAACGCAAACGCAGGTGGTGAAAAAAACGCATGTAAACGCATGCAAACGCTGCGTTTTTTAGAGGCATGCGTTTTTGCATGTGGTAAAAAAAAACGCTGCGTTTTGACGTGTTTACATGCGTTTTTTCCTGCGTTTGCGTTTTTGAAACGCATGATGAGAAGTGTGTGACAGCTGCCAATCATCAAAATCAACTAGAAAACCCACTATAAACAGAAATAGCTAGGGTTAAGGTTAGGGTTAGGATCCCTAGGGTTAGGGTTAGGATCCCTAGGGTTAGGGTTAGGATTCCTAGGGTTAGGGTTAAGGTTAGGGTTAGGATTCCTAGGGTTAGGGTTAGGGTTAGGATCCCTAGGGTTAGGGTTAGGATCCCTAGGGTTAGGGTTAGGCTTAGGATCCCTAGGGTTAGGGTTAGGATCCCTAGGGTTAGGGTTAGGGTTAGGATCCCTAGGGTTAGGGTTAGGGTTGGGGGTTGGCTTATAAGTGTGTATTCTTGTGTTTTTCTATGCGTTTACATAGACAGCAATACTTTTTTTGCGGCAAAAAAACGCCTCTAGAAATTACCACATGTTGCGTTTCCGCAACAAAACGCAAGCATAGAAATGGCGCATGCGTCATCAAAACGCGGCATGCGTTTTTAATGTTAAGTATAGAAAAAAAAACGCATGCTTTTTTTGCGCTAAAACGCAGCGGCAAAAAACGCAAATGTGAAACCAGCCTAAAAAAAAAATAACTTCAGGAAGAAACGAGAGAACATATGTGCAAAGATGCTGCATCTTTTTAGAAAGTCACAACATTTGAACCAAAAGCAAATAACTTGGTAAGAAAAATACAACCATAACGGCAAACAGATAAAGCAGACAAGTAAGAAATACACATAAACCATAAGCTAGGAGAAAAAGGAAATGAGCAAATCCCCTGCAGTGAGTAAGTGGGTAGTAACAGGGCACGGAAATTACAGGACATATGGATGGAATCAGCTGTTTCGATAAAAAAAAAAGTGTAAACGTCGTCTCACCATGACAAGGTGCACCCAGATGTGATTTACAGTGGAAACCAGAAGTTTCCATCCACTATATAAAGACACATCTGCAGGTTCTTCTCAATATCCGACATAAAATCGGAATATCAATACGTTAGAAGGAGTTTGTGGATAGTATCTGTGCTGCCGACAGGATTTAAGACATATATCGCAGTGTAGTAAAATAAGATGGTTTATTTCAACGCATTTCAAAGTTTTCTGTTCATGTCTAATAAATTGTTTCCCCAAAAAATGGATCAAAAAGTGTTTCTTTTTTTTTTTTTTATAATTAGAAATAACAAAAAAAGGAGAAAAGAAAAAATATTGCAGTAATAGTTAGAAAATGTTTTTTTTTTTTTAATTCTTTTGTTAAGACATGGAAACATATTCAACATTTAGGAGGCTGTAAAATAAGGCCTGAATAAAATATATTCAAGATATGATGTCATTCTTAATGGAGGCACAAAGAGCAGTAAGAATAATGAGAGAATGTTTTAAGGCATTTTTATTATTTACTTCAAAGTCAGAAGTTTCCATCCAGTAAGATGACTCCGCCTTTACACAATTCTGGACGGCCCATAGGATGATGTCATGTGTTTGGAAGCTTCTGATAGGTTGTTTGCAACATCTGAGTTAATTAGAGAAACACCTGTGCATATATTGTAATTCAAACCTGAAACACATTACTTCTTTGTGTAGCCCATCAACATGGGCTGAAAGGCCACTGTGCCAGTAAGAAGCCATTACTCCAAAAGAAACCTACAAAAGCAAATGCACATAGGAACAAAGACCAAAGACCTTAATTTTTGGAGACGTCCTGTTGTCCAATTAAACTAAAATGGGACTTTTTGGGCATAATGACCATCGTTTCGTTTGGAGGAAAAAGGGAGAAGCTTGGAAGCCTAAGAACACCATCCCAAATGTGAAAAACGGTGGTAGCACCATCATGTTGTGGGATTGTTCTGCTGCAGGAAGGACTGGTGCACTTCACAAAATAGATGGCATCATGAGAAAAGAAGATTGTGTGGCAATACTGAAGCAACATTTCAAGACATCTGTTACGGCCGCTACTCACCTTTGCGGCTCCGTCCCTGGCTCTCGGCGCGCCGCTCCTTCCGCCGGTGCAGCGGCTTCCGGGTTCTGGCGCGCTTCCTCCTCGGTGTCGCGAACTCCCGCCTTCAGTGCGCGCTCCCGCTGTCCTACTGCTGGTGGGCGGCGCGCTCGTTCCCGGCACCTTGTCTAGCTTCTGTGCAGGTGCGCAGGGATTCGCAGCTGACGCTGATCCTCTGTTTCCGGATACCTTCTGTCTCGGCCAATCCTGGGTAGGTTCGGGGTATTTCAGGCCACCTCCTCTGTTAGGAGGTGCCTGAGTATCATTTGCTATTTTGCTTCTGTCTCTGGCCCTTCTGCTTTGTGCTACTGTGCTTCAGTCAGCTCCGAGTGTTACTCCTTTGCTCTCGCCCTTTTGCTCGCCACTTTCCCGTTTCTTTTGGTGCTTTCTCTTCCTCTGTTCCGCTCCTGTTCCAGTCTTTTTTCAGCTCTAGCTAGTCGTCCTCTTCCATTCTCCGTTGCCATTTGTCCCTCCGCCTCCGTTCCGGTACTCCAGTTTGTGTCTTTTTCTTTGTCCTCCGGAGCCGTCCCTCATGGTATCTGCTACCGTGGATTAGCGACCTCTGGGCCTGCTCCTGACAGTCCCTGTGTAGGGGTTGGTTACCATTAGGTCTGCTCGCCCAGGGGTAGGTCTCTTCCACGGTCCAGAGGGTCCACTCTCTTTTCACCTTGAACGTAATAGAATACTCAGGCCATGGACCCCGCAGGTGCCGTGTTTTCGGCTCAGAAAGAATTGGCGCATCTGCGCGATAATCAACAGCGCATCATGTCTTTCTTAAAAACCTTGGAGACTCGTCTGACCGCTCTACAAACCTCCGACCCAGCTAATGCTTCTCAAATTGCGGGTCTGCAGCAAGAGCTCTCCCAGCAGCGCGATACTCAGACACGCATGCTTTCTTATATGGCCTCTATTGATGACCGTTTATTTAACTTGCAGTCGCTCTCCGCTCAGGTAGCCCCTCAGGATCCTAATTCTACGGTTTCACCCCATCCGCCACCTCGCTTAGGCAAACCTCCCAGGTATAACGGGGATCCTAAACTCTGTAGGGGATTCCTAAACCAGTGCCGTCTCCACTTCGAACTCCTCCCTCAGCAATATCCTACCGATAGAGCCAAGGTGGCTTTTATTGTGTCTCATTTAGAGGGAGAGGCTCTGGCTTGGGTCAATCCCTTGTGGGAGCGGGATGATCCCATAGTTTCTCAGCTAGTTATTTTTCTTGAGACTTTCCGCCGAGTTTTTGACGTGCCCGGACGCTTAGCTTCCACAACCGAGTCGCTTTTCAACCTACAACAGGGTTCTCAAACAGTAGGTCAGTATGCCATCCGCTTTCGCACCCTAGCCTCTGAGCTTGGGTGGAACAATGAGGCTTTGGTAGGTGCGTTCTGGCGAGGCCTGTCCTCTCGGATAAAAGATGAGTTGGCAGGAAGAGATACCCCAACCTCTTTAGAGGATCTTATAGCCTTGTCTACACGCATAGACCTGCGCTTCCAAGAGCGAACTCGTGAGTCCATAAGAGAGAGGAGGTCCGTTCGCTCTTTACCCTCCGTTCGCAGGTCAGGGAGCCCACGGCCCCTGTTGTCTTCTACTGCATCCGTACCAGAGCCTATGCAAGTAGATCGCGTCAAATTGGCTGAGCAACGTCGTCAGGAGAGACGTTCCCAGGGACTCTGTTTCTACTGCGGTAGTGCTTCGCATTTACTACGATCTTGTCCTGAGAGACCGGAAAACTCCTCCGCCTAGGACAGGTAAGAGAGGCCTCCCTAGGTGATTCTGATCCCTCTCAACCCCTGTTTCTGTCCGTCTTGCTTATTTTTAAACTGAAGCATTTTTCCGAGGTAGCGTATGTGGATTCGGGTGCGGCAGGCAACTTTATCAGCCTTGAGGCGGTTCGGAGGCTTCGCGTTCCAGTGCTCTCTTTGGATTCTCCTCGTTTGATCGCCTCCGTAGATGGAAGACCTTTGCAAGACGCCATCACCTTGGTAACGGAAGAAATTGAACTTCAGATCGGAGCCCTACATCATGAGAAGATCTCTTTCTACGTTCTCCCTAACCTCGCCCATGGTCTTCTGCTTGGATTACCATGGCTCCGAACTCATGAACCTACTCTTGACTGGCGTTCGGGTGACGTGCTTCGTTGGGGTTCTTCTTGTCATAGACAATGCCTGCAATCAGTTCGTCCTGTTTCTCCACCTCCGGCAGTTTCCGTTCCCTCTGATCTACCTTCTCCATACTGGTCGTTCTTAGATGTTTTCGATAAAAAGGAGGCCGAGAGCCTTCCTCCACATCGTGCCTATGATTGCCCTATCGAGCTTCTCCCCGGTTCCACCCCACCTAGGGGGAGAATTTATCCACTTTCTCCGGCTGAGACCAAAGCCATGTCTGAATACATCCAAGAGAACTTGTCTAAGGGTTTCAGTCGTAAGTCTTCGTCTCGCGCAGGTGCGGGATTCTTCTTCGTCAAAAAGAAGGACGGTTCACTTAGACCTTGCATCGACTACAGAGGGTTGAACAACATCACGGTCAAGAACAAGTACCCTCTACCTCTCATCCCTGAGCTCTTTGATCGTCTCAGAGGGGCGCGAATTTTCACCAAGTTAGACCTTCGTGGAGCTTATAATCTTGTCCGAATCCGCGCCGGTGATGAATGGAAAACCGCTTTTAATACTCGAGACGGCCATTATGAATACTTGGTCATGCCATTCGGCCTCTGTAATGCTCCCGCAGTCTTCCAAGAATTCGTTAATGACATTTTTAGAGACCTTCTCTATTCCTGTGTTGTGGTATATTTAGACGACATCCTGGTGTTCTCAGCAGATTTGCCGTCCCACAGAAGAAGTGTTCGCCTGGTCCTGCAGCGGCTAAGAGAGAACCGTCTTTACGCTAAATATGAGAAATGTCTATTTGAACAAACTTCTTTGCCCTTTCTTGGATATATTTTTTCGGATTCCGGCCTCAAGATGGACCCTGAGAAAGTGAATGCCATTCTCAATTGGCCACGTCCCCATGGAATAAAAGCCATCCAGCGGTTTGTGGGATTTGCCAACTACTACAGGCAGTTCATTTCTCATTTCTCCTCAACTATTCGGCCTCTTTCTGCTCTCACCCACAAAGGTTCCAACCCGAAGACTTGGACCCCGGAGGCCGAGAATGCCTTTTTGCTCTTGAAACAGTCCTTTTCCTCCGCTCCAGTGTTACACCATCCTGAGATTAACAAGCCATTCGTTCTCGATGTGGACACCTCCTCCACGGGGGCTGGAGCAGTTCTCTCCCAAAGGTCCTCAGTGGGTCATCTGGTTCCTTGCGGATTCTTTTCCAAGACGTTTTCTGCATCTGAACGTAATTATACCATTGGAGACCGAGAACTCTTGGCTATTAAATTAGCCCTAGAGGAATGGAGGCATCTTCTCGAAGGAACAGTTCATCCATTCGTAATTTTCTCTGACCACAAGAATTTGGCCTACCTTCAAACCGCGCAAAGACTAAATCCACGGCAGGCTCGTTGGTCTCTGTTCTTTGCTCGCTTCGATTTCGAGCTTCGTTTTCAGCCCGGCGACAAAAATGTCAAAGCAGATGCTCTGTCCAGGCTTTCGCAGCCGAAAGACTTGGACGAAGAACCAGCACATATTTTGGATCCCTGCAAGATCATCACGGTGGCACCTTTGAGGATGACCTGTCCCCCTCCTGGTAAGACACTGGTGGCTGAAAACGACAGAGAGAGAGTTCTTCATTGGGGACACTCCTCTAAATTAGCAGGCCATGCAGGGATAAAGACCACCTTCCTTCTCATCTCTCGCCACTATTGGTGGCCTTCGTTGCGTCTTGATATTAAAGACTTTGTCGCCTCCTGTCCTTCCTGTGCTAAATACAAAGTTCCAAGACAGTTACCTCATGAAGGTCTGCTTCCTCTTCCAGTACCTTCTAGTCCGTGGCAGCACATCGCCATGGACTTCATTACCGACTTACCAAATTCCTCTGGTTGTCCAGTCATCCTTACGGTAGTAGATCGGTTTTCCATGATGACTCATTTTGTACCCCTGCCTGGTCTACCTTCGGCTCCAGAATTGGCGAAGATCTTCATTTCTAATATCTTCAAACTTCATGGTTTTCCTCAAAACATTGTGTCCGACAGAGGGGTACAGTTTACTTTGCATTTTTGGAGGGCACTATGCAAACTCCTGAAGATTTCTTTAGATTTTTCATCTGCCTATCACCCTCAGACTAATGGTCAAGCTGAACGAACAAATCAGATCGTGGCTATTTATCTTCGTCATTTCTCTAACGCCCATCAGGATGATTGGGTTAACCTTCTGCCATGGGCTGAGTTTGCCTATAATAACCATTCCAATGAGTCTTCTGCTAAATCTCCATTTTTTATCGTGTTTGGACAACATCCTAATATGCCTCTCCCGATCTCCTCTACGTCAGGAGTACCGGCAGCAGATACTTTGACTTCGGACTTTTCGTCTGTTTGGGGACAAGTTAAAAGCGCTCTCGATAAGGCATCCGTGAGGATGAAGAGATTTGCCGACAAGAGGCGATTGGATATTTCTCCGTTTCTACCCGGCGACAAAGTCTGGCTCTCCTCACGTTACATTAGACTCAAGATACCTTCCTGCAAGCTTGGTCCTCGCTACATCGGTCCCTTTGAGGTTCTGAGTCGAGTCAACGATGTCGCTTACAAGCTGAAGTTGCCTGCTTCGCTCCGTGTTCCCAATACCTTCCATGTGTCCCTACTCAAACCGGTTACGTTTAATCGCTTTCACCCTTCTTCCTGCGCCTCTCCTCTGCCTGCCTGTGCCGATAATATCTTTGAGGTGAGGGATATTTTAGCTATGAAGAGGGTTCGTGGGAGAAAATTTTTCTTGGTGGATTGGAAGGGGTTTGGTCCTGAGGAGAGATCGTGGGAGCCTCTGGAGAATATCAATGCACCTCGCCTTCTAAACAAATTTCTCTCCAGTTTTGGAAGGGGGGATTTTAAGGAGGGGGGTACTGTTACGGCCGCTACTCACCTTTTCACCCTGGCTCTCGGCGCGCCGCTCCTTCCGCCGGTGCTGCGGCTTCCGGGTTCCGGCGCGCTTCCTCCTCGGCGTCGCGAACTCCCGCCTTCAGTGCGCGCTCCCGCTGTCCTACTGCTGGTGGGCGGCGCGCTTGTTCCCGGCACCTTATCTAGCTTCTGTGCAGGTGCGCAGGGATTCGCAGCTGACGCTGATCCTCTGTTTCCGGATACCTTCTGACTCGGCCAATCCTGGGTAGGTTCGGGGTATTTCAGGCCACCTCCTCTGTTAGGAGGTGCCTGAGTATCATTGGCTATTTTGCTTCTGTCTCTGGCCCTTCTGCTTTGTGCTACTGTGCTTCAGTCAGCTCCGAGTGTTACTCCTTTGCTCTCGCCCTTTTGCTCGCTACTTTCCCGTTTCTTTTGGTGCTTTCTCTTCCTCTGTTCCGCTCCTGTTCCAGTCTTTCTTCAGCTCTAGCTAGTCGTCCTCTTCCATTCTCCGTTGCCATTTGTCCCTCCGCCTCCGTTCCGGTACTCCAGTTTGTGTCTTTTTCTTTGTCCTCCGGAGCCGTCCCTCTTGGTATCTGCTACCGTGGATTAGCGACCTCTGGGCCTGCTCCTGACAGTCCCTGTATAGGGGTTGGTTACCATTAGGTCTGCTCGCCCAGGGGTAGGTCTCTTCCACGGTCCAGAGGGTCCACTCTCTTTTCACCTTGAACGTAATAACATCAGCCAGGGAGTTAAAGCTTGGGTGGAAATGTGTCTTCCAAGTGTACGATGATACGAAGCAAACTGCCAAAATGGTAAAGCAGTGGTTTCAGGATAACGAAGTCAATGTTTTGGAGCGGCCATCACAAAGTCCTGATCTCAACCCTATTGAAAATGTATGAACAAAGATGAAAAGGGATGTGTGAGCAAGGAGACCTACACCCCGGGATCAGTTACACCAGTTTTGTCTGGTGGAATGGGCCTAAATTCCGACCACCTATAGTGAGAAACTTGTGGAAGGAGACCCCAAACGCCTAACCCAAATCAAACAGTGTAAAGGCAATGGCACCAAATACTAATGAAATGTATGTAAATTTTGACTTTGCAATAAAAAATAATAATTCCTTAGAACATCCTCTCTCTCATTATTCTGGCATTTGGCAAATATTAATAATGATGGTAATCCTAATTGTCCTAAAACAGGAAAGGTTTATTCCGATTTCATGTCAGATATTGAGAAAAACCTGCAGATGTGTCTTTATATATAGTGGATGGAAACTTATGGTTTACACTTCATGTAGGGTAAGGTGCGCTGTAGAATATGCCCATGAGTATATGCAAGACGTAATGCATGAGGTCACGAGAAGCAAACAAAAGGGAAAAGAAAGGTCAATGCATATAAAATGCGCACACTTGATATATGGAAACAGAAAAATACAATTTCATTGACACCATAACACAAAACCAACCACAGAAATGTATAATAATGTACAATACAATGGAACAGACAAAAATGGAGCAGGGAGTAGTGTACATAATACAGCAGGCGAAGCTGCCGGAGAAAATGGATGATCTCCCATAGGGAAGGTGCCTCAAGGAGAGAAACAATCAACCAACAATAATGGACGTCCCCATAGAAGGTATAGTGACCAAGAAACACAACCCCTACCGTGCCCTCAAGCTCCAAAATAGGCGTGTGAAGAATAAATATGGAGAAAAATCACAAATATCGGAAGCGGCTCAGGCGTAGACCTCTAGGAGAGCCACAATGGGAAAATACAGACTGTAGGAGAACCGACCCCACAATAAAGGGGAAGAGGGAGATATGGATAAAGTGCCGGGCAATCTGCATGGACCCAATGCACAGTCCATGGGCAGGTGTCACAGTTACTCAGGGGTCCTGCTCTGCACCCGTCTATGGACTATTCTGGAAGTGGTAATGACGACCCTTGACCCCACTCTTCAGACTGATCTGATGATACGTTTCCCAGCATCTCCACATGTCAACCATTCACCAGTAGGAAGCTCATTCTATAGGGACGATGGCCGCTCTCTATCTACTGGGTCCTTGGGTAAAGATACACCCAACCCCGTCCTTTCAGCAAGAGAAGATGGTGATATTCTTTGTTTTTAGTAAATTCACATCTGGAAAAGGACATCTCTTCTCCAATGGACTTTGTGGTCGATTACCGTTGAGTTGATTCTTCAGCTCTTTGCCATTTGCAGAGACGTGAACCGTGGTCTTCAATGCCCCTCTGCATGATGATGAGGACCGCTGGCGAGGAGTAAATTCTGTCTAATGTATCTATGTAAGGAGGCACATAGCCGCACAGATATCTATAATATAACGCTGGGAGCGTCACTCTGTCCGAAGCCTTTATAGACTGTGCAAGCGCAAGCGCCGGCGCAGTCTGGGCCTCACAGAGTGACGCTCCCAGGAGATCGCGGTATGCGTAAACACTGAACGCACACCGCGATCTCCACCGGAGAGTCAGGGACCGCCAGGAGGGTAAGTATATTCACCTGTCCCCCGTTCCAGCGCTGCGTACGGCTCCGTCTCCCGGGTCCTCTGCTGTGACGTTCCCAGTTCAGAGGGCGCGATGACGCGCTTAATGCGCGCAGCACTTGAATGGGACAGACAGGTGAGTATAGCAAAGTGCTGGGGGCCTGAGCTAGCGGTGACTCCGGCACCTGACCCCCGCAGCGCGCCGGTGTCCCCGCCTGCTCAGGCCCCCAGCACTCGGCGCCCAGCGACGATAGGTGAGTATGGTATTTTTTTTTTATATGTATATATGGCAGCAGCATACGGGGCATATATAATGAAGCATCTTAATGGGGGCATATAATACAATGGTGGCGCAGGATGGCAGCAGCACATGACAGAATGGGGGCGCAAGATGGGAGCAGCACATGACAGAACGGGGGCACAGGATGGCAGCAGCACATGACAGAACGGGCGCAGGATGGGAGCAGCACATGACAGAACAGGGGCGCAGGATGGGAGCAGCACATGACAGAACGGGGGCGCAAGATGGGAGCATCACATGACAGAACGGGGGCGCAGGATGGCAGCAGCACATGACAGAACGGGCGCAGGATGGGAGCAGCACATGACAGAACAGGGGCACAGGATGGAGCAGCACATGACAGAACGGGGGCACAGGATGGCAGCAGCACATGACAGAACGGGCGCAGGATGGAAGCAGCACATGACAGAATGGGGGCGCAGGATGGGTGCAACACATGACAGAATGGGGGCGCAAGATGGGAGCAGCACATGCAGAATGGGGGCGCAGGATGGGAGCAGCACACGACAGAACGGGGGCGCAGGATGGGAGCAGCACATGACAGAACGGTGGCGCAGGATGGGAGCAGCACATGACAGAACGGTGGCGCAGGATGGGAGCAGCACATGACAGAACGGTGGCGCAGGATGGGAGCAGCACATGACAGAACGGTGGCGCAGGATGGGAGCAGCACATGACAGGATGGGGACGCAGGATGGAGCAGCACATGTCAGAATGGGGGCAGGGCTGCCACTAGAAATTTCGGGGCCCCATACTGGCAAAATTTTCGGGGCCCCCTTGAGACTCCGCCCAGGCTCCACCCCAGCCCCGCCTCCGGGCTCCACCCCTCGAACTGTCCACAGTCCCACCGCTCTCTCTTGGAAAAACTCCACTTCTCACCTATCACACATTAACAGTTCCCATCACCAGATCACACATATAGCCGGCAGCTTTTGTTTTGGCCAAAAGATTTTTTATGCTGCCACCATAACACAGTAGACACTTTTGGCCGGGCCCTACTCTACTGTAACCTATTAAATATTTGTTAAAATATGCAATACAATTTAGGTATATTTATATTTATTTTTCAATTTTTTAAATGACCAATAATATCACATACAAAGAACAAATACCACAACACCATGACCAGACCACATATTACCACCACATAGTGACTGAATACTACAATTCTGATCAGTAATAAAAAAAAAAGCACCATACTATCACCATAAGTGCCATTATACACAGGAGGTCTGTACTTAGTATGCAGTGTTTGTGTACAGATAATACAGTGATCACTAGTGAAATTATACACAGGAGCTCTGTATACAGTGTATAGTGTCAGTGTATAGGTAACACACTGACTTACCAGTGACGTCTCTAGGTTGAAGTCCTTCATCTTTCATCCAGCACAGACCGCCATCATTTCATCCAGCCAGGACTCGTTTCTGCAGCAAATAACACAGTTATCTCGAGCTCTGCTTGTAGAATACATTAATTAATTTTCCCAACTTCTACATTACACCACATGAAGAAAAAGAGGCGACATAGTATCACTCTACACAGTAACAGGATCGCCCCCTCATTTAAAACAGTATCCTCAAAAAATAAAATAAATACATCACTGCAGTAATAATATCCCTAAATTAGTCCCTATGGTAATAATATTCCCCATCCTGGCCACCGTGTGTCTCATTCCTGGCGTCAGCCATATGTTCTCCCATCCTGCCCTCATGAGTATCCATTCTGCCCCATATGATCTCCCCATCCTGACCCATTTGTCTCCATCATATCAATCCTGCCCCATGATCCTGCAAGATCTGTCTCCAGTCATGCCCCCATGTCTTTCATCATACCCCGTATCTCCATTCTGCCCCTGTGTCCAGCATCTCCTCTGCCCCTGTGTCCAGCATCTCCTCTGCCCCTGTGTCCAGCATCTCCACTGCCCCTGTCTGTGTCCAGCATCTCCTCTGCCCCTGTGTCCAGCATCTCCTCTGCCCCTGTCTGTGTCCAGCATCTCCTCTGCCCCTGTGTCCAGCATCTCCTCTGCCCCTGTGTCCAGCATCTCCTCTGCCCCTGTGTCCAGCATCTCCTCTGCCCCTGTCTGTGTCCAGCATCTCCTCTGCCCCTGTGTCCAGCATCTCCTCTGCCCCTGTGTCCAGCATCTCCTCTGCCCCTGTCTGTGTCCAGCATCTCCTCTGCCCCTGTCTGTGTCCAGCATCTCCTCTGCCCCTGTGTCCAGCATCTCCTCTGCCCCTGTGTCCAGCATCTCCTCTGCCCCTGTGTCCAGCATCTCCTCTGCCCCTGTCTGTGTCCAGCATCTCCTCTGCCCCTGTGTCCAGCATCTCCTCTGCCCCTGTGTCCAGCATCTCCTCTGCCCCTGTCTGTGTCCAGCATCTCCTCTGCCCCTGTCTGTGTCCAGCATCTCCTCTGCCCCTGTCTGTGTCCAGCATCTCCTCTGCCCCTGTCTGTGTCCAGCATCTCCTCTGCCCCTGTCTGTGTCCAGCATCTCCTCTGCCCCTGTCTGTGTCCAGCATCTCCTCTGCCCCTGTGTTCAGCATCTCCTCTGCCCCTGTCTGTGTCCAGCATCTCCTCTGCCCCTGTGTCCAGCATCTCCTCTGCCCCTGTGTTCAGCATCTCCTCTGCCCCTGTGTGTTCAGCATCTCCTCTGCCCCTGTCTGTGTCCAGCATCTCCTCTGCCCCTGTCTGTGTCCAGCATCTCCTCTGCCCCGGGCCCCCTCCCCTGGATCGCCGCTACCAAAAAAAAAAAAAAACTTCTTACCTTGCCATGCTCCCGCGGCGGGCGAAGCTCCTCCACGCAGGTGAAGGACGCACTCGCCGGCGGCTGACGATGACGTCAGACGCCGGCGAGGTGCGACTGCGCACTGCCGCCGTTCAAGTCAGCTGCCAGCCTCCGACTGGCTGGCGGCGACTGTTAACTATT
This sequence comes from Ranitomeya imitator, assembly GCF_032444005.1. Lineage (NCBI taxonomy): Eukaryota > Metazoa > Chordata > Amphibia > Anura > Dendrobatidae > Ranitomeya > Ranitomeya imitator. Next base: position 5,643,024 of record NC_091283.1, on the reverse strand, counting down.
GACGTGCGGGCACGGGCCCGCACGTCAATAGTGAGCCGCAGCGCCTGCAGGGGGGGCCCGGTGAGCAGATGAGACGGGGCCCGAAGCGGGCCCCCTCTGCCCACCGGGCCCCATACGCCAGTCATGGCCGTCATGCCCTGATGGCGGCCCTGATGGGGGTGCAGGATGGGAGCAGCACATGTCAGAATGGGGACGCAGGATGGGAGCAGCACATGACAGGATGGGGGTGCAGGATGGGAGCAGCACATGTCAGAATGGGGGTGCAGGATGGGAGCAGCACATGTCAGAATGGGGGTGCAGGATGGGAGCAGCACATGACAGGATGGGGGTGCAGGATGGGAGCAGCACATGTCAGAATGGGGGTGCAGAATGGGAGCAGCACATGTCAGAATGGGGGTGCAGGATGGGAGCAGCACATGTCAGAATGGGGGTGCAGGATGGGAGCAGCACATGACAGGATGGGGGTGCAGGATGGGAGCAGCACATGTCAGAATGGGGGTGCAGAATGGGAGCAGCACATGTCAGAATGGGGGTGCAGGATGGGTGCAGCACATGTCAGGATGGGGACGCAGGATGGAGCAGCACATACCAGGATGGAGACCATATACCAATATAGATGCTCGCAACCCGGGCGTAGAACGGATTCAATAGCTAGTATTATATACGGATAATTACTATAAGATATGACACCTGATGACGACGTTCCTTCAGCTGTACAGAACACTTCAACACATGCAAAAATAGAACATCTGATTTCTCCATGCAGCGATATGGAATATTAAGATGATTCATAATTAATTAGCTCTGCGGTAATGAAGATCTTGTTAAATGAGTTTCTTTTGGAAAAGGTAAAACTGAGAGAAGTTGTGATTATGATTATTCATCTATTTCATTGCAGAAAGACTTTACCAGATTTACCTTGGTCCTAGGGCACCTCATATTACCCCCCACTAACGATTCCATGAGGAATATACATTATCCTGGCTTATATAACAAGAGTCAGTGTGAAAAACATGACATTACTGATCCTGAGTTACCTCCTGTATTATACTCCAGAGCTGCACTCACTATTCAGCTGGTGCAGTCACTGTGTACATACATTACATTAGTGATCCTCAGATACATCCTGTATTATACTCCAGAGCTGCACTCACTATTCTGCTGGTGCAGTCACTGTGTACATACATTACATAACTGATCCTGAGTTACCTCCTGTATTATACTCCAGAGCTGCACTCACTATTCAGCTGGTGCAGTCACTGTGTACATATATTACATTAGTGATCCTCAGATACATCCTGTATTATACTCCAGAGCTGCACTCACTATTCTGCTGGTGCACTCACTGTGTACATACATTACATTTCTGATCCTGAGTTACATCCTGTATTATACTCCAGAGCTGCACTCACTATTCTGCTGGTGCAGTCACTGTGTACATACATTACATTACTGATCCTGAGATACATCCTGTATTATACTCCAGAGCTGCGCTCACTATTCTGCTAGTGCAGTCACTGTGTACATACATTACATTACTGATCCTGAGTTACATCCTGTATTATACCCCAGAGCTGCATTCACTATTCTGCTGGTGCAGTCACTGTGTACATACATTACATTACTGATCCTGAGATACATCCTGTATTATACTCCAGAGCTGCACTCACTATTCTGCTGGTGCAGTCACTGTGTACATACATTACATTACTGATCCTGAGTTACATCCTGTATTATGCTCCAGAGCTGCACTCACTATTCTGCTGGTGCAGTCACTGTGTACATACATTACATTACTGATCCTGAGTTACATCCTGTATTATACTCCAGAGCTGCACTCACTGTGTACATACATTACATTAGTGATCCTGAGATACATCCTGTATTATACCCCAGAGCTGCACTCACTATTCTGCTGGTGCAGTCACTGTGTACATACATTACATTACTGATCCTGAGTTACATCCTGTATTATCCCCCAGAGCTGCACTCACTATTCTGCTGGTGCAGTCACTGTGTACATACATTTCATTACTGATCCTGGGTTACCTCCTGTATTATACCCCAGAGCTGCGCTCACTATTCTGCTAGAGCAGTTACTCTGTACATAAATTACATTACTGATCTTGAGTTACCTCCTGTATTATACCCCAGAGCTGCACTCACTATTCTGCTGGTGCAGTCACTGTTTACATACATTACATTACTGATCCTGAGTTACTTCCTGTATTATACTCCAGAGCTGCACTCACTATTCTGCTGGTGCAGTCACTGTGTACATACATTACATTACCAATCCTGAGTTACATCTTGTATTATACTCCAGAGCTGCACTCACTATTCTGCTGGTGCAGTCACTGTGTACATACATTACATTACTGATCCTGAGTTACATCTTGTATTATACTCCAGAGCTGCACTCACTATTCTGCTGGTGCAGTCACTGTGTACATACATTACATTACTGATCCTGAGTTACATCCTGTATTATACCCCAGAGCTGCACTCACTATTCTGCTGGTGCAGTCACTGTGTACATACATTACATTACTGATCCTGAGTTACATCCTGTACTATACCCCAGAGCTGCACTCACTATTCTGCTGATAGAATGTTTTCCTAAGGAAAGATCTGCTATTGATAGCTAAATTTAATTTGTTGCTGAGGTTAAACCGAGTTCTTCAGTTCTTCTGCAGTACAATATTTCTCCTGTAGACAGACTCTTTCATGTTACTATCTTGCACTAATAAATAGGGATCCATGGAAGTTCAGATTTGTCGGTTTGGTCAAATTTGAGTCCAAAGTTTAGTTCAGGAACCAGAACTTGACCCGACCTTGACGCTGGCCCCAAATTCAATACAAGTCACTGGGAACTTTGGTGGTATAAAAAGGCTGTAAAGTGGTCATAGTCAGGGCAAGGGGGCTGTAAAATAAAGCAAAATAGATGTAAGGACAGGACAATTGCCCTGAGAACAAATGTGGATAGGAAAATGACTTAAAATAATATATAATATATAAAAAAAAATAATAGTAATCTTGATCCAGAAGGTGGAGTTCCAAGTGGAGGAGCGGAGCAGTTCATTGTATGTGTAGTTTATTGTACTTGCTAATAAATAAATGATTAGATGAAAAGAACGACTTGGGCCGCCGTATTTTTAATAACCAGTCAAGGAAAAGCAAACAGCTGTGAGCTGGTCTTACTATGCTGGGAAGCGGCCAGTTCCATGGAGATTCCAAGCCTATTAACATTAACCCCAAGATATCTTTTTTGCCATTGCTGGTTATTAAAAATGGGGGACCTAAAAAAAAACATGGGGTCCCCCCTAATTTTAATAACCAGCTAAGGAAAAGCAGAATGGATCTTGGCTCTTTCCCAGCCCATGAAGACCAGCCCTCAGCCATTATATGCACCAATTCTGGAGCTTCACCTCGGCTCTTCCCATTTGCCCTGATCCAGTGGCAATGGGAGTGATCGGATTGTGAGGTTGATGTCAGAAGCTGGCACTGACCCCAAGCCCATGGGTTAGACAACCCCAGTAGTCAAAAGAAAGAGACACACATAAAAAAAAACTTTATTTGAAAAAACTACCCCGAAGTTTCTCTCTTTCACCAACTTGTTAGAATAAAAACCACAACAGCCTGCCATAGCCCAAATGGAGGTCTCACAGCAATCCCAGTCTTTGTCTTCCAGTATATGGAGCCATAGACCGGACCAGCAGCCATTGTCAGGTCTCACGCACAGAGTACAGAGTTAGAGCCGGAGTGGTGAGTGGTGATATAACTGCGACTTATGCAGCCTCATTCTTGTCTCATGGGTGATGACGTTACTGATGACCACGAGTGACCTTTGAGAAAATTCTTGGGATTTTTTTTAAAATAATGTTTTCTTATTTGTTTATTTTTTTCACTATTGGGTTAGTACTGGGGGTGCCAGCTGCTGACATCAACCCCACAATCCCATTTCCCCCATTGCCACCACAACTGAGGCTAAGTGCCAGAATTAGTGCATCGAATGTATCTGTCCTTTTTGGAGCAGTGGAGGGCTGGTTTAATAGGCTGGGAAGGGGCCAATATCTATAGCTCCTCCCAGCCTATTAATAGCTGTCTCCTTTGCCTTAGTTGAATATTAAAATTAGGTGGGAACCCACTTAATTTTATAAGCCCCCCCCCCACATTTTTAATAACCAACAAAGGCAAAGCAGACAGCTGGGGGCTGATATTAATAGGTTGGAAAGATCCATGGATATTGGCCCCTTACCAGCATAATAAGACAAGCGTTCAGCTGTCTGCTTTACCTTGGATGATTATTAAAAATGGAGGGGACCGCATGTCAGTTTTTAAAATATTTTTTTATTTTCTTTACACTGTGAGGCTGAATCACATGGTGCGCTAGCCAACCACAGCCATGCCGTCTCTTGACATGGCTGTAATGGGGCTGGAAGTGCCCATAACCTTAAAGCTTGTTGATAAGCTGCTGAACCTGCACGTACAGGAAGAAGTCCATGTTCGCTACAAACACTAAACTTTACCGCTCAGGTTCTCTAATCCCTACTAAGTCATAAAAAGCCATCAAAATGTTAAAATATATTGTGACAAAGTCACTAGTAAAGTACTGGAGGGGAGATATGTGTTATTACGCTTGATTACGACAATGATATAAAACCCAGAGTTTCCCTCCAACCCACTAAGTGCTGGAGGGGTTAAGCTAATTTGTTATGATGGGCTGGCTTTTATGTGGACATCCATAGAGTGGGTGGGAGGATGTACACCTTATCTCCACCTGCAGAGCCAGCACTGGTTTGTCCTGACAGGACCTGTGTGTTGTCACAGTCATGTGATCAGTCACATGCAGGAGGAGTCTTGTGGTCTGGAGCTTAGCTGGCTTCCAGAGGTGCTCAGCATTTGGTAGGCTCGGAGAGTGGTGCTCCAGTGCGTTGTGTCCTGTGAAGGAAAGCTGAACCTTTGGATGCTGATTTCTGCTGAGCGGGCGGATTTTCCTGAACATAAATGGACTGTGTTATCCTATTTTGTTTTATTTTCCTGTTTTGCCCTGGAGGGCCGTATTTACTTTGTCCTCACCATGGTTTATGCTGTATATATAATAAACCCATAAAAGGACTTAAATAGACAGTGTTCCTTTGCCTACCTATGTGTCAGCTGAGTGAGCCACCCTTCCACAATATTATTATTATTTATTATTATAGCGCCATTTATTCCATGGTGCTGTACATGAGAAGGGGTTACATACAAGTTACAGATATCACATACAGTAAACAAACTAACAGTGACGGACTGATACAGAGGGGCGAGGACCCTACCCTTGCGGGCTTACATTCTACAGGATTATGGGGAAGGAGACAGTAGGTTGAGGGTTGCAGGAGCTCTGGTGTTGGTGAGGCGGTAGCTTCGGTAGTGGTGAGGAGGCAGCGGGGTCAGTGCAGGCTGTAGGCTTTCCTGAAGAGATGGGTTTTCAGGTTCCGTCTGAAGGATCCGACTGTGGTTGATAGTCGGACGTGTTGGGGCAGAGAGTTCCAGAGGATGGGGGATATTCGGGAGAAATCTTGGAGGTGATTGGATGAGGAGCGAGTAAGTGTGGAGGAGAGAAGGAGGTCTTGGGAGGACCGGAGATTACATGAGGGAAGATATTGGGAGATTAGTTCAGAGATATATGGAGGAGACAGGTTGTGGATGGCTTTGTAGGTCAGTATTAGTAATTTGAACTGGATACACTGAGGGAATGGGAGCCAGTGAAGAGATTTGCAGAGAGGGGAAGCGGAGGAGTAGCGAGGAGAGAGATGAATCAGTCGAGCAGCAGAGTTAAGGATGGACTGGAGAGGTGCGAGAGTGTTAGCAGGGAGGCCACAGAAAGGATGTTGCAGTAGTCGAGGCGGGAGATGATGAGGGCATGCACAAGCATTTTAGTAGATTGGGAGTTGAGGAAAGGACGGATTCTGGAGATATTTTTGAGCTGGAGGCGACAGGAGGTGGAAAGAGCTTGGATGTGTGGTTTGAAGGACAGGGCAGAGTCAAAGGTTACTCCGAGGCAGCGGACTTCGGGTACGGGGGAAAGCGTAATGTCATTGACTGCGATAGATAGGTCAGGTAAGGAAGATTTGTGGGATGTGGGAAAGATGATGAGTTCAGATTTGTCCACATTGAGTTTGAGGAAGCGAGAGGATAAGAAGGAGGATATTATTATTATTATTATTTATTATTATAGCGCCAGTTATTCCATGGCGCTTTACATGTGAGGAGGGGTATACATAATAAAAATAAGTACAATAATCTTAAACAATACAAGTCACAACTGGTACAGGAGGAGAGAGGACCCTGCCCGCGAGGGCTCACAGTCTACAAGGGATGGGTGAGGATACAGTAGGTGAGGGTAGAGATGGCCATGCATTGGTTTGGTCGATCGGTGGTTACTGCAGGTTGTAGGCTTGTCGGAAGAGGTGAATCTTCAATATATATACCGTATATATATAAAAAGTTATTCTAACCTTATCGATCACTTCTCTGGCCCTTCCATGTCACCTTTCTGGTCCTCACCGCACCTTCAGTTCTCCACTGCCAGTTCATGATATCATGATGTGTGACAAGATCTTTTGCGCTCATGCACCGAGCTTACAGGGTGTTCAGCGTGAGCGGCGGAGATCAGGAGATTTGTCGAGAAGTGGTCGGTTGTTGGTGAGGAACGGAAGAACCGGAAAGGTGACCAGTGACTATAAGTGTTTTATTTCCTACTGTTTACATTTTACGGTAATTATGCTCCGAGGTCTGGAGAGAACTCTTAGTATTTAATAAGAGGCTTTAGATTAGTGGAGAAGAACTTTTTCGAGAATCAAATTTCCCTGGAAAGTCTATGCGAAGAGGCGAATTCGAATTTTACCTGTTTGCTCGTTTCTATTGGAAGCTGAACCTTTGCCCCCCGGTGAAGAGAGTCCGGTCAGAGCTGAGATAATTCTTCTAGTTCTGTTTTCAGATATTTTCATGGAGGGAATCTTTCATCTTGTGTCCGCGCAGCTCTGGGCTTCTGTTTAGTAACGGCACCATATGTCTATACATACTGAAACCTTCAGGAAACGGGATAAATATTTGTAAATAAATCTGCCAAATTTATCTCATTTCATCGTCTCTTCTGCTGAGATTAGAACTTTCCACTAAATCCCGAGAGAAGACACAAGGGGATTTATAGTTATCTGTGTGCCGCTCTTAAAGGAGCCGTCAGACTGATGAGAATATTCCCTGGATGGTGACATTTTATAATGGAGTTATCAGGATTTCTGTTTTCTACTCCAGTCTTGATGAAAGATACACTGGAGTAAGATCCGTCAAGGTCATTAAGTGACGTCCACACCTTAATGAACTTGTCATAACTTCACCACTGCACATGTCCAGTCAGATAATGGGGAACCTTTCTGTCGAGTAAATTATGATGAAGTTGTTTTTATTTAACTACAACTTAAACAAAAAAAAAACATTTCAAGCAGTTTTGTAGAAAACGGACATTACATACTTTATGAATCTGCCCATTTTCATGTTTTATTTTTTATCATTCTATTAAAGTCCTGCTGGTAACGGAGAAGAGGATCTGAGGGACGGATTGTTACAATGTATCAGTCTGGAGTCCGGGCTTTTCTTCTAGCTGGTCCTGTATCTGTGTGAGCAGGACGAAATAATAGTAACATAGTAACATAGTAACATAGTTAGTAAGGCCGAAAAAAGACATTTGTCCATCCAGTTCAGCCTATATTCCATCATAATAAATACCCAGATCTACGTCCTTCTACAGAACCTAATAATTGTATGATACAATTTCAGGCTTTAAATGTAAACCGCGCTCTTTTCACTAATTGACAACATGCAGAGATCTTACAAATGTTACAAGATTTATACCAAAATTAAATTATAAAGTTATAGAACTTGTTTATATGGAAATGGCAGATTTCGTTTCACTTAGCTGTTCACACCTCGGCATTAAAGCTGTGATTTGCAGCAGATCTGCGCGAAGATTAACTCAATCATCAATCAGAGAAGTTTTCAGTGCAGAATCAGCAGAAATAAATGTCATTTACATCAGCAGCATTTGGGGGGGGGGGGGGCAGCATAAAAAATATATATTCTAAAAATCTGGATCTGAACACAGTTATGAAAACGCCGCTTGTTTTACCTGAATGCAAAATTGGGTGGAAAATTTGTCCAAAAATCCACATAAAATCCAACACATATGATGGGAGCCTTTTGTGAGAGAAACATTTTTGTCTTATTTTGTTCTGAATTTTCAGCATTGTTTTCTTATCATACAACTGAGATGACTTTCAATTACAGTTAGGAAAAAGAACTGACATATAATCTCCAGAAATGTTGTATCTTTATGGTCACAGACTAGAAGGAATCCCTGTGCGCTCAGCGGTGGCTGCCTTCATCCATGTTTCTCTACGGTCACAGACTAGAAGGAATCCCTGTGCGCTCAGCGATGGCTGCCTCCATCCATGTGGCTCTACGGTCACAGACTAGAAGGAACCCCTGTGCGCTCAGCGATGGCTGCCTCCATCCATGTGGCTCTACGGTCACAGACTAGAAGGAATCCTGTGCGCTCAGCGGTGGCTGCCTCCATCCATGTGGCTGTACGGTCGCAGACTAGAAGGAATCCCTGTGCGCTCAGCGGTGGCTGCCTCCATCCATGTGGCTCTACGGTCACAGACTAGAAGGAATCCCTGTGCGATCAGCGATGGCTGCCTCCATCCATGTGGCTCTACGGTCACAGACTAGAAGGAATCCTGTGCGCTCAGCGGTGGCTGCCTCCATCCATGTGGCTGTACGGTCGCAGACTAGAAGGAATCCCTGTGTGCTCAGCGATGGCTGCCTCCATCCATGTGGCTGTACGGTCACAGACTAGAAGGAATCCCTGTGCGCTCAGCGGTGGCTGCCTCCATCCATGTGGCTCTACAGTCACAGACTAGAAGGAATCCCTGTGTGCTCAGCGGTGGCTGCCTCCATCCATGTGGCTCTACGGTCACACACTAGAAGGAATCCCTGTGCGCTCAGCGGTGGCTGCCTCCATCCATGTGGCTCTACGGTCACAGACTAGAAGGAATCCCTGTGCGCTCAGCGGTGGCTGCCTCCATCCATGTGGCTCTACGGTCACAGACTAGAAGGAATCCCTGTGTGCTCAGCGGTGGCTGCCTCCATCCATGTGGCTCTACGGTCACAGACTAGAAGGAATCCCTGTGTGCTCAGCGGTGGCTGCCTCCATCCATGTGGCTCTACGGTCACACACTAGAAGGAATCCCTGTGCGCTCAGCGGTGGCTGCCTCCATCCATGTGGCTCTACGGTCACAGACTAGAAGGAATCCCTGTGCGCTCAGCGGTGGCTGCCTCCATCCATGTGGCTCTACGGTCACAGACTAGAAGGAATCCCTGTGTGCTCAGCGGTGGCTGCCTCCATCCATGTGGCTGTACGGTCACACACTAGAAGGAATCCCTGTGTGCTCAGCGGTGGCTGCCTCCATCCATGTGGCTCTACGGTCACAGACTAGAAGGAATCCCTGTGCGCTCAGCGATGGCTGCCTCCATCCATGTGGCTCTACGGTCACAGACTAGAAGGAATCCCTGTGCGCTCAGCGGTGGCTGCCTCCATCCATGTGGCTCTACGGTCACAGACTAGAAGGAATCCCTGTGCGCTCAGCGGTGGCTGCCTCCATCCATGTGGCTCTACGGTCACACACTAGAAGGAATCCCTGTGCGCTCAGCGGTGGCTGCCTCCATCCATGTGGCTCTACGGTCACAGACTAGAAGGAATCCCTGTGCGCTCAGCGGTGGCTGCCTCCATCCATGTGGCTCTACGGTCACACACTAGAAGGAATCCCTGTGCGCTCAGCGGTGGCTGCCTCCATCCATGTGGCTCTACGGTCACAGACTAGAAGGAATCCCTGTGCGCTCAGCGGTGGCTGCCTCCATCCATGTGGCTCTACGGTCACACACTAGAAGGAATCCCTGTGCGCTCAGCGGTGGCTGCCTCCATCCATGTGGCTCTACGGTCACAGACTAGAAGGAATCCCTGTGCGCTCAGCGATGGCTGCCTCCATCCATGTGGCTGTACGGTCACAGACTAGAAGGAATCCCTGTGCGCTCAGCGATGGCTGCCTCCATCCATGTGGCTCTACGGTCACAGACTAGAAGGAATCCCTGTGTGCTCAGCGATGGCTGCCTCCATCCATGTGGCTCTACGGTCACAGACTAGAAGGAATCCTGTGCGCTCAACGATGGCTGCCTCCATCCATGTGGCTCTACGGTCACAGACTAGAAGGAATCCCTGTGTGCTCAGCGATGGCTGCCTCCATCCATGTGGCTCTACGGTCACAGACTAGAAGGAATCCCTGTGCGCTCAGCGATGGCTGCCTCCATCCATGTGGCTCTACGGTCACAGACTAGAAGGAATCCTGTGCGCTCAACGATGGCTGCCTCCATCCATGTGTCTCTACGGTCACAGACTAGAAGGAATCCCTGTGCGCTCAGCGATGGCTGCCTCCATCCATGTGGCTCTACGGTCACAGACTAGAAGAAATCCCTGTGCGCTCAGCGATGGCTGCCTCCATCCATGTGGCTCTACGGTCACAGACTAGAAGGAATCCTGTGTGCTCAGCGATGGCTGCCTCCATCCATGTGGCTCTACGGTCACAGACTAGAAGGAATCCTGTGCGCTCAACGATGGCTGCCTCCATCCATGTGGCTCTACGGTCACAGACTAGAAGGAATCCTGTGTGCTCAGCGATGGCTGCCTCCATCCATGTGGCTCTACGGTCACAGACTAGAAGGAATCCCTGTGAGCTCAGCGATGGCTGCCTCCATCCATGTGGCTCTACGGTCACAGACTAGAAGGAATCCCTGTGCGCTCAGCGGTGGCTGCCTCCATCCATGTGGCTCTACGGTCACAGACTAGAAGGAATCCCTGTGCGATCAGCGATGGCTGCCTCCATCCATGTGGCTCTACGGTCACAGACTAGAAGAAATCCCTGTGCGCTCAGCGATGGCTGCCTCCATCCTTGTGGCTCTACAGTCACAGACTAGAAGGAATCCCTGTGCGCTCAGCGATGGCTGCCTCCATCCATGTGGCTCTACGGTCACAGACTAGAAGGAACCCCTGTGCACTCAGCGATGGCTGCCTCCATCCATGTGTCTCTACGATCACAGACTAGAAGGAATCCCTGTGCGCTCAGCGATGGCTGCCTCCATCCATGTGGCTCTACGGTCACAGACTAGAATGAATCCCTGTGCGCTCAGCGATGGCTGCCTCCATCCATGTGTCTCTACGATCACAGACTAGAAGGAACCCCTGTGCGCTCAGCGATGGCTGCCTCCATCCATGTGGCTCTACGGTCACAGACTAGAAGGAATCCCTGTGCGCTCAGCGATGGCTGCCTCCATCCATGTGGCTCTACGGTCACAGACTAGAAGGAATCCCTGTGCGATCAGCGATGGCTGCCTCCATCCATGTGGCTCTGCGGTCACAGACTAGAAGGAATTCCTGTGCGCTCAGCGATGGCTGCCTCCATCCATGTGGCTCTACGGTCACAGACTAGAAGGAATCCCTGTGCGCTCAGCGATGGCTGCCTTCATCCATGTGGCTCTACGGTCACAGACTAGAAGGAATCCCTGTGCGCTCAGCGATGGCTGCCTCCATCCATGTGGCTCTACGGTCACAGACTAGAAGGAATCCCTGTGCGCTCAGCGATGGCTGCCTCCATCCATGTGGCTCTACGATCACAGACTAGAAGAAATCTCTGTGCGCTCAGCGATGGCTGCCTCCATCAATGTGGCTCTACGGTCGCAGACTAGAAGGAATCCCTGTGCGCTCAGCGATGGCTGCCTCCATCCATGTGGCTCTACGGTCACAGACTAGAAGAAATCCCTGTGTGCTCAGCGATGGCTGCCTCCATCCATGTGGCTCTACGGTCACAGACTAGAAGGAATCCCTGTGTGCTCAGCGATGGCTGCCTCCATCCATGTGGCTCTACGGTCGCAGACTAGAAGGAATCCCTGTGTGCTCAGCGATGGCTGCCTCCATTCATGTGGCTCTACAGTCACAGACTAGAAGGAATCCCTGTGTGCTCAGCGATGGCTGCCTCCATCCATGTGGCTCTACGGTCACAGACTAGAAGGAATCCCTGTGTGCTCAGCGGTGGCTGCCTCCATCCATGTGGCTCTACGGTCACAGACTAGAAGGAATCCCTGTGCGATCAGCGATGGCTGCCTCCATCCATGTGGCTCTACGGTCACAGACTAGAAGGAACCCCTGTGCGCTCAGCGATGGCTGCCTCCATCAATGTGGCTGTACGGTCACAGACTAGAAGGAATCCCTGTGCGCTCAGCGATGGCTGCCTCCATCCATGTGGCTCTATGGTCACAGACTAGAAGGAATCCCTGTGCGCTCAGCGATGGCTGCCTCCATCAATGTGGCTCTACGGTCACAGACTAGAAGGAGTCCTGTGCGCTCAGCGGTGGCTGCCTCCATCCATGTGGCTCTACGGTCACACACTAGAAGGAATCCCTGTGCGCTCAGCGGTGGCTGCCTCCATCCATGTGGCTCTACGGTCACAGACTAGAAGGAATCCCTGTGCGCTCAGCGGTGGCTGCCTCCATCCATGTGGCTCTACGGTCACACACTAGAAGGAATCCCTGTGCGCTCAGCGGTGGCTGCCTCCATCCATGTGGCTGTACGGTCACAGACTAGAAGGAATCCCTGTGTGCTCAGCGGTGGCTGCCTCCATCCATGTGGCTCTACGGTCACAGACTAGAAGGAATCCCTGTGCGCTCAGCGATGGCTGCCTCCATCCATGTGGCTGTACGGTCACAGACTAGAAGGAATCCCTGTGCGCTCAGCGATGGCTGCCTCCATCCATGTGGCTCTACGGTCACAGACTAGAAGGAATCCCTGTGTGCTCAGCGATGGCTGCCTCCATCCATGTGGCTCTACGGTCACAGACTAGAAGGAATCCTGTGCGCTCAACGATGGCTGCCTCCATCCATGTGGCTCTACGGTCACAGACTAGAAGGAATCCCTGTGTGCTCAGCGATGGCTGCCTCCATCCATGTGGCTCTACGGTCACAGACTAGAAGGAATCCCTGTGCGCTCAGCGATGGCTGCCTCCATCCATGTGGCTCTACGGTCACAGACTAGAAGGAATCCTGTGCGCTCAACGATGGCTGCCTCCATCCATGTGTCTCTACGGTCACAGACTAGAAGGAATCCCTGTGCGCTCAGCGATGGCTGCCTCCATCCATGTGGCTCTACGGTCACAGACTAGAAGAAATCCCTGTGCGCTCAGCGATGGCTGCCTCCATCCATGTGGCTCTACGGTCACAGACTAGAAGGAATCCTGTGTGCTCAGCGATGGCTGCCTCCATCCATGTGGCTCTACGGTCACAGACTAGAAGGAATCCTGTGCGCTCAACGATGGCTGCCTCCATCCATGTGGCTCTACGGTCACAGACTAGAAGGAATCCTGTGTGCTCAGCGATGGCTGCCTCCATCCATGTGGCTCTACGGTCACAGACTAGAAGGAATCCCTGTGAGCTCAGCGATGGCTGCCTCCATCCATGTGGCTCTACGGTCACAGACTAGAAGGAATCCCTGTGCGCTCAGCGGTGGCTGCCTCCATCCTTGTGGCTCTACGGTCACAGACTAGAAGGAATCCCTGTGCGATCAGCGATGGCTGCCTCCATCCATGTGGCTCTACGGTCACAGACTAGAAGAAATCCCTGTGCGCTCAGCGATGGCTGCCTCCATCCTTGTGGCTCTACAGTCACAGACTAGAAGGAATCCCTGTGCGCTCAGCGATGGCTGCCTCCATCCATGTGGCTCTACGGTCACAGACTAGAAGGAACCCCTGTGCACTCAGCGATGGCTGCCTCCATCCATGTGTCTCTACGATCACAGACTAGAAGGAATCCCTGTGCGCTCAGCGATGGCTGCCTCCATCCATGTGGCTCTACGGTCACAGACTAGAATGAATCCCTGTGCGCTCAGCGATGGCTGCCTCCATCCATGTGGCTCTACGGTCACAGACTGGAAGGAATCCCGTGCGCTCAGCGATGACTGCCTCAATCCATGTGGCTCTACGGTCACAGACTAGAAGGAACCCCTGTGCGCTCAGCGATGGCTGCCTCCATCCATGTGGCTCTACGGTCACAGACTAGAAGGAATCCCTGTGCGCTCAGCGATGGCTGCCTCCATCCATGTGGCTCTACGGTCACAGACTAGAAGGAATTCCTGTGCGCTCAGCGATGGCTGCCTCCATCCATGTGGCTCTACGGTCACAGACTAGAAGGAATCCCTGTGCGCTCAGCGATGGCTGCCTTCATCCATGTGGCTCTACGGTCACAGACTAGAAGGAATCCCTGTGCGCTCAGCGATGGCTGCCTCCATCCATGTGGCTCTACGGTCACAGACTAGAAGGAATCCCTGTGCGCTCAGCGATGGCTGCCTCCATCCATGTGGCTCTACGATCACAGACTAGAAGAAATCTCTGTGCGCTCAGCGATGGCTGCCTCCATCAATGTGGCTCTACGGTCGCAGACTAGAAGGAATCCCTGTGCGCTCAGCGATGGCTGCCTCCATCCATGTGGCTCTACGGTCACAGACTAGAAGGAATCCCTGTGTGCTCAGCGATGGCTGCCTCCATCCATGTGGCTCTACGGTCACAGACTAGAAGAAATCCCTGTGTGCTCAGCGATGGCTGCCTCCATCCATGTGGCTCTACGGTCACAGACTAGAAGGAATCCCTGTGTGCTCAGCGATGGCTGCCTCCATCCATGTGGCTCTACGGTCGCAGACTAGAAGGAATCCCTGTGTGCTCAGCGATGGCTGCCTCCATCCATGTGGCTCTACGGTCACAGACTAGAAGGAATCCCTGTGCGCTCAGCGATGGCTGCCTCCATCCATGTGGCTCTACGGTCACAGACTAGAAGGAATCCCTGTGTGCTCAGCGATGGCTGCCTCCATCCATGTGGCTCTACAGTCACAGACTAGAAGGAACCCCTGTGTGCTCAGCGGTGGCTGCCTCCATCCATGTGGCTGTACGGTCACAGACTAGAAGGAATCCCTGTGTGCTCAGCGGTGGCTGCCTCCATCCATGTGGCTCTACGGTCACAGACTAGAAGGAATCCCTGTGCGATCAGCGATGGCTGCCTCCATCCATGTGGCTCTACGGTCACAGACTAGAAGGAACCCCTGTGCGCTCAGCGATGGCTGCCTCCATCAATGTGGCTGTACGGTCACAGACTAGAAGGAATCCCTGTGCGCTCAGCGATGGCTGCCTCCATCCATGTGGCTCTATGGTCACAGACTAGAAGGAATCCCTGTGCGCTCAGCGATGGCTGCCTCCATCCATGTGGCTCTACGGTCACACACTAGAAGGAATCCCTGTGCGCTCAGCGATGGCTGCCTCCATCCATGTGTCTCTACAGTCACAGACTAGAAGGAATCCCTGTGTGCTCAGCGATGGCTGCCTCCATCCATGTGGCTCTACAGTCACAGACTAGAAGGAATCCCTGTGTGCTCAGCGATGGCTGCCTCCATCCATGTGGCTCTACGGTCACAGACTAGAAGGAATCCCTGTGTGCTCAGCGATGGCTGCCTCCATCCATGTGGCTCTACGGTCACACACTAGAAGGAATCCCTGTGCGCTCAGCGATGGCTGCCTCCATCCATGTGGCTCTACAGTCACAGACTAGAAGGAATCCCTGTGTGCTCAGCGATGGCTGCCTCCATCCATGTGGCTCTATGGTCACAGACTAGAAGGAATCCCTGTGCGCTCAGCGATGGCTGCCTCCATCCATGTGGCTCTACGGTCACACACTAGAAGGAATCCCTGTGCGCTCAGCGATGGCTGCCTCCATCCATGTGGCTCTACAGTCACAGACTAGAAGGAATCCCTGTGTGCTCAGCGATGGCTGCCTCCATCCATGTGGCTCTACGGTCACAGACTAGAAGGAATCCCTGTGTGCTCAGCGATGGCTGCCTCCATCCATGTGGCTCTACGGTCACACACTAGAAGGAATCCCTGTGCGCTCAGCGATGGCTGCCTCCATCCATGTGGCTCTACAGTCACAGACTAGAAGGAATCCCTGTGTGCTCAGCGATGGCTGCCTCCATCCATGTGGCTCTACGGTCACAGACTAGAAGGAATCCCTGTGTGCTCAGCGATGGCTGCCTCCATCCATGTGGCTCTACGGTCACAGACTAGAAGGAATCCTGTGTGCTCAGCGATGGCTGCCTCCATCCATGTGGCTCTACAGTCACAGACTAGAAGGAATCCCTGTGTGCTCAGCGATGGCTGCCTCCATCCATGTGGCTCTACGGTCACAGACTAGAAGGAATCCCTGTGCGCTCAGCGATGGCTGCCTCCATCCATGTGGCTCTACGGTCACACACTAGAAGGAATCCCTGTGCGCTCAGCGATGGCTGCCTCCATCCATGTGTCTCTACAGTCACAGACTAGAAGGAATCCCTGTGTGCTCAGCGATGGCTGCCTCCATCCATGTGGCTCTACGGTCACAGACTAGAAGGAATCCCTGTGCGCTCAGCGATGGCTGCCTCCATCCATGTGGCTCTACGGTCACAGACTAGAAGGAATCCCTGTGTGCTCAGCCATGGCTGCCTCCATCCATGTGACTCTACGGTCACAGACTAGAAGGAATCCCTGTGTGCTCAGCGATGGCTGCCTCCATCCATGTGGCTGTACGGTCACAGACTAGAAGGAATCCCTGTGCGCTCAGCGGTGGCTGCCTCCATCCATGTGGCTCTACAGTCACAGACTAGAAGGAATCCCTGTGTGCTCAGCGATGGCTGCCTCCATCCATGTGGCTGTACGGTCACAGACTAGAAGGAATCCCTGTGTGCTCAGCGATGGCTGCCTCCATCCATGTGGCTCTACGGTCACAGACTAGAAGGAATCCCTGTGTGCTCAGCGATGGCTGCCTCCATCCATGTGGCTGTACGGTCACAGACTAGAAGGAATCCCTGTGCGCTCAGCGATGGCTGCCTCCATCCATGTGGCTCTACGGTCACAGACTAGAAGGAATCCCTGTGTGCTCAGCCATGGCTGCCTCCATCCATGTGGCTCTACGGTCACAGACTAGAAGAAATCCCTGTGTGCTCAGCGATGGCTGCCTCCATCCATGTGGCTCTACGGTCACAGACTAGAAGGAATCCCTGTGTGCTCAGCGATGGCTGCCTCCATCCATGTGGCTCTACGGTCACAGACTAGAAGGAATCCCTGTGCGCTCAGCGATGGCTGCCTCCATCCATGTGGCTCTATGGTCACAGACTAGAAGGAATCCCTGTGCGCTCAGCGATGGCTACCTCCATCCATGTGGCTCTACGGTCACAGACTAGAAGGAACCCCTGTGCGCTCAGCGATGGCTGCCTCCATCCATGTGGCTCTACGGTCACAGACTAGAAGGAACCCCTGTGTGCTCAGCGATGGCTGCCTCCATCCAAGTGTCTCTACGGTCACAGACTAGAAGGAATCCCTGTGTGCTCAGTGGTGGCTGCCTCCATCCATGTGTCTCTACGGTCACAGACTAGAAGGAATCCCTGTGCGCTCAGCGATGGCTGCCTCCATCCATGTGGCTCTACGGTCACAGACTAGAAGGAATCCCTGTGCGCTCAGCGATGGCTGCCTCCATCCATGTGACTCTACGGTCACAGTCTAGAAGGAATCCCTGTGCGCTCAGCGATGGCTGCCTCCATCCATGTGACTCTACGGTCACAGACTAGAAGGAATCCCTGTGCGCTCAGCGATGGCTGCCTCCATCCATGTGACTCTACGGTCACAGACTAGAAGGAATCCCTGTGCGCTCAGCGATGGCTGCCTCCATCCATGTGTCTCTACGGTCACAGACTAGAAGGAATCCCTGTGTGCTCAGTGGTGGCTGCCTCCATCCATGTGGCTCTACGGTCACAGACTAGAAGGAATCCCTGTGCGCTCAGCGATGGCTGCCTCCATCCATGTGGCTGCTGAGCTTCCAATTAGAGGAGCTTCCTGCTCATACAGGTATTGTACATATGACCAGGTTTTAAATACATCAGATAGGGATTACATACATTAGTTAGGACTGCTCTGATATGGGTATACCTTGACGTTTGGTAGAGCGGCTTAATATACATTTTTTGCAAAAAACGTATCAACCAAATACCCTGTTTTTTCCATCTTTTTACTAGCACTTGCTGTCCACTGTGATTTTTTTGCAACAGTGTGTTTTTGGTTTTACTATGCTTTTTTGTGTTTTCAAGTTTATATTCTAGGCTGTAACCATAGAAACAATTAGGTTAGCATAGAAGCAGGAGACACAAATTTGGGATTTTTTGTAATCAGGAATATTCTCAGAAGGTCCCAGTTTTTTATGTTGGTAGCAATAAATTGTGGGTAAGAATAGTCTTCATACATTTACAGACAGTAACTTTGCTCCTCACCGCAGGTAAAAGATGCTTGCACAGTGACTGACCTTTAGAGAAGGAAAGATGGTAACTTTGCAATGACTCGGATGAGTCTGATCTTCCCGAGAAATAATAGAAACAGAATGTTCTCCAAACTGCAAACTCCCTAAGTGTTATTGAATTATCCCGGCATAAAATGTCATGCGTTATAATAATCCTTATAGATCAGAGGACAACGTTGGGACTGATACATTAATGTCATTTGTTTTCCATTTGTGAGTCAAATAATAACATTTCTCATGTGGGCTTTGTGGGCGCCGATGAGTTATCGAGGTGCACAGACATCTATCTGTTCTGCTTGGCCTTTTTTGTCATCATTATCTACTTGGTTAAAGTGCTGCATATTGACATTCTCCATAACGGCGAGAGACAAATAACATTGTAACCAGGACTGCAGCCAATTTACAGGGAATTTAATAAATAGAAAAAAACCTTCTCAAATCAATACAAAAATGCTTCAAGTGCGTGACATTACAGCCTCTCTAACGAGCCACTTCTGGGCTGCTGCTTATGGTTCATCTTACAAGGCCGGATGGTTAAGATGCCCAGTTTGGGCTGAAGTTGGCGGGACCCTGGGGAACTTATCACTTGTACTTAGAAAACTGAAGAATGGCAATTTTTTGCACCATATATATATTTTTTTATGATTCTTTCTAAAACGTGGGCGTAGTTTATAAGAAAAGGATGTAGCCAATTGCGATCTGATAAAGTCCCGATCAATTGTAGCAAATTGTAGCAGAATCGATTCCTGATGAAGCTGTGATAAATAGTTACCGTTGCTTAATTTGTTATTCCTGGGATGAAAATTCCACTCTAGCTGAAGTGGCCCCTAAGTGTTTCAAGGGGTTTTTCTTCGATATTTTGTTTCCATGACTTATTGGTCTTGTAGAATATGGAGGCATAAACCACAATCACTGTGATTATTCCTGATTGAAGGGTTGTGGTCATAGACGCGGTGCTAACGCCTGAATGCTCAATTGGCCCATTGAAAAAATAAAAACTTTGCAGAATTGATACTATGTATTCGATAACAATAACGAGATTATCCCCTTCTGGTTTGTTTCCATTCTGCCTGTTATGGCGACATCCTGGGACTCGCGAAGATCTGATACACTTCTGTTCTTTTTATATCTGCTTATCGAGCATTAGAATTGCTAAATTGTATCATTATATGTAAGAAATCATCTGACAGAGGACACAAGCTACCGACAGAGTTACTGCATTAACGTGCAAACTGGATGACAGCGACTTGTTAACTGCGACATAACAGAAGCCTTGTCCTGCGCCCGTGCTCCGCTGTGCGGGGGGCTCCAGACCCCTTAGCTGCACAGGTGTTATGAGTGATTGGAGGGGGTCTCACCACTCGGAGCCAACCCAAAAAACATAAAATATAGTTTACCAAAAGTTCTCGTACTCTTTAAATCTATATTGTAAAGTAGGAGGGAATCATGGTGAATGGGCGTCTGCACAGAGAAGGTTGAGAAGGAACACGTCCTCAGGAGAAGATCTGTCGCCCGTACCCCTTTCTATGCAGAGTCCAAGTTTTCAGGACTTTGGAGTTTTTTCTTCTGTTTTTACATCATTTCGGCCTAACTGTTTTGTCATCCTACCTAAATAAAGCCTAAGGCTATGTGCACAGGGCCGCCATCAGGGCATGACAGCCGTGACTGGCGTATGGGGCCCGGTGAGCTGAGGGGGCCCGCATCGGGCCCCGTCTCATCTGGTCACCGGGCCCCCCCTGCAGGCGCTGCGGCAGCGGCACACTATTGACGTGCGGGCCCGCGCCCGCACGTCAATAGTTAACAGCCGCCAGCCAGTCTGAGGCTGGCGGCTGAATAGGGCCACAGTGCGCACTCGCCGCCGTCGGCGTCTGATGTCATTGTCAGCCGCCGGGCCCGGCGGCGAGTGCGTCTGTGTGGAGCCTGGAGAGGGAGCTTCACCCGGCGCTGGAGCTTGGCCAGGTAAGAAGTTGTGTTTTTTTTTTTTCTTTGAGAGCTGCTGCGATCCAGGGGGGCCCGGGGGGCAGGATGATGGACACACAGGGGCAGAAATGCTGGACACACAGGGGCAGAATGGTGGACACACAGGGGCAGAAATGCTGGACACACAGGGGCAGAATGGTGGACACACAGGGGCAGAAATGCTGGACACAGTGGGGCAGAATGGTGGACACACAGGGGCAGAATGGTGGACACACAGGGGCAGAATGCTGGACACAGTGGGGCAGAATGCTGGACACACAGGGGCAGAATGCTGGACACAGTGGGGCAGAAATGCTGGACACAGTGGGGCAGAATGGTGGACACACAGGGGCAGAATGGTGGACACAGTGGGGCAGAATGCTGGACACACAGGGGCAGAAATGCCGGACACAGTGGGGCAGAATGGTGGACACAGTGAGGCAGAATGCTGGACACAGTGGGGCAGAAATGCTGGACACAGTGGGGCAGAAATGCTGGACACAGTGGGACAGAATGGTGGACACACAGGGGCAGAATGGTGGACACAGTGGGGCAGAATGCTGGACACAGTGACACAGGGGCAGAAATGCCGGACACAGTGGGGCAGAATGGTGGACACAGTGGGGCAGAATGCTGGACACAGTGGGGCAGAAATGTGGACACAGTGGGGCAGAAATGCTGGACACAGTGGGGCAGAAATGCTGGACACAGTGGGGCAGAAATGCTGGACACAGTGGGGCAGAAATGCTGGACACAGTGGGGCAGAAATGCTGGACACAGTGGGGCAGGATGCTGGACACAATGGGGGCAGGATGCTGGACACAGTGGGGCAGAAATGCTGGACACAGTGGGGCAGAAATGCTGGACACAGGGGCAGAAATGCTGGACACAGTGGGACAGAATGGTGGACACACACAGGGGCAGAAATGCTGGACACAGTGGGGCAGAAATGCTGGACACAGTGGGGCAGAATGCTGGACACACAGGGGCAGAAATGCTGGACACAGTGGGGCAGAAATGCTGGACACAGTGGGGCAAAAATGCTGGACACAGGGGCAGAAATGCTGGACACAGTGGGACAGAATGGTGGACACACACAGGGGCAGAAATGCTGGACACACAGTGGGGCAGGATGCTGGACACAGTGGGGCAGAATGCTGGACACACAGGGGCAGAAATGCTGGACACAGGGGCAGAAATGCTGGACACAGGGGCAGAAATGCTGGACACAGTGGGGCAGAATGCTGGACACACAGTGGGGCAGAATGCTGGACACACAGTGGGGCAGAATGCTGGACACACAGTGGGGCAGAATGCTGGACACACAGTGGGGCAGAATGCTGGACACACAGTGGGGCAGAATGCTGGACACACAGTGGGGCAGAATGCTGGACACACAGTGGGGCAGAATGCTGGAGACAGGGGCAGAAATGCTGGACACAGTGACAGGGGCAGAATGCTGGACATTGGGGCAGAATGCTGGACACAGTGGGGCAGAAATGCTGGACACAGTGACAGGGGCAGAATGCTGGACACAGTGACAGGTGCAGAATGCTGGACACAGGGGCAGACTGTGAGACCCAGGGGCAGAATGCGAGACACGGGGCAGAATGGAGATACGGGGCAGGATGAAAGACATGGGGGCATGACTGGAGACAGATGGGGCAGGATTGGAGACAGATGGGGCAGAATGGAGACACAGGGGGCATGATTGGAGACAAGTGTCAGGATTGCAGACATGGGGGCATGGTTGGAGACATAGGGGGCAGAATGGAGACATGGGGCATGATTGGAGACACTGGGGGCAGAATTGGAGACAGATCGTGCAGGATCATGGGGCAGGATGGATATGATGGAGACAGATGGGGCAGGATGGAGAGATCACATGGGGCGATCATATGGGGCAGGATAAGGAGATCATATGGGGCAGAATGGATACTCATGAGGGCAGGATGGGAGAATATCTGGCTGACGCCAGGAATGAGACACACGGGGCCAGGCTGGGTGATATTATTAATACCATAGGGGCTAATTTAGGGATATTATTACTGCAGTGATGTATTTATTTTATTTTTTGAGTATACTGTTTTAAATGGGGGGCGGTCCTGTTACTGTATAGAGTGATACTATGTCGCCTTCTTCATGTGGTGTAATGTAGAAGTTGTGAAAAATTAAGTAATGTGTTCTGCAAGCGGAGCTCGAGATAACTGTGTTATTTCCTGCAGAGAGAAGTCCTGGCTGGATGAAATGATGGCAGTCTGTGCTGGATGAAAGATGAAGGACTTCACCTAGAGACGTCACTGGTGAGTCAGTGTGTTACCTATACACTGACACTATACACTGTATACAGAGCTCCTGTGTATAATTTCACTAGTGATCACTATATTATCTGTACACAGACACTGCATACTAAGTACAGATCTCCTGTGTATAATGGCACTGATGGTGATTGTATGGTGCTTTTTTAAAAATTACTGATCAGAATTGTAGTATTCAGTCACTATGTGGTGGTAATATGTGGTCTGGACATGGTGTTGTGGTATTTGTTCCTTGTATGTGATATTATTCGATCACTGTGGTGGTAATATGTCATCTGGTCATGGTGTTGTGGTATTTGTTCCTTCTATGTGATATTATTGGGCATTTTAAAAATTGAAAAATAAATAAAAATATACCTAAATTGTATTGCATATTTTAACAAATATTTAGTAGGTTACAGTAGAGTAGGGCCCGGCCAAAAGTGTCTACCGTGTTATGGTGGCGGCTTAAAAAATCTTTTGGCCAAAACAAAAGCTGCCTGCTATATGTGTGATCTGGTGATGGGAACTGTTAGGCTATGTTCACACTCTGCAGATTCCACTGCGGATTTTTCCGCAGCAGAATTGCAAAATCCGCAGTGAAAACCCATCGCGGTTTTTACTGCGGATTTATCGCGGTTTTTACTGCGTTTTCTTCTGCGGATTTTCATCTGCAGTTTTCTATTGGAGCAGGTGAAAATCCGCAGAAAAGAAGTGACATGCTGCGGAATGTAATCCGCAGCGTTTCCGCGTGGATTTTTCTGCAGCATGTGCACAGCGTTTTTTGTTTCCCATAGGTTTACATTGAAATGTAAACTCATGGGAAACTGCTGCGGATCCGCAGTGGTCAAATCCGCTGCGGATCCGCAGCAAAATCCGCAAAGTGTGAATATAGCCTTAATGTGTGATAGGTGAGAAGTGGAGTTTTTCCAAGAGAGAGCGGTGGGACTGTGGACAGTTCGAGGGGTGGAGCCTGGAGGCGGGGCTGGGGTGGAGCCTGGGCGGAGTCTCAAGGGGGCCCCGAAAATTTTGCCAGTATGGGGCCCCGAAATTTCTAGTGGCAGCCCTGTATGTGCACACGTAGGTGGGATGTCTGCAGATTTTTCCGCACCTGTTTTTGTAAATCCGCAGGTAAACCGCACTGCGGATTCACTGCAGAATTACCGCGGATTTTGTGCGGATTCCACCTGCGGTTTTACACCTGCGGATTCCTATTGAGGAGCAGGTGTAAACCGCAGAGGAATCCACACATAGAATTGGCGTGCAGCAGAATGTAAACCGCGGCGTTTTCGCACGTTTTTTTCTGCAGCATGTGCACTGCATTTTTGTTTTCCATAGGTTTACATGATACTGTAAACTCATGGAAAACAGCTGTGGATCCGCAGCAAATTCTGCAGTGTGTGCACAGAGCCTTATTGTTTCTCATCGCACGGCCCAGTCCACGCTGACATCCTGCTTCTTGTAAATCGCTTCTCATTTCTCCTTCCAGATCTGTCCACTGCACCAACCTTATGGCCTGCGGGGGTCTCACACCGTCCGACACATCCCGTCAGCACAATTAACGTACTTGGAAAAAATTGACAATAACCTGATTTAAAAAAAAAAAAAAATTCTGAAAAAATTCAAATATAAAAATATTTCTAGAGGTCACAAAGGCGGATTTATTTCATCACTCTGGAAACATTTGCTTAAGGCATGTGCACACGCTGCGGATATTGCTGCGCATTTGCAGCGGATTCGCAGCAGTTTTCCATGTGTTTACAGTAAAATGTAAACCTATGGAAAATAAAATCCGCAGTGCACATGCTGTGGAAAAAAACGCACGGAAACGTAGCATTGTTTATTCTGCAGCATGTTCATTCTTTGTGCGGATTCCGCAGCCGTTTACACCTGCTCCATAATAGGAATCCGTAGGTGTAAGACCGCAGGCGAAATCTGCACAAAATCCACAAAAAACCCAAAGTAAATCTGCAGGAAATCTGCAGTGCGGATTACCTGCGGATTTACCAAAATCAGTCCGGAAAAATCTGCAGAGTAAACCGCAGCGTGTGCACGTGGCCTAAGAAGCCTCCTGCTCTGCACTCATTACCTGGATTCATTGCACCTGTTCCAGGTCTATCTGTGACCTCCCACAATATCAGCACGCTCCTCTCCTGAAATACTCTGTGCTGCTGGAACCTCATCTTTCCATTATGTAACCCACAGTCTGTGACCTCCCACAATATCTGTACACTCCTCTCCTGAAATACTCTGTGCTGCTGGAACCTCATCTTTCCATTATGTATCCCACAGTCTGTGACCTCCCACAATATCTGTACGCTCCTCTCCTGAAATACTCTGTGCTGCTGGAACCTCATCTTTCCATTATATAACCCACAGTCTGTGACCTCCCACAATATCTGTACGCTCCTCTCCTGAAATACTCTGTGCTGCTGGAACCTCATCTTTCCATTATGTAACCCACAGTCTGTGACCTCCCACAATATCTGTACACTCCTCTCCTGAAATACTCTGTGCTACTGGAACCTAATCTTGCCATTATGTAACCCACAGTCTGTGACCTCCCACAATATCTGCACCCTCCTCTCCTGAAATACTCTGTGCTGCTGGAACCTCATCTTTCCATTATATAACCCACAGTCTGTGACCTCCCACAATATCAGCACACTCCTCTCCTGAAATACTCTGTGCTACTGGAACCTAATCTTGCCATTATGTAACCCACAGTCTGTGACCTCCCACAATATCCGCACACTCCTCTACTGAAATACTCTGTGCTGCTGGAACCTCATCTTTCCATTATGTATCCCACAGTCTGTGACCTCCCACAATATCAGCACACTCCTCTCCTGAAATACTCTGTGCTGCTGGAACCTCATCTTTCCATTATGTATCCCACAGTCTGTGACCTCCCACAATATCTGTACGCTCCTCTCCTGAAATACTCTGTGCTGCTGGAACCTCATCTTTCCATTATGTATCCCACAGTCTGTGACCTCCCACAATATCTGTACGCTCCTCTCCTGAAATACTCTGTGCTGCTGGAACCTCATCTTTCCATTATGTAACCCACAGTCTGTGACCTCCCACAATATCTGTACACTCCTCTCCTGAAATACTCTGTGCTACTGGAACCTCATCTTTCCATTATGTATCCCACAGTCTGTGACCTCCCACAATATCTGCACCCTCCTCTCCTGAAATACTCTGTGCTGCTGGAACCTCATCTTTCCACTATGTAACCCACAGTCTGTGACCTCCCACAATATCTGCACCCTCCTCTCCTGAAATACTCTGTGCTGCTGGAACCTCATCTTTCCATTATATAACCTACAGTCTGTGACCTCCCACAATATCTGCACGCTCCTCTCCTGAAATACTCTGCGCTGCTGGAACCTCATCTTTCCATTATATAACCCACAGTCTGTGACCTCCCACAATATCAGCACCCTCCTCTCCTGAAATACTCTGTGCTGCTGGAACCTCATCTTTCCACTATGTAACCCACAGTCTGTGACCTCCCACAATATCTGCACGCTCCTCTCCTGAAATACTCTGCGCTGCTGGAACCTCATCTTTCCATTATATAACCCACAGTCTGTGACCTCCCACAATATCAGCACCCTCCTCTCCTGAAATACTCTGTGCTGCTGGAACCTCATCTTTCCATTATATAACCTACAGTCTGTGACCTCCCACAATATCTGCACGCTCCTCTCCTGAAATACTCTGCGCTGCTGGAACCTCATCTTTCCATTATATAACCCACAGTCTGTGACCTCCCACAATATCAGCACCCTCCTCTCCTGAAATACTCTGTGCTGCTGGAACCTCATCTTTCCATTATGTATCCCACAGTATGTGACCTCCCACAATATCAGCACGCTCCTCTCCTGAAATACTCTGTGCTGCTGGAACCTCATCTTGCCATTATGTATCCCACAGTATGTGACCTCCCACAATATCAGCACGCTCCTCTCCTGAAATACTCTGTGCTGCTGGAACCTCATCTTTCCACTATGTAACCCACAGTCTGTGACCTCCCACAATATCCGCACACTCCTCTCCTGAAATACTCTGCGCTGTTGGAACCTCATCTTTCCATTATGTAACCCACAGTATGTGACCTCCCACAATATCCGCACACTACTCTCCTGAAATACTCTGTGCTGCTGGAACCTCATCTTTCCATTATGTATCCCACAGTCTGTGACCTCCCACAATATCAGCACACTCCTCTCCTGAAATACTCTGCGCTGCTGGAACCTCATCTTTCCATTATGTATCCCACAGTCTGTGACCTCCCACAATATCAGCACACTCCTCTCCTGAAATACTCTGTGCTGCTGGAACCTCATCTTTCCACTATGTAACCCACAGTATGTGACCTCCCACAATATCCGCACACTCCTCTCCTGAAATACTCTGCGCTGCTGGAACCTCATCTTTCCATTATGTAACCCACAGTATGTGACCTCCCACAATATCTGTACACTCCTCTCCTGAAATACTCTGCGCTGCTGGAACCTCATCTTTCCATTATGTAACCCACAGTATGTGACCTCCCACAATATCTGTACACTCCTCTCCTGAAATACTCTGCGCTGCTGGAACCTCATCTTTCCATTATGTAACCCACAGTATGTGACCTCCCACAATATCTGTACACTCCTCTCCTGAAATACTCTGCGCTGCTGGAACCTCATCTTTCCACTATGTATCCCACAGTCTGTGACCTCCCACAATATCTGTACGCTCCTCTCCTGAAATACTCTGCGCTGCTGGAACCTCATCTTTCCATTATGTAACCCACAGTATGTGACCTCCCACAATATCTGTACACTCCTCTCCTGAAATACTCTGCGCTGCTGGAACCTCATCTTTCCACTATGTATCCCACAGTCTGTGACCTCCCACAATATCTGTACGCTCCTCTCCTGAAATACTCTGCGCTGCTGGAACCTCATCTTTCCATTATATAACCCACAGTCTGTGACCTCCCACAATATCAGCACCCTCCTCTCCTGAAATACTCTGTGCTGCTGGAACCTCATCTTTCCATTATGTATCCCACAGTCTGTGACCTCCCACAATATCCGCACACTCCTCTCCTGAAATACTCTGCGCTGCTGGAACCTCATCTTTCCATTATGTAACCCACAGTATGTGACCTCCCACAATATCTGCACACTCCTCTCCTGAAATACTCTGTGCTGCTGGAACCTCATCTTGCCATTATGTATCCCACAGTCTGTGACCTCCCACAATATCTGCACACTCCTCTCCTGAAATACTCTGTGCTGCTGGAACCTCATCTTTCCATTATATAACCTACAGTCTGTGACCTCCCACAATATCCGCACACTCCTCTCCTGAAATACTCTGTGCTGCTGGAACCTCATCTTGCCATTATGTATCCCACAGTATGTGACCTCCCACAATATCAGCACGCTCCTCTCCTGAAATACTCTGTGCTGCTGGAACCTCATCTTTCCACTATGTAACCCACAGTCTGTGACCTCCCACAATATCCGCACACTCCTCTCCTGAAATACTCTGTGCTGCTGGAACCTCATCTTTCCATTATGTATCCCACAGTCTGTGACCTCCCACAATATCAGCACACTCCTCTCCTGAAATACTCTGCGCTGCTGGAACCTCATCTTTCCATTATGTATCCCACAGTCTGTGACCTCCCACAATATCAGCACACTCCTCTCCTGAAATACTCTGTGCTGCTGGAACCTCATCTTTCCATTATATAACCTACAGTCTGTGACCTCCCACAATATCAGCACACTCCTCTCCTGAAATACTCTGTGCTGCTGGAACCTCATCTTTCCACTATGTAACCCACAGTCTGTGACCTCCCACAATATCCGCACACTCCTCTCCTGAAATACTCTGCGCTGCTGGAACCTCATCTTTCCATTATGTAACCCACAGTCTGTGACCTCCCACAATATCCGCACACTCCTCTCCTGAAATACTCTGTGCTGCTGGAACCTCATCTTTCCATTATGTATCCCACAGTCTGTGACCTCCCACAATATCCGCACACTCCTCTCCTGAAATACTCTGTGCTGCTGGAACCTCATCTTTCCACTATGTATCCCACAGTCTGTGACCTCCCACAATATCAGCACCCTCCTCTCCTGAAATACTCTGTGCTGCTGGAACCTCATCTTTCCATTATGTAACCCACAGTATGTGACCTCCCACAATATCCGCACACTACTCTCCTGAAATACTCTGTGCTGCTGGAACCTCATCTTTCCACTATGTAACCCACAGTATGTGACCTCCCACAATATCCGCACACTCCTCTCCTGAAATACTCTGCGCTGCTGGAACCTCATCTTTCCATTATGTATCCCACAGTCTGTGACCTCCCACAATATCAGCACACTCCTCTCCTGAAATACTCTGTGCTGCTGGAACCTCATCTTTCCATTATATAACCTACAGTCTGTGACCTCCCACAATATCAGCACACTCCTCTCCTGAAATACTCTGTGCTGCTGGAACCTCATCTTTCCACTATGTAACCCACAGTCTGTGACCTCCCACAATATCCGCACACTCCTCTCCTGAAATACTCTGCGCTGCTGGAACCTCATCTTTCCATTATGTATCCCACAGTCTGTGACCTCCCACAATATCAGCACACTCCTCTCCTGAAATACTCTGTGCTGCTGGAACCTCATCTTTCCATTATATAACCTACAGTCTGTGACCTCCCACAATATCAGCACACTCCTCTCCTGAAATACTCTGTGCTGCTGGAACCTCATCTTTCCACTATGTAACCCACAGTCTGTGACCTCCCACAATATCCGCACACTCCTCTCCTGAAATACTCTGCGCTGCTGGAACCTCATCTTTCCATTATGTAACCCACAGTATGTGACCTCCCACAATATCAGCACACTCCTCTCCTGAAATACTCTGTGCTGCTGGAACCTCATCTTTCCACTATGTATCCCACAGTCTGTGACCTCCCACAATATCAGCACCCTCCTCTCCTGAAATACTCTGTGCTGCTGGAACCTCATCTTTCCATTATGTAACCCACAGTATGTGACCTCCCACAATATCCGCACACTACTCTCCTGAAATACTCTGTGCTGCTGGAACCTCATCTTTCCACTATGTAACCCACAGTATGTGACCTCCCACAATATCCGCACACTCCTCTCCTGAAATACTCTGTGCTGCTGGAACCTCATCTTTCCATTATGTAACCCACAGTATGTGACCTCCCACAATATCAGCACCCTCCTCTCCTGAAATACTCTGTGCTGCTGGAACCTCATCTTTCCATTATGTATCCCACAGTCTGTGACCTCCCACAATATCCGCACACTCCTCTCCTGAAACACTCTGTGCTGCTGGAATCTCATCTTTCCATTATGTATCCCACACAGGGCTGCCACTAGAAATTTCGGGGCCCCATACTGGCAAAATTTTCGGGGCCCCCTTGAGACTCCGCCCAGGCTCCACCCCAGCCCCGCCTCCAGGCTCCACCCCTCGAACTGTCCACAGTCCCACCGCTCTCTCTTGGAAAAACTCCACTTCTCACCTATCACACATTAAGGCTATATTCACACTTTGCGGATTTTGCTGCGGATCCGCAGCGGATTTGACCACTGCGGATCCGCAGCAGTTTCCCATGAGTTTACATTTCAATGTAAACCTATGGGAAACAAAAAACGCTGTGCACATGCTGCAGAAAAATCCGCGCGGAAACGCTGCGGATTACATTCCGCAGCATGTCACTTCTTTTCTGCGGATTTTCACCTGCTCCAATAGAAAACTGCAGATGAAAATCCGCAGAAGAAAACGCAGTAAAAACCGCGATAAATCCGCAGTAAAAACCGCGATGGGTTTTCACTGCGGATTTTGCAATTCTGCTGCGGAAAAATCCGCAGTGGAATCTGCAGAGTGTGAACATAGCCTAACAGTTCCCATCACCAGATCACACATATAGCAGGCAGCTTTTGTTTTGGCCAAAAGATTTTTTAAGCCGCCACCATAACACGGTAGACACTTTTGGCCAGGCCCTACTCTACTGTAACCTACTAAATATTTGTTAAAATATGCAATACAATTTAGGTATATTTTTATTTATTTTTCAATTTTTAAAATGCCCAATAATATCACATAGAAGGAACAAATACCACAACACCATGACCAGATGACATATTACCACCACAGTGATCGAATAATATCACATACAAGGAACAAATACCACAACACCATGACCAGACCACATATTACCACCACATAGTGACTGAATACTACAATTCTGATCAGTAATTTTTAAAAAAGCACCATACAATCACCATAAGTGCCATTATACACAGGAGATCTGTACTTAGTATGCAGTGTCTGTGTACAGATAATATAGTGATCACTAGTGAAATTATACACAGGAGCTCTGTATACAGTGTATAGTGTCAGTGTATAGGTAACACACTGACTCACCAGTGACGTCTCTAGGTGAAGTCCTTCATCTTTCATCCAGCACAGACCGCCATCATTTCATCCAGCCAGGACTTCTCTCTGCAGGAAATAACACAGTTATCTCGAGCTCCGCTTGCAGAACACATTACTTAATTTTTCACAACTTCTACATTACACCACATGAAGAAGGCGACATAGTATCACTCTATACAGTAACAGGACCGCCCCCCATTTAAAACAGTATACTCAAAAAATAAAATAAATACATCACTGCAGTAATAATATCCCTAAATTAGCCCCTATGGTATTAATAATATCCCCCAGCCTGGCCCCCGTGTGTCTCATTCCTGGCGTCAGCCAGATGTTCTCCCATCCTGCTCTCATGAGTATCCATTCTGCCCCATATGATCTCCTTATCCTGCCCCATATGATCGCCCCATGTGATCTCTCCATCCTGCCCCATCTGTCTCCATCATATCCATCCTGCCCCATGATCCTGCACGATCTGTCTCCAATTCTGCCCCCAGTGTCTCCAATCATGCCCCATGTCTCCATTCTGCCCCCTATGTCTCCAACCATGCCCCCATGTCTGCAATCCTGACACTTGTCTCCAATCATGCCCCCTGTGTCTCCATTCTGCCCCATCTGTCTCCAATCCTGCCCCATCTGTCTCCAGTCATGCCCCCATGTCTTTCATCCTGCCCCGTGTCTCCAATCATGCCCCGTATCTTCATTCTGCCCCGTGTCTCGCATTCTGCCCCTGGGTCTCACAGTCTGCCCCTGTGTCCAGCATTCTGCACCTGTCACTGTGTCCAGCATTCTGCACCTGTCACTGTGTCCAGCATTCTGCCCCTGTCACTGTGTCCAGCATTTCTGCCCCACTGTGTCCAGCATTCTGCCCCAATGTCCAGCATTCTGCCCCTGTCACTGTGTCCAGCATTTCTGCCCCTGTCTCCAGTATTCTGCCCCACTGTGTCCAGCATTCTGCCCCACTGTGTGTCCAGCATTCTGCCCCACTGTGTGTCCAGCATTCTGCCCCACTGTGTGTCCAGCATTCTGCCCCACTGTGTGTCCAGCATTCTGCCCCACTGTGTGTCCAGCATTCTGCCCCACTGTGTCCAGCATTTCTGCCCCTGTGTCCAGCATTTCTGCCCCTGTGTCCAGCATTTCTGCCCCTGTGTGTCCAGCATTCTGCCCCACTGTGTCCAGCATTCTGCCCCACTGTGTGTCCAGCATTTCTGCCCCTGTGTGTGTCCACCATTCTGTCCCACTGTGTCCAGCATTTCTGCCCCTGTGTCCAGCATTTTTGCCCCACTGTGTCCAGCATTTCTGCCCCACTGTGTCCAGCATTTCTGCCCCTGTGTGTCCAGCATTCTGCCCCACTGTGTCCAGCATTTCTGCCCCACTGTGTGTCCAGCATTTCTGCCCCTGTGTGTGTCCACCATTCTGTCCCACTGTGTCCAGCATTTCTGCCCCTGTGTCCAGCATTTCTGCCCCACTGTGTCCAGCATTTCTGCCCCACTGTGTCCAGCATCCTGCCCCCATTGTGTCCAGCATCCTGCCCCACTGTGTCCAGCATTTCTGCCCCACTGTGTCCAGCATTTCTGCCCCACTGTGTCCAGCATTTCTGCCCCACTGTGTCCAGCATTTCTGCCCCACTGTGTCCAGCATTTCTGCCCCACTGTGTCCAGCATTTCTGCCCCACTGTGTCCACATTTCTGCCCCACTGTGTCCAGCATTCTGCCCCACTGTGTCCACCATTCTGCCCCACTGTGTCCGGCATTTCTGCCCTTGTGTCACTGTGTCCAGCATTCTGCCCCACTGTGTCCACCATTCTGCCCCTGTGTGTCCACCATTCTGTCCCACTGTGTCCAGCATTTCTGCCCCACTGTGTCCAGCATTTCTGCCCCACTGTGTCCAGCATTCTGCCCCACTGTGTCCACCATTCTGCCCCACTGTGTCCGGCATTTCTGCCCCTGTGTGTCCAGCATTCTGCCCCACTGTGTCCACCATTCTGCCCCTGTGTGTCCACCATTCTGCCCCTGTGTGTCCACCATTCTGCCCCACTGTGTCCAGCATTTCTGCCCCACTGTGTCCAGCATTTCTGCCCCTGTGTGTCCAGCATTCTGCCCCTGTGTGTCCACCATTCTGCCCCTGTGTGTCCACCATTCTGCCCCACTGTGTCCAGCATTTCTGCCCCTGTGTGTCCACCATTCTGCCCCTGTGTGTCCAGCATTTCTGCCCCTGTGTGTCCACCATTCTGCCCCTGTGTGTCCAGCATTTCTGCCCCTGTGTGTCCATCATCCTGCCCCCCGGGCCCCCCCGGATCGCAGCAGCTCTCAAAGAAAAAAAAAAACACAACTTCTTACCTGGCCAAGCTCCAGCGCCGGGTGAAGCTCCCTCTCCAGGCTCCACACAGACGCACTCGCCGCCGGGCCCGGCGGCTGACAATGACGTCAGACGCCGGCGGCGGCGAGTGCGCCCTGTGGCCCTATTCAGCCGCCAGCCTCAGACTGGCTGGCGGCTGTTAACTATTGACGTGCGGGCGCGGGCCCGCACGTCAATAGTGTGCCGCTGCCGCAGCGCCTGCAGGGGGGGCCCGGTGACCAGATGAGACGGGGCCCAATGCGGGCCCCCTCTGCTCACCGGGCCCCATACGCCAGTCACGGCTGTCATGCCCTGATGGCGGCCCTGATCCCACAGTCTGTGACCTCCCACAATATCTGCACACTCCTCTCCTGAAACACTCTGTGCTGCTGGAATCTCATCTTTCCACTATGTAACCCACAGTCTGTGACCTCCCACAATATCCGCACACTCCTCTCCTGAAATACTCTGTGCTACTGGAACCTCATCTTTCCACTATGTAACCCACAGTCTGTGACCTCCCACAATATCTGTACACTCCTCTCCTGAAATACTCTGTGCTACTGGAACCTCATCTTTCCACTATGTAACCCACAGTCTGTGACCTCCCACAATATCTGTACACTCCTCTCCTGAAATACTCTGTGCTACTGGAACCTCATCTTTCCACTATGTAACCCACAGTATGTGACCTCCCACAATATCAGCACGCTCCTCTCCTGAAATACTCTGTGCTGCTGGAACCTCATCTTTCCACTATGTAACCCACAGTCTGTGACCTCCCACAACATCCGCACACTCCTTTCCTGAAATACTCTGCGCTGCTGGAACCTCATCTTTCCACTATGTAACCCACAGTCTGTGACCTCCCACAATATCTGTACACTCCTCTCCTGAAATACTCTGTGCTACTGGAACCTCTTCTTTCCACTATGTAACCCACAGTATGTGACCTCCCACAATATCAGCACGCTCCTCTCCTGAAATACTCTGTGCTACTGGAACCTCATCTTTCCACTATGTAACCCACAGTATGTGACCTCCCACAATATCCGCACACTCCTCTCCTGAAATACTCTGTGCTACTGGAACCTCATCTTTCCACTATGTAACCCACAGTCTGTGACCTCCCACAATATCTGTACACTCCTCTCCTGAAATACTCTGTGCTACTGGAACCTCATCTTTCCACTATGTAACCCACAGTCTGTGACCTCCCACAACATCCGCACACTCCTTTCCTGAAATACTCTGCGCTGCTGGAACCTCATCTTTCCACTATGTAACCCACAGTCTGTGACCTCCCACAATATCTGTACACTCCTCTCCTGAAATACTCTGTGCTGCTGGAACCTCATCTTTCCATTATGTAACCCACAGTCTGTGACCTCCCACAATATCCGCACACTCCTCTCCTGAAATACTCTGTGCTGCTGGAACCTCATCTTTCCATTATGTATCCCACAGTCTGTGACCTCCCACAATATCCGCACACTCCTTTCCTGAAATACTCTGTGCTGCTGGAACCTCATCTTTCCACTATGTAACCCACAGTCTGTGACCTCCCACAATATCTGTACACTCCTCTCCTGAAATACTCTGCGCTGCTGGAACCTCATCTTTCCACTATGTAACCCACAGTCTGTGACCTCCCACAATATCCGCACACTCCTTTCCTGAAATACTCTGTGCTGCTGGAACCTCATCTTTCCATTATATAACCCACAGTCTGTGACCTCCCACAATATCAGCACACTCCTCTCCTGAAACACTCTGTGCTGCTGGAATCTCATCTTTCCACTATATATCCTACAGTCTGTGACCTCCCACAATATCTGCAAACTCCTCTCCTGAAATACTCTGCGCTGCTGGAACCTCATCTTTCCACTATGTATCCCACAGTCTGTGACCTCCCACAATATCAGCACTCTCCTCTCCTGAAATACTCTGCGCTGCTGGAATCTCATCTTTCCATTATGTAACCCACAGTCTGTGACCTCCCACAATATCTGTACACTCCTCTCCTGAAATACTCTGTGCTGCTGGAACCTCATCTTTCCATTACGTAACCCACAGTCTGTGACCTCCCACAATATCTGTACACTCCTCTCCTGAAATACTCTGTGCTGCTGGAACCTCATCTTTCCATTATGTAACCCACAGTCTGTGACCTCCCACAATATCCGCACACTCCTCTCCTGAAATACTCTGCGCTGCTGGAACCTCATCTTTCCACTATGTATCCCACAGTCTGTGACCTCCCACAATATCTGCACACTCCTCTCCTGAAATACTCTGTGCTGCTGGAACCTCATCTTTCCATTATGTAACCCACAGTCTGTGACCTCCCACAATATCCGCACACTCCTCTCCTGAAATACTCTGTGCTGCTGGAACCTCATCTTTCCATTATATAACCCACAGTCTGTGACCTCCCACAATATCAGCACACTCCTCTCCTGAAATACTCTGCGCAGCTGGAACCTCATCTTTCCACTATGTATCCCACAGTCTGTGACCTCCCACAATATCTGCACACTCCTCTCCTGAAATACTCTGCGCTGCTGGAACCTCATCTTTCCATTATGTAACCCACAGTCTGTGACCTCCCACAATATCTGTACACTCCTCTCCTGAAATACTCTGCGCTGCTGGAACCTCATCTTTCCATTATGTATCCCACAGTCTGTGACCTCCCACAATATCAGCACCCTCCTCTCCTGAAATACTCTGTGCTGCTGGAACCTCATCTTTCCATTATGTAACCCACAGTATGTGACCTCCCACAATATCTGTACACTCCTCTCCTGAAATACTCTGCGCTGCTGGAACCTCATCTTTCCATTATGTATCCCACAGTCTGTGACCTCCCACAATATCCGCACACTCCTCTCCTGAAATACTCTGTGCTACTGGAACCTCATCTTTCCATTATGTATCCCACAGTCTGTGACCTCCCACAATATCTGTACACTCCTCTCCTGAAATACTCTGTGCTGCTGGAACCTCATCTTTCCATTATGTAACCCACATTCTGTGACCTCCCACAATATCTGCACACTCCTCTCCTGAAATACTCTGTGCTGCTGGAACCTCATCTTTCCATTATGTATCCCACAGTCTGTGACCTCCCACAATATCCGCACACTCCTCTCCTGAAATACTCTGTGCTGCTGGAACCTCATCTTTCCATTATGTATCCCACAGTCTGTGACCTCCCACAATATCTGTACACTCCTCTCCTGAAATACTCTGTGCTGCTGGAACCTCATCTTTCCATTATGTAACCCACAGTCTGTGACCTCCCACAATATCTGCACACTCCTCTCCTGAAATACTCTGCGCTGCTGGAACCTCATCTTTCCACTATGTAACCCACAGTCTGTGACCTCCCACAATATCCGCACACTCCTTTCCTGAAATACTCTGTGCTGCTGGAACCTCATCTTTCCATTATATAACCCACAGTCTGTGACCTCCCACAATATCCGCACGCTCCTCTCCTGAAATACTCTGCGCTGCTGGAATCTCATCTTTCCATTATGTAACCCACAGTCTGTGACCTCCCACAATATCAGCACGCTCCTCTCCTGAAATACTCTGCGCTGCTGGAACCTCATCTTTCCATTATGTAACCCACAGTCTGTGACCTCCCACAATATCCGCACCCTCCTCTCCTGAAATACTCTGTGCTGCTGGAATCTCATCTTTCCATTATGTAACCCACAGTCTGTGACCTCCCACAATATCAGCACGCTCCTCTCCTGAAATACTCTGCGCTGCTGGAACCTCATCTTTCCACTATGTAACCCACAGTATGTGACCTCCCACAATATCCGCACACTCCTCTCCTGAAATACTCTGCGCTGCTGGAACCTCATCTTTCCACTATGTAACCCACAGTATGTGACCTCCCACAATATCTGTACACTCCTCTCCTGAAATACTCTGTGCTACTGGAACCTCATCTTTCCACTATGTAACCCACAGTATGTGACCTCCCACAATATCCGCACACTCCTCTCCTGAAATACTCTGCGCTGCTGGAATCTCAACTTTCCATTATGTAACCCACAGTCTGTGACCTCCCACAATATCCGCACCCTCCTCTCCTGAAATACTCTGTGCTACTGGAACCTCATCTTTCCACTATGTAACCCACAGTATGTGACCTCCCACAATATCTGCACCCTCCTCTCCTGAAATACTCTGTGCTGCTGGAACCTCATCTTTCCACTATGTAACCCACAGTCTGTGACCTCCCACAACATCCGCACACTCCTTTCCTGAAATACTCTGCGCTGCTGGAACCTCATCTTTCCACTATGTAACCCACAGTCTGTGACCTCCCACAATATCCGCACACTCCTCTCCTGAAATACTCTGCGCTGCTGGAACCTCATCTTTCCACTATGTAACCCACAGTCTGTGACCTCCCACAATATCCGCACACTCCTCTCCTGAAATACTCTGCGCTGCTGGAACCTCATCTTTCCACTATGTAACCCACAGTCTGCGACCTCCCACAATATCCGCACACTCCTCTCCTGAAATACTCTGTGCTGCTGGAACCTCATCTTTCCACTATGTAACCCACAGTCTGTGACCTCCCACAATATCTGCACACTCCTCTCCTGAAATACTCTGCGCTGCTGGAACCTCATCTTTCCACTATGTAACCCACAGTCTGTGACCTCCCACAATATCCGCACACTCCTCTCCTGAAATACTCTGTGCTGCTGGAACCTCATCTTTCCATTATATAACCCACAGTCTGTGACCTCCCACAATATCAGCACACTCCTCTCCTGAAACACTCTGTGCTGCTGGAATCTCATCTTTCCACTATATATCCTACAGTCTGTGACCTCCCACAATATCTGCAAACTCCTCTCCTGAAATACTCTGCGCTGCTGGAACCTCATCTTTCCACTATGTATCCCACAGTCTGTGACCTCCCACAATATCAGCACACTCCTCTCCTGAAACACTCTGTGCTGCTGGAATCTCATCTTTCCACTATATATCCTACAGTCTGTGACCTCCCACAATATCTGCAAACTCCTCTCCTGAAATACTCTGCGCTGCTGGAATCTCATCTTTCCATTATGTAACCCACAGTCTGTGACCTCCCACAATATCAGCACACTCCTCTCCTGAAATACTCTGTGCTGCTGGAACCTCATCTTTCCATTACGTAACCCACAGTCTGTGACCTCCCACAATATCTGTACACTCCTCTCCTGAAATACTCTGCGCTGCTGGAACCTCATCTTTCCACTATGTATCCCACAGTCTGTGACCTCCCACAATATCTGCACACTCCTCTCCTGAAATACTCTGTGCTGCTGGAACCTCATCTTTCCATTATGTATCCCACAGTCTGTGACCTCCCACAATATCTGTACACTCCTCTCCTGAAATACTCTGCGCTGCTGGAACCTCATCTTTCCACTATGTATCCCACAGTCTGTGACCTCCCACAATATCTGCACACTCCTCTCCTGAAATACTCTGTGCTGCTGGAACCTCATCTTTCCATTATGTATCCCACAGTCTGTGACCTCCCACAATATCTGCACACTCCTCTCCTGAAATACTCTGCGCTGCTGGAACCTCATCTTTCCACTATGTATCCCACAGTCTGTGACCTCCCACAATATCAGCACGCTCCTCTCCTGAAATACTCTGTGCTGCTGGAACCTCATCTTACCATTATGTAACCCACAGTCTGTGACCTCCCACAATATCAGCACCCTCCTCTCCTGAAATTCTCTGCGCTGCTGGAATCTCATCTTTCCATTATGTAACCCACAGTCTGTGACCTCCCACAATATCTGTACACTCCTCTCCTGAAATACTCTGTGCTGCTGGAACCTCATCTTTCCATTATGTATCCCACAGTCTGTGACCTCCCACAATATCTGTACACTCCTCTCCTGAAATACTCTGTGCTGCTGGAACCTCATCTTTCCATTATGTATCCCACAGTATGTGACCTCCCACAATATCTGCACACTCCTCTCCTGAAATACTCTGTGCTACTGGAACCTCATCTTTCCATTATGTATCCCACAGTCTGTGACCTCCCACAATATCTGTACACTCCTCTCCTGAAATACTCTGTGCTGCTGGAACCTCATCTTTCCATTATGTATCCCACAGTCTGTGACCTCCCACAATATCTGTACACTCCTCTCCTGAAATACTCTGTGCTGCTGGAACCTCATCTTTCCATTATGTAACCCACAGTCTGTGACCTCCCACAATATCAGCACGCTCCTCTCCTGAAACACTCTGTGCTGCTGGAACCTGATCTTTCCATTATGTATCCCACAGTCTGTGACCTCCCACAATATCAGCACGCTCCTCTCCTGAAATACTCTGTGCTGCTGGAACCTCATCTTTCCATTATGTATCCCACAGTATGTGACCTCCCACAATATCAGCACACTCCTCTCCTGAAATACTCTGCGCTGCTGGAACCTCATCTTTCCACTCTGTAACCCACGGTCTGTGACCTCCCACAATATCTGTACACTCCTCTCCTGAAATACTCTGTGCTGCTGGAACCTCATCTTTCCACTCTGTAACCCACGGTCTGTGACCTCCCACAATATCCGCATACTCCTCTCCTGAAATACTCTGCGCTGCTGGAACCTCATCTTTCCATTATGTATCCCACAGTCTGTGACCTCCCACAATATCCGCATACTCCTCTCCTGAAATACTCTGCGCTGCTGGAACCTCATCTTTCCACTCTGTAACCCACAGTCTGTGACCTCCCACAATATCTGCACACTCCTCTCCTGAAATACTCTGTGCTGCTGGAACCTCATCTTTCCACTTTGTAACCCACGGTCTGTGACCTCCCACAATATCTGTACACTCCTCTCCTGAAATACTCTGCGCTGCTGGAATCTCATCTTTCCATTATGTATCCCACAGTATGTGACCTTCCACAATATCTGTACACTCCTCTCCTGAAATACTCTGTGCTGCTGGAATCTCATCTTTCCATTATGTATCCCACAGTATGTGACCTCCCACAATATCCGCACACTCCTCTCCTGAAATACTCTGCGCTGCTGGAACCTCATCTTTCCATTATATAACCCACAGTCTGTGACCTCCCACAATATCTGTACACTCCTCTCCTGAAATACTCTGCGCTACTGGAACCTAATCTTGCCATTATGTAACCTACAGTCTATGACCTCCCACAATATCCGCACACTCCTCTCCTGAAATACTCTGTGCTACTGGAACCTCATCTTTCCATTATATAACCCACAGTCTGTGACCTCCCACAATATCCGCACGCTCCTCTCCTGAAATACTCTGCGCTGCTGGAATCTCATCTTTCCACTATGTAACCCACAGTATGTGACCTCCCACAATATCCGCACACTCCTCTCCTGAAATACTCTGCGCTGCTGGAACCTCATCTTTCCATTATGTATCCTACAGTCTGTGACCTCCGACAATATCTGTACACTCTTCTCCTGAAATACTCTGTGCTGCTGGAACCTCATCTTTCCATTATGTAACCCACAGTCTGTGACCTCGCACAATATCAGCACGCTCCTCTCCTGAAATACTCTGTGCTGCTGGAACCTCATCTTTCCATTATATAACCCACAGTATGTGACCTCCCACAATATCAGCACACTCCTCTCCTGAAATACTCTGTGCTGCTGGAACCTCATCTTTCCATTATGTAACCCACAGTCTGTGACCTCCCACAATATCAGCACACTCCTCTCCTGAAATACTCTGTGCTGCTGGAACCTCATCTTTCCATTATGTAACCCACAGTCTGTGACCTCCCACAATATCCGCACACTCCTCTCCTGAAATACTCTGTGCTGCTGGAACCTCATCTTTCCACTATGTAACCCACAGTCTGTGACCTCCCACAATATCAGCACACTCCTCTCCTGAAATACTCTGTGCTGCTGGAACCTCATCTTTCCATTATGTAACCCACAGTCTGTGACCTCCCACAATATCCGCACACTCCTCTCCTGAAATACTCTGTGCTGCTGGAACCTCATCTTTCCATTATGTAACCCACAGTCTGTGACCTCCCACAATATCAGCACCCTCCTCTCCTGAAATACTCTGTGCTGCTAGAACCTCATCTTTCCACTATGTAACCCACAGTCTGTGACCTCGCACAATATCAGCACGCTCCTCTCCTGAAATACTCTGTGCTGCTGGAACCTCATCTTTCCACTATGTAACCCAGAGTCTGTGACCTCCCACAATATCAGCACACTCCTCTCCTGAAATACTCTGTGCTACTGGAACCTCATCTTTCCACTATGTAACCCACAGTCTGTGACCTCCCACAATATCCGCACACTCCTCTCCTGAAATACTCTGCGCTGATGGAATCTCAACTTTCCATTATGTAACCCACAGTCTGTGACCTCCCACAATATCCGCACACTCCTCTCCTGAAATACTCTGTGCTGCTGGAACCTCATCTTTCCACTATGTAACCCACAGTCTGTGACCTCCCACAATATCTGTACACTCCTCTCCTGAAATACTCTGCGCTGCTGGAATCTCAACTTTCCATTATGTAACCCACAGTATGTGACCTCCCACAATATCCGCACACTCCTCTCCTGAAATACTCTGTGCTGCTGGAACCTCATCTTTCCATTATATAACCCACAGTCTGTGACCTCCCACAATATCTGTACACTCCTCTCCTGAAATACTCTGCGCTGCTGGAACCTCATCTTTCCATTATGTAACCCACAGTCTGTGACCTCCCACAATATCTGTACACTCCTCTCCTGAAATACTCTGCGCTGCTGGAACCTCATCTTTCCATTATGTAACCCACAGTCTGTGACCTCCCACAATGTCAGCACCCTCCTCTCCTGAAATACTCTGTGCTGCTGGAACCTCATCTTTCCATTATGTAACCCACAGTCTGTGACCTCCCACAATATCTGTACACTCCTCTCCTGAAATACTCTGTGCTGCTGGAACCTCATCTTTCCACTATGTATCCTACAGTCTATGACCTCCCACAATATCCGCACACTCCTCTCCTGAAATACTCTGTGCTGCTGGAACCTCATCTTTCCATTATGTAACCCACAGTCTGTGACCTCCCACAATATCTGTACACTCCTCTCCTGAAATACTCTGTGCTGCTGGAACCTCATCTTTCCATTATGTAACCCACAGTCTGTGACCTCCCACAATATCTGTACACTCCTCTCCTGAAATACTCTGTGCTGCTGGAACCTCATCTTTCCACTATGTAACCCACAGTCTATGACCTCCCACAATATCAGCACACTCCTCTCCTGAAATACTCTGTGCTGCTGGAACCTCATCTTTCCACTATATATCCTACAGTCTGTGACCTCCCACAATATCATCACGCTCCTCTCCTGAAATACTCTGTGCTGCTGGAACCTCATCTTTCCACTATGTAACCCACAGTCTATGACCTCCCACAATATCTGCACCCTCCTCTCCTGAAATACTCTGTGCTGCTGGAACCTCATCTTTCCATTATATAACCCACAGTCTGTGACCTCCCACAATATCAGCACACTCCTCTCCTGAAATACTCTGTGCTGCTGGAACCTCATCTTTCCACTATGTAACCCACAGTCTGTGACCTCCCACAATATCTGCACCCTCCTCTCCTGAAATACTCTGTGCTGCTGGAACCTCATCTTTCCACTATGTAACCCACAGTCTGTGACCTCCCACAATATCTGCACCCTCCTCTCCTGAAATACTCTGTGCTGCTGGAACCTCATCTTTCCACTATGTAACCCACAGTCTGTGACCTCCCACAATATCTGCACCCTCCTCTCCTGAAATACTCTGTGCTGCTGGAACCTCATCTTTCCACTATGTAACCCACAGTCTGTGACCTCCCACAATATCTGCACGCTCCTCTCCTGAAATACTCTGCGCTGCTGGAACCTCATCTTTCCACTATGTAACCCACAGTCTGTGACCTCCCACAATATCTGCACCCTCCTCTCCTGAAATACTCTGTGCTGCTGGAACCTCATCTTTCCATTATGTAACCCACAGTCTGTGACCTCCCACAATATCTGTACACTCCTCTCCTGAAATACTCTGCGCTGCTGGAATCTCAACTTTCCATTATGTAACCCACAGTATGTGACCTCCCACAATATCCGCACACTCCTCTCCTGAAATACTCTGTGCTGCTGGAATCTCAACTTTCCATTATGTAACCCACAGTATGTGACCTCCCACAATATCCGCACACTCCTCTCCTGAAATACTCTGTGCTACTGGAACCTCATCTTTCCATTATGTAACCCACAGTCTGTGACCTCCCACAATATCTGTACACTCCTCTCCTGAAATACTCTGCGCTGCTGGAATCTCAACTTTCCATTATGTAACCCACAGTATGTGACCTCCCACAATATCCGCACACTCCTCTCCTGAAATACTCTGTGCTGCTGGAATCTCAACTTTCCATTATGTAACCCACAGTATGTGACCTCCCACAATATCCGCACACTCCTCTCCTGAAATACTCTGTGCTGCTGGAACCTCATCTTTCCATTATATAACCCACAGTCTGTGACCTCCCACAATATCTGCACCCTCCTCTCCTGAAATACTCTGTGCTGCTGGAACCTCATCTTTCCACTATGTAACCCACAGTCTGTGACCTCCCACAATATCTGCACCCTCCTCTCCTGAAATACTCTGCGCTGATGAGACCCCTGTTTCTCTATGGACCTCTCCTTTTGTGACCTCCCAGTGAAGGTGTGTGAAATAATGAAAACTCCAGAATAAAGTAACTGAGACACATAAAGTGTAAAAGCTGCAAATCATTAGCGCTGCTGGATCCATTGTAATTCTCTGCCTGTGTCTCTGCGGTCCGTACATCCGCGGCTGCCGGCTCTGTATGCGCCCGGCTCATTATTACATTAATGTGACATGTTACTTTATAGCTGCGGAATCACAATGGGGCAGCGGCTGCAGGTAAAGAGCGTGCGAACACTTCATTAAATGACGCTCCGTCCTCCTGATCCGTGTAATGGAACACGAAGCTGAAGTTCTGGCCCATTATTCCATGCAGGGAAATGTGCAGATAAAGAGCTCCACACAGGGACGCGGCCTCCTCCATCAGCCTCCTGCAGCCGTCCTGTAATTACAGAGGCTTCATTTCTCCTCTGATATTTGTGGGCTCGTTCGCAGGATGGCTACAATGTAATCCTGGGCGGCTCTGGAGAATATCGCTGCTGCGATCTGTCAGCATTTTCTCCCGTCTTTGGGGAGTTTTGTGCA
This sequence comes from Ranitomeya imitator, assembly GCF_032444005.1. Classification (NCBI taxonomy): domain Eukaryota; kingdom Metazoa; phylum Chordata; class Amphibia; order Anura; family Dendrobatidae; genus Ranitomeya; species Ranitomeya imitator. The sequence goes on along the minus strand of NC_091283.1, from coordinate 5,598,112 downwards.
GTTTCGGTTGAAGCCCATCTGTTTTGCTCATTACGCCAATCATAAAGTCACTTCTGATAGCGTGAAGACAGTTCCTCAATGTTTTTAGGTCACTCGGCTCTTGAAAAAAAAATAAAACATCCACTAAATCCTTTAGTGTTTTGCAGAAATTTCCCTCTCATGAATAATTATACTTCACTCGTCACATTAGCTTTTAAGTTTGTTTTTAATTAGTTGGTGTAATAAGGACCAACTTAGCTTTAGGGGTGCACGGGTATTATTGATGGGCCAATTAAAGGGGAACTAATTGGTTTCCATTTCATGGTGGCTTAGCTACTTAGAGATCATTGCTTTCACAACTTGCGCTCTGTCCCTTTAACTGAAGGCTTCATTAAGGCCTCAACGTCAATTTTTTGCCAGTTATTTCTTTTTTTCTCCTTGATGAGATACGCTCGGTGCAAATTGATTTCATTTACATACGGACTAAAATAATTAACAGCTTGTTAAGTGCATTTAACGTAAAGAGCAGCGACGCTGCCATTAAAAAGTAACCACGGGGTATAGTTTGGAGATAACTAGTGTTGGTGACTCTCCAGCTCGGCTAATAAATGAACAATGCGGTTAATATGCTGCTCTAGACACTTTCCAAGTGCTTTCCTTAAAAATCTTACAAGGAAAATTCAGAGAGACAGGTCAGGAGACGGATTTTAAATATTTATCGACAGGAAAGCTTTTTAGGATGCACGGCGCTCGGCCGAGGAAGAGGCTGCGGCTCGCGCCTGGTGGACGGCTTCACTTCTTTACCTTGTTTTTGACAAGTGCGACGCTGGCTATTTCTACTCGTGAAAGAAATGCAAAAAAACGTCAGAATAAAGTCATTGCATCAAATAGAAAGGCCAGGAAAAAGGCAGATATTTAGGGCAGTCCCACACGTCCAGATAATTCCGGTAGCGGAAAAATCGGTACCGGAATTATCCGTGTCCGTGTGCCCGTGCGTTTCTGTGGCACATCAGTGTGGCACATGTGTGCCGCCCGTGTGCCCACTGGTTACCACACGCACCGTGCAGGAGACAGCGCTAAAGTTTAGCGCTGTCCTCTGCATCTGGTGCTGAAGCCGCGATCCATATCTTCTCTGCAGCAGCGTTTGCTGTAAAGAAGATATGAATCATCCTTTTTTTTTGTTGTTTCTCATGTTTAAAATAAAGGTCCATGTCCCCACTCCCTGTGCGCCCGCCCACTGTTCTTAAAATATTCACCCGGCTCCCTCGCTGCTTCCTGTCCTGGCCGCACCTTCTCCAGTATGGGCAGTCACGTGGTGCCGCTCATTTACAGTAATGAATATGCGGCTCCACCTCCCATAGGGGAGGACCATGGACCTTTATTTTAAACGCGTGAAACAACAAAAAAAAAGAATTATTCATATCTTCTTTACAGCTGCTGCAGAGAAGATATGAATCGCGGCTTCAGCACCATGTGGGGGGAACAGCGCTTACTGTAGCACTGTCTCCTGCACGGCACACGGACTGCACACGGACAACGTCCGTGTTCGGTACGTGTTTTACATGGACTTTAATGGGTCCGTGTAATCCGTGCGCTCCCACGATCACTGACATGTCTCCGTGTTTGGCACACGGAGACACGGTCCGCAAAAAAATCAATGACATCTGCACAAATGCATTGATTTGAATGTGTCTACGTGTGTCAGTGGCTCCGGTACATGAGGAAACTGTCACCTCACGTACCGGAGCCACTGATGTGTGAAACCGGCCTTAGGGAGAGTTTCACTATGGCCGGGGTCACACTTGCGAGTGTGATGCGAGAAACCCGCACGGGTCTCCCACATCAATACCCGGCACTGCTTCCGGCTCCCGAGAGCTACATAGAAATACATGTAGCCGCACACTCCGGTCCTGGGTGCTACATAGAAATACATGTAGCCGCACACTCCGGTCCCGAGTATTGATGCGAGAGACTCGGAAGTGTGCCCCTTATGAGTGGGGAAGAGAGAATTCATTTGATGCACATGAAATTAACTTCTAACTGTTGGAAATTTTCTTTATCCTGAAAAATCCTCACCAATGCAAGTCAATGGGTGCGAGAAAAACATCGCACAGCACGAAACAATGCTCATGACATGCAATTTTTACACACTCATCTCACAGCAAACCCGATATTTCATCAGCAGATTGCAGTAAATTCAAAGCATGAACCATCAGAATACAATATATAAAATAGAGATATACTGTAGATAGAAAGATGTCAGTGACATATATACATCAGTGCAGTGTGGGTGCAGCTTACTGTACATGTGTTTAATGAATAATTAAATAAATAAATACAAATGTAGAATGGGGTCCGCCTTATTTTTAATAACCAGCTCAGGGAAAGCAGACAACTGGGGGCTGGTGTTATTATTCTGGGAAGGGAGCAATAACCATGTAAGCATAGAGCTTCCCAGCCTATTAATATCCGCTCACAGCTGTCTGCAAAGCCTTTACTGGTCATTAAAATGGGGGAACCCCCCCAAAAAAAACATGATGTCCACATTATTTTAATAGCCAGCAAATACTAAGCAGACAGTTGAGATCTGGTCTTAATAGTTTAGTAAGGGGGCAATAAACATGGAGCATACCAGGCTATTGTTATCAGCTCACATCTGTCTACTTAGCCTCTACTGTTTATTAAAAAGGGACCCAAAAAAAGATGTGGAGTCCCCACTTTTTATTAATAACCAGCAGAAGCTAAGCAGACAGCTGCATGCTGATATTAATAGCCTGAGGATATTGCCCCCTCAGACTAATTACACCATCCCTCCGCCACCCCAGAAATTGAGCATTTGAGTATCCATTAGATGCATCAATTATGGCACTTCGCCTCAGCTTTTCCCACTCGGCCTAGTGTGCTGACAAGTGGGGTAATGGTTTTGGGGTTGATGTCAGCTTTGTAATGTCAGAAAATTTCTCACACTGTAAGTGCTGACTTCAGTATGTTTACTGCAGTTTATAGCCAATGAACTCCGATCACCTTATTGATGTCGTCGCTCAACACTGCAGCCACATTCTCATGTTACCATCAGTGTGTTCCAGACAAAACGCTGAGTGATCGCACTAACTCATGTCACCACTCATGTAGCAAAGTTTGAGATTGTCGAGGCACATGAGATGGATTTACAGTGGACCCTTTTAGAATATTTCATTTCATAAAGGTAATAAACAGGTAAAAGAAGATCGGAGAGTACTTTGTACAAATAAAGGACTTTTCTCTCCGTGTTTTTTTACTTAAACTTACAGGGTTAGTAAAGGGAGTTTGTTATAGATGTCTCTCCATCACTAACCCCTGGGCTTGATGTCAGCTGACATTACAAAGCTGACATTAACCCAAAATCCATTATCCCACTTGCCAATGCAATAGAGCAAGCAGGAAAGCCAAGGCTAAGCACCACAATTGGCACATCTAATAGATGCATCAATTCTGGGGTGGATAAGGGCTGATGTTTTAAGTCTTGGAGGGGGCCAATATCCAAGGCTATGTCACAGGCTATGAATATCAGCCCGCAGCTGTCTGCTTAGCCTTTGCTGGTTATTAAAAATAGGGGGGACAACACAATTTTTGTATGGGGTCCCCCTTTTTTCCAACCAGTAAAGGTTACACAGAAAGCTGTGAACTGTCATTAATAGCCTGGGAAGCTCCATGTTCATGGCTCCCTTCTCAGACTGTTAAGACCAGCTCTCAGTTGTCTGCTTTCCCTCAGCTGGTTAATAAAAATAAAACTGTTGAGATGCTGGTGTATGGGCATTGTTCTTGCTAATGAGTATTTGATAAATTCCATAAATGGTAACTAAAGCTTGGAGATTCTATACGTACCAATAAGATTGCTCTATGGCTTAAGAGACAGATACCTTGGTTATTATAGTGTTCGCCAATGGGAGAAGGATAATTTCAAATGATTAATTTTCACTTTGCACTAATTGCACTTCATGAGATTTAATGACGTATTGTAACTCTTTAATAGACTAATAAAAGTTATATTTTATTTCCCAATTTGCTTTATACATTATTTGTTTTCGAGATACCCCTATTATATTTAGATATTGAGACCGACCATTCGGCCAACAGTCAATACATAGCATAGCAATGATACATATTATACCAATCAAAGATGTTGTGGCGTTTAAAGTAATTTGCTTCATAAAGTCACTATTTATTGCACATTATCATAATGTAACTTTCTGAAACCATTTCTTGTCCTCTGTCAGTAGCTTACATTCTATTTCTATATCTGTTCATTCTGTTGGTCTCATGAGTTCAAATAAAATGGAAAAGATCTTTCAATTAACCCCTTAGTGACAGAGCCAATTTGGTACTTAATGACCGAGCCAATTTTTGCAATTCTGACCACTGTCACTTTATGAGGTTATAACTCTGGAACGCTTCAACGGATCCCGCTGATTCTGAGATTGTTTTTTCGTGACATATTGTACTTCATGTTAGTGGTAACATTTCTTCGATATTACTTGCGATTATTTGTGAAAAAAACGGAAATATGGCGAAAATTTTTAAAATTTTACAATTTTCAAACTTTGTATTTTTATGCCCTTAAATCAGAGAGATATGTCACGAAAAATAGTTAATAAATAACATTTCCCACATGTCTACTTTACATCAGCACAATTTTGGAAACAAAATTTTTTTTTGTTAGGGAGTTATAAGGGTTAAAAGTTGACCAGCAATTTCTCATTTTTACAACACCATTTTTTATTAGGGACCACATCACATTTGAAGTCATTTTGAGGGATCTATATGATAGAAAATAATGAAGTGTGACACCATTCTAAAAACTACACCCCTCAAGGTTCTCAAAACCACATTCAAGAAGTTTATTAACCCTTTACGTGCTTCACAGGAACTGAAACAATGTGGAAGGAAAAAATGAACATTTAACTTTTTTTTGCAAACATCTTAATTCAGAACCATTTTTTTTATTTTCACAAGTGTAAAAACAGAAATGTAACCATAAATTTTGTTATGCAATTTCTCCTGAATACTCCAATACCCCATATGTGGGGGTAAACCACTGTTAGGGCGCACCGCAGAACTTAGAAGTGAAGGAGCGCCGTTTTACTTTTTCAATGTTGAATTGGCTGGAATTGAGATTGGATGCCATGTCGCGTTTGGAGAGCCCCTGATGTGCCTAAACAGTGGAAACCCCCCACAAGTGACACCATTTTGGAAACTAGACCCCTTAAGGAACTTATCTAGATGTGTGGTGAGCACTTTGAACCCCCAAGTGCTTCACAGAAGTTTATAACGTAGAGCCGTGAAAATAAAAAAATCGCTTTTGTTTACACAAAAATGATCTTTTTGCCCACAAATTCTTATTTTCACAAGGGTAACAGGAGAAATTAGACCACAAAAGTTGTTGTGCGATTTCTCCTGAATACGTCGATACCCCATATGTGAGGGTAAACCACTGTTTGGGCGCACCGCAGAGCTTGGAAGTGAAGGAGCGCCGTTTTACTTTTTCAATGTAGAATTGGCTGGAATTGAGATTGGACGCCATGTCGCGTTTGGAGAGCCCCTGATGTGCCTAAACAGTGGAAACCCCCCACAAGTGACACCATTTTGGAAACTAGACCCCTTAAGGAACTTATCTAGATGTGTGGCGAGCACTTTGAACCCCCATGTGCTTCACAGAAGTTTATAACGTAGAGCCGTGAAAAAAAAAAATCGCATTTTTTCTACAAAAATGATCTTTTTGCCCACAAATTTTTATTTTCACAAGGGTAACAGGAGAAATTAGACCACAAAAGTTGTTGTGCAATTTCTCCTGAGTACGCTGATACCCAATATGTGGGGGTAAACCACTGTTAGGGCGCACCGCAGAGCTTGGAAGAGAAGGAGTGCCGTTTTACTTTTTCAATGTAGAATTGGCTGGAATTGAGATCGGACGCCATGTCGCGTTTGGAGAGCCCCTGATGTGCCTAAACAGTAGAAATCCCCCACAAGTGACCCCATTTTGGAAACTAGACCCCCCATGGAACTTATCTAGATGTGTGGTGAGAACCTTGAATGCCCAAGTGCTTCACAGAAGTTTATAATGCAGAGCCGTGAAAATAAAAAATATTTTTTTTTCCACAAAAAAGATATTGTAGCCCCCAAGTTTTTATTTTTACAAGGGTAACAAGAGAAATTGGAACCCAAAAGTTGTTGTCCAATTTGTCTTGAGTATGCTGGTACCCCATATGTGGGGGTAAACCACTGTTTGGGCGCACGGCAGAGCTCGGAAGGAAGGAGCGCCGTTTTGGAATGCAGACTTTGATAGAATGGTCTGCGGGTATTATGTTGCATTTGCAGAGCCCCTGATGTACCTAACCAGTAGAAACCCTCCACAAGTGACCCCATTTTGGAAACTAGACCCCCCAAGGAACTTATCTAGATGTGTGGTGAGAACTTTGAATGCCCAAGTGCTTCACAGAAGTTTAGAATGCAGAGTCGTGAAAATAAAAAATATTTTTTTTTTCACAAAAAAGATTTTGTAGCCCCCAAGTTTTTATTTTCACAAGGGTAACAGGAGAAATTGGACTGCAATAGTTGTTGTCCAATTTATCCCGAGTACGCTGATGTGCCATATGTGGGGGTAAACCACTGTTTGGGCGCACGGCAGAGCTCGGAAGGGAAGGAGCGCCTTTTTGGAATGCAGACTTTGATAGAATGGTCTGTGGGCATTATGTTGCGATTGCAGAGCCCCTGATATACCTAAACTGTAGTAACCCCCCACAAGTGACCCCATTTTGGAAACTAGACCCCCCAAGGAACTTATCTAGATGTGTGGTGAGAACTTTGAATGCCCAAGTGCTTCACAGAAGTTTAGAATGCAGAGTCGTGAAAATAAAAAATATTTTTTTTTTTCACAAAAAAGATTTTGTAGCCCCCAAGTTTTTATTTTCACAAGGGTAACAAGAGAAATTGGACCCCAGAAGTTGTTGTCCAATTTATCCCGAGTACGCTGATGCCCCATATGTGGGGGTAACCCACTGTTTGGGCGCACGGCAGAGCTCAGAAGGGAGGGAGCACCATTTGACTTTTTGAGCGCAAAATTGGCTGTAGTGTTTGGAGACCCCCTGATGTACCTAAACAGTGGAAACCCCCCAATTCTAGCTCCAACCCCTAACCCTAATCCCAACCTGATCCATAATCCTAATCACTAACCCTAACCATAATCACAACCCTTACCCCAAAACAACCCTAATGTCAACCCTAACCATAACCCTAATCAAAACCCTAAATCCAACACACCCCTAATCCTAATCTCAACCCTAACCTCAAACCTAACCCTAATCCCAATACACCCCTAATCACAACCCTAACCTTAACCCTAATCCCAAACCTAACCCTAATCCCAAGCGTAACCCTAATGCCAACCCTAACCCTAATACCAACCCTAATCCAAACCCTAAACCTAATCCCAGCTCTAACCCTAACTTTAGCCCCAACCCTAGTCCTAACTTTAGCCCAAACCCTAACCCTAGCCCTAAGGCTACTTTCACACTTGCGTTGTTTGGCATTCCGTCGCAATCCGTCGTTTTGGACAAGAAACGGATCCTGCAAATGTGCCCGCAAGATGCGTTTTTTGCCCATAGTATTGCCGACGGATCGTGACGGATGGCCACACGTCGCGTCCGTCGTGCACTGGATCAGTTGTGTTTTGGCGGAGCGTCGGCACAAAAAAACGTTCAATGAAACGTTTTTTTGTACGTCGCATCCGCCATTTCTGACCGCGCATGCGTGGCCGTAACTCCGCCCCCTCCTCCCCAGGACATAGATTGGGCAGCGGATGCGTTGAAAAACTACAGCTGCTGCCCACGTTGTGCACAATTTTCACAACGTGCGTCGGTATGTCGGGCCGACGCATTGCGACGGCCCCGTACCGACGTAAGTGTGAAAGAAGCCTAACCCTAAATTTAGCCCCAACCCTAACCCTAAATTTAGCCCCAACCCTAACCCTAAATTTAGCCCCAACCCTAGCCCTAACCCTAACCCTACCCCTAACCCTAGCCCTACCCCTAACCCTAACCTAACCCTACCCCTAACCTAACCCTACCCCTAACCCTAACCCTACCCCTAACCCTACCCCTAACCCTACCCCTAACCTAACCCTAGCCGTAACCCTACCCCTAACCCTAACCTAACCCTACCCCTAACCTAACCCTAGCCGTAACCCTACCCCTAACCTAACCCTAGCCCTAACCCTACCCCTACCCTAACCCTAACCCTACCCCTAACCCTACCCCTACCCCTAACCCTACCCCTAACCCTAACCCTACCCCTAACCCTACCCCTACCCCTAACCCTACCCTACCCCTACCCCTAACTCTAACCCTAACCCTACCCCTAACCCTACCCCTAACCCTACCCCTAACCCTAACCCTAATTTTAGCCCTAACCGCTGTTCTCCTGCCGGCCGGCAGATGGAGACAGATGGCGGGCGCACTGGGCATGCGTCCGCCATGTTCTTCTGCCGGCGGCCAGGAGGAGCAGCAAGAGGATCCAGGGACCTAGGTGAGTATGCTAGGGTCCCCGAATCCCCCTATTTCTCTGTCCTCTGATGTGCGATCACATCAGAGGACAGAGAATTACACTTTACTTTTTTTTTTTTTTTTTTTTTGCGGTCGCCGGTAAACAGTTAATTACCGGCGATCGCAAAACAGGGGTCGCTAAAACCGACCCCCGATCATGCTCTTTGGGGTCTCGGCTACCCCAGGCAGCCGAGACCCCAAAGATTCTACCGGTGCCGGCCGGCGGGCGCACTGCGCATGCGCCCGCCATTTTGAAGATGGCGGCGCCCACCGGGAGACACGAGGAGCATCGGGGGAGCTAGGTGAGTATTGGGGGGCCACCTGGGACCCCTTTTCTCTGTCCTCCGATGTGCGATCACATCGGAGGACAGAGAAATTAAAAAGAGATCGCTTTTTTTTTTTTTTTTGCGATCGCCGGTAAACGGTTAATTACCGGCGATCGCAAATGCGGGGAGGGTTAAAAACCCCCCGAATCATGTTCTCTGGGGTCTCGGCTACCCTCGGCAGCCGAGACCCCGGAGAAAATCGGCCTGTGGGGGGCGCTATACACTTTTTCCACAGCGCCGTTAATTAACGGCGCTGTGGTTTAAGTACCCTTAGCGGCCGCCGTTAAAAGGCGTATCGGCGGTCGCTAAGGGGTTAAGCAAAGCCTAGACCGACAAGACTCAAACAATACTCGTGACCTGGGGAAAAAGATGGTGAGCCCACCACAAACTATCAGAAACTCACAGGTCTGAGTTTTGCAGTTTGCAGCGTTAACTTTTTCAAAATTGTGACAAAGTCACTGGCAAGATTCTGACATGGAGATACGTTTCACTGAGGCTATTAGCTTCAGTGATTTGAAACCCAGAAGGTTGCTCCAGCACACTATATGTTTAGAGGGGTCAATCGACCAATTTAAGGGCTGTGATTTTGTTGACAACCATAGAGTGGGTGGGAGGTTGTCTACCTTATCTCCACCTCAGGGTGTGGCTGGGGTTTAAATAGTCGACCTTCTGAGGCATTCGGTGTTCAGTGTGTCTGGAGAGGGTAACTCCAGAGAGGTATTCATGTTTGTGATAACCTGAACCACATGTTTTGTAATCCTGAGTAGGTAGATCCCCGCAGCTGCAAGGAGTGTGCTTTGTCTTACAACTTTGTTTTATTTTCCTGTTTTTGCCCAGAGGGCCGTGTCTATTTTTTCTTTACCATGGTTTACACTGCATCTATAATAAACCAGTGTTAAAGAGACAGTGTTCCCGCATCTACCTCCATGTACAGCTGAGTGAGCCGATCTGCCACAGAATATTTTATAATATTCATTATCTTATGTGATAAGGACAAAACGAACAAAATAAATATAACACTGGAAAAGTGGAAATATTATTTATTTTATCTTTGATGCATTTTATTTCTCATCAGAGCAGCAACACTTCTTGTCCCCTTGATAACAGGACTCTAAGGGCAATAACATGTAATGGTCAAACAATTCTTACCTTGCACCGTTTCACTTAGGATAATGCTGTTAAATAAGCCCTTGAGTGAAAGTCGGCGAGTGGTGCAGGTCCAGTAAGTAGATTACCTAACCCAGAGATGCCCTTGAGGACCCGTGTGCCAAGGTTAATAAGTATGCTCCATATCATCAGTGAGTGATCCATAATACACGTAACAATCACACTTTACACTTTATTTCTCCCAGACTTACAATCCATTACATCAGGAAGATTAATAGGCTGCAACTCGCTGTCCGGTCTCCGGGAATGAGCAATAGTTTTTCTGGGTTAACTGCCAACTGGAAATGATTCGTTGGTGGAGCGGCGAGTGCACCGCTTATTGTAAAGGTGCCGAACATTTCTCACCCATTGTTATGAGCTTAAAATCCTGCTACAAACTATAAAAAGGTAATGATTTGTCAAAAGCGAAAATCCTGTAGAAATAAGAATATTGAAAATGCAATTCATCACCGACACAAAACTTTCTCCATTCACATCAGAAGCTGGACGCCGAATTACAACACTGAAAAAATGCAGCGAATGTGAGATTATATCACCCCTAAAAATATAGAGCAACCAAGACCCGCACTATTCCTATAGAGCGACCAAGATCCGTACTATTCCTATAGAGCGACCAAGACCCGTACTATTCTTATAGAGCGACCAAGACCGCACTATTCCTATAGAGCGACCAAGACCTGCACTGTTGTGAATTCTGTGGCAGAGCTCCCTCCTGTGGTCACAAGTGGTACTTCGGCTGATTCTCTCTGTGAGCTTCCGTTGGTGGAGGAAAGTGGTACTGCGGCTTCTGAGTTTCCTTCCTCAGGTGTGTGGTGAAGTCGTTATATGCTGCTCTATTTAACTCCACCTAGTGCTTTGATCCTGGCCTCCAGTCAATGTTCTAGTATTGGACCTGTTTCCTCCTGGATCGTTCCTGTGGCCTGCTGCTCTGCATAGCTAAGTTCCGCTTTGCTATTTTGTTTGCTGTTTTTTTCTGTCCAGCTTGTCTATTTGTTTTTTCCTGCTTGCTGGAAGCTCTGGGACGCAGAGGGTGTACCTCCGTGCCGTTAGTTCGGTACGAAGGATCTTTTTGCCCCCTTTGCGTGGTTTTCGTAGGGTTTTGTGTTGACCGCAAAGTTACCTTTCCTATCCTCGCTCTGTTCAGAAAGTCGGGCCTCACTTTGCTAAATCTATTTCATCTCTACGTTTGTCTTTTCATCTTAACTCACAGTCATTATATGTGGGGGCTGCCTTTTCCTTTGGGGTATTTCTCTGAGGCAAGGTAGGCTTATTTTCTATCTTCAGGCTAGCTAGTTTCTCAGGCTGTGCCGAGTTGCATAGGGAGCGTTAGGCGCAATCCACGGCTGCCTCTAGTGTGGTTGGAGAGGATTAGGGATTGCGGTCAGCAGAGTTCCCACGTCTCAGAGCTTGTTCTATGTTTTTGGGTTATTGTCAGGTCACTGTATGTGCTCTGACCTCTATGTCCATTGTGGTACTGAATTACCTTATCATAACAGTACTGGAGGCCCAAAGTACTAATGATTCTCAATAGAGGGAAAAAAAGAAGTTCTGAGACAATTTTTTTTTCTCTGCACTGTGTTTTGCCTTTTTTTTCCCCTAGACATTTGGGTGGTTCAGGACACAGGTGTAGCGATGGACATTAAAGGTCTGTCTTCATGTGTGGATCAGCTCTCGGCAAGAGTACAAAACATTCAAGACTTTGTGGTTCAGAATTCTATGTTAGAACCGAGAATTCCTATTCCTCATTTGCTTTTTGGAGCTAGAACTAAATTTCTGAGTTTCAAAAATAATTGTAAACTATTTCTGGCTTTGATTCCTCGCTCCTCTGGTGACCCAGTTCAACAAGTTAGGATCATTATTTCTTTATTACATGGTGACCCTCAGGACTGGGCATTTTCTCTTGCGTCAGGAGATCCTGCATTATGTAATATTGATGCGTTTTTCCTGGCGCTCGGATTGCTGTACGATGAACCTAATTCAGTGGATCAGGCAGAGAAAAAATTGCTGGCTCTGTGTCAGGGTCAGGATGAGATAGAGGTATATTGTCAGAAATTTAGAAAGTGGTCCGTGCTCACTCAGTGGAATGAATCTGCGCTCGCAGCTATTTTCAGAAAGGGTCTCTCTGAAGCCCTTAAGGATGTCATGGTGGGATTTCCTATGCCTGCTGGTCTGAATGAGTCTATGTCTTTGGCCATTCAGATCGGTCGACGCTTGCGTGAGCGTAAATCTGTGCACCATTTGGTGGTATTACCTGAGCTTAAACCTGAGCCTATGCAGTGCGATAGGACTTTGATCAGAGTTGAACGGCAAGAACACAGACGTCTGAATAGGCTGTGTTTCTACTGTGGTGATTCCACTCATGCTATCTCTGATTGTCCTAAGCGCACTAAGCGGTTCGCTAGGTCTGCCACCATTGGTACGGTACAGTCAAAATTTCTTCTGTCCGTTACCTTGATCTGCTCTTTGTCATCGTATTCTGTCATGGCATTTGTGGATTCAGGCGCTGCCCTGAATTTGATGGACTTGGAGTATGCTAGGCGTTGTGGGTTTGTCTTGGAGCCCTTGCAGTGTCCTATTCCATTGAGAGGAATTGATGCTACGCCTTTGGCCAAGAAACCCAGCTGACCATGTGCATGGCTCCTGCACATCAGGAGGTTATTCGCTTTCTGGTATTGCATAATCTGCATGATGTGGTCGTGTTGGGGTTGCCATGGCTACAAGTCCATAATCCAGTATTAGATTGGAAATCCATGTCTGTGTCCAGCTGGGGTTGTCAGGGGGTACATGGTGATGTCCCATTTCTGACTATTTCGTCATCCACCCCTTCTGAGGTTCCAGAGTTCTTGTCTGATTACCGGGATGTATTTGATGAGCCCAAGTCCGATACCCTACCTCCACATAGGGATTGTGATTGTGCTATCGATTTGATTCCTGGTAGTAAATTCCCAAAAGGTCGACTGTTTAATTTGTCTGTGCCTGAGCACGCCGCTATGCGGAGTTATGTGAAGGAGTCCTTGGAGAAGGGGCATATTCGCCCGTCATCGTCACCATTAGGAGCAGGGTTCTTTTTTGTAGCCAAGAAGGATGGTTCGCTGAGTCCTTGTATAGATTACCGCCTTCTAAATAAGATCACGGTTAAATTTCAGTACCCCTTGCCATTGTTATCTGATTTGTTTGCTCGGATTAAGGGGGCTAGTTGGTTCACCAAGATAGATCTTCGTGGTGCGTATAATCTTGTGCGTATTAAGCGAGGCGATGAATGGAAAACTGCATTTAATACGCCCGAGGGCCATTTTGAGTATCTAGTGATGCCATTCGGACTTGCCAATGCTCCATCAGTGTTTCAGTCCTTTATGCATGACATCTTCCGAGAGTACCTGGATAAATTCCTGTTTGTGTACTTGGATGACATTTTGATCTTCTCGGATGATTGGGACTCTCATGTGAAGCAGGTCAGAACGGTGTTTCAGGTCCTGCGTGCTAATTCTTTGCTTGTGAAGGGATCAAAGTGTCTCTTTGGTGTTCAAAAGGTTTCATTTTTGGGGTTCATCTTTTCCCCTTCTACTATCGAGATGGACCCTGTTAAGGTCCAAGCCATCCATGATTGGACTCAGCCGACATCTCTGAAAAGTCTGCAAAAGTTCCTGGGCTTTGCTAATTTTTATCGTCGCTTCATCTGCAATTTTTCTAGTATTGCTAAACCATTGACCGATTTGACCAAGAAGGATGCTGATGTGGTCAATTGGTCTTTTGCTGCTGTGGAAGCTTTTCAAGAGTTGAAGCGTCGTTTTTCTTCTGCCCCTGTGTTGTGTCAACCAGATGTTTCGCTTCCGTTTCAGGTCGAGGTTGATGCTTCTGAGATTGGAGCAGGGGCTGTTTTGTCGCAGAGAAGTTCTGATTGCTCGGCGATGAAACCATGCGCCTTCTTTTCCAGGAAGTTTTTGCCTGCTGAGCAAAATTATGATGTGGGCAATCGAGAGTTGCTGGCCATGAAGTGGGCATTCGAGGAGTGGCGTCATTGGCTTGAAGGAGCTAAGCATCGCGTGGTGGTCTTGACTGATCATAAGAACTTGACTTATCTCGAGTCTTCCAAGCGGTTGAATCCTAGACAGGCTCGTTGGTCGCAGTTTTTTGCCCATTTTGACTTTGTGATTTCGTACCTTCCGGGCTCTAAAAATGTGAAGGCGGATGCTCTGTCTAGGAGTTTTGTGCCCGACTCTCCGGGTTTATCTGAGCCGGCGGGTATTCTCAAAGAGGGAGTAATTGTGTCTGCCATCTCCCCTGATTTGCGGCGGGTGCTGCAAAAATTTCAGGCTAATAAACCTGATCGTTGCCCAGCGGAGAAACTGTTTGTCCCTGATAGGTGGACGAATAAAGTTATCTCTGAGGTTCATTGTTCGGTTTTGGCTGGTCATCCTGGAATCTTTGGTACCAGAGAGTTAGTGGCTAGATCCTTTTGGTGGCCATCTCTGTCGCGGGATGTGCGTTCTTTTGTGCAGTCCTGTGGGATTTGTGCTCGGGCTAAGCCCTGCTGTTCTCGTGCCAGTGGGTTGCTTTTGCCCTTGCCGGTCCCGAAGAGGCCTTGGACACATATCTCTATGGATTTTATTTCAGATCTTCCCGTCTCTCAAAAGATGTCAGTCATTTGGGTGGTCTGTGATCGCTTCTCTAAGATGGTCCATTTGGTACCCTTGTCTAAATTACCTTCCTCCTCTGATTTGGTGCCATTGTTCTTCCAGCATGTGGTTCGTTTACATGGCATTCCAGAGAATATCGTTTCTGACAGAGGTTCCCAGTTTGTTTCGAGGTTTTGGCGAGCCTTTTGTGGTAGGATGGGCATTGACTTGTCTTTTTCCTCGGCTTTCCATCCTCAGACTAATGGCCAGACCAAACGAACCAATCAGACCTTGGAAACATATCTGAGATGCTTTGTTTCTGCTGATCAGGATGACTGGGTGTCCTTTTTGCCTTTGGCTGAGTTCGCCCTTAATAATCGGGCCAGCTCGGCTACTTTGGTTTCGCCGTTTTTCTGCAACTCTGGGTTCCATCCTCGTTTCTCTTCAGGGCAGGTTGAGTCTTCGGACTGTCCTGGTGTGGATACTGTGGTGGACAGGTTGCAGCAGATTTAGACTCATGTAGTGGACAATTTGACCTTGTCCCAGGAGAAGGCTCAACGTTTCGCTAATCGCAGACGCTGTGTGAGTCCCCGACTTCGTGTTGGGGATTTGGTTTGGTTATCTTCTCGTCATATTCCTATGAAGGTTTCCTCTCCTAAGTTTAAACCTTGTTTCATTGGTCCGTATAGGATTTCTGAGGTTCTTAATCCTGTGTCTTTTCGTCTGACCCTTCCAGATTCTTTTTCCATACATAACGTATTCCATAGGTCATTGTTGCGGAGATACGTGGCACCTATGGTTCCATCTGTTGATCCTCCTGCCCCGGTTTTGGTGGAGGGGGAGTTGGAGTATGTTGTGGAGAAGATTTTGGATTCTCGTGTTTCAAGACGGAAACTCCAGTATCTGGTTAAGTGGAAGGGTTATGCTCAGGAAGATAATTCCTGGGTCTTTGCCTCTGATGTCCATGCTGCCGATCTTGTTCGTGCCTTTCATATGGCTCATCCTGGTCGTCCTGGGGGCTCTGGTGAGGGTTCGGTGACCCCTCCTCAAGAGGGGGGTACTGTTGTGAATTCTGTGGCAGAGCTCCCTCCTGTGGTCACAAGTGGTACTTCGGCTGATTCTCTCTGTGAGCTTCCGTTGGTGGAGGAAAGTGGTACTGCGGCTTCTGAGTTTCCTTCCTCAGGTGTGTGGTGAAGTCGTTATGTGCTGCTCTATTTAACTCCACCTAGTGCTTTGATCCTGGCCTCCAGTCAATGTTCTAGTATTGGACCTGTTTCCTCCTGGATCGTTCCTGTGGCCTGCTGCTCTGCATAGCTAAGTTCCGCTTTGCTATTTTGTTTGCTGTTTTTTTCTGTCCAGCTTGTCTATTTGTTTTTTCCTGCTTGCTGGAAGCTCTGGGACGCAGAGGGTGTACCTCCGTGCCGTTAGTTCGGTACGGAGGGTCTTTTTGCCCCCTTTGCGTGGTTTTTGTAGGGTTTTGTGTTGACCGCAAAGTTACCTTTCCTATCCTCGCTCTGTTCAGAAAGTCGGGCCTCACTTTGCTAAATCTATTTCATCTCTATGTTTGTCTTTTCATCTTACTCACAGTCATTATATGTGGGGACTGCCTTTTCCTTTGGGGTATTTCTCTGAGGCAAGGTGTAAATGTGTAAATGGGTTAGTAACTGGCTTAGTGATAGAAAGCAGAGGGTGGTTATAAATGGTATAGTCTCTAACTGGGTCGCTGTGACCAGTGGGGTACCGCAGGGGTCAGTATTGGGACCTGTTCTCTTCAACATATTCATTAATGATCTGGTAGAAGGTTTACACAGTAAAATATCGATATTTGCAGATGATACAAAACTATGTAAAGCAGTTAATACAAGAGAAGATAGTATTCTGCAACAGATGGATCTGGATAAGTTGGAAACTTGGGCTGAAAGGTGGCAGATGAGGTTTAACAATGATAAATGTAAGGTTATACACATGGGAAGAAGGAATCAATGTCACCATTACACACTGAATGGGAAACCACTGGGTAAATCTGACAGGGAGATGGACTTGGGGATCCTAGTTAATGATAAACTTACCTGGAGCAGGCAGTGCCAGGCAGCAGCTGCCAAAGCAAACAGGATCATGGGGTGCATTAAAAGAGGTCTGGATACACATGATGAGAGCATTATACTGCCTCTGTACAAATCCCTAGTTAGACCGCACATGGAGTACTGTGTCCAGTTTTGGGCACCGGTGCTCAGGAAGGATATAATGGAACTAGAGAGAGTACAAAGGAGGGCAACAAAATTAATAAAGGGGATGGGAGAACTACAATACCCAGATAGATTAGCGAAATTAGGATTATTTAGTCTAGAAAAAAGACGACTGAGGGGCGATCTAATAACCATGTATAAGTATATAAGGGGACAATACAAATATCTCGCTGAGGATCTGTTTATACCAAGGAAGGTGACGGGCACAAGGGGGCATTCTTTGCGTCTGGAGGAGAGAAGGTTTTTCCACCAACATAGAAGAGGATTCTTTACTGTTAGGGCAGTGAGAATCTGGAATTGCTTGCCTGAGGAGGTGGTGATGGCGAACTCAGTCGAGGGGTTCAAGAGAGGCCTGGATGTCTTCCTGGAGCAGAACAATATTGTATCATACAATTAGGTTCTGTAGAAGGACGTAGATCTGGGGATTTATTATGATGGAATATAGGCTGAACTGGATGGACAAATGTCTTTTTTCGGCCTTACTAACTATGTTACTATGTTACTATGTTACATTATCATAACACTGCACTATTCCTATAGAGCGACCAAGACCCACACTATTCCTATAGAGAGACCAAGACCCGTACTATTCCCATAGAGCGACCAAGACCCGCACTATTCCTATAGAGCAACCAATACCCGCACTATTCCTATAGAGCGACCAAGACCCGTACTATTCCTATAGAGCGACCAAGACCCACACTATTCCTATAGAGCGACCAATACCCGCACTATTCTTATAGAGCGACCAAGACCCACACTATTCCTATAGAGCGGCCAAGACCTGAACTATTTCCTATAGAGCGACCAAGATCCGTACTATTCTTATAGAGCGACCAAGACCCGCACTATTCCTATAGAGCGACCAAGACCCACACTATTCCTATAGAGCGACCAAGACCCGCACTATTCTTATAGAGCGACCAAGACCCGCACTATTCCTATAGAGCGACCAAGACCCACACTATTCCTATAGAGCAACCAAGACCCGCACTATTCCTATAGAGCAACCAAGACCTTTACTATTCTTATAGAGCGACCAAGACCCACACTATTCCTATAGAGCGACCAAGACCCACACTATTCCTATAGAGCGACCGAGACCTGCAATATTCCTATAGAGCGACCAAGACCCGCACTATTTCCTATAGAGTGACCAAGACTCATGCTATTTCCTATAGAACAACCAAGAATTATACTATTTCCTATAGAGCGACCAAGACCTGCACTATTTCCTATAGAACAACCAAGAATTATACTATTTCCTATAGAGCGACCAAGACCTGCACAATTTCCTATAGAATGACCAAGACCCGCACTATTTCCTATAGTGCTTTCCTTGACCGCAACACTGCAAAAACGCTAGTGCATGCCCTTATCATCTCCCGCCTCGACTACTGCAACCGCCTACTCTCTGGACTCCCCTCTAGCACTCTGGCACCACTCCAATCCATCCTACACTCTGCTGCCCGACTAATCCACCTGTCCCCCCGCTATTCCCCAGCCTCTCCCCTGTGTCAAGCCCTTCACTGGCTTCCTATCGCCCAGAGACTCCAGTTCAAAACCCTCACACTGACATACAAAGCCATCCACAACCTGTCTCCTCCATACATCTGTGACATGGTCTCCCGGTACCTACCTACACCCAACCTCCGATCCTCCCAAGACCTCCTTCTCTACTCCCCTCTCATCTCTTCTTCCCATAACCGCATCCAAGACTTCTCCCGTGCTTCCCCCATACTCTGGAACTCTCTACCCTAACACATCAGACTTGCGCCTACCATAGAAACCTTCAAAAAGAACCTGAAGACTCATCTCTTCTGACAAGCCTACAGCCTGCAGTGATCCTCAACCTACTGAACAGCCGCACAGCCAGCTCTTCCCTCTCCTAGTGTATCCTCACCCATCCCCTGCAGACTGTGAGCCCTCGCGGGCAGGGTCCTCCCTCCTTATGTACTCGTGTGCCTTGTGATCTGCTCATGTTTAATGTATTTGTCTATATTTGCCCCATATTCACATGTAAAGCGCCATGGAATAAATGGCGCTATAAAAATGTATAATAATAATAATAATAATAATAATAATAATAATAGAGCGACCAAGACCCACACTATTCCTATAGAGCGACCAAGACCTGTACTATTCTTATAGAGCGACCAAGACCCACACTATTCCTATAGAGCAACCAAGACCTGCAATTGTCCTATAGCGCGACCAAGACCCGGACCATTTCCTATAGAGCAACCAAGACCCACACTATTTCCTATAGAGTGACCAAGACTCATGCTATTTCCTATAGAACAACCAAGAATTATACTATTTCCTATAGAGCGACCAAGACCTGCACAATTTCCTATAGAATGACCAAGACCCGCACTATTTCCTATAGAGTGAAAACTCTCGCTCGCAAGTTCAGATAAACATTTTTTTTTCCAAAAATACACGGGTTTTAGTAAATTCCCCTAGATTTGTCTACATCCCTAGAATGTTCCTTGTAAAGTTATGGCAATTCAACATCTTTAAGGTAAAATGAAAGGTGTATACAATTCCTCCGTCTCTGTGCTCTAGTTTCACAATCATTCTATATGGGAAAAATGATATTTCCTCGTTATGCCCTTTAAAAAAATCTAATCAGAAGGTAAAAATTCATAAAAACATAGGAAAGTTCAAGAAATCATTGGGGAAGAGGGAAAGGTCATTTGTTGGCTTTTGTGTAATGTTAATTTGTAGAAGGTTGCACTAGTTACAATATAATGTATACAGCAAGTGGAATGAAATTCACTAGAGCCGCGGCTGCACCAGTATCAGCCTCCAGTCCCCCCAGGTCCAATTGGCAGGAAAGCTCTGAACAGAACAGAGTTGCTTAAGGGAATCATTTCTCAAGTGTCAGAATGGATTTCATTCTTTCTTATCCTTTCTGATTCCTATAAAATAGAGAATATTGTGCAGACGAGCGCTCGCTGGAGAGCTGGACGTACCGGGAAGGAAGCGAGACGGATATTCCCAGGATTTTCACCGACACATCGGACTCTAATGACAATTAACAAATGGATATTGGGCCGATAGAAAGGTCTTTCACTCCTTGTCCCCACAGTTCGGCAGGTTTCCACCATAAAAGCCGACATGATACATTGTAACATTAGAATTAATTATTCCCATCACATGGGTGTAATGTCAGATTAGTGGGGTCTACAGCCGCGTTACCCCGATCATCCGGAGCAAGGAAGCCAATGATATTAAAGTGGATTTGTCACCAGAATTCACAATAAAAACTGCATGCATCATTAATAGATCTCTCAGTAACTGATGAGACTGGTGTACTTACTTTGAATCTCCATTTCAGACTGGCTGTACGCTCTTTGTATTGATATCAGCAGCTGGGGCTGCTCTCATAAAATGTTCATCGTAGTATCAGGCTTACCCGGCCAATCTATCATGGATATTAAAAGTAACAACTTCCGTCTCATCAGGTCTAACATATCTATGAGATAATGAATGTGGTTTATATTGTGGATTCTGGTGACAGACGCGCTTTTATATTGGATCATCTCTTATTGCCAGTCCAGCATATCACAAATGTGAGCATCGCTGCAGAAGACAAAGCAGTTGTGGGATTTGGGAATGACTGTAAATCATGCCGTGATTATTCATGGATCTCTCCAGTACTGGCCTCCAGTTTCCAGTTAGTGACCAGAACAAGATGTGTAATTACTAAAGGGATTGTCCACCTATTATCTTCAGTAACTGCACAGATTGGAAATGCAGCATGATGGAGGCAGAAATCCTAGAAATCAGTGACAGTCAGTGCTGACATGTATGATCGCTACATCCAATAGATGGCGCTACAGTCGCTGTCCTTTTCCTCTCTGCTGCATGGCCTCTAAGTCTCCATACGCCAGCTTGGCCACAAGGGAAAACCTTCCTCCTTACACCTAGATTAGAAAGGACTCATCCAAAGATTGTATTGTAGTGCGGGGATTTTGTGCTATAAAAATTTTTTTTGCTTTGTTCAAATATTTTAATTTTAAAAAATTGTATAAAATATATATTTTGTAATGAATACAAAATGTAATATATGTGTAGGTTGCAGACAGGAAGCACCCAATCAGTGATGTGGGTGGGGTTACACACAGGAAGCACCCAATCAGTGGTGTGGGTGGGGTTACACACAGGAAGCACCCAATCAGTGGTGTGGGTGGGGTTATACACAGGAAGCACCCAATCAGAGGTGTGGGTGGGGTTACACACAGTAAGCACCCAATCAGTGGTGTGGGTGGGGTTATACACAGGAAGCACCCAATCAGTGGTGTGGGTGGGGATATACAGAGGAAGCACCCAATCAGTGATGTGGGTGGGGTTATACACAGGAATGTGCCAATCAGTGGTGTGGGTGTGGTTATACACAGGAAGCTGCCAATCAGTGATGTGGGTGGGGTTATGCACAGGAAGCTGCCAATCAGTGATGTGGGTGGGGTTATACACAGGATGCACCCAATCAGTGATGTGGATGGGGATAAACACATAAAGATGCCAATCAGTGATGTGGGTGGGGTTACACACAGGAATCACCCAATCAGTGATGTGGGCGGGGTTATACACAGGAAGCACCCAATCATTGATGTGGGCGGGGTTATACACAGGAAGCACCCAATCAGTGATGTGGGTGGGGTTATACACAGAAGGCTTCCAATCAGTGGTGTCGGTGGGGTTCTACACAGGAAGCACCCAATCAGTGGTGTGGGTGGGCATATTCACAGGAAGCACCCAGTCAGTGATGTGGGTGGGGTTATACACAGGAAGCACCCAATCAGTGATGTTGGTGGGATTATGCACAGGAAGCACCCAGTCAGTGATGTGGGTGGGGATATACACAGGAAGCACCCAGTCAGTGATGTGGGTGGGGTTATACACAGGAAGCACCCAATCATTGATGTGGGTGGGCTTATACACAGGAAGCACCCAGTCAGTGATGTGGGTGGGGTTATACACAGGAAGCACCCAATCAATGATGTGGGTGGGGTTATACACAGGAAGGAGCCAATCATTGATATGGGTGGGGTTATACACAGGAAGCACCCAATCAGGTATGTGGGTGGGGTTATACACAGGAAGCACCCAATCATTGATGTGGGTGGGGTTATGCACAGAAAGCACCCAATCAGTGATGTCCGTGTTCGCACCTTGCGGTCGCTGTGAGTTTTTTCGCTGCAGTCATGCCAGATTCCCAAGAGTGAATTCTTTCTGCAGTGAAATCCATTATTGTGGTAACGTTGCTTGGTTTTTGCTGTAGTTTTAAATAAATCAACATTTTTTCCCCAATTTCACCTGAATCTCAGTAACAACTATTCAGATTCCAAACAAGACAACAAAGGAGCGCACCACTACACGTCATTTACTGGATCTCCTATAGCCAGTAGAGGATGTGAATATACGAAAAACACAGGCTATAAAGAAAGGGATCCCCAGACTAAATCAAATCATAACAAATGTGTTTTTATTGATGAACAGCTACACACAAAAATACATCAAAACAATTAAAAAGACAAAAAAACTACAAACAAGATCAACAACATGAGGCGATCAACCCCATCAGGAAATGCATGGAAAATATACACATTAATCTGAGTGACATACAAAGTATCAAATACTCTATAAAATGTCCTGCACAAATCTCTACAGTACAAAATGTATGTACAACCACCACGGGTGTCCATGTAGCTATGCTGATAGAATAAACCCCATCCGATTTATAATCCTTTTGACTTTTTAATTGTTTTGATGTATTTTGTGTTTAGCTGTTCATCAATAAAAACACATTTGTTATGATTTGATTTAGTCTGGTGATCCCTTTCTTTATAGCCTTTCTTTTTCTTGTATATTAACAATTCAGATTCCCTACAAACCGTAGAAAATATGAGATTTTACCATAATTTTGCACAAAGAGCCGCAAACAATTAGTTTTTGCCCCGAACTTGGAATAATTTTTCCTAGTTTTTTTTTTTTGTAACAATTTCTGGAAAAACTTGGTTACAATAATAAAGCACGGATGCTTGAGCTGCAGCCAGCCATGACAGCATTGCACTCGGCTCTGCTACATCCGCCAGCAATGAGAACTCCTGGCCTCGGCCACTTTGTGAGTTCATCCTGCCGTCTGGACGACGCAGCCATCCGCCGGCCCCTTCATTACCTGCAGAGCAGCAGCTATTGATCCGCGTTATTGATGATTTTATTTTTATTACCATGTGATGCATTAGTATATGGTAATGATGGTTAATATTGTATGATAATGATCTGCGCTGCCATTATGGTAATTTTCATTTCACTCATAGCAGCAAATTAAAGGAGGACTAAACAAACAATAATTAGAACGCTACTATTAAAGCTCCACTTTGTCCGTAGACGCGCCGCATTATTCTTTATTACCAGCTCTACATTTCAGAATCTGCTGACCAAGGACGGACATAATTAGTTTTTTTTTTTTTTTCAAAAATAACTTCTACATGATGCAAGAGACTGAAATAAGTAATTTCTGGTGAGAAATTGTGATGGAGCCGGTCCTGAGACACCGGAAGAGAGAATGTAACGAGGGGTTTGTCATTTTAGACTTTCAGTGTCCCTTTCTCACTTCACCGATCCCTCTTCCCTTCGCTTCTAGTCCTGGACTCTCCGCTGAGCCGCTCCCTGTTACAGGGGGAGGAGCAATTGACCTCTGCAGCCAATCACTAGCCACTGAGGGGGACAAATCAGCCAATGATTGGCTGAGGATGTCACAAGACTCTAAAACAGTGGTCCCCAACTCCAGGCCTCGAGGGCCGCCAACAGTGCAGGTTTTCAGGATTTCTTTAGTATTGCATCGGTGGTAATGTGATCATCTGCACAGGTGATGATTCCAACCCCTGTGCAATCCTAAGGAAATCCTGAAAACCTGCACTGTTGGCGGCCCTCGAGGCCTGGGGTTGGGGACCACTGCTCTAAAAGATGACCAGAAGGTGCATAGACCAGACGGGACACAGACCACACTGGTAGAGGAGCTGCTTATGTGACGCCCCAGGGTCCTGGTTGTCACAGTGGCATTGCTTTCCTCACCGGGAGAGTGATGTCATGCTTGGAAGTGATGAAGGATTCCTTTTATCAGGTAATCCATACACAACATGATGTCATTATCCTTTCAGGGAGGAAGTGATGTCATGTCTGAAGGCAATGAAAGACAACCACATTCAAGTATCACACACATGCAACATGTTCACACTCTAGACCAGAAGGGGGAGCTCTAAGCCTGTTTAGGGTGAACTCCCCTATTTAACATCCTGATCTGGAGGGAAAAGGGGTTCAGAGTTCAGTTCCTTTTAGGAGGATAGAGGGAGAGGAAGGAGTTCTGGAGCCTGAAGGCTGCAGCTCCTGAATATATTGCAGAGAGTGTGCAGGAAAGCAGAGCACAGGAGAAGAATATCAGAGGGAGTTCAGCCAGGAGCAAGCTGCTTCCCTCTGAGGCACAGAATCCGGTAGCCAGGGCACCATGGAAGTAAGTGCTCCATGCCTTGCTTCAGAGACTGGCAGGGCAGGTGATTCCAAGTTGCCTGTCCGCCCTTGTATACCCAGGAGGCACGGTGACACCGCTCAGAGGCTGGGGCGTGCTAGAGTCCCTAACTAAAGCCTCAAGTCACCAGCCATATGGGTTTGTCCTATCCATACCATCTGGGGGACAGAGAGAAAGAGACATTCCATCTCCAATAGTTGTGAGGACCCTACCGAGAAGCTCAGCAGGGAGGTACTACAACACACAGGCGTTAGAGGAAGGCTACTGATTTGCACCAGGACAAGGGGACTCTGGAATTGCCTTCAGACCGACCAGACTCTGCCTGCCCTGTCATCTGGCACTCCGGGCTGAGGATACTATCTGAAGCCTTCAGTAAACAAGGTAAAAGACTGCAAACCCATCTCCTCGTACTTTACTGCACTTTGCCCATATATAAACTCTTTTACTGGACACCCCTGAGGGCCACGGACCGGGTCAGCCACCGTGACATCCCCCGAACCGAAGGACCCGGTGCCGAGTACCCCATCGCCCTACTCTGGGGGCGATCCATTTATACTCCAGGCCAGAAGGGGGAGCTCTGAACTCAGATTAAGGGATCTTCCCTATATTCTGGTCTGGAGGGAAAGAAAGTCAGTCAGTCTATCAGAGGACAGAGAAGAGAGCAGTCAGACCTTGAGTGTCAGAAAGACTGAAGGGGCCGCGTAGCCGGAGTTGCTGCAGCTCCTGGAGAAGGAGAGCTAAGAAAGAAAGGACGGTTTGTAGAAAGTGTGCAGGAGAGCAAAGCACAGAACACACCAGGGGAGGACAGCTGCGACTGGGCTACCTCCCTGGAGAGCGCAGATACCGATAGCCGGAAGACCAAGGCTGTGTCGGACTCAAGGAGGCACAGCAGAAACTGGCAGGACAGCTGGACTATGATACCTGTCCGCCCTAATACCCCCGAATCGTGATAGAGACCCTATAAAGAGGCTTGAGCCACCTGTCATACGGGTTTGTGTCTTATCCTAAATGGGGGACAGAGGAGAACTGTGAGGACCTCCTCAGAAGCCATAGGCTGTAAGGGACTACAACACCACTGCACTTTGAGGAAGGCTGTCATCTCCACATGGTAAAGGGGACTCTGGATTTGCTGCCAAGCCGGCCGGACCCTGCCTGTACCTGTGATCTGGTGCCCTGGACTGTGGTTGCCTGAAGCTTCAGTAAACCAGGTAAAGAGACTGCAAACCTGTGTCCTCGTTCCTTACTGCGCCACTCATCATCTTCCATCTACACACCGGGAGCCCTGGGGATATACTTCACCTGTGGGAAGTTATACCATCTAGCTGCCATACCATCCCCCCAGAGGACCCCTTTATGAAGCGTCGGTCCCTACTGACCGAATACCACAGGTGGCGTCATAAACACAAACTTTATTCTAAACCCCTTTAAAGACCGTCCCTTTTACATGGGCGCCCAGGGCCACGGACCAGGTCGCCGCCACTGTGACATCCCCTTGTGAGTACTGGACCCGGTACCGGTAACCCACAGGCCCTGGCGGGCAACTCACTTATATACATATGTATAAGTATATAATAAAAAGAGAGAGGCAGCACTCCAAAATAGAAGCAAAACATGTGGCCTTTATTCACCCCAAATGGCAACATTATGGGTCACAGAATCACTAGAACAGAATTGTGAAGCCGCGGCCAGTGTTGGTGAGGATGCTCCTCTGTACTCTCTATGGGTGGTGACATTTGCTGCCATCTTTGATGTTGCTCGTGGCTTTGATCAGTGATGAAGATGCCGATATCTGCACCGGACGCCCAACTTCTCATGAGCTTAAGCGGTTATGAAGTATAACGTTTCATGCTGAGCGTCTCGCCCCTTCTGATGGACTTTATTGGGTGTTTTTGGTTTATGAACGTCCATTATGTGATGTCGGCTGCTTCACGGCTTTTCAGAGAGTCAGATATTAAGGAGAAGCAGCCACCTGCCTAATTATTGCTGGAAAGTCTAGAAAGTTTCTTCCTTCCTTACAGCATCTCGGCCCAACAGCAGAACCTGATCACTCTACCGATCAGATACAAAGACTTCCACATGGCGCCGTCTAAAAATGGCTGTCTCTGGTTTGGTTCGTAAATCCTCGTCACGTTTCAGGGTTCTCTATAAGCTGACACATCTCCTTCTAGGATAGCCACATGGGAGAGATATTTTACACTCAATTTCTCTTGGATCGTTGCAAACAAGACTCGTTATCAGCTGCTTCATTGTGAGGAAAATCACAACTTTCCCTAATGCTTGCTGATAGAAATGTGTGTATATGACAGCACCCCCGATGGCCACACATGGTACTGCAGGTAAAACAAGTACCTAAAGGTGATATTAAGAAGATTACATTAAATATTACCTAAAGTTACATTGTACAACACCATATCCTAATAGGGAAGGCATTTCTAAAGTGTTACATGAGTATAACATGCTATTACTAGGGTTGAGCGAAAAGGGTCGGCCAGATTCAGAAGTCGCCGACTTTTGGCAAAGTCAGGTTTCATGAAACTCGACCCGACCCCTGTGTGGGGTCGGCCATGAGGTCGGCGATCTTCTGATCTGGAATCGGAATTCCAATACCGAGTTCCGATATGTTTAAGATATCGGGAATCGGTATCGGAATTCATATTTAAGTGTAAAATAAAGAATAAAAATAAAAAAATATTGATATACTCACCCTCGGACGCGCCCTGGTTCTCACCGGCAGCCTACCTTCCAAATCAGCGCTTGAAGGACCTTAGATGACGTCGCGGCTTGTGATTGGTCGCGTGACGCCCATGTGACCGCTCACGTGACCAATCACAAGCCGCGACGTCATCGAAGGTCCTTCAGGCGCTCATTCTTAGGAAGGAAGGCTGCCGGTGAGAACCAGGGCGCGTCCGAGGGTGAGTATATCAATATTTTTAATTTTGATTCTTTATTTTACACT
This sequence comes from Ranitomeya imitator, assembly GCF_032444005.1. Classification (NCBI taxonomy): domain Eukaryota; kingdom Metazoa; phylum Chordata; class Amphibia; order Anura; family Dendrobatidae; genus Ranitomeya; species Ranitomeya imitator. The sequence continues at coordinate 5,570,709 of NC_091283.1, read as the reverse complement.
TAAATATGGATCCCAGGGCCTGAAGGAGAGTTTCCTCTCCTTCAGACCCTGGGAACCATTAGAAACCCAATACACTGCATTGGGTTTCGTGTTTCGGCCGACCCTGACCCCAACTTTTCTATAGGATCGGCCGATTTCACTCGACCCGACTTTTGAAAAAGTCGAGTTTCGTGAAACCCGACCCGATCCCATAAAAAGAAAAGTCGCTCAACCCTAGCTATCACCTATCCACAGGACAGGTGGTAACTGTTACACTGCTTGAGGTCCGACCGCTGAGACCTTGATTGATCGCCCATGGTTTGAGTAGGGCAATAGGCAGCTCTATGGCTATTTCCTGCAGTCCCGTAGACAATGAATAGAGAAGAAGTACATAGTCTCCAGTTCTGGCAATCATGGGGGACCTCCACCAATGGAGCTGTAACCGCCAGTCCTGTGGATAAGGAAAACCTTCCAATAATTGGAATTCCGCATTATTTTTTATTTTTGATGGTTTTAGCGCACAGTGAGTTCCTTTATTTGTTGCTGAATCTTACAATTTATTCTTGTTTGTTTTGGAAATAAATTTATGTAATAATCCAGCGCCTCTTTATAATTTAATGATAAAACAATGGCACCAATAAGCTGCATGTAAAGTAATAAAGATCTCATCGCATTTCGGGGCCTTATGAGTGTGGAATCCACAGACAGATTAAAATATTGACATATTATAAAGTTCTCAGTGTGAGGCGGGGACCACGCTGTTCTGACTGTCTCCACTTCAATTACTTTCATTGCCATTTGTAAATCTATTATTTTCCATGGGTCACAGGTGGCACATTTTTTATTTATTTCATAAGACCTCGTCATTTACATTTTTATTTGTTTTATTATTATTTCTGTGTAATTAAAGCAAAAGTGCACAATCGGCAGCTTATATAATATGTATTATCAGGCAGAAGCCCTGGACGCACAAATTGTTTTTTATAACTAAACCGTGGCTTGTTTTCTTCGCCTTCGTATCTTCTTCATGCATCATGAATGCCAGCGGGAAACAACACAAAAGTTCCAACTGTGCAACCTTATTTCTAAGACCTGACCGTGTCTACAGAGCAATTGCTTTACTGTACGAATACAAAATATTATCTTAAAGTGAACCTCAAATTTCAATTTTATTCTAAGAAATTGGAATCATAATTGATTTGTTGCTTTTTCCTCATTTGCTTCATGAGGCCACAATGTTTCAAGACTTTAGAAGAAGCTGAATAGTGAAATTCTCCTCTGCCTGCTGCTACCACCAGGGGGCGGATATGTACACAGAGCAGTACACGACTTCTAATGACATCGAAAGCAGTCGCTTGCAGGTTGCCCCTCTAGACAGTCACGTAGTCAAGGTTGTTACAGAGCTTTTAAAGAAGAGGGATGTTATTTTTTACTTTTTTCAATTATGTTGATTGGTTAATTCTCATAGCATCAAACTATAGTTCTATCAGGAAAAGCTCCCGACCAATTTACTGAACATTCTAGAAACAAATCTAGAATTCTACTAGATCTTAATTTGACTACATTTCGTCTGCTCTAACTGCTGCACGTCTACCGATAATTAGAACTGGGGTTCCAAAATCCCTTGTAGATGAGACAAAGTGCACATGCTTGACCATCCCTCCACTCACTTCTGGGCATTTATAGGAGTGGTAGTGCCCATGTGTTACCACTGATCTACACACTTCTATAGGTAAAAAGAAGTAGTAGTGTCCATGAGCAAAGCCCAGAAAAAATTATATGTAGGATCATCCAGTAATCCCTAGAAGGTAACAATTAGCAGACCTCAATTAAATATTGAGCATTAAAAGCACTTTATGTGCTGCTATCATCTGGTGGTGTGGAATATTATCAGAGTGAACCTGTCAGCACTTTCTTTTGACAGGTGAAAGTGCCTGTCTGTTTTACTCCCCCAGTGGCACTAAAAGCACGTTCATACAAGAAACTAGCAGCAGGGCAGCACAACACCTCTAAGGCATTGTGGGATCGATGCCAGCTTCGAGACCCAAAAGTTGAAAGTCGCGGAGGAAGTAGGGAGTACACTACTTTGATCGGCCAAGTATTGCTTGACCATCTTTAAAAACTTTTCCCTCCTTGTCAAAAATACGCAGAAATCAGGTCCTGTATGCTGGGAGGGTGTTTTGAAATTTACCACTGACTTTAACAGTGTACTCCTGTACCTTGGCCAGTAGCTCTGGCAAATCTGGGTAGGTGTTCAGAAACCGCTGAACTACATAGTTGAGCACGTGGGCCAATTATGATACTTGTGTGACCTTACCAAGCTTCACAGCTGCCACCAGGTTAAGCCCGTTATCACATGAAAAAATGTCTGGTCTGTTATTCCTTTTAGTAACTGTGCAGTGGTATACAGTTTGTCTCCTAGCCAAATTTGCTTCCGCAGAGCCTGTTGCCGCTTCGCTAAGGCAGTGTTGCAGACCTTCCAGCTTCCAGCTGATGTGGACGACATGGTCTTAGATAACACATCGGAGATTGAGGATGAGGAGGACCAGGAGAGGGTTGATGAACTGGTTTAGGAGGTGGAGGAAACCCTGATAGAAGTAGGGCAAGCAATCCTCAGCGTGGATGACTTATTGAATCCTGAAACATTTTTTGAATGTAGTTGGTGTACTCCGACACCCATAAATGCTTTGCAGAAAGTGCAAAGCCAGTAAAAAATTATAAGGAGGGTAATACGGTAATACTCTTCGGGTGTTCGCTTCTTCCTTTCCATCCTAGGGAGGCTGGGGAGGCTGCCTCCACCTGTTTACTGGAGCTCGATTCCCATGTACCTGTGCTGAAAGTGACCTGCCTTCATGTAATGCCGAAGCCCCCAACATGTAGAAATGGGCAGCAGCCCCTGTATTACCTTCATATTCTCTCGAACAGGAGGTGGGGAACCCCAAGAACAGTATAATCTCTCAGGGTTTGGTAGTAGCCCCGTCTCGAGCCGCCTCAAAGAGCATCTCCCAGGCCTGTTCATTTCTCAAGAAGGGTTCATACTGCTCACTGCCTTATCATATCTAACCCACCGAATATCAGCAATGTTGCCTCTCCATTTTGAGCAACATTACTCTGATTCTAACCTTCAGCTCTTGCAGCCTTCGAGGTAAGTGTTTCATTTCTACTGCCCACTGGTTAAACGAGATGTGATGACAGGTCCAAAACTCTTCAATGTACCCCCATCTCCACTAACGGTCATACGCAATGACCTCCCCCCGGGATGCCAACTGTCGCTACTTTGCGGCTAGAGAGCCTGCTAGTATTTCTCTAGCCCCGGTCCTGGATCGCCTCTTTGTGACTTCCAACTATCCTAGGCACCGCAGTCTGCTCACTACTTCCTGGATCTTGACCCTACCATCCGCAGTATGCAAGAACCCTAGCTGTGAAAGCTGCGACCAGGGTTTGGGCCTGGGTTCAGGCCTTAGTAATTTAAGGAAAGCATCCTGTTCTGGACCACCAGCTCCTGCCACCTCCACCTTCCTCTGGCTCTGATAGTTTTTCTGTCACTCCCTCTGGAGTCCTGCGTGATTCTGCCATCTTTGGAATGGGATGAAGGTGTCATTCAATGTGCTGCTGATGAAGACTTGATGCAGATGAAAACTTGAGAAAGTTTAATGTACAAGATTACAGTGTCAGCGTGTTTCAAGGCTACACCCAACATCAGGGCGAAAGTATCTGTCAGAAAGAAGACCATCTTTGTGGCCCACAGAGCATGTAATTCTCTATGGATGAGTAATTGAATACAGAAAAATGTTTCAACGCTTTTTTAGACTGTTATGTCACTACTCAGTGTGCCGTCAGGGACCCCTTACACATTTTTACAGGTCTAGCATCTAGTCAGATTTTGCAGGTTGGACATTTTCTTGGATTTTTCTGATTTTCAGTAATAATCAGTTGCTAACCCTGGAATTTTTTAAAATGCAGGGTTTTTTTTGAATAATTTGTTTTACATTTCTTTCTCTGCTATTTATTACAAATGATTTACAAAACTCAGTAACTTTTACCTACTGTAGGATTTCTTAAGGGTTTTTTTTTTCCCCCCTTTTCAGTATAAAAATACATCAGGAAATTTCATCCGGGCTGATAAATGGAAGAAATCCATCTTTATCAATGACCGGACTCACATTAATCATCACCACTGAGCACCGCTGACGCGTAGGTGTTGATGTTTTGAGATATAAGGTCATAAAATTAATTAGATTTGTTCTAGATAAAAAAAGTTCCCAAATATTTCCCTGATGATATCGTCTGGTATTTTCTGCAGGACAGGGGTCATGAAGACGATGGTTAAGAGCTGAGTTTACCGGACGTGAATCTTGCGCAGAATAACAGACGATTGGTGGTGATTGGTGGAGATGAGCAATGGGATTGAATCAATCCCATCGCTCATCTCCAGATTGATGGCAGATCTAATAATCTTGGGGGACAGTATCTAGAATTATAAATGTATATTATGTGGCACGTCTGTGGTTATCTGCATATCATATGTTGCAAACAGGAAGCCTGTCACATCCGGACCCCAAAAATGTATCTGATCGAAAATATCATCATGATGTCTGGTGCAATCTGTAAGTATCTGTAAGTATTGATGCCACCCATGGCCTCATTTAGGATATGTTTGCATGGGTGGAAATGCAGAAGAAAATAGCGGCATTATATTGATGTCAGAGTAAATCTTAACCACGTGCTGCAGAAATTTTCTGCATAGACATTGACCTGTGACACAAATTAATGAATCAGCAGCAAGTTTTTACTGCAAAATAGCAAGGATTTGTTGGAAGATTTTCCTATTGGCTTCAAAGGTGAAGTTAAAGTCCCGGATCCAGTCCTTGTGCTGCAGATGTGGCAGCAGGTTGCGCTCCCCTGCACAGTTTTCGGTGCCCCATTTCCGCAAGTTTCCCCGCTTCTGCAGACAGTTCTGGTTTTACCGCTCCCTTTGACCAAGTGTCTTGTGGACTCAAGGAGGACTGACTCACAGGATCATAGACGCCTCAGTAGTGATATTTTTTGCTGGATTGATTTCTGCAATATTAGGTGCAGAATTTCTGGCGACTTCCTGGTAAATCCGGAATCAGACTTGACACTTGGTGCGCAGATTCATGGCTGAGATACCCATAAAGGCCTTTTCTAACCAGTCTGGACACAAGCAGAGAGCCCATCACAAAAACCAGCTCTTGCTCTGGCAGCTTGTAAAACATGGACGCCCATAGCTTTCACTGGCACAAGTGGCCAGTACTGATACGTGTGCCCGGCCGCAGCGTCCTACTCCAGCATTAGGCTGGACATCTCTTGTAATAATCATCTGACAGAAGGGTTTGGTGTCCATTGATGATGCATCCGCCTTTACAGAATGTCCTTTTGCTTTCGTGCTGAGCTGACCCATGAATCTACGATATAGTCCCCTGTACTGACAAAAACCACCCTCCCACCCTGCTCTGCTCCAAGGCCGTTAATTCCTAGAAGATGTAAAATGATTGGATTTATAGGGACATTTCATGGGGCACACGCGTGGCCGTCTCCTCCATGGCAGCTCCCGCTTGTTGTGTTTATCACATTTCAGGTTGGATTTAGCACCTACTGGAAAAGAAATTAAAGACGTATTAAATATTGAAAAAACTCTTAAATTGTTAATGCAGATGCGGCACGGTCCAGCACATTTACTGTACCGCAATCCTGATCGCTGATACAAAGTCAGATGAAAAGAATCGCAGCCCATGTGCAAAGGGAAGAACTACAAGAGACGAAAAGTCACAGTGATATTAATGTTCTGCCTTCAGAGTTTTCCCAAGAGCAGTTGTGTCATCTGCCGGCTGTGACTGATGATATAAAGTATCACTTGTGCTCTTCTAGGCAGTTTCAGAAATGGCTGCATCGCCAGGAACATTGACGTTGAAGGTCTCTGGAGGGAGGAGATTATTGTCTTATGCCACACCCACTGACATTCCTTGTACTGGCACTATCAGACTTGTTTCAGCTCTTTATGGGTACTTGTTCTTTTTGTGCAGCTGCAAGAGCTGCTTCCTAGGAGACATTTCACATGCATGCTATTACAGGCATGCACACTATTATTGGCATGCATACTATTAATGGGCATGCACATAATTATGGTTATGCCCATTATTAATGAGTGGGCACACTATTACAGGCATGCACACTATTAATGGGTATGCATTCTATTAAAGGGCATGTGTTATGAAAGGTAATTCAGTACCACAATGGACATAGAGGTCAGCGCTCATACAGTGACCTGGCAATAACCCAAAAAAACAAGAACGAGCTCTGAGACGTGGGAACTCTGTTGACCGCAATCCCTAATCCTCTCCAACCACACTAAAGGCAGCCGTGGATTGCGCCTAACGCTCCCTATGCAACTCGGCACGGCCTGAGAAACTAACTAGCCTGAAGATAGAAAATAAGCCTACCTTGCCTCAGAGAAATATCCCCAAAGGAAAAGGCAGCCCCCACATATAATGACTGTGAGTTAAGATGAAAAGACAAACGTAGAGATGAAATAGATTTAGCAAAGCGAGGCCCAACTTTCTGAACAGAGCGAGGATAGGAAAGGTAACTTTGCGGTCAACACAAAACCCTACAAAAACCACGCAAAGGGGGCAAAAAGACCCTCCGTACCGAACTAACGGCACGGAGGTACACCCTCTGCGTCCCAGAGCTTCCAGCAAGCAGGGAAAAACAAATAGACAAGCTGGACAGAAAAAAACAGCAAACAAATAGCAAAGAATAACTTAGCTATGCAGAGCAGCAGGCCACAGGAACGATCCAGGAGGAGACAGGTCCAATACTAGAACATTGACTGGAGGCCAGGATCAAAGCACTAGGTGGAGTTAAATAGAGCACCTAACGACTTCACCATATCACCTGAGGAAGGAAACTCAGAAGCCACAGTACCACTTTCCTCCACCAACGGAAGCTCACAGAGAGAATCAGCCGAAGTACCACTTGTGACCACAAGAGGGAGCTCTGCCACAGAATTCACAACAGGCATGCACACAATTACGGCTATGCGCACTATTAATGGGCATGCACGCAATTACAGGTATGCACACTATTAATGGGCATTCAAACAATTACGGGCATGCACACTATTACAGGCATGCACACTATTAGTGGGCATGCACACTGTTACAGGCATGCACTCTTAATGGGTATGCTGTCATGATCCCAATGGCAGGGGATCACAAAAGGACAAGCACAAAAAACAAAACAAGCTCTAGGGTGATGGAAACTGAGCTGACCGCGATCCTGAACCTAACACACAACTAGCTGTAGCCGGGGAACGTGCCTACGATGATTCCTAGACGTCTTGCGCCAGCCGAAGGACTAACTTCCCCTATTAGAAGAAACACAGACCTCTCTTGCCTCCAGAGAAACACCCCACAGAAATAGCAGCCCCCCACATGTAATGACGGTGAAATGAGAGGAAAGCACATACGTAGTTATGAAAACAGATTCAGCAAAATGAGGCCCGCTAAAGCTAGATAGCAGAGGATACAAAAGTGAACTGCGCGGTCAGCGAAAAACCCTACAAAAAAACCATCCTGAAATTACTTGAACTCATGTGCCAACTCATGGAACATGAGGAGTAATATCAGCCCACTAGAGCAACCAGCAAAAAGGAATCACATATCTGCAAGCTGGACTAAGACAAAAATTAAGCAAAACGTGGAACAGGAAAATCAAAAACTTAGCTTGTCCTGAAGATTACAGAAGCGGGAAGCAGAGGTAACAAGACACACTGATTACATTGATAGCTGGCGAGGAAATGACAAGAAAGCCAGGTTAAATAGGAAACTCCCATATCCTGATAGAACAGGTGGACACCAGAGACCGCAGGAAGCACAAGTCACCCAGTACCATCTGTAACCACCAGAGGGAGCCCAAAAACAGAATCCACAACAGTATGCACACTATTATGGGCATGCTCACTATTATGGGCATGCACACTATTATAGGCATGCACACAATTGCGGGTATGCACACTATTAATGAGTGGGCACACTATTACGGGCATGCACACTATTAATAGGCTTGCACACTCTTAATGGACATGCTCACTATTATGGGCATGCACACAGTTACAGGTATGCACACTATTAATGAGTCTGCACACTGTTACAGGTATGCACATTATTAATGGGCGTTCAAACAATTATGGGCATGCACACTATTATGGGCATGCACACTATTACAGGCATGCACACTATTTATGGGCATGCACACTATTACAGGCATGCACACTATTATGGGCATGCACACTATTTATGGGGGTGTACAATTTCATTCTAAGGGCGAGTAAAGCGCCTCTTTCTGGTGATCAGTACAGTTTCAGCAGCCAGATTCCCATATATGTAGGTGGATAGGTGATGACTTTTCTTCACCAGACAACCTCTTTAAATGGTTCCTTTGTCTACCATGATAATGCGGTCAGTGCAGCAGATTCATCCGCAGCCCTACAGATCTCTGCAGACAACACAGGGGGGTATCATACATTGCACCAAGTTACCACCCAACTGTCCATTGTCAGCCATGGTGCAGCCATTGTACTCCGATGTCCTGGTGGGGTGAGGGCCACCCATCCCTCAGCATTATTATACATGAAGTTAGTGACACTGTCCCCATACTCTGATATATGACCAGTCATCCCCCCAAGTATATAAAAGCCAAATGTGAAAAGAGAAAGTAAAAAATGAAACAATAAAGGCAGAAAAGCACAATAACAATTAAACAATTCTGGTGTTTTTCTTATTGACTTCAGTTGGGGAATTTCCATCAGGAAACGTGTCTATACGCAGTTCTGTCCTGGGGAATCAGCGCTGGATACATTTTCGGAATTTCCGAGCTGTCCATGAAATGACGGCACCTTATTGTCCTTCTCTATAACAAATTAGACGTCTGTGATATTTCTAAAGCTGGAGAAACTTTTCCGTGTTTCTCTGACTGAAATCATCATCATGTTACAGTTCCTGGTGATTGCAGCTGTGTCTTCTTATCAGAATTTGGGACCGTGGACATGAATCACCTAAAATCTCAATGATTTCTTATGGTGTCTGTAAAAAATGGTGACTATAAAATTGACAACACTGGTAGGAATAGAAAAAATACTACCGGCATCTGTAAAAGTAGTGACAATATGGCATCATACTGTGCCCAGATGTCAAACTTCTCATGGAATGAAGAATCCACACAAAAGAGACCCTACAAGTCCCGATATCAGTGTACAGTCCTGATAGAATGAAGAAGCCACACAACAGAGTCCCCACCAGCCCCGATATCGGTGTACAGTCCTGACAGAATGAAGAAGCCACACAACAGAGTCCCCACCAGCCCCGATATCAGTGTATAGTCCTGACAGAATGAAGAAGCCACACAGCAGAGACCTCACCAGCCCCAATATCAGTGTTCAGTCCTGAAAGAATGAAGAAGCCACACAGCAGAGACCTCACCAGCCCCGATATCAGTGTTCAGTCCTGAAAGAATGAAGAAGCCACACAACAGAGACCTCACCAGCCCCGATATCAGTGTTCAGTCCTGAAAGAATGAAGAAGCCACACAACAGAGTCCTCACCAGCCCCGATATCAGTGTACAGTCCTGATAGAATGAAGAAGCCACACAACAGAGTCCTCACCAGCCCCGATATCAGTGTACAGTCCTGATAAAATGAAGAAGCCACACAACAGAGTCCTCACCAGCCCCGATATCAGTGTACAGTCCTGATAGAATGAAAAAGCCACACAACAGAGTCCTCACCAGCCCCGATATCGGTGTACAGTCCTGATAGAATGAAAAAGCCACACAACAGAGTCCTCACCAGCCCCGATATCAGTGTACAGTCCTGATAAAATGAAGAAGCCACACAACAGAGTCCTCACCAGCCCCGATATCGGTGTACAGTCCTGATAGAATGAAGAAGCCACACAACAGAGTCCTCACCAGCCCCGATAGTGTATAGTCCTGATAGAATGAAGAAGCCGCACAACAGAGACCCCACCTGCCCCGATATTAGTGTATAGTTCTTATAGAATGAAGAAGCCTCACAACAGAGTCCTCACCAGCCCCGATATCAGTGTACAGTCCTGATAGAATGAAGAAGCCGCACAACAGAGACCCCACCTGCCCCGATATCAGTGTATAGTTCTTATAGAATGAAGAAGCCTCACAACAGAGTCCTCACCAGCCCCGATATCAGTGTACAGTCCTGATAGAATGAAGAAGCCACACAACAGAATCCCCACCAGCCCCGATAGTGTATAGTCCTGATAGAATGAAGAAGCCGCACAACAGAGTCCTCACCAGCCCCGATAGTGTATAGTCCTGATAGAATGAAGAAGCCGCACAACAGAGTCCTCACCAGCCCCGATATCGGAGTACAGTCCTGATAGAATGAAGAAGCCGCACAACAGAGACCCCACCTGCCCCGATATCGGAGTACAGTCCTGATAGAATGAAGAAGCCACACAACAGAGACCTCACCAGCCCCGATATCAGTGTATAGTTCTTATAGAATGAAGAAGCCACACAACAGAGTCCTCACCAGCCCCGATATCAGTGTATAGTTCTTATAGAATGAAGAAGCCACACAACAGAGTCCTCACCAGCCCCGATATCGGTGTACAGTCCTGATAGAATGAAGAAGCCACACAACAGAGTCCTCACCAGCCCGATATCGGTGTATAGTCCTGATAGAATGAAGAAGCCTCACAACAGAGTCCTCACCAGCCCCGATATCGGTGTACAGTCCTGACAGAATGAAGAAGCCACACAACAGAGTCCCCACCAGCCCCGATATCGGTGTACAGTCCTGACAGAATGAAGAAGCCACACAACAGAGTCCCCACCAGCCCCGATATCAGTGTATAGTCCTGACAGAATGAAGAAGCCACACAGCAGAGACCTCACCAGCCCCGATATCAGTGTTCTGTCCTGAAAGAATGAAGAAGCCACACAGCAGAGACCTCACCAGCCCCGATATCAGTGTTCAGTCCTGAAAGAATGAAGAAGCCTCACAACAGAGTCCTCACCAGCCCCGATATCAGTGTACAGTCCTGATAGAATGAAGAAGCCACACAACAGAGTCCTCACCATCCCCGATATCAGTGTACAGTCCTGATAGAATGAAGAAGCCACACAACAGAGTCCTCACCAGCCCCGATATCAGTGTACAGTCCTGATAGAATGAAGAAGCCTCACAACAGAGACCCCACCTGCCCCGATATCAGTGTACAGTCCTGATAGAATGAAGAAGCCGCACAACAGAGTCCTCACCAGCCCCGATATCAGTGTACAGTCCTGAAAGAATGAAGAAGCCACACAACAGAGTCCTCACCAGCCCGATATCGGTGTATAGTCCTGATAGAATGAAGAAGCCACACAACAGAGACCCCACCAGCCCGATATCGGTGTATAGTCCTGATAGAATGAAGAAGCCACACAACAGAGTCCTAACCAGCCCCGATATCAGTGTACAGTCCTGATAGAATGAAGAAGCCACACAACAGAGTCCCCACCAGCCCCGATATCGGTGTACAGTCCTGATAGAATGAAGAAGCCGCACAACAGAGTCCTCACCAGCCCGATATCGGTGTATAGTCCTGATAGAATGAAGAAGCCTCACAACAGAGACCCCACCTGCCCCGATATCAGTGTACAGTCCTGATAGAATGAAGAAGCCGCACAACAGAGTCCTCACCAGCCCCGATATCGGTGTACAGTCCTGATAGAATGAAGAAGCCGCACAACAGAGTCCTCACCAGCCCCGATATCGGTGTATAGTCCTAAAAGAATGAAGAAGCCTCACAACAGAGACCCCACCTGCCCCGATATCAGTGTACAGTCCTGATAGAATGAAGAAGCCGCACAACAGAGTCCTCACCAGCCCCGATATCGGTGTACAGTCCTGATAGAATGAAGAAGCCGCACAACAGAGTCCTCACCAGCCCCGATATCGGTGTATAGTCCTGATAGAATGAAGAAGCCACACAACAGAGTCCTCACCAGCCCCGATATCAGTGTACAGTCCTGATAGAATGAAGAAGCCTCACAACAGAGACCCCACCTGCCCCGATATCAGTGTACAGTCCTGATAGAATGAAGAAGCCGCACAACAGAGTCCCCACCAGCCCCGATATCGGTGTACAGTCCTGATAGAATGAAGAAGCCGCACAACAGAGTCCTCACCAGCCCCGATATCGGTGTACAGTCCTGATAGAATGAAGAAGCCTCACAACAGAGACCCCACCTGCCCCGATATCAGTGTACAGTCCTGATAGAATGAAGAAGCCGCACAACAGAGTCCTCACCAGCCCCGATATCGGTGTACAGTCCTGATAGAATGAAGAAGCCGCACAACAGAGTCCTCACCAGCCCCGATATCGGTGTATAGTCCTGATAGAATGAAGAAGCCTCACAACAGAGACCCCACCTGCCCCGATATCAGTGTACAGTCCTGATAGAATGAAGAAGCCGCACAACAGAGTCCTCACCAGCCCCGATATCAGTGTACAGTCCTAATAGAATGAAGAAGCCTCACAACAGAGTCCCCACCAGCCCCGATATCGGTGTACAGTCCTGATAGAATGAAGAAGCCACACAACAGAGACCTCACCAGCCCCGATATCAGTGTACAGTCCTGATAGAATGAAGAAGCCTCACAACAGAGTCCTCACCAGCCCCGATATCAGTGTACAGTCCTGATAGAATGAAGAAGCCACACAACAGAGTCCTCACCAGCCCCGATATCAGTGTACAGTCCTGATAGAATGAAGAAGCCTCACAACAGAGTCCTCACCAGCCCCGATATCAGTGTACAGTCCTGATAGAATGAAGAAGCCTCACAACAGAGACCCCACCTGCCCCGATATCAGTGTACAGTCCTGATAGAATGAAGAAGCCGCACAACAGAGTCCTCACCAGCCCCGATATCGGTGTACAGTCCTGATAGAATGAAGAAGCCGCACAACAGAGTCCTCACCAGCCCCGATATCAGTGTATAGTCCTGATAGAATGAAGAAGCCACACAACAGAGTCCCCACCTGCCCCGATATCAGTGTACAGTCCTGATAGAATGAAGAAGCCGCACAACAGAGACCTCACCTGCCCCGATATCGGTGTACAGTCCTGATAGAATGAAGAAGCCACACAACAGAGTCCTCACCAGCCCCGATATCGGTGTATAGTCCTGATAGAATGAAGAAGCCTCACAACAGAGACCCCACCTGCCCCGATATCAGTGTACAGTCCTGATAGAATGAAGAAGCCGCACAACAGAGTCCTCACCAGCCCCGATATCAGTGTATAGTCCTGACAGAATGAAGAAGCCACACAGCAGAGACCTCACCAGCCCCGATATCGGTGTATAGTCCTGATAGAATGAAGAAGCCACACAACAGAGTCCTCACCAGCCCCGATATCAGTGTATAGTCCTGATAGAATGAAGAAGCCGCACAACAGAGTCCTCACCAGCCCCGATATCAGTGTACAGTCCTGATAGAATGAAGAAGCCACACAACAGAGTCCTCACCAGCCCCGATATCAGTGTACAGTCCTGATAGAATGAAGAAGCCGCACAACAGAGTCCTCACCAGCCCGATATCAGTGTACAGTCCTGATAGAATGAAGAAGCCGCACAACAGAGTCCCCACCTGCCCCGATATCAGTGTACAGTCCTGATAGAATGAAGAAGCCTCACAACAGAGACCCCACCTGCCCCGATATCGGTGTACAGTCCTGATAGAATGAAGAAGCCACACAACAGAGACCCCACCAGCCCCGATATCAGTGTACAGTCCTGATAGAATGAAGAAGCCGCACAACAGAGACCCCACCTGCCCCGATATCGGTGTACAGTCCTGATAGAATGAAGAAGCCGCACAACAGAGTCCTCACCTGCCCCGATATCGGTGTATAGTCCTGATAGAATGAAGAAGCCACACAACAGAGACCCCACCAGCCCCGATATCAGTGTACAGTCCTGATAGAATGAAGAAGCCGCACAACAGAGACCTCACCACCCCGATATCAGTGTACAGTCCTGATAGAATGAAGAAGCCACACAACAGAGTCCTCACCAGCCCCGATATCAGTGTACAGTCCTGATAGAATGAAGAAGCCACACAACAGAGTCCTCACCAGCCCCGATATCAGTGTACAGTCCTGATAGAATGAAGAAGCCACACAACAGAGTCCTCACCAGCCCCGATATTGGTGTGTGAGCCAATGTTTCCAGTAGAGGGATGGCTACAGTACCACCCGCCTCTTGTTACTATAATGGCGGATGCGTAATCCATGGGATCCAGCAATCAATCCCCCATACAGCAGATATATCACATTTAGATGCCAGCATAATTGCAAAAATATTAGTAAATCCTTTTTGTAGGAAAGTAAAATTCAGAATATTAATAATATTCGCAGAAAGAAACAGTAAAACCCTTATCTTCAATCATTGGAACAAACTGAAGGGCTTTCCCAGCTGCTACCTGACACCTCTCCTGTGTTTCTAATGAGGAACCATCAGATAATAATAACTAATAATACTTTTTATTTCTAGAGTGCCGACATATTTCACAGCACTTTACAGATCTGCTTTACTGCATGTTTTTAATATTTCGGATGTGTAAAGTAAATAAAGGAACCTGCGGACTGATCTCATAAAGGCTTTCTGTTCACTTTGGTTTTTGATTTATAACTACAGGGCGATCAAAGTTGATTTTGTAACCTACTGCAAATAGATACCAATGAAATCAAAGGAAATAATGTATTTATAGGTGCAGAACTTTATCCAAAATGAGAGGGTTTTGACAGTGTCCTTTTAGGATGTTAGCGCGCTCCATGAAACTTTAATAATGCCACATTCAGAATTGAATATGGAAAGTTCTACAAGATTAACTTTACAGCAGGAACTGACCTATTAGAAATAAAGTCTAGTAATTTATTTTATGGCTCAGAGCTTTGTCAGCTGAAACAATACAGTCTTATCTAAGCTCTTTAACTTTGAAATCGTTGGCTCCAGGGTACTTTTTATTGCTTAAATGTTATCAGTGCCAGCGCGGTATACGGTATACAGCGGAAAACTTCCTGTACATTGGCTCCGACTTGGAGAAGAGGATGGAGGATTATTTCTCACACACCTTTTCTAAAATAAATGTTTGGATCGCACACTGTATAACTATACTGGAACTATAGAACCATCTCCTGTGGATACAATAAAGCAGCATGGCTCTTTTTTTTTTTTACTTTTCTTCCTTATCTCCTTGAGGACTGACACAATATTGGCTTTGACCACAACTTTTTGTTCTTCTCCATTCCTAACTTTCTTCTTTCCATGTTGCTGTATGTGACTTTTTAAAGTTTTTGCTTTCTTAGCACTTTTGTTTTGTTTTATAGTAAGCCAGCCTTTGTTAGGTCATACATAAGTGTGGTAACAAAGCCTGTGGATCCTGGCTGCTAAACACGAGCCCAGATTGTGGTCACAGGATGGTTACAAGGGAAGGTCCTCTTCATTCTCTGACTTTGTAATGATCAGTTTTTCAAGGTATTTAGGTGTTCAGAGGTTTGTGTTACAGCCGTTGTCCCTCATGGTCTTCATCAGTAGAAGTGTTATCACCACCACCCTGACGTCACTAATGATAATCAAACTCAAAAACCACAAAAAGAGGAAAAAATCCTGCAGTTGCCATTTTGCTTGGGTCCGCTGCACCCTGGTAGTGCAATTGTATTGAGGCCCAGTTAGACCGGTAAGCATCTCTGCCTGTTTTTGTTTTTTTCCTTGATAATCAAACTCCTCATACTCCTCATACTTCTCATATGTCTAATATTTCTTACTACTCATACTTCCCATGTTCCTCATACTTCTCATACTCCTCATACTTCTCCTAGTCTTAATACTTCTCATACTCCTCATACTCCAAATACTTCTCATATTTTTCATACTTCTCATTCTCCTTATACTTCCCTTGTTCCTCATACTTCTCATACTTTTTATGCTCCTCATACCTCCCATGTTCCTCATACTTCTCATATTCCCCGTTTTCATATTTCTCATACTCCTCATAATCCTCATATTTTTCATACTTCTCATATTTTTCATACTTCTCATATTTTTCATATTTTTCATACTTCTCATACTCCTCATACTTCTCATACCTCCCATGTTCCTCATACTTGTTATACTCCTCATACTCCTCATACTTTCCCTGTTCCTCATACTTCTCTTATTCCCCATTGTCATACTTTTCATATTCCCCTTTCTCATACTTTTCATAATCCTCATTCTCCTTATACTCCTCATACTTATCATATTTCCCATGTCCCACATACTTCTCACACTCCTCATACTTCTGATATTTTTCATAGTTCTCATATTCCTCATACTTCTCATACTACTCATACTTCCCCTGTCCTCATACTTATCATATTCCTCATACTCCCCATACTCCCCATACTCCTCATACTCCTCATACTCCTCACGCTCATCATACTCATCATGCTTGTCATACTACTCATCCTTCCTCTGTTCCTCATACTTCTCATATTCCTCGTTCTCATACTTGGTTTACTAAATTAACAAATACTCCAAGGGAAAATAGCAACGTTTAACAACGTTTTCACCTATATCAGTCACCCTGGTAGATGCTTTAAATATATCACAGATTGCATTACACATTTATTAGTCTGTTTTCTACTAGTGTGTATTAAGGTTATATGTAGGGGATCTTTGTCCTCGCTTTTTAGGACTATATATATTTGATAGGGGCTTTTTGTAGGTTTTTATACTTACTTTTTCTATTTTTTGGTTATTTAATAAAGTATATATCTTTTTATGGGGTTTTTTTTCTAGTTGTTAAACGTCGTTCTCATACTTCTCATAGTCCTAGTTGTTTGTTCATTTGTGGAATAAAAATTCCATGTATACCACATGCTTAGTCCTCATATATGGGGATATATACCATACATCTGGATACAGTCTGTGGCTCATTGAGCTCCATAATAATAATATCAATCATATTAGTAATAAATGCACGCTATGCTGTATCCATTTTGATACAAAGCCTTTGATTTGATGATAAAAACAAAGTTCTTAAATCCTAATTGTTGCTGTCCTCGTCTTGGTACCTTAGTTGTAAAAAAAAGAGAAATACCCATAAATTTAATATGTTAATAAGTGATGGTTGTTTGAACTGTGGAAAACCACAGATAACAGGTTTAACAAGTTGACTCCAAAACTCCACAAAAAGTCCAGGAACATTTTGGAAAACAAAACATTGAAATAATCCAGGCAAGCTCTCATTTTCTTAATAAACCTGCTTTGCTGCTTCGGGTATCCAGAAATTTCATGATGTGATTAAAGCATTAAAAATATATCTGCTATAGGTGTCCGAGGAGCAGCGGCGTGGATTTAGGGAACTATGGAGGCATCACATTCTATGGGGGACCAACAGTTTTCCCACATAGCTGCTTTTTCTTGGAGGGACGCAGGGGCACGGTCGGTGCTGACCCAGCAGTTGGCCATTATCTAGCTCTAGGTTTCTATGCAGAGCACAGTAGTCATCAAGAATTTGTCATCAGCTGCTGTTCTCTGCATAGGCAGCAACTGAGATTAAAGCGGCAGCCAGGGAAAATGTCACAGATTTAAAAAAGTGGCCATTGTAAAAAGAATAAATAAAAAGAGAAGAGTAACATTATATTATTTTGTAAGCCTAATCCTAGTTAAGGTTACAGTTAGAACTAGGATTACGGCTTGGACAAACTTATAAAGTGGCAGCAGTTGTATCTTATCCTGTATCTTATCCTGTATCTTATCCTGTATCTTATCCTGTATCTTATCCTGTATCTTATCTTGTATGTTATCCTGTATCTTATCCTGTATCTTATCTTGTATCTTATCCTGTATCTTATCCTGTATCTTATCCTGTATCTTATCCTGTATCTTATCCTGTATCTTATCCTGTATCTTATCCTGTATCTTATCTTGTATCTTATCTTGTATCTTATCCTGTATCTTATCCTGTATCTTATCCTGTATCTTATCTTGTATGTTATCCTGTATCTTATCCTGTATCTTATCTTGTATCTTATCCTGTATCTTATCCTGTATCTTATCCTGTATCTTATCCTGTATCTTATCCTGTATCTTATCCTGTATCTTATCTTGTATCTTATCCTGTATCTTATCCTGTATCTTATCCTGTATCTTATCTTGTATCTTATCTTGTATCTTATCTTGTATCTTATCCTGTATCTTATCCTGTATCTTATCTTGTATCTTATCCTGTATCTTATCCTGTATCTTATCCTGTATCTTATCTTGTATTTTATCCTGTATCTTATCTTGTATTTTATCCTGTATCTTATCTTGTATTTTATCCTGTATCTTATCCTGTATCTTATCTTGTATCTTATCTTGTATCTTATCTTGTATCTTATCTTGTATCTTATCCTGTATCTTATCCTGTATCTTATCTTGTATCTTATCCTGTATCTTATCCTGTATCTTATCCTGTATCTTATCTTGTATTTTATCCTGTATCTTATCTTGTATTTTATCCTGTATCTTATCTTGTATCTTATCCTGTATCTTATCCTGTATCTTATCCTGTATCTTATCCTGTATCTTATCCTGTATCTTATCCTGTATCTTATCTTGTATCTTATCTTGTATCTTATCCTGTATCTTATCCTGTATCTTATCTTGTATCTTATCCTGTATCTTATCCTGTATCTTATCCTGTATCTTATCTTGTATTTTATCCTGTATCTTATCTTGTATTTTATCTTGTATCTTATCTTGTATCTTAGATCTGTTCGTCTTGGCTCATCAAGACTTAAGCTATATCATTGTCATCTGCTAGGCTTTACACTGCAGCTCTGACCGCTGTCCCACTAGTTTCGCCGATTTGTCCGTTTTCTTAAGTGTGAACCTCAGGGGCTCTGTTGCTCTTTGCACTTTCGTCTTCTTCTGATGGGCTGAAGCCACAAACCTGCGGAATGTAAGTGCATGGAAAGATGGAGAGATGATTATAACCTATTAGTAAGTAATCCCCCAGGAGACGATTATCAGGGGAAAGTGGCACATATAGGGAAAGAGTCCCAATTAAAGGGATGAGCGGAGTAAGCGGATTTAAAGAAAGAACCATAAATATATTCTAGATATAATGTAAAAGATTCTGGTTAATCTCAGGACTAATAGGAGTAATTTGGGTGTGCAGAGCGCAGCCCCGCGCGGCGGTACAGAGGCCATATGTGCAGCGGATCGCTGGCGAAGACGAGCAGAATAATTAGCAGTTCCAGTCTGTAACATATAGGAGGCCGCGGTGTCAGATATGTTATGTTCCTGTAAATATACACGTGCCATAAATCAGGCGTAATTACAGTGATTGTACATTCCTTTCTGCTACAGTTCACTCATCTGCTGGGAATTATCATCTCCGGGTACGCAGCACCCGCGCTCTGTGCACCCAGCTGCCAGGAGACGGGCACCATGTCTGCTCAGCTGCGGGGCCCCATCTATAATAATAACCGTAATAACCATTACTTATATAGCGCCAACATATTCTGCAGCGATTTACAAGTCAACAGTTCATACACAAGTCATAATATAATAATAATAATTTTATTTCTATAGCGCTGACATATTCTGCAGCACAAGTCATAAGTAGCAACGTTAAAGATAATACAATAATTAATGCACAGATAATGACGCCCCTGACCGTGAGAGCTGACAATCTACCGTGAGCTGGGGGAGACACAGTACAGGGGCTTATATATAGTGATGATTCGGCCATCCCGGGGGGCTGGGGGATAGATAAAGGCTACATGAGGTGCTCACCAGTACGGGGGCTTATTTATAGTGATGGTCCGGCCATCCCGGGGGGCTGGGGGATAGATAAAGGCTACATGAGGTGCTCACCAGTATGGGGGCTTATTTATAGTGATGGTCCGGCCATCCCGGGGGGCTGGGGGATAGATAAAGGCTACATGAGGTGCTCACCAGTACGGGGGCTTATTTATAGTGATGGTCCAGCCATCCGGGGGGCTGGGGGATAGATAAAGGCTACATGAGGTGCTCACCAGTACGGGGGCTTATTTATAGTGATGGTCCAGCCATCCGGGGGGCTGGGGGATAGATAAAGGCTACATGAGGTGCTCACCAGTACGGGGGCTTATTTAAGGTGATGGTCCGGCCATCCCGGGGGGCTGGGGGATAGATAAAGGCTACATGAAGTGCTCACCAGTACGGGGGCTTATTTAAGGTGATGGTCCGGCCATCCCGGGGGGCTGGGGGATAGATAAAGACTACATGAGCCGCTCACCAGTACGGGGCTTATTTATAGTGATGGTCCGGCCATCCGAGGGGCTGGGGGATAGATAAAGGCTACATGAAGTGCTCACCAGTACGGGGGCTTATTTATAGTGATGATCCGGCCATCCCGAGGGACTGGGGGATAGATAAAGGCTACATGAAGTGCTCACCAGTATGGGGGCTTATTTATAGTGATCCGGCCATCCCGAGGGACTGGGGGATAGATAAAGGCTACATGAGGTGCTCACCAGTATGGGGGCTTATTTATAGTGATGATCCGGCTATCCCGAGGGACTGGGGGATAGATAAAGGCTACATGAAGTGCTCACCAGTATGGGGGCTTATTTATAGTGATGATCCGGCCATCCCGAGGGACTGGGGGATAGATAAAGGCTACAAGAGGTGTTCACCAGTACGGGGGCTTATTTATAGTGATGATCCGGCCATCCGAGGGGCTGGGGGATAGATAAAGGCTACATGAGGTGCTCACCAGTACGGGGGCTTATTTATAGTGATGGTCCGGCCATCCGGGGGGCTGGGGGATAGATAAAGGCTACATGAGGTGCTCATCAGCCAGTATTCATGATGCTGTTGGGTGCAGTGGAGTTTGGTAAAGAGTTGTGTTCTGAGAAGTACCGATTTCAATATATAACAGGACGTACATTAGGGAACATGATAGACCGCCCTGAAGTGAGGTGTTTTTATTGAGCGGCTAAAACAGTGTAAATTGTGGTTAGTCCTGTCTCTCCCGGGTTTAGCCTACAATTTATGGGCAGGTAAAACTTATTACGGCCACTGGCAGGTCAAGGGTAGGAGAGCAGAATCAGGCTGCAGGCAGCCAACATCCAAAAGTTAAATATACAGAAAAACCTGACCAGCACCTCCTAAGTGTGAACAGGTGCCAGACTGCATTATACAGAAAAAGGAAAACACAGCAGCACTATGTATAAGTCATACGAAAACACACAGCTGTGGGCTGATACTCATTGCCTGGGAGGGGCCATGGGTATTAACCCCTTCCCAGGCTGCAAATATTGGCCCCCGGCAGTCGGCTTTCCCCCTCTGGCGCAGAAGATTGCGCGGGAGCCCACGTCGTTTTATTTCCTGTTTTTTTCTTTATGTTCATTTATCAACATCGGCCTATCTATGGATATATCTAGCTATAGATACATACGGTAGATGTTTCTATCCATATATCTATCTGGCTAATTTCACACATCAGGTTTTTGCCGTCAGGCACAATCCGGCGAGTTTTGAAAAAAAAGATCCTTTTTTTCTGCTGGATCCGTTTTTTCTCATAGAGTTGTATTAGCGCCGGATTGCGCCTGATGGCCACACGTTTCATCTGTTTTTTGCCGAATTCATCTAAAAAACTGTTTCCGCCAGACGGAAAACACATACAGAGGAACAATTTTTCTGTCCGGCTAAAAAACGCACAGCGACGGACCCCCCCCCAAAAAAAGAAACGTGTGGCCATCAGGCGCAATCCGCAACTCTATGAGAAAAAACGGATCCAGCAGAAAAAAAAAACGGATCCCCTAGAGCGGTCGCATCAGCTGATGCTGCTGTTCTCCACGGGAGATCGTCGTGGGACACTTGTGGATTTCTGCGGATCAGGGAGTATATTGTTTGTTTGATATTTTAATATTTTTTACAGGTGACACTGGCTTCGGGGATCAAAGTAACATAGTAACATAGTAACATAGTTAGTAAGGCCGAAAAAAGACATTTGTCCATCCAGTTCAGCCTATATTCCATCATAATAAATCCCCAGATCTACGTCCTTCTACAGAACCTAATTGTATGATACAATATTGTTCTGCTCCAGGAAGACATCCAGGCCTCTCTTGAACCCCTTGACTGAGTTCGCCATCACCACCTCCTCAGGCAAGCAATTCCAGATTCTCACTGCTCTAACAGTAAAGAATCCTCTTCTATGTTGGTGGAAAAACCTTCTCTCCTCCAGACGCAAAGAATGCCCCCTTGTGCCCGTCACCTTCCTTGGTATAAACAGATCCTCAGCGAGATATTTGTATTGTCCCCTTATATACTTATACATGGTTATTAGATCGCCCCTCAGTCGTCTTTTTTCTAGACTAAATAATCCTAATTTCGCTAATCTATCTGGGTATTGTAGTTCTCCCATCCCCTTTATTAATTTTGTTGCCCTCCTTTGTACTCTCTCTAGTTCCATTATATCCTTCCTGAGCACCGGTGCCCAAAACTGGACACAGTACTCCATGTGCGGTCTAACTAGGGATTTGTACAGAGGCAGTATAATGCTCTCATCATGTGTATCCTAGACCTCTTTTAATGCACCCCATGATCCTGTTTGCCTTGACAGCTGCTGCCTGGCACTGGCTGCTCCAGGTAAGTTTATCATTAACTAGGATCTCCAAGTCATAGTAACATAGTAACATAGTAACATAGTTAGTAAGGCCGAAAAAAGACATTTGTCCATCCAGTTCAGCCTATATTCCATCATAATAAATAAATCCCCAGATCTACGTCCTTCTACAGAACCTAATAATTGTATGATACAATATTGTTCTGCTCCAGGAAGACATCCAGGCCTCTCTTGAACCCCTCGACTGAGTTCGCCATCACCACCTCCTCAGGCAAGCAATTCCAGATTCTCACTGCCCTAACAGTAAAGAATCCTCTTCTATGTTGGTGGAAAAACCTTCTCTCCTCCAGACGCAAAGAATGCCCCCTTGTGCCCGTCACCTTCCTTGGTATAAACAGATCCTCAGCGAGATATTTGTATTGTCCCCTTATATACTTATACATGGTTATTAGATCGCCTCTCAGTCGTCTTTTTTCTAGACTAAATAATCCTAATTTCGCTAATCTATCTGGGTATTGTAGTTCTCCCATCCCCTTTATTAATTTTGTTGCCCTCCTTTGTACTCTATCTAGTTCCATTATATCCTTCCTGAGCACCGGTGCCCAAAACTGGACACAGTACTCCATGTGCGGTCTAACTAGGGATTTGTACAGAGGCAGTATAATGCTCTCATCATGTGTATCCAGACCTCTTTTAATGCACCCCATGATCCTGTTTGCCTTGGCAGCTGCTGCCTGGCACTGGCTGCTCCAGGTAAGTTTATCATTAACTAGGATCCCCAAGTCCTTCTCCCTGTCAGATTTACCCAGTGGTTTCCCGTTCAGTGTGTAATGGTGATATTGATTCCCTCTTCCCATGTGTATAACCTTACATTTATCATTGTTAAACCTCATCTGCCACCTTTCAGCCCAAGTTTCCAACTTATCCAGATCCATCTGTAGCAGAATACTATCTTCTCTTGTATTAACTGCTTTACATAGTTTTGTATCATCTGCAAATATCGATATTTTACTGTGTAAACCTTCTACCAGATCATTAATGAATATGTTGAAGAGAACAGGTCCCAATACTGACCCCTGCGGTACCCCACTGGTCACAGCGACCCAGTTAGAGACTATACCATTTATAACCACCCTCTGCTTTCTATCACTAAGCCAGTTACTAACCCATTTACACACATTTTCCCCCAGACCAAGCATTCTCATTTTGTGTACCAACCTCTTGTGCGGCACGGTATCAAACGCTTTGGAAAAAAGTGACAAGTGATGGTGAGTATGTACTCTGTTATATGTACTGTATGCCTGTATGTAATGTATGAATGTATTGTATGTAGTATGTAATATGTATGTATGTAGTATGTATGTGTCATGATGTATACTTTGCCCTGTCCTGTATTTGAATAATATGCCATTTGATGTATGTAACTGTTCTCTGGTTTCTATTAGCTGTAATTTATGTATTTTCTTGTGCTGGGAGTTCACCTGTAACAATATGTCTCTTTCCCCAACAATTGCATTCCTGGACTGTAATTATGTAAGTGACCTGTCTCCTTTCCACAAGAATTGTGTACCTGGACCTTAATTTAATTCAGGCTTGTGCCAACAGCTAGGGGAATTCCCCCATTCTTTTCGGAAACAGAAGATAACTCTAAATACACAAACTTCTAGACACACCGGAGGCGATCATTCTAGAAGCTTCTGATGAACCCTCCTCCCCTACACACACATGGGCTGACCCCAGGAGCACAGACAAGAGACCCATGTGTGATCTAGCCAGTTGTGTGTTAGATACTGGAAGAGAAGGAACCGAAGCTGTCTGAGGAAGCAATCGGTATCCGTGTGATTGTGGTGGATCTGT
Source organism: Ranitomeya imitator (assembly GCF_032444005.1). NCBI lineage: Eukaryota > Metazoa > Chordata > Amphibia > Anura > Dendrobatidae > Ranitomeya > Ranitomeya imitator. The sequence goes on along the minus strand of NC_091283.1, from coordinate 5,546,175 downwards.
TGGACTTGTGGAAGGATTATTGTTTCGTTTATCGGGTGCGGGATTACTGGAAAGCACCTCCAGATCTGTTTCTTTACTTGGACTTATTGTGGACTTCTCGTGGACTTGAAGGACATTATGGATATTTGATGTTGTATGCTCCCTGCTTTAATAAATCTCGTTGGATCGTCCCTCGGCCTGTTGTCCCTTCTTGCTCGGCCGTACACCCCGTCACAGTAAGTATGTATGTATTTTAAGGTTTGTACCCGCTCAGATGCGTAGGAGGAAACAGGAGGCACATTCTCTTTAATGTCCATGTGGGTTTATTTGCTCCATAAACCAGCAAGACAGCAACCAGCCTGCTCTTCTCATGCCTGAAGGCACTCAGGCTGTGCAATGTCCAGCACTCAGGCTCTATGTGAAGCCACAGACCACTCTGTAGTGTCCAGCCTGGACACATGGAAGTCTGTCCACACTGGTAGACTCCCAAACACTCACAGCATGTGCTAAACACACCTCCTTTACATAGGTGTAATCACACCCAGGTACTTACCACATGGCCCGTCAGGTGAGTGTGACATCACCACAGGTCCTGAAACACACATAGATAGGCAGGGTTATGTTACAGTGACAAGCCACCTATGTGACACATATCTCCCGTCGACTATACAACCTTTAGCCACGCTACATACCTCCCCCTCTGCCTAAAGCTGTGGGGCTTGGCACTTTCTATTACCCGACCAGAGATCCTTCTCAGTCGTCCCTGACAGTCAAACCGTCTGTCTAAGACAGGGCCTGTTACTGAACCCTTTCGTCGGCATTCGTCAACCATTTCCTTCAAATCCTTTGATAAAGATGACCCCTTGTCATTTCGTCTGCTACAGGATCTCCCGCTTAGGTCACTGAGCCCTGAGCTAACTGAGGAGTCACTATTTCTAGCTCTTCCATCTGGCCACCTTCAGTTCTCCCTCTGGGCAAATTTCCAACGGATGAGAGAGGATCTTGGTGCAATTAAGTGGGACGATATCCTGAGACACAAAAATACACAGAGAAAATGGGAGACGTTTATTAGCATCCTGGATAGGACCTGTGCACAGTATATACCGTATGGGAATAAACATACTAGAAATAGGAGGAAACCAATATGGCTAAATAGAGCTGTAAGGGGCGCAATAAGGGACAAAAAGAAAGAATATAGAGAATTAAAGGAAGTAGGTAGTGAGGAGGCATTAAATAAATACAGAAAATTAAATAAATTCTGTAAAAAGCAAATCAAGGCAGCAAAGATTGAGACAGAGAGACTCATTGCCAGAGAGAGTAAAAATAATCCTAAAATATTCTTTAACTACATAAATAGTAAGAAACTAAAAAATGATAGTGTTGGCCCCCTTAAAAATAGTCTGGGTGAGATGGTGGATGAGGATGAGGAAAAAGCCAATATGCTAAATGACTTTTTTTCATCAGTATTTACACAAGAAAATCCCATGGCGACAAAATGTCTAGTGATAAAAATTCCCAATTAAATGTCACCTGCTTAACCCAGCAGGAAGTGCGGCGGAGTCTAAAAATCACTAAAATTGACAAATCTCCGGGCCCGGATGGGATACACCCTTGAGTACTGCAGGAATTAAGTACAGTCATTGATAGACCATTATTTTTAATCTTTAGAGACTCCATAATAACAGGGTCTGTGCCACAGGACTGGCGTATAGCAAATGTGGTGCCAATATTCAAAAAGGGAACAAAAACTGAACTCGGAAACTATAGGCCGGTAAGCTTAACCTCTACTGTGGGTAAAATCCTGGAGGGCATTCTAAGGGACGCTATACTGGAGTATCTGAAGAGGAAGAACCTCATGACCCAGTATCAGCACGGGTTTACTAGGGACCGTTCATGTCAGACTAATTTGATCAGTTTCTATGAAGAGGTAAGTTCCGGATTGGACCAAGGGAACCCAGTGGATGTAGTGTATATGGACTTTTCAAAAGCTTTTGATACGGTGCCACACAAAAGGTTGATACATAAAATGAGAATAATGGGGATAGAGGAAAATATGTGCAAGTGGGTTGAGAGCTGGCTCAGGGATAGGAAACAAAGGGTGGTTATTAATGGAGCATACTCGGACTGGGTAGCGGTTAGCAGTGGGGTACCACAGGGGTCAGTATTGGGCCCTCTTCTTTTTAACATATTTATTAATGACCTTGTAGGGGGCATTCAGAGTAGAATTTCAATATTTGCAGATGACACTAAACTCTGCAGGGTAATTAATACAGAGGAGGACAATTTTATATTACAGGATGATTTATGTAAACTAGAAGCTTGGGCTGATAAATGGCAAATGAGCTTTAATGGGGATAAATGTAAGGTTATGCACTTGGGTAGAAGTAATAAGATGTATAATTATGTGCTTAATTCTAAAACTCTGGGCAAAACCGTCAATGAAAAAGACCTGGGTGTATGGGTGGATGACAAACTTAAATTCAGTGGCCAGTGTCAGGCAGCTGCTACAAAGGCAAATAAAATAATGGGATGCATTAAAAGAGGCATAGATGCTCATGAGGAGAATATAATTTTACCTCTATACAAGTCACTAGTTCGACCACACTTAGAATACTGTGCACAGTTCTGGTCTCCGGTGTATAAGAAAGACATAGCTGAACTGGAGCGGGTGCAGAGAAGAGCGACCAAGGTTATTAGAGGACTGGGGGGTCTGCAATACCAAGATAGGTTATTACACTTGGGGCTATTTAGTTTGGAAAAACGAAGACTAAGGGGTGATCTTATTTTAATGTATAAATATATGAGGGGACAGTACAAAGACCTTTCTGATGATCTTTTTAATCATAGACCTGAAACAGGGATAAGGGGGCATCCTCTGCGGTTGGAGGAAAAAAGGTTTAAGCATAATAACAGACGCGGATTCTTTACTGTAAGAGCAGTGAGACTATGGAACTCTCTGCCGTATGATGTTGTAATGAGTGATTCATTACTTAAATTTAAGAGGGGACTGGATACCTTTCTGGAAAAGTATAATGTTACAGGGTATATACACTAGATTCCTTGATAGGGCGTTGATCCAGGGAACTAGTCTGATTGCCGTATGTGGAGTCGGGAAGGAATTTTTTTCCCCAATGTGGAGCTTACTCTTTGCACATGGGGTTTTTTTGCCTTCCTCTGGATCAACATGTTAGGGCATGTTAGGTTAGGCTATGGGTTGAACTAGATGGACATATAGTCTTCCTTCAACCTTAATAACTATGTAACTATGTAACTATGTTGGTGATCTCCCCTATTGCCTTTCTTCGGAGAGCAGTTCTTCCCTTTATCTCTATATCCTCTGTTAGCTTGAGGACTTCCAGTCTTTAGAGAACCTCTTCGTTTCTCTATACCGCAAGTTGAAGGTAACATAGTAACATAGTAACATAGTAACATAGTAACATAGTAACATAGTTAGTAAGGCCGAAAAAAGACATTTGTCCATCCAGTTCAGCCTATATTCCATCATAATAAATACCCAGATCTACGTCCTTCTACAGAACCTAATAATTGTATGATACAATATTGTTCTGCTCCAGGAAGACATCCAGGCCTCTCTTGAACCCCTCGACTGAGTTCGCCATCACCACCTCCTCAGGCAAGCAATTCCAGATTCTCACCGCCCTAACAGTAAAGAATCCTCTTCTATGTTGGTGGAAAAACCTTCTCTCCTCCAGACGCAAAGAATGCCCCCTTGTGCCCGTCACCTTCCTTGGTATAAACAGATCCTCAGCGAGATATTTGTATTGTCCCCTTGTATACTTATACATGGTTATTACATCGCCCCTCAGTCGGTGGTGGCAATCTGTTTGCCAATTCTCGCAGCTCTATATTGATCTGCTCCCTCTTACATCTTAGCTGCTCTATCTGTTTCAGGTATACCATGCGATACCCCAGGAGCATTCGGATATTCCCAAGGCTCTCCATGGATCCGATGACCAGGAATGGAACCATCCCATCTTCACAAACGACCTGGACTTCGTCATCAGCCGGGATGCTAACTACACCCACAGGTACCTATCACATGGCCGGTCAGGTGAGCGTGACATCACCGCAGGTCCTGAAAGACATAGATAGGCCAGGTTATGTTACAGCGACAAGCGACACATAAGCGACAGCGACACATATCTCCCGTCGGCTATACAACCTTTAGCCACGCTACAGTATGTATGTAGTATGTATGTAGTATAAATGTTGTATATTATATGTAGTATGTATGTTTGTGTTTTTGTTTTTTTTTACATTCAACACATTAGCTGGATGATGGGACCACTACTGTCCCATCATTGGCTAATGTGTCAATCACTGTCATTGTAGCAGGCATAGTCCGATGGGACTTGTAGTCCCATCGGACGATGCCTGCACAAAGACACAAAGACCCCTAGCAGCCCGCACAGACTCCCGAGAGTCTCGTACAGGCCCCAGCCGGCCTGCACAGACCCCCGAGGGGCCCATACAGACCCCCGAGAGGCCCGTGCAGACCCCCTGCAGGCCCATACAGACACCCAAGAGGCCCGCACAGACCCCCGAGAGGCCCGTGCAGACCCCCTGCAGGCCCGTACAGACACACCAGAGGCCCGCACAGACCCCCGAGAGGCCCGTGCAGACCCCCTGCAGGCCCGTACAGACACTCAAGAGGCCCGCACAGACCCCCGAGAGGCCCGTACAGACCCCCGAGAGGCCCGTACAGACCCCCGAGAGGCCTGTACAGACCCCACCCGCACACACAGACAAGCACAGTCTCTGCCCACGCACCACCCACACTCTTCCCCTCTCCCAAACTGGATGTGCAAGGAAAGAAAGGGTTTATTTTCATTTTGATATTTGTGTCCCTTTGACTTGCATTGGTTTCCGGTATCGGAATCGGCGATACCCGATATTTTTTGGGTATCGGTCCGATCCAATCCGATCCGATATCCAGTATCGCTCAACACTAGTGAACAAACTTAGAAATTCAGCAAGGGATCAAATACTTATTCCCCCCACTGAATATATTATCTATCTATCTTTCTATCTATCATCTTTCTACCTATCCACTTGTTATATTGTTGTGCTCTTGTCTGCCTTGTTCTTGATCTTTTGCGTTCAGTAGAAAGTTTGTAATTTTTTCTATGTAAATTTCCTCTTCATAGAGAAAGAGGAGTTGAACTCCTTAGCGCCACCTGTTGGAAGTAGCGATCCTACAAGTGACGATCATCCCTTTAACGAGCCTTGCAATATGACTTAGGATAAAAGCCAAATCAGAATCTCAATTTGCGATTTGAATTTTTTGAATAACCTGACGTTGCGTTTGGAGGACAGTGCTGATTGCAGCGCGGATCGTGCATATGATGTAGCAGAGCCGGCCTCTTCCTGATGTCACAATGTTTCTTTTCTGTCCTAACGTTGCTGAAACTAATAATTTATAACGAGACACAAACTTGAGAGAAATCAGGACAAATCTCTTCCTGTGTCCAGTCCCTGAATGTGGCCACGAAGGCGTCATCTCCGCTGTGTGAATGAGGCAGAGATACCGTAAACTTCTCATCCTCTGTTCTGCACATTTGTCTCTTTACCTTCGTCTTGTTTGCACCAAGACGTTTATTGTGTTCTACGATCGAGGGGAAAAAAGGAAAAATAATTCCGAAAAAAAATTGTCTTTCTTCCACCTAATGAGACACCAGATTTAGGTCGCGGCAGCGGAAGAACATTTCATCCATTTTTCATTCGGAAGACGAACGAGGAGAGAAAAAAAAAGTAGCAAAATCAAAATAGAGCGGGCGCACGTACCAGGGCGATAAATCAAGCGTGGTCTGGCGGAGTTCTGCAGGATCTGCATATCAAGCCTGTCTAATGTCGTTACATGACAGAATTATTACAGAAATATAAACGGTGTCATTGGCGAAGCAAAGTCAAGCTGCTGGGGAATTGGCTAAATAGCAACTTATGTCCTTAAGGATTAGAGTGTCTGATAAGTAGATCGCCCGTCCTGCCAATCTGCTTGACTTACTGACGTGCCGCCATATGGGGTCAGAACTGGGATTTTTTCTTACAATGCCAAATGACCTGGAAAACCCCGAAGCCTTTTATTCGCTGTGTCTTAAGCAAAATCGTAGTATTTTTCCCACAGTTCTGTCGCGTCTGTTTACAGCCGGGATTTCATTTCTGATACTTTCATTATTCTGTCTGCCGGATTGTCGTGTACACAGCAGATATTATATACTATATACTATATACATATATATGGATTCTGGAATCTCACAATTGCTCAGCAGGCTCTGGCAACATTCGCATTTGTTTCTAAGGGGGAGAAAGCAATCGCTGCCAACATTCCTATGGTTACCAGGGCGGAATACAAAGTCATTTGTATTTGTTTGTGCGCAGGGAAAGTCTATATGTATCGAAAAGCTTTTGTGTCTTATTATAACGCTTCTACGCCAAATAATGGGCAAACCAGACAGGAAACTCCCGCAGGAGTAAATGCTGAATGTAAGCGACCATTGTGATAATTCAACGTGATTAACGCGTTTAGTCAACATCGTTTTATTTGTTTGTTTTCGGGATCTCGTCATCGAGTGTCGCGTCGACACTCAGGACCAGGGTACGAGGGATCCAGCACCTGAGTCCACCCCTTTGTGATGGCGCCCGAATGACTGTGGAAGAGAAGGGTCAATGAGGACGGGGCGCCAGCACCCAGCGGACAATGATATCACATGTGTATTACTGTACAATTAGAAACATGGTGAGAATAAGGAAAAAGTATAAATTAGATTAAGGATCCAGAAGATTACGCGTTTCAGGTTAACAGCCATATAGATGGGTTTCCACCCTGAAACGTGGACACTTATAGGTCCTTAATCTGGTTTTGCATTTTCTCACCCTTTTTTAAATTGTACAGTAAAAGTTGTGTTTTATCATCTCCCGTTGGTGCTGGAGCTCCGTCCTCATGGACCCTTCCACCACTTGTTACTGGACACCACTCTGGTGTGTCCCTTCACTCCCGCACCACATCCATTCCTGACCAAACAAGGTCTAGCAAGGTTCCTTCCTCCATGGAAAGTGAGCTGATCACTTTTTTCCTAATGACTATGCCATATTTTGGACTGAGAGCACTTCTATACAGCTGCCTAGAATAAGATTGTTACTACAGATAGCTACATAGTTATATAGGTTAAAGAAAGGCACAGATGCCTCAAGTCCATCCTTCCTCCACCAGGTCTAGATTCTTCATTGCCCACAATGCCATTTATGGTGAGAAGCCTCCAGACCTTTTCTTTAAGAGTTGTCATAACGAGACTTACGGTACCGTGTCCCGACCTCTGGTCCAGTCCTGGGCTGCAGCCGGAGTTCACGCCTGTGGCTGACCATGGCCCAATATGTCCTGGACAACTCAGTCGTTTACTGTGCGCTGCAAAATCATGGCGTCACGTTAGTCCTAGGAAGCAACAGGACATGGAAGGGAGGAGATTTTGGCCCCAGAAGTGAAATCCAATTTCCAAAGAGGATCGGAGGTGAGAACAAGATGTCACCGATCTTTCTGCTCATCTCTAAATGTTATATAGAGCCACAACCACCTCTGAAAGAGATTCTCTGAGCTCAACAAAAGCTTCACAGGTGGCACGTTCAATGGGGCTTCTGGGCTACATAATTGGTTACAATCACAACCTGACGCGTACTCACTTGTTTTTGCCCCCATTGAGCAGCTCCAATGGTCTGGAAGTGATGATGTCACCATTTCTCGATGATGTCACTGTTCCTCTGCTGCAGCACTGCTCGGACCTCTGATTGGCCTCAGCTGTCAGGGGACATGAATGACAAATCTTCACCATTTCTATGATGACTTTCACTCTTAATCACCTGACATCTGCAACCAATAACAGGCTTTTGTGACATCATTCTTTCCACAGACACAGCCCCCGAGGAGCCTCAGCCAGATATAGCGGGCTGTCAGCAGTGTAATGTAACAGATTTTAACCCCTTCGTGACCGGAGATATTTTTGTTTTTGCCTTTTTGTTTTTTGCCCCCCTTCTTGCGGGACGAGTTGTAATTGGGACTTTTGAATGACACTATTGGTTTTAACATATGGTGTACTGAAAAATGGGAAAACATTTCCAAGTGCGGTGCAATTTTTTACTATATTCACTAAATTCTAAAACTGACCGGCCATTATGATTCTGCAGGTAATTCCGAGTTCATAGACACCAAACATGTCCAGGTTCTATTTCATCTAAGTGGTGAAAAAAAATTCTAAATTTTGTTTAAAAATATCGTGCCATTTTCCGATACCCGTAACGTCTCCATTTTTCATTATCTGGGGTTGGGTGAGGGCATATTTTTTGTGCACAGGGCTGATGATTTTAATGATATCATTTTGGCGTAGATACGATCTTTTGGATTTTGATTTTCATGGAATGTTGCAGCGACCAAAAAAGCGTAATTCTGGTGTTTTAACTTTTTACTCGCTATGCCATTTAGCGATCAGGTTAATTCTTTTTTTTATATTGATAGATCGGGCGATTCTGAATGCGACGATACCAAATATGTGTAGGTTTGGTTTTTTATTGTTTTATTTTGAATGGGGCGAATGGGAGGTGATTTGAACTTTTATATTTTTTGTATTTTTTTTAAAAAACTTTTTTTTACTTTTGGCATGCTTCAATAGTCTCAATTGGAGACTATAATCTGGCATAACCTGATCGAATCTGCTTCATGCAGGCGATGATCAGATCACCTGTATGTATCAGAATTGCTGACTTGCTATGAGTGCCGACCACCAGGTGGTGCTCATAGCAATCTGGCATAGAGGTCTCCAGGAGACCTCTGGTTGTCATGCCAACCCATCAGCGACCCACGGTCATGGGATACGGGCACCAATTGGCGGGATATCCGCCGTGCTTCCCGGAAAGCGTGTGTTAAATGCCGCTGTCAGAGTTTGACAGCAGCATTTAACGGGTTAACAGCCGCGGGTGGATCGCGATTCCTTCTGCGGCTGTTAGCGGCACATGTAAGCTGTTCAAAACAGCTAACATGTGCCAGAAAAAATTTGAGCTCACCGCTGGAACCCACATCAAAGGGAGGGTGACCGACATTGTCGTACAATTACACCTGATGTCGAAAAGGGGTTCATCTTTTTCAGCTAGCCACGCTACCTGTAAAGTTTTTCGAGGCTGGAAAACCCCTTTAATATGATGATAAAGTGCTCATATAAACCAACAAACGATGACCATAAAACAGTCTGCAAGTAAAGTCACCCAGTAATAGCAGCGCTATACATTAATATGCGCAGCATCCACGAGCCGCAGACGTCCATGATGCCGTCCTCAGAGTGACGCTCCGGCCCAGATCATACTTCTGCTATAGCGGTGGAGCATATGTGCGCAGCATTGCCATATTATAGCAGCAGCAGAGCCATTATACCAGTGCACAGCATAGACAGACTGCATCCATTCACCAGGTCACTTGGTCACAAAATTCACAAAAAATGAAAAATAAATAAAAAATTAACCCCCCATCGTGTCGCTCACGGGTTAGGTATGTTGAGGTGCTGAATGTCAGGAAGCTGCAAGAAAAGCTTATTGTGATGACTGATATCCGTGCTGTGATTCTCCAGATTTCCTACATCTGTATCAGTTCTATCTCTTCAGGGCAGATCAGCACCGACATTTATACCAATGAAGAGCAACAATTATAAATGATTCCCATATTTTATCATAAAACCACACAAGTAAATATTAGCAGAACTCAACTTCCATCACTTTATGAAATCCATATTTCTTCATATGCCATCCTTGCCAACCGTGATGGCTGGATAGATCAGGCATCAAATTGACTAAATAAATAAGTGTGATGCGCCACAAAGTCCCCGGAGCCTCCTAAGTGCTCCCATCAGCGCTCCCCTCATTTTCCGTAGCTTCGGGCTGCGCATGCATCAGAATAACTCATTTTCCTCCAAACCTTAATGGACAAAGCACATATCATTAGTCCAATGGCGTCGGCTCTGCGTTTACCATATTTCTATATCAAAGCACAAAGGAAGAATCATGAACATTTTTGTTTCCAGATGTATTTTTCCGCTAAATGGACTTTTCATTGCCTCTCATTTACATGTGTCTAAAGTCTTTTTTTTAATGATAATGATGTGAGTTATGAGCGATGGGAATGAGCCCATTGGGTTGTGATTTAAGGTTTTTCACTATAGGAGTAAAATTCTTTGTGGCCGTGAGTTTGGTTCCCAAATAACCTGCCCAGCGCGCGCTGCTCCTTCTCGTACTCCTAGGACAAGAGAGTTTATGAATAAATATTATGCACAGATGGGAGCAAATTGATTCACATTTTTCACAACACAAATTGCTCAAATACAACACAATATCAGAAAGCTGTTTAGCAGGGGTGCTTATAGGATGAGAAAAGATCAGGGAACCAAGCCCCGAAACATGTGTTTGCTATTGCTAGCGATGAGCGGACCCATTGATGTTTGGGTCCAGGGGTTTGGCTGAACATCTAAAAAAAAGTTTGGTTTGAGTACCAGAATGGAACCCAAACCCGAACCCATTCTTGATAACCAGCCATGATAAAGCTGACAGCTGAGGGTTGCAGTTCGCAGTTATCTGTTTGCCAGCGCTGGTTATCAAAAATAGAAGAACTGCAGGTTATTTTTTTCTATTTTTCTATTGCACTGGCACCTGCTAATGGATACTCTCATCAGTCTCATCTGCTCTCGCTGTTATAAGAGACAGTGGGCATTCACTGATGACAGTGGTACTCACATCAACCGATGCTAGTGACCGGTGGTAACTTTTTTACCACCGGTCACAGCTGCTAGCTTACATGCTGTCATCTGAAGGGTGGCAACTGCAGTGCTCTGATCAGCGGTAACAAATTTACCCGCTAATGTTTCTCGCGCTGTTACAGAGATGACAGCGTGGAAAATTGCCAATGTTCGGGCTGCCAAAACTGAACAGTAACAAGAACTTTCTAGAGAAGTCCATGTTTGGAGTCTGTGTATGGACACTGGATGATTCAGATAAGCCCATCACTATCCAGACACCCTTCAAGGCACCAGCTGCAGTACCACATTCAAATATTGTGAACAAAGTGTAGTTGTAGTACTCCTACACTCAAAAGAGCTCTGCATACAGTGCAGAGCCTGCCAGAAATTACAAGCAAGGTCAGCCATACACCCTTAAAGGTACCAACTGTAGTACCTCATTCGACTGTTGTGAATAAAGAGTAGTTTTGGTAGTCCTACAGTCAAAATAGCTCTGCAAACAGCGCAAAGCCTGCAAAAAATTGCAAGCAGGGCCATCCATACACCATTGAATGCACCAACTGGAGTGCCTTATTCAAATATTAGGAAAATGTAGTTGTTGTACTTTGACACTCAGAAAGGATATGCACACAGTGCAAAGCCAGACAAAAATTATGAACAGTGTTATCCGCACACCCTTGAAGGCAACAACTGGGCCTCATTAAAATATTAAGAAAGTGCTTTTGTGGCATTTCTACATTCATAATGGCTCTGCACTCAGTGCAAAGCCAGAAAAAAAATATAAGGAAGGTGATCCATACACTCTTGAAGTCAATAACTGGAGGGGATCATTCAAATATTGAAGATTAAAAACACTTTATGTGCTGCTTTCATCTGGTTGCATGGAAAAGTCGGGGCTAATCTTTACTTTCTTATTTTTTTATCAGAATGAGCAGTGTCAGCGTTTTCTGTTGATCGGCGAAAGCTCCTGTCTGTCATGACCCCCCTGGCTCCAATAAAAACCCACTTTGATAAGAGGCTAGCAGCAGGGCAGCACAACACTTCCAACACATAGAGGAACAGCTCATGCCAGGAATCCAGCTTTGAGATATAGTTGAATAGTTGAAGGTTGCAGAGGAATTAGGGAGTATGCTGGATTTGTCAGCCAGGTATTTTTTGACCATCTTTAAAAACCTTTCCCTCCTTGCCAAAGATACCTGGTCATCAGGGTTTGAACGCTTTGTGGGTGCCATGAAATTGGCACAGTACTTTGACAGTATACCCTTGCGTCTGGTATACTTGTATGTCTCCTTCACCTCTCCTCCATGGTTATGCAAGGAAGCTTCCTTCCTGCCGCTAGCAATTCTGATGGGACATTTTCCAACATATTTTCTACAATGGTCTTCTAGGATAACACCATTTTAGTAGATCTCCCGGGCTCAGGAAGGAGATGCAATGTTCTCTTTGTAGCTTGGGTCTAGAAAAGTGAACAGCGAGCACTCTTTTTTGGCCATGATGAAGATAATGCAAGAGTCAGGGGAAAGCCAGCGGTACATAATGTCGGCCATATGTGCCAAGCTCCCTTCAGCCAACACTTCCCTGTCTCCACCATGATGACACCTCTACATCTCCTACTCCTCCTCCCTCTCTTCATCAACATATCCCTTCTCAGCCCATCCACATAGTTGAAAGAAGAAGAAGATTATGTGGGTACTAGCCTTTGTTATGCAAGCAACCAGTTACTGTTAATCCTCCTCTGTTGTGAATTCTGTGGCTGAATTCACTCCTGTGGTCACAAGTGGTACTGCAGCTTCTGAGCTTCCTCCCTCAGGTGTTCTGGTGAGCTCGTTAACTGCTTCATTACTTAACTCCGCCTGATGCTGCTATCCTTGCTCCTTGTCAATGTTTCAGTGTTGGATCTGAGCTTCTCCTGATTGTTCCTGTGACCTGCTGCTCTGTATAGCTAAGTGCTTTTTGCTTTTTTGTTGCTTTTTTTCTGTCCAGCTTGTCTTTTGTTTTGCTGGAAGCTCTGAGACGCAAAGGGTGTACCGCCGTGCCGTTAGTTCGGCACGGTGGGTTTTTTTTGCCCCCTTTGCGTGGTTTTGCTTTAGGGTTTTTTGTAGACTGCAAAGTTCGCTTTACTGTCCTCGCTCTGTCCTAGAATATCGGGCCCCACTTTGCTGAATCTATTTCATCCCTACGTTTTGTCTTTTCATCTTACTCAGAGTCATTATATGTGGGGGGCTGCCTTTTCCTTTGGGGAATATCTCTGGGGCAAGTCAGGCCTATTTTTCTATCTTCAGGCTAGCTAGTTTCTTAGGCTGTGCCGAGTTGCCTAGGTAGTTGTTAGGCGCAATCCACAGCCGCTTTTAGTTGTGTTTAGGATAGGATCAGGTGTGCAGTCTACAGAGTTTCCACGTCTCAGAGCTCGTTCTTGTATTTTTGGGTATTTGTCAGATCACTGTGTGCGCTCTGATCGCTAAGCACACTGTGTTTCTGGATTGCCTTCATAACACCTGTCATTAGCAAACATAACAGTACAAGGAGCCTAAACTAATGATTCTCAATAGAGGGAAAGAAAAAGTTCTGACATCATTTTTTTTTTTTTTTTCTCAGCTCTGTGTTCACTTTTTTTTTTCCCCTAGACATTTGGGTGATTCTGGACACAGCTGTGGACATGGATATTCAGGGTCTGTGCTCTTCAATGGATAATCTCGTTATAAATGTACAAAAAATTCAAGATACTATTGATCAGAAATCTATGTTAGAACCAAGAATTCCTATTCCTGATTTGTTTTTTGGAGATAGAACTAAGTTTCTAAGTTTCAAAAATAATTGTAAGCTATTTCTGGCCTTGAAACCTCATTCTTCTGGTAATCCTATTCAACAGGTTTTGATTATTATTTCTTTTTTGCGCGGCGACCCTCAAGACTGGGCATTTTCTCTTGCGCCAGGAGACCCTGCATTGAGTAGTGTCGATGCGTTTTTCCTGGCGCTCGGATTGCTGTACGATGAGCCTAATTCAGTGGATCAGGCTGAGAAAAATTTGCTGGCTTTGTGCCAGGGTCAGGATGATATAGAAGTATATTGTCAGAAATTTAGGAAATGGTCAGTACTCACTCAGTGGAATGAATCTGCGCTGGCAGCTTTGTTCAGAAAGGGTCTCTCTGAGGCTCTTAAGGATGTCATGGTGGGATTTCCTATGCCTGCTGGTTTGAATGAGTCTTTGTCTTTGGCCATTCAGATCGGTCGACGCTTGCGCGAGCGTAAATCTGTGCACCATTTGGCGGTACTGCCTGAGATTAAACCTGAGCCTATGCAGTGCGATAGGACTATGACTAGAGTTGAACGGCAGGAATACAGACGTCTGAATGGTCTGTATTTCTACTGTGGTGATTCCACTCATGCTATTTCTGATTGTCCTAAGCGCACTAAGCGGTTCGATAGGTCTGCCGTCATTGGTACTGTACAGTCCAAATTCCTTCTGTCCATTACCTTGATATGCTCTTTGTCGTCGTTTTCTGTCATGGCGTTTGTGGATTCGGGCGCTGCCCTGAATCTGATGGATTTGGATTATGCTAAACGTTGTGGGTTTTTCTTGGAGCCTTTGCGGTGTCCTATTCCATTGAGAGGAATTGATGCTACACCTTTGGCCAAGAATAAACCTCAATACTGGGCCCAGCTGACCATGTGCATGGCTCCTGCACATCAGGAAGTTATTCGCTTTCTGGTGTTGCATAATCTGCATGATGTGGTCGTGTTGGGGTTGCCATGGCTACAAACCCATAATCCAGTATTGGATTGGAATTCCATGTCGGTATCCAGCTGGGGTTGTCAGGGGGTACATGGTGATGTTCCATTTTTGTCGATTTCGTCATCCACCCCTTCTGAGGTCCCAGAGTTCTTGTCTGATTATCAGGATGTATTTGAAGAGCCCAAGTCCGATGCTCTACCTCCGCATAGGGATTGTGATTGTGCTATCAATTTGATTCCTGGTAGTAAATTCCCTAAAGGTCGATTATTTAATTTATCCGTGCCCGAACACGCCGCTATGCGCAGTTATGTGAAGGAATCCCTGGAGAAGGGACATATTCGCCCATCGTCATCACCACTGGGAGCAAGGTTCTTCTTTGTAGCCAAGAAGGATGGTTCGCTGAGACCGTGTATTGATTACCGCCTTCTTAATAAGATCACTGTTAAATTTCAGTATCCCTTGCCATTGTTATCTGACTTGTTTGCTCGGATTAAGGGGGCTAGTTGGTTCACTAAGATAGATCTTCGTGGTGCGTATAATCTGGTGAGAATCAGGCAAGGAGATGAATGGAAAACTGCATTCAATACGCCCGAGGGTCATTTTGAGTATCTAGTGATGCCGTTCGGACTTGCCAATGCTCCATCTGTGTTTCAGTCTTTTATGCATGACATCTTCCGTGAGTATCTGGATAAATTCCTGATTGTTTACTTGGATGACATTTTGATCTTCTCAGATGATTGGGAGTCTCATGTGAAGCAGGTCAGAATGGTTTTTCAGGTCCTGCGTGCTAACTCTTTGTTTGTGAAGGGATCAAAGTGTCTCTTCGGTGTGCAGAAAGTTTCATTTTTGGGGTTCATCTTTACCCCTTCTACTATCGAGATGGATCCAGTTAAGGTCCAAGCCATCCAGGATTGGACTCAGCCGACATCTCTGAAAAGTCTGCAAAAGTTCCTGGGCTTTGCTAATTTTTATCGTCGCTTCATCTGTAATTTTTCTAGCATTGCCAAACCATTGACCGATTTGACCAAGAAGGGTGCTGATTTGGTTAATTGGTCTTCTGCTGCTGTGGAAGCTTTTCGGGAGTTGAAGCGTCGTTTTTGTTCTGCCCCTGTGTTGTGTCAGCCAGATGTTTCTCTTCCGTTCCAGGTCGAGGTTGATGCTTCTGAGATTGGAGCAGGGGCGGTTTTGTCACAGAGAGGTTCTGATTGCTCAGTGATGAAACCATGTGCTTTCTTTTCCAGGAAGTTTTCGCCCGCTGAGCGTAATTATGATGTGGGCAATCGAGAGTTGCTGGCCATGAAGTGGGCATTCGAGGAGTGGCGTCATTGGCTTGAAGGAGCTAAGCATCGCGTGGTGGTATTGACTGATCATAAGAACTTGACTTATCTCGAGTCTGCCAAGCGCTTGAATCCTAGACAGGCCCGTTGGTCGTTATTTTTTGCCCGCTTCGACTTTGTGATTTCGTACCTTCCGGGCTCTAAAAATGTGAAGGCGGATGCTCTGTCTAGGAGTTTTGTGCCCGACTCTCCGGGTTTATCTGAGCCAGCGGGTATCCTCAAGGAAGGAGTCATTGTGTCTGCCATCTCCCCTGATTTGCGGCGGGTGCTGCAAAAATTTCAGGCGAATAAACCTGATCGTTGTCCAGCAGAGAAACTGTTCGTCCCTGATAGGTGGACTAATAAACTTATCTCTGATCTTCATTGTTCGGTGTTGGCTGGTCATCCTGGAATCTTTGGTACCAGAGAGTTAGTGGCTAGATCCTTCTGGTGGCCATCTCTGTCACGGGATGTACGTACTTTTGTGCAGTCCTGTGGGATTTGTGCTAGGGCTAAGCCCTGCTGTTCTCGTGCCAGTGGGTTGCTTTTGCCCTTGCCGGTCCCAAAGAGGCCTTGGACACATATTTCGATGGATTTCATTTCTGACCTTCCCGTTTCTCAAAAGATGTCAGTCATTTGGGTGGTCTGTGATCGCTTTTCTAAAATGGTCCATCTGGTGCCCTTGGCTAAATTGCCTTCCTCCTCTGATTTGGTACCTTTGTTCTTTCAGCATGTGGTTCGGTTGCATGGCATTCCTGAGAATATTGTTTCTGACAGAGGTTCCCAGTTTGTTTCAAGGTTTTGGCGAGCCTTTTGTGGTAGGATGGGCATTGACCTATCCTTTTCCTCGGCTTTCCATCCTCAGACTAATGGCCAGACCGAACGAACCAATCAGACCTTGGAAACATATCTGAGATGTTTTGTTTCTGCAGACCAGGATGATTGGGTGTCCTTTTTGCCGTTGGCTGAGTTCGCCCTTAATAATCGGGCCAGCTCGGCTACCTTGGTTTCTCCATTTTTTTGCAATTCTGGGTTCCATCCTCGTTTCTCTTCAGGACGGGTTGAGTCTTCGGACTGTCCTGGTGTGGATTCGGTGGTGGATAGGTTGCAGCAGATCTGGACTCAGGTAGTGGACAATTTGATCTTGTCCCAGGAGAAAGCTCAACTTTTCGCTAATCGCAGACGCCGTGTGGGTCCCCGACTTCGTGTTGGGGATCTGGTTTGGTTATCTTCTCGTCATATTCCTATGAAGGTTTCCTCTTCTAAATTTAAACCTCGTTTTATTGGTCCGTATAGGATTTCTGAGGTTCTCAATCCTGTGTCTTTTCGTTTGACCCTCCCAGACTCCTTTTCCATACATAATGTATTCCATAGGTCGTTGTTGCGGAGATACGTGGCACCTATGGTTCCATCTGTTGAGCCTCCTGCCCCGGTTTTGGTGGAGGGGGAATTGGAGTATATTGTGGAGAAGATTTTGGATTCTCGTGTTTCTAGACGGAAACTCCAGTATCTGGTTAAATGGAAGGGTTATGCTCAGGAAGATAATTCCTGGGTTTTTGCCTCTGATGTTCATGCTTCCGATCTTGTTCGTGCCTTTCATGCGGCTCATCCTGGTCGGCCTGGGGGCTCTGGTGAGGGTTCGGTGACCCCTCCTCAAGGGGGGGGGTACTGTTGTGAATTCTGTGGCTGAATTCACTCCTGTGGTCACAAGTGGTACTGCAGCTTCTGAGCTTCCTCCCTCAGGTGTTCTGGTGAGCTCGTTAACTGCTTCATTACTTAACTCCGCCTGATGCTGCTATCCTTGCTCCTTGTCAATGTTTCAGTGTTGGATCTGAGCTTCTCCTGATTGTTCCTGTGACCTGCTGCTCTTTATAGCTAAGTGCTTTTTGCTTTTTTGTTGCTTTTTTTCTGTCCAGCTTGTCTTTTGTTTTGCTGGAAGCTCTGAGACGCAAAGGGTGTACCGCCGTGCCGTTAGTTCGGCACGGTGGTTTTTTTTTGCCCCCTTTGCGTGGTTTTGCTTTAGGGTTTTTTGTAGACTGCAAAGTTCGCTTTACTGTCCTCGCTCTGTCCTAGAATATCGGGCCCCACTTTGCTGAATCTATTTCATCCCTACGTTTTGTCTTTTCATCTTACTCAGAGTCATTATATGTGGGGGGCTGCCTTTTCCTTTGGGGAATTTCTCTGGGGCAAGTCAGGCCTATTTTTCTATCTTCAGGCTAGCTAGTTTCTTAGGCTGTGCCGAGTTGCCTAGGTAGTTGTTAGGCGCAATCCACAGCCGCTTTTAGTTGTGTTTAGGATAGGATCAGGTGTGCAGTCTACAGAGTTTCCACGTCTCAGAGCTCGTTCTTGTATTTTTGGGTATTTGTCAGATCACTGTGTGCGCTCTGATCGCTAAGCACGCTGTGTTTCTGGATTGCCTTCATAACACCTGTCATTAGCAAACATAACACTCCTCCTCAGCGTCCACTTTATCATTGTTACCCAATCTGCACTGAGCTGATGAGATGAGGCTGGGTAGTATCTCCCTTTCTCATATCTATCTCCATCTCCACCTGGTCCGCATGCAAAATGTTATATTTAATTGTGAACAGCGACTGTTTAAGTAGACATAGAAGCCAGATAGTTGTGCTGATTATGGTGTCATTGCCAGTCACCATCTTTGTGACGTCCTCAAAGTCTTGGAGAACCCCACAAATGTCAGAAACATGAGTCGCCCGCCAGGGCAGTGGGGATACTCGGTACCAGGTCCGGTCGCACTTAAAGTGGATGTCATAGTAACATAGTAACATAGTAACATAGTTAGTAAGGCCGAAAAAAGACATTTGTCCATCCAGTTCAGCCTATATTCCATCATAATAAATCCCCAGATCTACGTCCTTCTATAGAACCTAATAATTGTATGATACAATATTGTTCTGCTCCAGGAAGACATCCAGGCCTCTCTTGAACCCCTCGACTGAGTTCGCCATCACCACCTCCTCAGGCAAGCAATTCCAGATTCTCACTGCCCTAACAGTAAAGAATCCTCTTCTATGTTGGTGGAAAAACCTTCTCTCCTCCAGACGCAAAGAATGCCCCCTTGTGCCCGTCACCTTCCTTGGTATAAACAGATCCTCAGCAAGATATTTGTATTGTCCCCTTATATACTTATACATGGTTATTAGATCGCCCCTCAGTCGTCTTTTTTCTAGACTAAATAATCCTAATTTCGCTAATCTATCTGGGTATTGTAGTTCTCCCATCCCCTTTATTAATTTTGTTGCCCTCCTTTGTACTCTCTCTAGTTCCATTATATCCTTCATGAGCACCGGTGCCCAAAACTGGACACAGTACTCCATGTGCGGTCTAACTAGGGATTTGTACAGAGGCAGTATAATGCTCTCATCATGTGTATCCAGACCTCTTTTAATGCACCCCATGATCCTGTTTGCCTTGGCAGCTGCTGCCTGGCACTGGCTGCTCCAGGTAAGTTTATCATTAACTAGGATCCCCAAGTCCTTCTCCCTGTCAGATTTACCCAGTGGTTTCCCATTCAGTGTGTAATGGTGATATTGATTCCTTCTTCCCATGTGTATAACCTTACATTTATCATTGTTAAACCTCATCTGCCACCTTTCAGCCCAAGTTTCCAACTTATCCAGATCCATCTGTCATGGTGGCTGCGACCCGGTCCATGGCCCTGGGTGCTCACTTAAAAGGGGAAGGTCTTTAAAGGGTATTTGGAAATAAAGTCTATTCGTGATGCCAACTGTGGTTCTCGGTTCTCGGTCAGAGGGGACCGACGCTGCTTAAAGGGGTCCCCTGGGGTGATGTTGTTGCAGCAAGATGGTAACGCTTCCCACAGGTGAAACGGGGTCCCCAGGGCTCCCAAGGTGTTTGAGCAAGGATGGTGTATGCCGGCAAATAAGTCGAGGACACAGGGTTGTAAAGTCTTTATCTGGTTTACTGGCAGTAGCAGTCCACAGTCTAGGGTACCAGGCACAGGTGATGAAGTGGTCCGGCCGGCCTCGAGGCAATACTGAATCTCTCTCCCAGGTGAGGTCCATAAGCCTTCCTTCTCGCACTAGTGTGCGAGGTCCCTGCTGCCTGTAGCTTGCTGGCAAAGTCCTCTCCCTCCTGCCCTGAGACAGGTACCTGTATGATGGGCAGCTTGAGCCGTTTTATAGGGTCTCTATCATGACTCGGGCTCTTCAGGTGCTGCTTCGCCTCCAGGCGTGGTGTGGTCAAACAGCATACAGTCCTATGCCCTCCGGTTCTGCTATGTGTACAACAAAGCCTTGGGCTCCCGGTGCCCAGTTCCTGCGCTTCGGCTCTGAGGGAGCCCGGTCACAGTTCCCCTCTGAGCCCCTTGCTTTGTCCACTGTGCTCCTTTCCTCAGATGCTTTACTACATTCAACCCCTTGGGTTCATCTCCTTTCCTGGAGCTGCAGCTGAGACCGGGCTGCACGGCTCCACTGTCAGACTTCCTCTCCCTTCCACTGTCTCTCCAGACTGACCTAATTCCTTCTCCAGACCAGAACACTTAAAGCTGGGGAAGCTCCCCTGAATCTGGTTCCTGAGCTCCTACTTCTGGCCTGGATTCGGAATGTGTTGAATGTGGGTGCGTTACCTGGTAAAGAGGATCCACCTTGCCTCCACGCATGATATTGCCCTCCCCAAAAGGAAGGCAACATCACTGTAACAACCGGTTACCTGGAGTGTTACACATCCATGCCCACTCTTCAATTGTTATGTTTGGAGACTGATCAGAAGATTTACAGGAGTGTTGGAGCTGGCAGGCATTCAACAACTTGCCTCTGCTGCTCACACAGCCTTGCCAGCAGTGCAGTGTGGAGTTTCAGTGCGTGGTCATGTCACACACCAGTCGGTAAGCTGGCACTTGCATGCGCTGCTGAAGCACTGCCAGATTGGTGGCAGCTTTAGATGATTTGCAGAAATAGACACCAGCCAGGACGTTACAGACAGTATTAAGTCTCCTCTTAACCTTCTTTTTGCAGCTAAAAATTCCCAAATCCTGTAACCGTTCCTCGTAGGACATACATTGCAGTTCGCTCACCATCCTGGTCGCTCTTCTCTGAATTTGCTCCAGTTTTTCAATGTCTTTTATATAATGTGGTGCCCAGAACAGGACCCAGTAATCCACATGAGGCAATGGAGGAGTAGAGGGGATAATGACTTCACGTGATCTAGACTCTATGCTTCTCTTAATACATCCTAGAATTATGACCGTACGCCCGTCCACCCTCTTTTTTGCTACTGTCTACATTGTTTTATTTTTTCCTATCTTTCTCTCCTTTTATGGTGTTATGTTTTAATTATTGTACAAATAAAATTCATTTCTTTTTAAAATATTGATTGTCTTGCCTGATTTTTTAACAAATTTTGTAGGTTTTCAGTTCGTATGTTCATAGGAATTTATTTGTTTTGTTATTTTTAGTATTTCCTTCTATTTAGGTTTAGAAATTGCACAACAATCTGATACGTCCTTTATTTCCTAATAGCGCATATACAAATTAAAAATTTGGGGTTAAAACAACATTTTAGGTGTAAAAATAAAATTATGCATTCTTCACCGCCCAATTGTGTAAATGTCTTTGAGGCACATGTGGTGTCAACATGCTTAGTATACCCCACATATGAGGAGTTTCTGCTGCCCTGGCACTTCAGGGGCTCTGCCAATGTGACATGGCATCCACAAACCATTCCAGCAAAATCTCAACTCCAATATGGCGCCTCTTCCCTTATGAGCACTAGGCCTCAAAAGTAGTTTTTGACCACAAATGTGGTATCGGCATACTCAGGAGAAATTCTGCAACAAACTGCATGGTCCGTTTTGCTCCGCAATCCTCGTCAAAATAAAAAATTGGCGGCAAAACCAACATTTTTTCATTATTTTTTTATTTATTTTTATTTTCACAGTTCAACTTTATAAACTTGTGTGAAGCACCTGTGGGTTCAAGATGCTCACCCCACATCTAGATACATTTCTTGAGGTGTCAGGTTTACAAAATGGTGACCCTTCTGGGGAGTTTCCACTGTTTAGGCACATCAGGGGTTCTCTAAATGTGACATGGCATCCGCTGATTATTCCAGCACATTTTCAAAAAGTCAAATGGCGCTCCTTCCCTTACGAACCCCTGCCGTGTGCTCAAACAGTAGATTACTCCCACATATAGGTTTCAGCATACACATGTGAAAATACGAAAAACAATGTATGGTCCATTTTTCCTGTTATTCATGTGAAAATGCTACATTTTGGGCTAAAAGAACATATTTCTTTGTGGGGAAAATGTGATTTTTTTTTTACTTTTGTTAAGAACTTCTGTGAAGCACCTGGAAGTCCAAGTGGCTTACCACACATCTAGATAGATTCCCTGAATTGTCTAGGATAAAAAATGGAACCACTAGTGGGGGTTTCTACTGTTTAGGCATATCAGGGCCTCTCCTAAAGCGACATGGCATCCGCTCTCGATTCCAGTTATTTTTGCTATAAATAAAGTGCTCCTTCCCTCCTGAGCCCGGCCGTGTGCCCAAACTGTAGTTTCCTACCGAATATGGTGTATGAATGTACTCAGGAGAAATTGCACAACAAATACTGGGGTCCATTGTCACCCTTGCGAAAATAAGACATTTGGGGCTAAAAGAACATTTGTGTGGGAAAAATTAGATTTTTTATTTTCACAGCTCTACATTATAAACTTCTGTAAAGCACCTGGGAGTTCAAGGGGCTCACTACACTTCCAGATACATTCCTTAAGAGGTCTAGTTTCCAAAATGGGATCACTTTTGGGGCTTCCACTGTTTAGGCACATGAGTGGCTCTCCAAACCACGACATGGTGTCCGCTCTTGATTCCAGCCATTTTTGTGTTAAAAAAGTCAAACATTGCTGCTTCCGATCCCTTCTCTGTGCTCAAATAGCAGTTTTCCCCAACTTATGGGGTATTGGCATACTCTTGAAAATCTGCATAACATATTTTGAGGTCATTTTTTTTCCCATTAACTTGTGAAAGTAAAAAAAATTGGGGTTAAAGTCAAATTTTTGTGAAAAAAAAGGTAAAATGCTCATTTTTTCCTTCCACATTCCATTAATTCCTGTGAAGCACCTGTAGGGTTAATGAACGTCTTAAATGTGGTTTTGAGGACTTTGAAGGGTGCTGTTTTTAGAATGGTGTCACTTTTGGGTATTTTCTGTCATATGGACCCCTCAAAGTCACTTCAAATGTGATGTGGTCTCTAAAAAATGGTTTTAGATATTATGTTGCAAAAATGACAAATTGTTGATCAACTTTGAAGCCTTCTAAATTCCTAACAAATGAAGCATTTGTAAAGTAGACATATGGGAAATGTTATTGATTAGTTATTTTGTGTGGTATAACTACTGTATCTGATTTAAGGGCATAAAAAAATGTATTGTTTGAAAATTGGGAACCAAAAAGAGTTATTACCACATAAATTGACACTGGTCAGAGTTAAACATTTTGGCTCAGTCACTAAAGGATTAAACTGCAATGGCCAGCCTCATAATGTGTGCATATTGGATTTTTTTGGCATATCTGTTTTACTATGCAAAATATTCATGCACACACTCCACACCATTAACAGCGTCCCGTACCTAACATTTATTATTTGCTATTTTTGGAAGGGAGTCAAGTTTTGCTAAAATAATACATTGTTTTTAATGTAGACCTATAACTGCGACGGGCTTTTTTACTAGTCCAATTTGACAACTGTACAAATACAACTGTGCCCTTCTGCCACTTTTTTCTTTCTGTACATGCACCTACCGTGCACTTTATTATTGTGTCCTTTTTGCCAAAATGTATAATTTCACTTAAAACAATTGTCAAAAGTTAATTAAAGTGTTGTTCAAAATGTATGGAAAAAGAAACAAATGGAAATATCAGTGGACAGGCTAATGTAAAAGAAAACAAGTAAAAACTTCCACAGCTGAGAGTGTAGGAACCTTTAGTGACATCATCGGACGCTCGACTATTTGCACAAGCGGTCACTAAGCCACTAAGGATCTGGCTTCACGTGATTCATGTTAGAGTTCAGATTTGTCTTCCAGTACTGGAGGAATACGGACTCAGCCAGTCTGCAAACAAATGAAATGCGTTTCCAAAGCATCTTTCCCCCAAACCAATGTAACCACGCACTAGATGGAGGACATCTTCTTTCTTTCAAAAAGACTTTCTACCTTTCCACCTAACTCCGTATTGTGTCGAATAATGACAATCTAAAATGTATCTGAATTTGACAAAGTAGTCCTGCCAAAATGGAATGTCATAACTGTCAGCAAATTACAATAATCGTCCCACCACCATTTCCAAGTTATGATTTTACAGGAAAATTCTGAAACAATACAATACATTTATCATTGAATTTGCACAAATTGAGTTTGTGTAAAATTTGGAACATTTCCTTATAAATGTTATAAATGTGTGAAATGTCTCAATGCTTTTTTCTACCTATTGCATATTTTTTTTTAGTATCAATCTATGCCCTAACTTAAATGGGTTGTCCAGTGAAGATATTTTTTCTTTTCACTAATGTTAAAACTTATAATTTAAAGATTAAAGTGGGTCTGACCATTAGGACCTGCAACAATGGTTGGAATGGGAAGAATAGAAAAACAATGAGGCGATAACTTATCTTCACTGCACAACCCCTGACAAATGATGAGGAAAGGGCCCATGGTCAGGCTCTGGGTGTGAAGCTCAACATATTTATGAAGGCATTTCTAAGTAATAGTTACAATAGTATTTTAGGTCACAGAACAAACACATTTATGTTGCAAACATACTTTACACATTCATAACAACTCATCATTTGTGCAAAATTCCACGGTAAAGTACAACATGTTGACATTGTTCGCCTGCTCTTTTCTAACATAGGGAAGTTTACAAAACATGCTTAGAAAGTTGTGGCATCTGATCATTATGGAGTGGCGGAGTTGAAGTGAATACACTAAAGATTTGACTGAAATAAAATGTAACTGAAATTAATGGTTTTATTGTAAATGCAATGTAAAATGTTACTTTGTAGCAATCAACCATGGTCAGGACTAGAGGTGGACAAACCCATGGATGCTTGGGTCTGACAGATTTGGCCAAACAGTTAAAAAAAAGTGTTTTCGGGTACAAACAGATCAGTTGCATGGCAACGCGGCAAACACTGCTTCTGATTGGCGGTAAAATCATTACAGCTGGACAGACAGCCACGGTTCCCATGCTGTCAAATGACATCGTGAGCGCTCAGCTGTGACTAGAGGTAGAAAGTTTATCTCCAGTCACTGGCGTCAGCTGATGGGATTACTGCTCCCATCAGCCAACGCCTGCTGCCGCTAATAACAGCGAGAGCGAGATGGGAGTAATCATCATCAGCTCCTGCGCTGTAAATAAATAAATAATTAAAAGCATGGGTTTCCCTGTATTTTTGATTACCAGCCAGGCAAAACTCACAGCTAGGGGCTGCAACCCTCAGCTGTCAGCATCAGCAAGGCTGGTTATCAAGAATAGAAGGGTCCGAACGTCATATTTTTAAATTATTTAAATAGATAATTTAAAAAAAGGCATGGGGTCCCCCCCCATTTTTGACAACCAGCCTTGCTAATGCAGACAGTTGGGGGCTGGTATTTTCAGGCTGGTAAATGGCCATTGAGATTGACCCCTCCAGCCTAAAAACAGCAGCCCACAGCCGCCAGAACAGGCTAACCTATTACATGCGCCAATTCTGGCGCTTTGCCCGACTCTTCCCACTGGCCCTGTAGTGGTGGCAAGTGGAGTTCATATTTGTGGGGTTGATGTAATCTTTGTATTGTCCGGTGACATCAAGCCCACGGGTTAGTAATGGAGAGGTGTCTATAAGACACCTATCAATTACTAATCCTATAGTTACATGGTAAATACACAGACACAGAAATTGAAAGAAAGACACAGATTCCTTTAAAGAGGATCTCACTGAGTTCACAGTTCAGGGGCCCGGCTAGAAATGCAGCCTCAGTGAGCGGCGGTAACCTCATGGACATCACCGCTTGTTACTGATGCTCCGCTCGCTGCAGCTCATTCTCCTATTGGTTTTCAGCTCTTGTCGGTCGCAGAAGTGCCAGAATTGGCACATATAGTAGATATGTTTTTTCTGGGCAGATGCGGGCTGCTATTTTTAAGCTGAAAGGGAACAATATCCATGGCCCCTTACCAGCCTGAGAATTCCAGCTCCCACCTGTCTGCTTTAGCAAGGCTGGTTGTCAAAAATGGGAGCAACCCCACGCCGTTTTATTTTATTATTTATTTAAATAAATAAAAAAAACAGCATGTTGACCGCTCTATTTTTGATAACAAACCTTTCTAACATTGACAGCTGAGGGTTTCAGCCCCCAGCTGTGAGTTTTGCCTGGCAGGTTATGAAAAATACAGAAGAACTCACGCCGTTCTTTTCTTAATAATTTATTTATAGTGCAGGCACCAGTTGATGACTATTCCCATTAGCCACCACCTGCTCTCACTGTTATTGGCGGCAGCAGGCCTAGGCTGATGGGTGCAGTAGTCCCATCAGCCTACCCCACTGACCGTAAGTACATTTTATACCTCTGATCACAGCGGCGTGTTCAGCGCTGTCTGACTGGCAGTATTCATTTTATTGCTGATTAGAAGTGTTGTTTGCTGCGCTTCTGGTAAAGTCTGTGTTCGGTGCCAGTGCCTGAAACTTAGGTGTTCGCTACGGATGCTGAATTTTACTGTTTGGGTTCGCTCATATCTAGTCAGGACTAGTGTTGAGCATTCTGATATCGCAAGTATCGGATATCGGCCGATATTTGCGGTATCGGAATTCCGATACCGAGTTTCGATATTTTTGTGATATCGAAAATCGGAATCGGAAGTTCCCAGTGTATGGTTCCCAGGGTCTGGAGGAGAGGAGACTCTCCTTCAGGCCCTGGAATCCATATTAATGTAAAAAATAAAGAATAAAAATAAAAAATATGGATATACTCACCCCTCCGGTGGACCCTGGACCTTAGCGGTGTAACCGGCAGCCTCGGTTCCTAAGAATGCAGTGAGTGTGGGACCTGCGATGACGTCGCGGCTTGTGATTGGTCGCGTGAGCGGTCACATGAGCGGTCACGCAACCAATCACAAGCCGCGACGTCATCGAAGGTCCTTCACTTGCTCATTCTTAGGAACGGAAGCTGCCGGTTGCAGCGGTTAGAACCAGGGCGCGTCCGAGGGTGAGTATATCCCTATGTTTTATTTTTATTCTTTATTTTACACATAAATATGGATCCCAGAGCCTGAAGGAGAGTTTCCTCTCTTTCAGACCCTGGGATCTATCGAGGATACATTCCAATATTTGTGTCCCATTGACTTGTATTGGTATCGGGTATTGGTATCGGCGATATCCGATATTTTTCGGATATCGGCCGATACAATCTGATACCGATACTTTCAAATATCGGACGGTATCGCTCAACACTAGTCAGGACCTTCACATATGTCGATGACACGTCAGATGACCCCACATGGGTGGATTTCCTCTTTAGCTACATAGCTGTCTGGATACTGTTCTTTCTAGATTCTTATCGGGCGCTCAATAAACATTGCCAATCCTTCCTTCGATCATCACTCTATAAACAAACAGCCACCCATCAATATCCGCCCAGAATTTCCCTTTTTCGGTGTAGTGTAGTATTTCTGCGGTCACTCCTGCTGATGATGATTTCTCGCCACTAATCAGCCTCCTGCCGGCTGCAGTCCACACACTTGTACACACCTTGCTGACTTGTCTGCGTAGAGCAATGAAATCTAGTAGTAATCAATAATCACTGGTGATGCCCTGCTGCTAAATGAACCATGAAGCAGATTTCGTGCAGTGATCACAGCAGAATACATATTTCTAAAAATGAAAAAACCCAAATGTTTGGTGTTTCATCATAGCATATATGTATAGCAGCCGATCGACTACAGAGAAGGTCGATGAGTAGAGAGTTGCGGTGTGAGGATGAAAATGAATCAGAACAACTGTAAGAGAATTTGCAGTTTTTAGGGTAATAAAAGTGTAGATTCTGGTAGTTTCTTGGGTGCAATGAGCGATCGGAATTAGAGAGTAACCCCAAGATGGCGAGCATGCTTCCTCGGGGCTAGGAGGTCTAGTGGAGGGAGCAGCCATGAAGTTCAGAGCTGACGATTCTGCTAGATTGTAGCCGTGCGGAGATGATGGAAGGAGAAGATGTCTATAGTTGGTTAAGTAGAAGTCTTGGGTCTACAAACAAACGTTCACATTGAACCTTCCCTCAAGTGTATGGTATCTGTGGTGGATCGTTTGTGACCTGAGATCATTTTTCCCAAGCTGTCGGATCACTTTGGACTCTCTTGACGTCCAACTACACAGTATTTATCCTCTTTCCTACTAGACCTCTTGGTCTTTTGAACTTTCTTATTACTCAGACACCTTTTTATCCACTTCCCCGACTGCTCGTTACATGTACAAACGGCTCATATCCCTGTCACACATTCCCTTTACAGATGTCTCCATATTTTAAAAGATTCTCTCTTTCCAGAGCAATAATGCAGCACAAAACTCGGTAATATGTGACAAGGTACGAGGGTCATCTCTGGGGCTTCATAAATAATAAATCGTTACATACAACGCCTTCGGTAACTTCATTAATATTTGTTTTTGCTGCTTTGTCTGTGACTTGCCCTTTTTACCCCAATCCTTGGTGCATTGTAATTTATGATTTGTCGATCTCATTGGGGCCATAAATAAATAGGGGGTCATGACGCATTTCGAGGGCACCATAAGCATTTGTCTGGTACGGCTGAGACGTGAAAGCTCTCCTCTTGTTTTATGTCTTTGCTCACACATTACAGAGGACCATGGACGTGCTGGAACTGCATGCGTGGAAGAGATGGCACAGGCGCAGAGGTCAGCGCGAGTGCAGTTTACCATTATCTTTCACAGAAATGGCGACGTAAGACATGCCACTTCTCAAATCGTATTCATGAGGGAGCGATTGCAAGAAGGACATAAAATAACACAAGAGTGATCTCTTCTCGGAGAAACTATAGTAATTACAGAAGGAAATAACACATAATACATCAATTTTACTACCTGTAATTCTCCAGGTAACATTCCTGTTGGCAAAGTGTACTCAAAGTTGTTGAAAAAGTATCACCAGGAAGATCGACAGATAATATGGGCCATAGAAATGACTTACTTTCCTTCAACAGCCTCTCATTTCAAAATTTGATGTACCCAAGGGTGTAATTTGCTTTTTTTAAGTAGAAAAAAAATTCAAAAGAGCGTCCATAAGACTGATACTTATATCTCCATATCACTGACTATACGGAGTCAAATGATCTGTGTTCCTGATAAAAGTATTGTCATTAAAATAACAAGAAAATCTGCGGTGACGACGACGGTTAGACCCAATATTCATCCACTATTCACATCATAGTCCCAAGGGTCCAAGAGGCTGAGATATAAAGAGCTGTTTGATGAGTCCTTACACTGATTGCTTTCCCAGTGCCAGTCTGTGACATGGAGGAAATAATATGTTCCCCGTGATTTGTTTTTCAATTTTAAGAGAAATAATATTTTATGTAGAAAGGTTTCTCATTTTTTGACTCTTCATATTTAGTGAAATAGAACAAAATTTTGCTTTCCCCATGGCTCACAATCCAGAAACGTCAGTGGCTGGATGAAAGATGCAAGAGTCTGTCTGGATCCCAGAACCTCACTCAGCTTTTATGCACACATTGATTACAAGCAAACAGGTCACAGGTGAGGATGTTACCTGTAGTAGCCATTCACACCCATTTGTGTCAACTTCTGTGCATGTTATCAGGCCAAAATCACCAGGGGATGTGAACTTTTGATCAGGGTCATTTGGACATTTTGGGTTGTAACACAGTAGTTTCACAATAAATGGCTTCACCCAACCACTGACCATGAGGAGAGAAAACGTTTTTGTGTTATCATTCATATTCCCTGAAAAAAGGCCAAGAAAGCAAAAACTCTGCCGGGGTATGTAAACTTTTGAGCACAACTGCAAAGCTGCTCGAAAGACCTCCATACAATAACTCTGCCAAACTCTCCATACTGTTCTGTCCTCCTCCTCCAGACTTTTGTCCTCCTCCACCATCAGACTACTCTGCCCACCTCCAGACTCCCATTTTCTCCTTCTCCAGACTCTTCTGTCCTTCTCCTAGAAACTTTCTATATATCCCCATCCAGACTCTTCCAGACTTTGGCATCCTACTCCTCTAATACTCCTCTATCCTCTTCCTCCAGACTCCTCTGTCCTTCTTCTCCAGATCTTTTGTGCTCCAGACCCTCTGTCTTCCTCCCCATTAAGTGTCCCCTGTCCTCCTCCTCCTCCTTCTCCATCCATACTCTTATGTCTCCTCTTCCAGCATCCTCTGTCCTCCTCTTCTAGTCTCCTCTGTCCTACTCCTCCTCTATATTTCTTCATACTCCTTTGTCTCCTCCTCCAGACTTCTCTGTCCCCCTCCAGACACCTTTGTCCCCCTCCAGATTCCTCTGTCCCCCTCCAGACTCCTCTGTGTCCTCCTCCAGACTCCTCTCTCCTATGAGCCAGAATGTTCGACCTGAGTATTAGATGATGTAGATGACAATATGAGTCTGCAGGATGATGTATCTCGTAGACATTCTGACTTTCCTTGTGTTCTCACTAATCAGCTTACATGTTACATTTTGGTGGTTCCGACGCTTCATATCTGCACAAAAATCACAATTATTTTTGTTGGATTGTCTGTTGTAATTTATTGCTCCAGCTCAGACTGCGCTGTCACATCCGAGCCGATAACCTCCTTGTCTTTCAGCATTTTAATTCTCTCTAGTTGTCGTATGCAGAGCTGAGACTTTCTAATGTAGCCATAGCTGCTATGTCTGATAACTGACGGCAGTGTGATAGGGTCTGATTGCAAATTATCCAGACCCTTTAAAGGCTCATCCATATGCCATTACTGCAGCATTTCACAAGTTCTGCTGTAGCAGAAGTGTAGGTGGTCCTAGAATACCCTTTTCTGCTTCTGGTTTCATTGTATGATGAACTAATGCACATGAAGCGTTTATTTCAGGGCTAATGTCCATAATAAGTTGCCAAACAGAACAACGAAACATGATGTGTCCACCGCTCCATAGTCATAGAATCATAGAATGGTAGAGTCTAGTATACTCTAGTCTTTTTCAAATGTGCTGTTGCTTAGCCCTATTCCTCCTATTCTGTATATGATTTTTTCATTTTTATTGCCCAGATGTAGCGCTTTGTATTTTTCACTGTTAAAAACCATTCTGTTAGTTGCTGCCCATTGCTCCAGTTTATTTATATCTTTTTGAATCCTCTCTCTCTCTTCTCTAGTATTAGCTATCCCTCCTAGCTTTGTGTCATCAGCAAATTTAATAAATTTACCCTCAATTTGTTCATCTAAATCATTGATGAACAATACAGGGCCCAGGACAGAACCCTGTGGTACCCCACTTGAGACATTCTTCCAACTGGATGTGCAGCCATTTACGACCACTCTTTGTGTCCGATCACTAAGCCAGTTATGAATCCACCTAACAGTTGCTTGTCCATTCCATACTTAGTCATTTTTTCTATAAGGATTGTGTGAGATACTTGGTCAAATGCTTTGCTGAAGTCAAGATATACTATATCAACAGCATTTCTCTGATCCACCCAGTCAGTAACATAGTAACATAGTAACATAGTTAGTAAGGCCGAAAAAAGACATTTGTCCATCCAGTTCAGCCTATATTCCATCATAATAAATACCCAGATCTACGTCCTTCTACAGAACCTAATAATTGTATGATACAATATTGTTCTGCTCCAGGAAGACATCCAGGCCTCTCTTGAACCCCTCGACTGAGTTCGCCATCACCACCTCCTCAGGCAAGCAATTCCAGATTCTCACTGCCCTAACAGTAAAGAATCCTCTTCTATGTTGGTGGAAAAACCTTCTCTCCTCCAGACGCAAAGAATGCCCCCTTGTGCCCGTCACCTTCCTTGGTATAAACAGGTCCTCAGCGAGATATTTGTATTGTCCCCTTATATACTTATGCATGGTTATTAGATCGCCCCTCAGTCGCCTTTTTTCTAGACTAAATAATCCTAATTTCGCTAATCTATCTGGGTATTGTAGTTCTCCCATCCCCTTTATTAATTTTGTTGCCCTCCTTTGTACTCTCTCTAGTTCCATTATATCCTTCCTGAGCACCGGTGCCCAAAACTGGACACAGTACTCCATGTGCGGTCTAACTAGGGATTTGTACAGAGGCAGTATAATGCTCTCATCATGTATATCCAGACCTCTTTTAATGCACCCCATGATCCTGTTTGCCTTGGCAGCTGCTGCCTGGCACTGGCTGCTCCAGGTAAGTTTATCATTAACTAGGATCCCCAAGTCCTTCTCCCTGTCAGATTTACCCAGTGGTTTCCCATTCAGTGTGTAATGGTGACATTGATTCCTTCTTCCCATGTGTATAACCTTACATTTATCATTGTTAAACCTCATCTGCCACCTTTCAGCCCAAGTTTCCAACTTATCCAGATCCATCTGTAGCAGAATACTATCTTCTCTTGTATTAACTGCTTTAC
Source organism: Ranitomeya imitator (assembly GCF_032444005.1). Lineage (NCBI taxonomy): Eukaryota > Metazoa > Chordata > Amphibia > Anura > Dendrobatidae > Ranitomeya > Ranitomeya imitator. The sequence continues at coordinate 5,513,741 of NC_091283.1, read as the reverse complement.
ATAGTTTTGTATCATCTGCAAATATCGATATTTTACTGTGTAAACCTTCTACCAGATCATTAATGAATATGTTGAAGAGAACAGGTCCCAATACTGACCCCTGCGGTACCCCACTGGTCACAGCGACCCAGTTAGAGACTATACCATTTATAACCACCCTCTGCTTTCTATCACTAAGCCAGTTACTAACCCATTTACACACAATTTCCCCCAGACCAAGCATTCTCATTTTGTGTACCAACCTCTTGTGCGGCACGGTATCAAACGCTTTGGAAAAATCGAGATATACCACGTCCAATGACTCACCGTGGTCCAGCCTATAGCTTACCTCTTCATAAAAACTGATTAGATTGGTTTGACAGGAGCGATTTCTCATAAACCCATGCTGATATAGAGTTAAACAGTTATTCTCATTGAGATAATCCAGAATAACATCCCTCAGAAACCCTTCAAATATTTTACCAACAATAGAGGTTAGACTTACTGGCCTATAATTTCCAGGGTCACTTTTAGAGCCCTTTTTGAATATTGGCACCACATTTGCTATGCGCCAGTCCTGCGGAACAGACCCTGTCGCTAAAGAGTCACTAAAAATAAGAAATAATGGTTTATCTATTACATTACTTAGTTCCCTTAGTACTCGTGGGTGTATGCCATCCGGACCCGGAGATTTATCTATTTTAATCTTATTTAGCCGGTTTCGCACCTCTTCTTGGGTTAGATTGGTGACCCTTAATATAGGGTTTTCATTGTTTCTTGGGATTTCACCTAGCATTTCATTTTCCACCGTGAATACCGTGGAGAAGAAGGTGTTTAATATGTTAGCTTTTTCCTCGTCATCTACAACCATTCTTTCCTCACTATTTTTTAAGGGGCCTACATTTTCAGTTTTTATTCTTTTACTATTGATATAGTTGAAGAACAGTTTGGGATTAGTTTTACTCTCCTTAGCAATGTGCTTCTCTGTTTCCTTTTTGGCAGCTTTAATTAGTTTTTTAGATAAAGTATTTTTCTCCCTATAGTTTTTTAGAGCTTCAATGGTGCCATCCTGCTTTAGTAGTGCAAATGCTTTCTTTTTACTGTTAATTGCCTGTCTTACTTCTTTGTTTAGCCACATTGGGTTTTTCCTATTTCTAGTCCTTTTATTCCCACAGGGTATAAACCGCTTACACTGCCTATTTAGGATGTTCTTAAACATTTCCCATTTATTATCTGTATTCTCATTTCTGAGGATATTGTCCCAGTCTACCAGATTAAGGGCATCTCTAAGCTGGTCAAACTTTGCCTTCCTAAAGTTCAGTGTTTTTGTGACTCCCTGACAAGTCCCCCTAGTGAAAGACAGGTGAAACTGTACAATATTGTGGTCGCTATTTCCTAGATGCCCAACCACCTGCAGATTTGTTATTCTGTCAGGTCTATTAGATAGTATAAGGCTATATTCACACTTAGCGGTTTTTACCGCGGAACCGCCGCGATTTTGATGCTGCGGGTCCGCAGCAGTTTCCATAGCGTTTACAGTAACATGTAAACCCTATGGAAACCGCAAACCGCTGTGCACATGCTGCGGGAAAAACCGCGCGGGAACGCAGCGGTTTACAACCCGCAGCATGTCACTTCTTTGTGCAGAATCGCTGCGATTCTGCACCCATAGGAATACATTGAACCGCTTACTTCCCGCATGGGGCTGTGCCCACGTTGCGGGAAGTAAGCGGATAATGTGCGGGTGGTACCCGGGGTGGAGAAGAGGAGACTCTCCTCCAGGCCCTGGGAACCATATTTGGGGTTAAAAAATAAAAAATCTGGTTATACTCACCCTCTGATGTCCGGAGCTCCTGGGCGCTGCACGCGGCTGTCCGGTCAGAGTTGCTGTGCGACCAGGACCTGCGGTGACGTCGCGGTCACATGACCGTGACGTCACGAAGGGTCCTTCTCGCACAGCATCTCTGGAACCGGACCGCCGGGTGCAGCGCCGAGGGATCGGGACGTCAGAGGGTGAGTATAACCAATTTTTATTATTTTTAACATTACTATTGATGCTGCATATTGCTGCATATGCAGCATCAATAATATAGGCGGAAACCCGCAGCGGAAAACGCGGAACAAACCGCGATAAATCTGCAGGGAGAACCGCAGTTGTTTTGCCCTGCAGATTTATCAAATCCGCTGCGGGAAAACCCGCAGAGGGACGCCGCAAGGTGTGAACATAGCCTTAGGTCTAAAAGTGCTGCTCCTCTGGTTGGATTCTGCACCAATTGTGAAAGATAATTTTTCTTGGTTATTAGCAGAAACCTGTTGCCTTTATGGGTTTCACAGGTTTCACTTTCCCAGTTAATATCCGGGTAGTTAAAGTCCCCCATAACCAGGACCTCATTATGGGTTGCAGCTTCATCTATCTGCTTTAGAAGTAGACTTTCCATGGTTTCTGTTATATTTGGGGGTTTGTAACAGACCCCAATGAGAATTTTGTTAGCATTTTTCCCTCCATGAATTTCAACCCATATGGACTCGACATCCTCATTTCCTTCGCTAATATCCTCCCTTAAAGTGGACTTTAGACAAGACTTTACATAGAGACAAACCCCTCCTCCTCTCCGATTTTTACGATCCTTTCTAAACAGACTGTAACCCTGTAAGTTAACTGCCCAGTCATAGCTTTCATCTAACCATGTCTCGGTTATTCCCACTATGTCAAAGTTACCTGTAGATATTTCTGCTTCTAGTTCTTCCATCTTGTTTATCAGGCTTCTGGCGTTTGCGAGCATGCAGTTTAGAGGATTTTGTTTTGTTCCAATCTCCTCGCTGTGGATTGTTTTAGAAATGTTCTTACCTCCCTTCTGAGTTTGTTTTCCTGGATCTTCTTTGTTCGAGTCTAATGTTTTTCTTCCCGTCCCCTGTTCTTCTAGTTTAACGCCCTCCTGATGAGTGTAGCGAGTCTTCTGGCGAATGTGTGTTTCCCAGGTTTGTTGAGGTGTAGTCCGTCTCTGGCGAGGAGTCCATCGTACAAGTAATTCACACCGTGGTCCAGGAATCTGAATCCTTGTTGTCTGCACCATCGTCTTAGCCAGTTGTTTGCATCAAGGATCCTGTTCCATCTCCTGGTGCCATGCCCGTCTACTGGAAGGATAGAAGAAAAAACTACCTGTGCATCCAGTTCCTTTACTTTCTTCCCCAACTCTTCAAAGTCTTTGCAGATTGTCGGTAGGTCCTTCCTTGCCGTGTCATTGGTGCCAACATGTATCAGAAGAAATGGGTGGACGTCCTTGGAGCTGAAGAGCTTTGGTATCCTATCGGTCACATCCTTGATCATCGCACCTGGAAGGCAGCATACTTCTCTTGCAGTTATGTCCGGTCTGCAGATGGCTGCTTCTGTGCCTCTCAGTAGTGAGTCTCCCACCACCACCACTCTTCGTTGCTTCTTGGCTGTACTTTTTGCTGTCACTTGTTGCTGTGTGCCCTTTTCTTTTTTGCTTGCTGGTATTGCTTCATCCTTAGGTGTGCCATCTTCATCCTCTACAAAGATTTGATATCGGTTCTTCAGTTGTGTGGTTGGTGATTTCTCCATGGTCTTCTTGCTTCTTTTGGTCACATGCTTCCACTCATCTGCTTTTGGAGGTTCTCTGACACTTTTTTCACCTTCTGTGACCAGTAGAGATGCTTCTGTTCTGTCTAGAAAGTCTTCATTCTCTTTGATGAGTTTCAAAGTTGCTATTCTTTCTTCCAGACCCCGCACCTTTTCTTCTAAAAGGGCCACTAGTCTACACTTCTGACAGGTGAAGTGTAGACTAGTATCCTGGATTTTTCTTTTCCCTTAATAGGACAGTGAAAATCAGTTGATGTTACATTTCCTTTCTGAGAGAAAACAGATGCAAAATAGGAATTTAAAAGTTCGGCCTTCTCAACATCCTTTCTTATCATTTCATCATTTTCATCCTGTAAAAATCCTATAGCATCTTTGACTTTTCTTTTATTTTTGACATGTCCCCAAAATCCTTTTTTACTGCTTTTGACATATCTTGCAAGCCTTAATTCATTGTTAGCTTTAGCTAATCTAATTTTTGCCCTGCAAGTTCTGCAGACAGCATTATATTCTTCTTTAGATATGCCTCCCTCTTTCCATTTGATAAACATTTCTTGTGTGTGTTCATCCATCCTGGTTTCCGTAAATGCTTCGTATTCTTCCCTCTTTTCGGAATTGTTAACGATTGTGCTTTGAAAATCTAATTTTTCAAGATTTCCCATCCTTCCTGGTCATTTTTGTCCTTAAGGATATCCAGCCATTGGATCCCTCCAATTCTCTTTCAGAGTCCCTTAAAATCTGCCTTTCTGAAATCTAACCTTGAAGTCTAAGTCTTCACAGGTCTTCCTCCTCTAGTTATCCAAAATTCTAAAATATCATGGTCACTGCCTCCTAAGGTTCCAGCCACTCTTACCTTATCAACCATTTCCTCTCTGTTTATAAGGATTAGATCCAAGGTAGCAGATCCCCTTGTTTTCTCCCCTACCTTTTGGAAGATAAAAATGTCAGCAAGAGAGGATAAGAATTTGCTTGACCTGAAAGTTTTGCCTGAGAGAGATTCCCAACAAATGTCAGGATTAGGGTTGAGCGACCTTTACTTTTATAGGATCGGGTCGGGTTTCACGAAACCCGACTTTTTCAAAAGTCGGGTCGAGTGAAATCGGCCGATCCTATAAAAAAGTCGGGGTCGGAGTCGGCCGAAACTCGAAACCCAATGCAGTGCATTGGGTTTCCAATGGTTCCCAGGGTCTGAAGGAGAGGAAACTCTCCTTCAGGCCCTGCGATCCATATTTAAGTGTAAAATAAAGAATAAAAATAAAAAATATTGCTATACTTACCCTCTGACGCGCCCTGGTACTAACCGGGAACCTTCCTTCCTTCGAATCAGCGCTTTCAGGACCTTGCGGTGACGTCGCGGTGACGTCGCGGCTTGTGATTGGTCGCGCGACCGCCCATGTGATCGCCGCACGACCAATCAGAAGCCGTGACGTCACCGCAAGGTCCTGAAAGCGCTGATTCGAAGGAAGGAAGGTTCCCGGTTAGTACCAGGGCGCGTCAGAGGGTAAGTATAGCAATATTTTTTATTTTTATTCTTTAATTTACACTTAAATCTGAATTCCGATACCAATTCCCGATATCTTAAACATATCGGGAATCGGTATCGGAATTTTGATTCCAGATTCAGAAGATCGCCGACTTCATGGCCGACCCCACACAGGGGTCGGGTCGGGTTTCATGAAACCCGACTTTGCCAAAAGTCGGCGACTTCTGAAAGTGGCCGACCCATTTCGCTCAACCCTAGTCAGGATAGTTGAAATCTACCATGACCACTATGTCATATTTTTTGGAGAACTTGGCCATTTGATGCATAAAGAGTTCATCCATATCTTCAGCTTGCACAGGAGGCCTGTAGTAAATCCCTACAATGGTGTCCTTTCCGTTGTTCTTTCTTTGTTTCCATCCAGTGGGAGATGCTGCACTGGAATGTGCACGCTGAGGCTTTTTGCTCTGTTTTTGGTACGGAAGTTGAGTGTAAACTCCAAGATTTCAAGAAGTTTTCGGAGATTCCAAAAAGACTGAGTGTGAACAAACCCTTACAGAGGGGGGAAATGGCAAAATCACTGACCAATGATTTTAATTTTGTTTTTAATTTAATTGTCTTTATTACAATATTTTGTGACTTTATTTAAAAAAAAATATTAGTAAGACTTTAACCATTAAGGATTGGGCAATTTTTCATGTTTGCACTGGATTTTTCCCTCTCTTTCTTCCAAGAGCCAAAACTGCTGTATTTTCCCATTGACATCAGCACATCAAGGCTTGGTGTTTGAGGAATAAGCAGCAGTTCTGAATGTTACTATTTATTTTACCATATGATGCACTAAACAATGGGGAAAACATCCAAATGGGGTAAAATTGTGGACTAAAACTATGACCAGTCATTATGCCTCTCCAGGAGGTGCGGTTGCAAAGATCCCTGTATAGAGCTCTGTGAGTTATTGATTATATTTTGGGCTGTGTTAGGTATTTTATTTGCTTTTATTGCATTTATAGGAAGGTGTGAGGTTTAAAAAACTGCAATTCTGTTGTTTTATTTTTTTTATGGCATTTTGGGTTAATTTTATATTTTGATATACATGTCTTTTATGGACACATTGATACCAAATATGTTTCCTTTTTTTACATCTTTATTTTTAATGAAAGAGGGAGTGATTAAAAGGGTTTTTTATATTTTCAAAAACTTTTTATTTCCTTTTTTATTTTATCTGTTAGTCCACTTAGGTGACGTAAACCTGCAATTGTCCAATTGCTTATACTGTATTCTGCATTACAAGGATACTGCAATATATAGTAAAAACTGCAGTCTACTACGAAGATCAGCCTGAGGCATGTAAGTGTACAGTGTCATGTAAAGTTTGTGCACCTCTGGTCAACATTACCGTTACTGTGAACATCTAAGCAAGTTGAAGATGAAATCATCTCTCTCTCTCTCTCTCTCTCTCTCTCTCTATATATATATATATATACAGTACAGACCAAAAGTTTGGACACACCTTCTCATTTATAGATTTTTCTGTATTTTCATAACAATGAAAATTGTACATTCACACCGAAGGCATCAAAACTATGAATTAACACATGTGAAATTATATACTTAACAAAAAAGTGTGAAACCACTGAAATTATGTCTTATATTCTAGGTTCTTCACAGTAGCCACCTTTTGCTTTGATGACTGCTTTGCACACTCTTGGCATTCTCTTGATGAGCTTCTAGAGGTAGTCACCGGGAATGGTCTTCCAACAATCTTGAAGGAGTTCCCAGAGATGCTTAGCACTTGTTGGCCCTTTTGCCTTCGCTCTGCGTCCAGCTCACCCCAAAACATCTCGATTGGGTTCAGATCTGGTGACTGTGGAGGCCAGGTCATCTGGTGTAGCCCCCATCACTCTCCTTCTTGGTCAATTAGCCCTTACACATCCTGGAGGTGTTTGGGGTCATTGTCCTGTTGAAAAATAAATGATGGTCCAACTAAACACAAACCGGATGGAATAGCATGCCGCTGCAAGATGCTGTGGTAGCCATGCTGGTACAGTATGCCTTCAGTTTTGAATAAATCCCCAACAGTGTCACCAGCAAAGCCCCTCACACCATCACACCTCCTCCTCCATGCTTCACGGTGGGAACCAGGCATGTAGAGTCCATCCGTTCATCTTTTCTGCGTCGCACAAAGACACGGTGGTTGGAACCAAAGATCTCAAATTTGCACTCATCAGACCAAAGCACAGATTTCCACTGGTCTAATGTCCATTTCTTGTGTTCTTTAGCCCAAACAAGTCTCTTCTGCTTGTTGCCTGTCCTTAGCAGTGGTTTCCTAGCAGCTATTTTACCATGAAGGCTGCTGCACAAAGTCTCCTCTTAACAGTTGTTGTAGAGATGTGTCTGCTGCTAGAACTCTGTGTGGCATTGACCTGGTCTCTAATCTGAGCTGCTGTTAACCTGCGATTTCTGAGGCTGGTGACTCGGATAAACTTATCCTCAGGAGCAGAGGTGACTCTTGGTCTTCCTTTCCTGGGGCGGTCCTCATGTGAGCCAGTTTCTTTCTAGCGCTTGATGGTTTTCGCCACTGCACTTGGGGACACTTTCAAAGTTTGCCCAATTTTTCGGACTGACTGACCTTCATTTCTTAAAGTAATGATGGCCACTCGTTTTTCTTTACTTGCTGCTTTTTTCTTGTCATAATACAAATTCTAACAGTCTATTCAGTAGGACTATCAGCTGTGTGTCCACCAGACTTCTGCACAACACAACTGATGGTCCCAACCCCATTTATAAGGCAAGAAATCCCACTTATTAAACCTGACAGGGCACACCTGTGAAGTGAAGACCATTCCTGGTGACTACCTCTTGAAGCTCATCAAGAGAATGCCAAGAGTGTGCAAAGCAGTCATCAAAGCAAAAGGTGGCTACTTTGAGGAAGCTAGAATATAACACAAAATTTCAGTTGTTTCACACTATTTGATAAGTATATAATTCCACATGTGTTGATTCATAGTTTTGATGCCTTCAGTGTGAATGTACAATTTTCATAGTCAATACAGAAAAATCTTTAAATGAGAAGGTGTGTCCAAACTTTTGGTCTGTACTGTGTGTATATATATATATATATATATATATATATATATATATATATATAGTCATTTTTTACATTGTAAAAATTGCAGAAAAAAAATGGGCAAACACAAAATTATGGTCACCGTTGGAGATTTGTCTGCTGAGATAACTTTGACCACTCTTTCAGAGCTTCATTAGCCTGTTAGGGTTATGGTTTGTTCACCATCATCGATAGGAAATGCCCAGTGATGCAAATTTCCCATCTTTAGAAAAACCCAGCCTCCTCTAACCTTATATCAAAAAATAGCAGCCATGGCTTCTTCTCAGCAACAGCCTAGCACTCTGAAAATGAAAATGGTGGCCACAAACAAGGAGAAGTCTATAAGAAGATAGCAAAGTGTTTTCAGGTTGCGCTTTCCTCAGTTCAAAAAGTTATTAAGAAATGGCAGTTAACAAAAATAGCGGAGGCCAAGATAAGGTCTTGGAGACCAAGAAGAATTTCAATGAAAGCTGCTTGTAGGATTGACAGAGAGGCAAAAACAGAACCCCCACTTGATTGCAAAAGACTTTCAGAAATATTTAGCAGAATCGGGAGTTGTGGTATATTGTTCTACTGTTCAGAGACATCAGCAGAAATGTGGCCTTTATGGAAGAGTCATCAGAAGAAAACGTCTCCTGCATCCTCACCATAAAATTCAGCATCAGAAGTATGTAAAAGAGCATCTAAAAAAGGCTAGTGCATTTTAGAAACAAGTCCTGTAGACCAGTGAAGGTAAAATAAAACTGTGGCAACAATGATCGAAGGTATGTGAGGAGAAAAAAGGCACCGAATGTCAGGAAAAGAACAATAACAGGGTGTTTTCCCCTCAAACTTTAAACATGCCTCCATCACACATACTCAAAATGCCCTCTCCTGACCCATCCTCTGTATCTAGCTATCGCCCCATATCACTTCTCCCTTATGCCTCCAAACTACTGAAACAACACGTCTACCTTGAACTGTCCTCCCATCTCTCTTCCTGCTCCCTCTTTGACCGCTTACAATCTGGCTTCCGGTCACACCACTCCACTGAAACTGCCCTAACTAAGGTCACCAATGACCTCTTAACCGCCAAGAGCAAGCGACACTACTCTGTCCTCCTCCTCCTGGACCTGTCCTCTGCCTTTGACACAGTGGACCATTCCCTGCTGCTGCAGACCCTCTCATCTCTTGGCATCACAGACTTGGCCCTATCCTGGATCTCGTCATACCTAACTGCCTAGACATTCAGCGTCTCCCACTCACACACCACCTCCTCACCTCGCCCCCTATCTGTCTGAGTCCCACAAGGTTCAGTCCTAGGGCCCCTGCTCTTCTCCATTTACACCTTTGGCCTGGGACAGCTCATAGAATCTCACGGTTTTCAGTATCATCTCTATGCTGATGACACACAGATCTACATCTGTGGACCAGATATCACCTCCCTACTAACCAGAATCCCTCAATGTCTGTCCACTATTTCATCCTTCTTCTCTGCTAGATTTCTGAAACTTAACATGGACAAAACAGAATTCATCATCTTTCCCCCATCTCACGCGACCCCCCCAACGAACCTATCCATTACAGTAAACGGCTGCCCACTCTCCCCAGTCCCACAAGCTTGCTGCCTCGGGGTAATCCTTGTTTCTTATCTCTCCTTCAAACCACATATCCAAGCCCTTTCCACTTCCTGCCGACTTCAACTCAAAAATATTTCACGAATCTGTGCATTCCTCAACCAAGAATCTGCAAAAACCCTAGTGCATGCCCTCATCATCTCTCGCCTTGACTACTGCAACCTCCTGCTCTGTGGCCTCCCCTTTAACACTCTCGCACCTGTCCCCCTGCTATTCCCCGGCCTCTCACCTCTGTCAATCCCTCACTGGCTCTCCATTGCCCAGAGACTCCAGTACAAAACCCTAACCATGACGTACAAAGCCATCCACAACCTGTCTCCTCCATACATCTGTGACCTCGTCTCCCGGTACTTTCCTGCATGCAACCTCCGATCCTCACAAGATCTCCTTCTCTACTCCCCTCTTATCTCCTCTTCCCACAATCGTATACAAGATATCTCTCGCGTATCCCCCCTACTCTGGAACCCTCTACCACAACACATCAGACTCTCGCCTACCATCGAAACCTTCAAAAAGAGCCTGAAGACCTACCTCTTCCGACAAGCCTACAACCTGCAGCCTACAACCTCCAGTAACCACCGATTGACCAAACCGCTGCATGACCAGCTCTACCTTCACCTACTGCATCATCACCCATCCCTTGTAGATTGTGAGCCCTCGTGGGCAGGGTCCTCACTCCTCCTGTATCCTCACCCATCCCTTGTAGATTGTGAGCCCTCGCGGGCAGGGTCCTCTCTCCTCCTGTATTCTCACCCATCCCTTGTATATTGTGAGCCCTCGCGGGCAGGGTCCTCTCTCCTCCTGTAATCTCACCCATCCCTTGTATATTGTGAGCCCTCGCGGGCAGGGTCCTCTCTCCTCCTGTATTCTCACCCATCCCTTGTAAATTGTGAGCCCTCGCGGGCAGGGTCCTCTCTCCTCCTGTATCCTCACCCATCCCTTGTAGATTGTGAGCCCTCGCGGGCAGGGTCCTCTCTCCTCCTGTATTCTCACCCATCCCTTGTAGATTGTGAGCCCTCGTGGGCAGGGTCCTCTCTCCTACTGTATCCTCACCCATCCCTTGTAGATTGTGAGCCCTCGCGGGCAGAGTCCTCTCTTCTCCTGTATCCTCACCCATCCCTTGTAGATTGTGAGCCCTCGTGGGCAGGGTCCTCTCTCCTACTGTATCCTCACCCATCCCTTGTAGATTGTGAGCCCTCGCGGGCAGAGTCCTCTCTTCTCCTGTATCCTCACCCATCCCTTGTAGATTGTGAGCCCTCGCGGGCAGGGTCCTCTCTCCTCCTGTACCAGTTATGACTTGTATTGTTCAAGATTATTGTACTTGTTTTTATTATGTATACCCCTCCTCGCATGTAAAGCGCCATGGAATAAATGGCGCTATAACAATAAATAATAATAATAATAATAATAGTAGATGACTGGAAAATAACAATCACTGCAATTCAGATAGGTAATTTAGAGAAAATATGAGGAAATATTATTTGCATAATTATTTGGAACACAGCGTAGTTATGAAAACGTTGTATTCCTGCCAAAATTAAATCAAGGGAAAATGTTAACGCATCATGCAAAAAAAAACATGTCATTAGTGTAAAATTTAAAACATTATGGGCCGTCGACAATGGCAACACAAAAGTTTCTTTTTTACAAACTTTTTTAGAAAATGTTACCACTTAAATAAAAAAATGTAAGTTTGGTATCTCCGCAATCATACTGACCTAGAATATAACGAAATATTGTAACAGCAAAACCTAAAAAAAAAAAATGCAGAGCGGCATAATTTTTCATTTTTTTTTTGCCAATTATTCAATACATTGTATAATATATGACTAGTAGTGTCCTTCAAAAGTAAAACTCATCCTGCAAAATAAAAAAAAAAAACCTGAAAATAAAGCACTTAGCAAAACAAACAAGTTATGGGAAAATGAGAATGCAAAACCTGGAGAAGTTAAGGAGCGAATGTTGCAAATTATTTACGGAAGACTTACAATAATTTTTTCGTATTATTAATAGTAAAATGTAGTACTGTAATTTCATTTAACATTGTATAGAAATGTAATTAATAATATTAAGAAAGAGCTTTGTCTAGATCACACAGGCGCTGGTGAAAGCTGCTATGTAATGGACCTGAACCTGAATAATTGTGTGCGAATCAATGATCTGATACAAGTAACACATTGATGATAAATATTCATGTACGATTATGATTGTTCTCTTACTTAGGTCTCGTCACACTTCATCTTTTATAGATTCAATCATTGTAACATTTCATCCATTCCTTTTTATCCCTTGTTTTCTTGCTTCATTGTTTTTCAGATATAATAGGCTAATAAAAAAAAGCGTCTTTCCAACAAAATGTCGGTGGTTCTGTCCTGTACAAAAACCAGACGCAAGCAAATCGCTGGAGAATTGTTCATCAGCAACATCATGGAGGTGAATGGATTTGGATGGATCCATGTTTTCTGAGTCAGTTGATCTCTGGTGCTAATTACCGAGGTTCTCCATTCGGAATGTCAGGATTCTGCTCTGCCTCCAAATGTTTCATGCTTAGAAGTCTGCGCTCACCATTTAGAGACCTCCAACGTTTCCCCCCCCATCAACCACGGGGCACAAATGCTCTAAACCATCAATGTGTACATCGACATACGTAACTCGGGATCTCAGACAGATTTCTCCCGTTATGGGAACCTCGGCTTTACAGAGCTGCAGCCACTTCTCCATTTCTGGGGGAGACAATCTGTTATGTATGAACCATTAATTCCTATCAAACATAAAAATCAATAGTCACATTGTCTTAATCTTGGTACTTGTGAACGGACTCGCACTCTTCTGTGTAAAGCACTTTGCTTTCTTGTATCTCTCTTTTCCATATGTAAATATGATTTATCCAGAGTAAGAATGTAACTGCTTTGCCAAAATGTTACTTGTTATGATCCGGTCACCTTGGAGCTGCATGAGAACTTTCACTGGAGAAGGTGGCCCCTATACTGACCGCAACCCTGAACTTAACACCGCAACTAGAAGTAGCCGTGGAGTGTACCTAACACACCTAGACACCTCGTCACAGCCAGAGGACTAAATACCCCTAAAGATGGAAATCGGAATACTATCTTGCCTCAGAGAAAATCCCCAAAGGATAGACAGCCCCCCACAAATATTGGCGGTGAGTCGGAGAGGAAAAAAACACACACAGGCAGGAAAAACAGGATTTAGCACAGGAGGCCACTCTAGCTAGATAGGACAGAATAGGACAGAGTTCTGTGCGGTCAGTATTAAAACCCTTCAAAAAATCCACAGCAGAATATACAAAAAACTTCCTACATCTAACTAAAGATGCAGGAGCGTATATCTGCAACTCCAGTGAATTCTACAAACAGAGCAGGAATAAACAGAAACAAGCACATAGCAGTGTGCCACAGATACAAAAGCAAAACACTAATCTTTGCTGAAATTGGCAGCTAAGCAGGTGAGGCCAGGCAGAGAACCAACACTTCACAAGAAACATTGACAACTGGAAAGGGCTAAAGGATCCTGCACACCTAAATATCCCAGTCAGAATTGTAATCATCCGATACACCTGGCCAGGACTGCGAGTCAGAGACAACTGCATTCCCACCAACAACCACTGGAGGGAACCCAAGAGCAGAATTCACAACAGTTACTTTAATGTTTCTTATTTTTTTAAAGAACCTATCATCATCAGTATATTATACACCCATATGGCAGGTATATCAAGGTGCTTTAATTCTTAGCAAATCCTCATCTCTCTTGTAGAAATCAGTTAGAAAAATCCCCAGCTGAAATTGTAGCTAATGAGATGCAGATGCAGCGGGGCGGGTCCTGCACTTCCAGCTCGTCTGTTTCTCCCCATATTCTAGCCGGGCTCAGACTGACAGGTCACTGACACATGAGACTCCCAGGAGGCAGGAGACAATGTAGGAGCATAATGGCATAGACCATGGATGGCAGAAACATAACCGGCTTCTAATGTTATTAACCTAAAGCCGAGTGTCTTGTTGTCTCCCTTTGTCTTCCCCCTGAGGAAGCCCACTCGAAACGCGCGTTGGGGCTGTTCTCCATTGCACTACCACATACAGGTTCCTATGGGTGAGATGTTGTTATTTTGCTTACTTATACCTGCTATGGTCTGATCCTATGGTACAAATACTTTTGGGTTTGTGCTTCTTTTATTATATGTCATGGTGTAACTCTATGACAGTCCCTCTCTTTGTACTAATTATATTGGCCTCTTGACCCTCGGCAGTTGATTAATGTTTACGGTCTGAACGTTATATGCTATGCCACTATAAAGATTGCGTGTTACTTGTACGTCATTCATCCCATGCCTGACATTTTTATATGCAGAATTGTGCAATGGATTTTTTGACACTGTGCGGCACTTTTCCACCTCCTTTTCTTTTATTATGTGAGTTATTGTCAATATTTTTGTAATAAAATTGTTATATTTTTTACGTATTTGGACTTTGGACTCTATGTCTCTTGTAGGTTATCGGTTTAGCAGAGTGTCGGCTTTTTGGTCCAGCAGTATACACAATGACACTATTTTGTATCTTTAATTCATTTTTGGTTTGGTTGATATTGACGGGCTCAAGCCTCTGACTGACAGGTCACCGACACATGAGTCTCCCAGGAGGCAGGAGACAATGTAGGAGTGTAATGGCGCAGACCATGGATGGCAGAAACATAACCGGCTTCTAATGTTAGTAACCTAAAGCCAGGATTCAGCTCACTCCCCAGATAATCTGGTCAATGCCGAGTGTCTGGTTGTCTCCCTCTGGGGACCCCTTACTCACGCGATCTTCCTGCCTTCCCCTGCGTTACCCCACCGATGGATAATCATAATTTACCAACTTACTGTTAGGGCTAGCGGAATGCACCAAATAATTAAATAGATATAATAAGGTGCGTTCGCAGCCCGGGGTCCACCGTGCAGAGATGGAACCTGCTGCTAAGTAATGACGGACTATATGGCAGTACAATGAGGATACACACATGGGTTAACTTCACCCTGTGAGAAGGAAGCGATCCCTGTTAAGTCACAGGGTCACGGTACCGCACAGAGAGCGCAAGCAAGGAACCACAGAACTCTATCCCAGGACACAGGATTGGAGTTAGTGTAGACCTCTTGCGATCAACACCACAATTGGGGTATCAGAGGTAACTAATATGCACAGAAGTGCATGCTGTGCCACACTAGCGGACGCCACTAACCACCCAGACTTGGGTAAGGTAAGCGCTCTAATAACGCACGGCGCTGCACTGGCGGTCACAGCAGTTAGACGCTGCTTCATGTGTTAAAGCTGTGGATTCAGCCAGGCGCTAGATTGCAGCCATACACTTTACGCGAACAGTCATACACAAGGGACGGGTTTTTTAAGGAACGACTTGCACTCATCAACACACACGCGATAACAATTGTAAACTAGCGCATGGCCGTGCGGTCATGCGAACCTTTTATAGCTGCAGCAAGTACAAGACCTTCCGAGAAGGACCAATGGGAGTCTGCCGCAGAAGAAGAACACCTTTAGGACCTTCCTAGAGGACCAATGGGATTAGCTGCAGTATCTAAGCATGTGACCCCCGACCTCCAATGGGAGGTCAACCCTTGGGCATGCTCAGAAAGGGAAAATCTGGACTTAGTCCCAGAAAGACCTGCTCGCTGCTGAACATTGCTGGCTACAAGAACAGAGCCTGGAAGGGCAGTGGTAACCAGTCGTCCGGTATTATCCTGAGCTAGACGCTGGGACCGATGTCTCTGCTGAGCAGGCTCCACTGCAGCTGGAGAAGAATGGGAGACCGCAGCGGAGATGGCCCGAGATTCCCCCTGTGCAGAAGCGGGAACTCTACACCTAACACTTACCTTCTACATCTGTCAGTCAGATGCTTCCCCAATGGATACTCTGTTATTACCTTTATGTTACTTTTGGAAGGTATAAATGCAGATTTACCACCAGCAGCTTCATTCCTCCAGATCTACGGAGATTCAGACAAGTAGTAAAAGTTTAACTGCGCGCTAAATACCGTCGTGGCACAACCGTCGCCACCTTTTTGAATATTACTCATGGTTCACATAATCCTCGAGGGTTTAGTCTTTTCCATTTATCTAATTTTACCCTTCAATTGTTTATAAATGCAGAGTTTATAGCGTAATGGGAGTTTGTGGAGAAAACCGCCAATTTACAACATGGGAAACTTTCCAAAATCTCTTTATTTGTATAAACAGAATCACGAGGAAGACAACGGATTTAATCAGAGCTTTCCTCTTGGTTTATATTGGAAGATACAAAAATTGGGCACTTTACAATTGTTATATTAGCGAATGCCACGACAGTAATTACAGCGGCGCCTATAAAAGCGGAGTCGTCGCTTCCCGTGTACAGAGCGAGGCAAACAATGCGCTGCCTGGTAGACGACGAGGCGAGGAACAAATGTATCACCGCCCAAGTAGCATCCTAATAATACCCGCTGACTAATTATAACCTGTTATACTGCTACGCGTTGCTTCAGCCAATAGGAAAAGGCGGTGCCCACTCTTCCCAATATCCTATGGTGGGTGTAATAGCGGAGAAAGAAAATAAATGCATAACATTGTAATATTTATAAAGGTACAATTAAAATAATAGAAGTTTTCAAGGCATAAGAGATAGAATGTGTTGTGCAGGGTCCGAGGGGTGGAGCATGACACCAAAAATCATCCTATCAACTAATCAAGCCCCACCCATTTGGCAATGCTTGTTAAATATGTAATTATGGGAAGTTCTACCCATTGTATTGTTAGATCGTGGGTATTTTCCATTCTCTTTGTCCTGGGATGGAGTTTTCTATTTGTCTCCTCTGCCTAGAGGAGCAGAAGAGGGAGGTGACAATGACAATAAACAAAGTAACTTCTTAATTCTCTCCGACCTGAAGATCTTCTGTAATCCAGAAAGATACAACATTGCACATTCCGCCCTTATTCCTGTACAGACTCATGAATCACTATTCCCCTGATGTGGAAATGTAGGAAACATAAAACGTCTAAAGAGTCAAAGTCACAATATTTAGATGGAACTTTAGAGAGTTCCGTGGGGCTGTAGACACGTTTGTAACGGCGGCGCTTCCCCTCATTCTACATAGAAAAAAAGAATAAAGCAAACTTGGTAGAAAGACATCAATCAAGACAGATCAGCGTCTCATCTGCTACATAAGATTTCAGCACGATGGGAACTAAATAATATTTAGGATATTGATTTGATGTGGTGCTGTGTAAAATACAAAAAAAAACACCCATTTGTCCTTCATAAGGGTTTTAATGCAAAGAAAATCTGAAAAAAAGGTAGTAACAAAATAACAAAAAACATAAAATAACAAAAAAACATAAAACAAAAATAACAAAAAAGTAACAAAAAATGTAACAAAGTTACAATTAATAACTAATTCAATTCTAATAGGAAAAATACGTTTTTCATTTTATGTTTCATTTTCTGCGCAGAGCAAACATGTAATCAATAGATGATGTATTCGGCTAGAAAGTAAATCTGGGTTGTATTGAAGATGAAGCAGGAGCTGCTTGTTAAGGGGTTAATATCCCAAATCCTTACAATTAAAGGAGTTCATCAGCGCGGTTATGGCGACAGATTATTGCTTTTCACAATAGAAACATGAAATCAGTTTTTGAAAGCAGATTGTTTCGTTCAGAAAGTGATACATTGTTAAAAAAGCAACTTTTAGGCCTCCCCCAACCTGTTCTCCGCTGATCACTGGGGACAATGCAATATGGAACAGTCGCCAAACTACAGAAATAGCAAAAGAATGAGAGGATAACGGCATAAATTACAAAATGTTAGATATGGAAAAGTCTCCACAACAAAAAATGCTCAGGAAAAGAAATGAAACAATTCGATATGATGAGGTGGAGTAATGGTGCGGTTCAGGGGAATCAAGGCCGCGAGAATCCCTAGGTGAGCGACTACGTGCAGAATCCGTCGCCGAATCTGAATTTGCCATGTTGGTGGCCTAACATGTTTGATGATCGATTTATATCATAAATTTATGTTTGATGATCAGTTTCGAACTTATTCGCTCATTTCTCCTCCCATTGACTCCAATGACGTTTGTCTGTTTTCAATGAATTTTTGCAAAAACAATATTCGCCGCCAATCGTCATCGGAACCAAGTTTTGAAAAATGTTCTCTAATCAGGGGCTATACTATTGGGGAACAGTTTACATGTAAGGAGGGCGACGCTATCTTAGGCCAGTCTCACACGTCCAGATAATTCTGGTACCGGAAAAAACGGTACCGGAATTATCCGTGTCCGTGTGTCCGTGTGCTTACCGTGAACATCAGTGTGGCACACGTGTGGCAGCCGTGTGCCGCCCATTTGCCGACTGGGTACCACACAGACCGTGCAGGAGACAGCGCTACAAGTAAGCGCTGTCCCCTGCATCTGGTGCTGAAGCCGCCATTCATATCTTCTCTCCAGCAGCGTTCGCTGGAGAGAAGATATGAAAAATCTTTTTTTTTTTTTCGTGTTTAAAATAAAGATCCCTGTCGCCTCACCCCTCCCACCCCCTGTGCGCCCACCCGCTGTTACTAAAATACTCACCCGGCTCCCTCGAAGCGTCCTCTCCGCGCCGCACCTTCTCCGGTATGAGCGGTCACGTGGTGCCTTCCATTACAGTCATGAATATGCGGCTCCACTCCTATGGGAGGTGGAGCAGCATATTCATGACTGTAATCGGCGGCCCCATGTGACCGCTCATACAGGAGAAGCTGGCACTGAGAGGAAGCTGCGAGGGAGCCGGGTGAGTATTTTAATAACAGCGGGTGGGCGCACATGGGGTGGGAGGGGGGAGGGGACAGGGATCTTTATTTTAAACACGAAAAAAAAAAAAAAAAAGGATTTTTCATATCTTCTCTCCAGCGAACGCTGCTGGAAAGAAGATATGAATCGCGGCTTCAGCACCACGCTGGGGGGACAGCGCTTACTGTAGCGCTGTCTCCTGCACGGCACACGGACTGCACACGGACAGCGTCCGCGTGCGGTACGTGTTTTACAAGGACCCATTGACTTTAATGGGTCTGTGTAATCCGTGCGCTCCCACGAACACTGACATGTCTCCGTGTTTTGCACACGGATACACGGTCCGTGAAAACACGCTGACATGTGCAGAGACACATTGATTTCAATGTGTCTACGTGAGTCAGTGTCTCAGGTACGTGAGGAAACTGGCCTTACAAGTCTTCCATTGATATATACACAACTACTTGCTCCTTAATAAACACAAAATATTGCCCTCCAGACCAAAGGGCAACTGGTACCATATATACAATATCTATCACAAAGGGTGTGATCAAAGAATAACAAAATGATCCCCACAATGGTACTATATAAAATATCAATTTATTAAATCTTTGTTAACCACAATAAAAAACATGTAAGTTACTACATAAAGAGAAGGGTACAATTCCTCAACACAAGAGGGACTATTAGCCTGAATTAGGCACAACAATACCAGGCCAGACAAAACTGGCTAAAAAATAGACCGCATAAGATCACTGGATGTTTCATGGGGGGACAAACTAATAAGTAACAGCGTGTCCTAGCTCTATTGGACTCCTAAGGAGTCTTCATACAGATGCTAATAAGTTGTTAGTACCCCCAGTAGGGAGATACATATGCTTGTACCATAGTTTCCACCCCATGTCATGTACAGCAAAATATAGCGGTATAATAGAGAGGTATATTACCTAAGACTGGACCTGGTGTGTGCTCCTTGGCGTCCCTCTGCCCCGACGCGCGTTTAGCCGTAGCTCCTTCTGGAGGCGCCTACTGGGGGTACTAACAACTTATTAGCATCTGTATGAAGACTCCTTATTAGTTTGTCCCCCTATGAAACATCCAGTGATCTTATGCGGTCTATTTTTTAGTCAGTTTTGTCTGGCCTGGTATTGTTGTGCCTAATTCAGGCTAATAGTCCCTCTTGTGTTGAGGAATTGTACCCTTCTCTTTATGTAGTAACTTACATGTTTTTTATTGTGGTTAAAGATTTAATAAATTGATATTTTATATAGTACCATTGTGGGGATCATTTTGTTATTCTTTGATCACACCCTTTGTGATAGAAGTCTTCCATTGAGACAGATCTGCGGGGGAAGGAAGCATCGAGCAGCCTCCTAACCACAGATACGTCAGCCTCACACTCCTCCATAGAACACTGCAACTTTTTAAATGTATTTAATTATTTTTTTCTTGCATTGTTTGATATTTAAGCAGCTAATTTTATTTATTTTCTCTGGATTTTGTATAAAGTAAAGATACAGAGTTGCGGCTTGGAGGTGAGCCACATTCAGCAGCTCTGAACCTTCAGCCTTGTTGTATGTGAAAAGGTCTATTTTTAACACTTCGTCCTTCATTCCAGCTCTTCATTTTAAAGGTGCTACAAAAAAAATACTAATATAATGGCAGAATAAGCAGGTCATGGCTTAAATGAGCTGTGAGCCGCAATCTCAGGGGAATGCAGAGAAGTGTCACACTATTTCCATCACATCGAAATTCAGATTCTTCTAGTATGTCTTGTACTTTTAAAATGTTACTGGCAGTAACAAGGAGGCATAAGAGAGACGCTGTCATTAATGGGATGGATTTAACACACGGCTGTAAAGTGTGAAGGTTACAAAGTTCTTTCTGTAAAGTAGAAGTAGCAATAAACAATAAAAAACACGAAATGTGAAGCTGCAGGAAAAAGACTCTAATCCCAGCCCTCGAGATGACACAGGAGTAAAACAGATATAAAATAACCTTTACATGAGATTAACCTAAACCACTGCTACATTGTGTCATATTCAGGAAGAGTCTGCGGCACCTTTCCACGGATAATTAATGCTGCTCCAATGATACAATGTAGCTGAAAAGGGAAACGAAAAGATGCCGACCTGTAATAAATTGTATCTACTAATATCAAATAAATATAAAAATAATTACTAGATATTAAAGTCAGGACCAGCACGCTGCCTGATAATATAATAAACTGGAGCAACTGATAAAGTAACTCTCTGTAAGGTTGTGTTCACATGTGGCGTAAATGCTGTGATTTTTCTGCTGCTTTTCATCTGCATGTTTTCTGCAGGAGTCCACACCACAATTCACAATAACGATCTTCCCTAATTATTGTGCATTGATGTTTTTTTCATGCATTTTCCCCTTCAATTGATGTTTTGGGGGTAACTTTGTAGCAGCATTTATTATGACTATTTTTGCACAGAATAGTTTTAATTTTGCACTTAAAAATATAACTGCATTTTTTTTAACATGATCTTTTTTCATGCTTTCCATAAAAACCAATACAGAAAAATACATCACTAAGGCGCATGTTTAGTTATCTACTCATATGTGCAGGGATTTGTGAGTGGCGAGCTCACATGAGCAAAGAGCATAATGATTTATGGAAGCACATTGTGATGACACCAATGTATATGCCGATGTCTGTGCCTGAGCCTGCGCTGATATCTGTGCCTGCACCTGGGCCCATGTCTGTGCCTGAACTTGCGCTAATGTTTGTGTCTGAGCCTGCTCTGATGTCTGTGCCTGAGATTACATTAATGTCTGTGCCTGAGCCTGCACTGATGTCTGTGCCTGCACCTGCGTGGATATCTGTACCTGAACCTGTGCTGATGTCTGTGCCTGAGCCTGCACTGATGTCTGTGCCTGAGCCTGCGCTGATGTCTGTGCTTGCACTGATATCTGAGTCTGAGACTCCACTGAGGTCTGTGCCTAAGCCTGCACTGATATCTGTGTCTGCGCAGAAGTGAGCATGAGCCTGTGCTGATGTCTGTGCCTGAGCCTGCGCTGATGTCTGTGCCTGAGAATGTACTGATGTCTGATCCTGAGCCTGCACTGATGTCTGTGCCTGAGCCTGCACTGATGTCTGTTCCTGACCTGCGCTGATGTCTGCCTGAGGCTGCGCTGATGTCTGTGCCTGAGCCTGCACTGATGTCTGTGCCTGAGCCTGCGCTGATGTCTGTGCCTGAGCCTGCGCTGATGTCTGTGCCTGAGCCTGCACTAATATCTGTCTGCGCTGATGTCTGTGCCTGAGCCTGCACTAATATCTGTCTGCGCTGATGTCTGTGCCTGAGTCTGCACTGATATCTGTGCCTGAGCCTGCGCAGATGTTTGTGCCTGTACTGATGTCTGTGCCTGAGCCTGCACTGATGTCTGTGCCTGAGCCTGCACTGATATCTGTGCCTGAGCCTGCGCTGATGTCTGTGCCTGTACTGATGTCTGTGCCTGAGCCTGCACTGATGTCTGTGCCTGAGCCTGCGCTGATGTCTGTGCCTGAGCCTGCGCTGATGTCTGTGCCTGTACTGATGTCTGTGCCTGAGCCTGCACTGATGTCTGTGCCTGAGCCTGCACTGATATCTGTGCCTGAGCCTGCGCTGATGTCTGTGCCTGTACTGATGTCTGTGCCTGAGCCTGCACTGATGTCTGTGCCTGAGCCTGCGCTGATATCTGTGCCTGAGTCTGCGCTGATGTCTGTGCCTGTACTGATGTCTGTGCCTGAGCCTGCACTAATGTCTGTGCCTGAGCCTGCGCTGATATCTGTGCCTGAGCCTGCGCTGATGTCTGTGCCTGTACTGATGTCTGTGCCTGAGCCTGCACTGATGTCTGTGCCTGTACTGATGTCTGTGCCTGAGCCTGCACTAATGTCTGTGCCTGAGTCTGCACTGATATCTGTGCCTGAGCCTGCGCTGATGTCTGTGCCTGTACTGATGTCTGTGCCTGAGCCTGCACTGATGTCTGTGCCTGAGCCTGCACTGATATCTGTGCCTGAGCCTGCGCTGATGTCTGTGCCTGTACTGATGTCTGTGCCTGAGCCTGCACTGATGTCTGTGCCTGAGCCTGCGCTGGTATCTGTGCCTGCTCCTGTGCATAGTAATTTATGGATGTCTTGCCCCAAATATCATAGTACACAGTGATGTCGTCTTCACAAGGGCGAGAAAACTAATGTATAATGGTGACATCTGTACAGAAACATGTCGGAGAACTCTCTCACCGATATTCTATTTTCTTCATTATTTACTGTGTATTTAATTGCATTTCATTATTTTCACCTCCAATGATACTCATGGGGCTCAGCCCAGACACTTTTCCCATATTTATTTATTTTCTATTGTGTGTATATACACAAATATGTATCCTTTTTATTGATATTATTTTCAATGCTTGGCCCTTTTTCTGTATTTATTTTCACTTTCTTATCCTAATATATTGTGTATTTTGGTTATCATGATGATATCGGGGATACAGGCCTCATTAGTATGAATTGGATCTATTCTTTCATGGGTGTCATGTATTTATTTATTCATTTATTTCTAATTGTATTTATTAGTTTTCCTTTGTGTATGTGGTTGGTACAACGATATGTTACATTGTGTATACATTTATGCTGGAGAGCATTGTCTGTATCCTATACCATTATGGTGCCTGTAGGGGATTTATTTCAAGTTTTAATTGGTCTTACTGACAGATTGTCAATTTGGTTTGTTAGTAAATAAAATATTGTCTATATACGTGAGCACATTGTTAGACAGATTGTCATTTTCTTTTTTCTCTTGGCTAATATTGTTCTCAGTACTTATGGGCACCGTTAATACACTTTCTGCATTTATGTATAATAATAATATTTTTTTCTCATGTTTCTCTGCACGTTTTTAATAAATAAACATATTCATTTAACACAATTAAATTGTTCGAAATAATATTTATTTTTAAAGTTTTTTTTTTTTTTACCTTCTCGCTTCTGAAGTGCACTGCTGCCCTACGTCCTGGTCCTCTCCTTGCCGGGAGCAGTGCGCTCCTGATGATTGACGGCTGAGCTTTGTCATGCTGCAGACACAAAACTACTAGATCTAGAGATCTAGTGATCTCATCAGCTTCAGAGCAGCACTTCTAAGCTGTATAGCAAAGAGCTTGTAAGTGCTGAGCTCCTACTCCAAGAAAATGTCCACCGCTGGTAAACTCCAGAAGTGGTTGGTAGCCTAGGCAACAGGCAGTAAGCTGTAAAGTTTATTATGCCTGTGTTTTTGAGAAAAGAGCATATTTTCAATAAAATTAAATTGTACATTTTGTTGCTTTTTGTTTTGCAATTTTACCCGTTTCGGAGGACAAGATAACTTTTCTGACTTTTATTTTATTTCAATTGAACTTCTGCTGTTTTACACATTTTAGGTGCAGAATAATTTCCCATTAATGGTTTTGATCAACTCATCGTGTATCAATCAGAAAGAAATAAAATAATGAAAATAAATAGATAAGAAATGAAACAAGCAAGGTGCAACGTATTGCTATAACATATAAGGCAGGATAGCTTTCTGGAATGGTTCTATGCTCGAGTCTATTAATGTCTGTGACGGTGCTAAGTCTGGCGGGTTTAATATGCCGTACGCTGCTGTGCGTTTAGAGGGCGGATGTAGATAATATCCACTTATCCTTCATAGATTTCATATTCAGTTCCTTAAAATCCTTTTATATTAAAAAGCGAAGCCATGAGTGAGCGCGGCCGTCCTGTGTGCGCGATGTCCGCCTCTGCGCCTTTCATGCATGGATAATTTCTATTAAGTCACTCATATGGCGGAAGTTATGGTGACCCCCATCCCGATGCCTCTCGCCAGAAAAACACGGCAGAACGGCTTTTACATTTCACATTATGCGTCAGCTGGAGCAGAACACATTGGGGTCGGAGTTCACCTCTTTAGGCCCATTTTACAGCATTGATGATTGCCGATGTTTTATGGTTCACAGAATGACGGAGTACTCGCCAATTAAGCCCTGCACAGTATCGGTGCCCTCCGCTGCGGGACACCTTTTAACACTTGAGGAATATTGCAAGGAACGTTTCAAGTAAAATCCTGTGATTAACGTTTAAGGAATCAGCTAAAATCAGCAGCAGCAAAATCATTAATTTATGCTTGTAGGCATAAGATAAAGGGAAAGAAAAATGGACGGTAAGTGCGGTAACACGCGGCAAGAAATGCAGAAAGATAAAAATGCCTAGAAGTGTTGAGTAGACTGCTAGCATTTCCTCTATGGGAAGGACGTGTTCCGTCTGACATGGCTCCTCGGCTCACTGCGGTGTTATTCACCTCTAGTCCATTGACCTTACACACAGTATATATATATACATTGTATCCGCCGTGTGCTGCGGGTGAGACATTGCGCCTCCATGCATTATAACCCCATCTCTGAGGCGCTGTCTCGATGAAAAATGGACACGATTTTTCATTCTTGATGAAGTCTCCGATCTTGCTGCCTGTTTTTGTGACCGATACAGGATTCTTTTAACAAAACATTATTTGTTAGAGTTTTTAGACTGAGAGATTAAAAAGAACATCAAGAAAATATGATTGTATTTTTTTCTCGGAATGTAGACTTTTTAATAGTAATCCATAATCATCTTCATTTTGCAACTTCGCGTCTATTTTGGGGTAATTGGAGGAATTGGTTTAGCCATAACTTCATGGCAATGGTTCTTTGGATCCCTCTTTCTCGGGATTATTTTCTGGGATAACTTCATTTCTTTTAAATTCCATCTCTCTTCTGGGCAAGTCTTTCATTCCCATTTTCAGGATGTAAGGAACATGGTAGATTGGAGTCGGGGAACCTTGTAAGGATTCATTCAAGGCACGTGACATGAGCCTTCAGCATTACCTTAGGCACAAACAGTCCAAACCACAATAAAGATCCCCCAGTTGGTTGTCTACAAGGATGAACAGGATGGGATCCGATGGTCAGCAGGTGGCACCTGGCCAAATCCCAATTTTTTGGAGACAGACAAAAAAGTAGAACCGATGAGGAAAAAAGGATTTTCCAGGACTTCACCCATAAAATTAATCTTTTTGTTAGTAATTCATTTAAAAACAGAAGGATCTATCAAAAGGATAAAGTCTTACACTCGCCACGAACGCTACACTCTTAGACATAGGAATATCATTTGGCTAAAGACGTAGTGTACACCAGAAACGTGTAAGGTTTTATCCTCATGATGGATCTTGTTTTTAAATACATTTCAAATAAAAAGATTGATCTTATTGATGGAAGTGCCAAAAAATCCTTTTTCTTTGTCCGCTCTACAGTCGCTGAGCTTCACCAGCAGGATTTGACACTCATTCATCAACTTTCTAGAGTATCCTGAACAATATTGGTGTTGTGAGCTCTTCTCTCTTTTTAGGTAGATTGGTATGTCAAATGATGAACTCATTGGACCAGGTCTGAAGTCAAGCGATATTTTGAGAACAACCTTAACCCACACAGGTCATTGAGAATCTGCTAAGTCATCATGGGGTTCTTTCCGAGATAAAGAAAGTGTTCTTAACCACATAAGAATCCAATTTGACCCAGCATTTTGTGAAAGAATGATGATGCCAATGATGATATGTATGATGACTCCAATGATGATACCAATGATGATACTAATGATGATGCCAGTGATGATGCCAGTGATGACACCAATGATGATGACGATGATGACGCCAATGATAACACCAATGATAACACCAATGATGACAACAATGATACCGATGATGACGCCAATGATAACACCAATGATAACACCAATGATGACAACAATGATGCCGATGATGACGCCAATGATAACACCAATGATAACACCAATGATGATACCAATGATGCCGATGATGACGCCAATGATAACACCAATGATGACACCAATGATGATACCAATGATGATGCCAATGATGACACCAATGATAACACCGATGATGTCAAAGATGACACCAATTATGATACCAATGATGATGCTAATGATGATGCCAGTGATGACACCAATGATGATGGCAATGATGACACCAATGATGATGCCAATAATGACACAAATGATGACACCAATAATGATGTCAATAATGACACCAATGATGATGGCAATGATGATGGCAATGATGAAAACAATGATGATGCCAATGATGATACTAATGATGATGCCAATGATGACACCAATGATGCCGATGATGACGCCAATGATGATGACAATGATGATACCAATGATGATGGCAATGATGATACCAATGATGATGCCAATGATGATATCAATGATGATGCCAATGATGATATCAATGATGATGCCAATGATGATATGAATGGTGACAACAATGATGACGCCAATGATGATGCCGATGATGACGCCAATGATGATGACATTGATGATACCAATGATGATGGCAATGATGATACCAATGATGATGCCAATGATGATATCAATGATGATGCCAATGATGATATGAATGGTGACAACAATGATGACCCCAATGATGATACCAATAATGACACCAATGATGACACCAATGATGTTGCCAATGATGACACCAATAATGACACCAATGATGATACCAATGACGATGCCAATGATGACACCAATGATAACACCGATGATGTCAATGATGACACCAATTATGATACCAATGATGATGCCAATGATGATATCAATGATGATGCCAATGATGATATGAATGGTGACAACAATGATGACGCCAATGATGATACCAATAATGACACCAATGATGACAACAATGATGTTGCCAATGACACCAATGATGTTGCCAATGATGACACCAATAATGACACCAATGATGATACCAATGACGATGCCAATGATGACACCAATGATGTTGCCAATGATGTCACCAATGATGATGGCAATGATGATACCAATGACGATGCCAATGATGACACCAATGATGTTGCCAATGATGTCACCAATGATGATGGCAATGATGATACCAATGATGATGCCAATGATGTCACCAATGATGATATGAATGGTGACAACAATGATGACACCAATGATAATGCCAGTGATACTAGTCCATCCATGTAGTCAGGAACATGGCTTGGTGATACTGTAAATTGATATTACAGGCAGGCCATAGCCCTTTCATAAATACTGGCATCATAGTCTAGAATTGGACAAAGCGAAAATGAAAATCTTAATAGCTGTGATACGTTTTCTAAACTACATCTACAGAACTGAAATTGGTAAAAAAATGAAGGAATTTCATTGAAGAAGCTCATTTTATTTGTGGTAATTCCTCCAAACCAGAATAGCTGGGGATTGTTTTCTCTTCTTCAATAAGGGGACACAATTATAAGAGTAAATATATTTTGGCTGTGAAGGGACTTGGATAGTGAAATATTTTATGCTAGTAGATTTCCATCGACACTAGCAGAAGAAGAAGCTTTATGTCCAAGGCCTTTGTTTTGGAGAGTTGTACATTAAAATCTCTGACTACTCTAAATGTGTCAAATTCCTAAATTATTCCTGGAAAAGTAACGTGTGTTCTCTAGTATAAATTGTTGGAATACAATGCCGGAATATGATGTTATTGGCCAATAATGGACCTCTATTTGTCCAGGTAATGTAGAGGACCAACAGCCTGGAGCTCGTCATCAGGCCATAGAGCACAGCGAGGGTGAGAGTGGACATCCCTGGTGATTGCCGTTAGCAATGGTGGAAATATTCCCAAGATGCTGTTATCTGTCAGTCTGAATTGATTGATGAAGACTTGATGAAGCAGTTTCTTCAGGGCCAGGCCCAGGATCATCATCAGGTCACTCAAAAAAAACCAAGCCGAAGTGACCCAACGTTATTTTATTTTTGGGGTATCTCAGCCTCGGTCCGGTCAATCAAGTCCAGTGGGAAACATTTACTTCTTGACGTATTTTGCACAAACAGATTGGAAGCCCTCAGAGGAGCAGCCTGACGTTCTTGGACCTAATGTAAATTTCTGTATCAAGGTCTTGGCCATACTTTGTGCCCACCACAATACTGGGGTCTTCTTACATGGTGGTGACGTCCCTTATTGGCCAGGAGCCAGGGTGTCTGCTCCTTCTGTGTAGCTATGCCTGAAATCTAAGAATAATGGTCTCGTCCACCAATGCATGCAGAAAATAATTGTATTGCAGGTTCATATTAATTAGGTGATTATCCATATTGGCCCTGGTGGGATAGAATGAAATCTAATTAGTTAGGTATAAGAAGAACACAATGCTCACACGATAAACCTTTAAGAATCTGCAAACGATAATTCCTGGCAATAAACATGTGCCGAGATTGGAAGATTTTCCTTTCTGATCTCAGGAAATCTTCTGTTCACCAAGAAAAGCAGGTCAGAGTAAAAGTAGAGATTCATTGTCCTCCAGACGTGCCGGTCGGCTGCAGCCGCCGCACGAATTACAGATCCATCACCGCTAACTGGATCTCTCCTAATAAATCCCGCACATCTGAGAGACGGCCGCTCCACTAACACAAAGTGATAGATTTCATTTTTAAAGATTTAATGCTGCAAGTCCAGTTAAGAATGGGAATATTAAAGGTTTAGGAAAGATGGGGCGAGGGAGACAAGGACGACCGGGACATCGGATGTCGGACTTATCCTCATACAAGGAAAATGAGAAAAAAAATCTGCATTATATAAGGTCCAGCACTCAAACAGAAAAACGTAAAATGTAGGAGTAATAATATAAGTTTATTTGGAATTATCCACACGGGTCATCATTCGGCAGAAGGCATTAGAATTTGCATAGATGTCGGGACGCCAATTTTAACATAACATGGTGCATACGTTGTATACAGCTGGGTATACAGTGTAACATGAAGCTGTTTGTGGGTTGCAGTACCGTGTCTGACCACTTAGTGTGCTGCTGAGAAATACTTCAGCTGGAAGCTCAAAAGTAGGAAGAACAAATACGAGACAGGAGAAGAAACAAGCAAAGTCCGAAAGCTTTGCACTCAAGCCTGTGTTCTGCAGTGAAACCATGCAGCATCATGTCCTCCTTGCTTGCATCCTAAGATGTGTGGCGTGAGATGATCAGCCATAAAATATTGCAATTTTGTATCACTCTCTCGGGAGACGTTTATGTTGCACTCGTCAGTCTGAGGCCACCCTGTGGTTGTAATGTGCATCGCAGACTGTCGATGGTTTCATAGCAAATCAATGTAATGCAATAAATTTGTATAATGGTAAATTGTAGACCTGAACCAAAGGCAAGAATCAGTAATCGGTAACGATATCAGCACTGTACGGCATCACGTCCCAGCCTGGACTCCAGCCATCCATGGGCCGTAAGAGTACAGGACAAGACCAGAGCCCATTCTGTGGCACATCTGATACCATAGGCATCCTCCACTGCACACCTCCCCCTTAAAGGGGTTTAACAATTTAGAAAAATTGGACCCCCAATAATGCAAGAAATGAAAATAGCAAAGACAGACAATATTCACCCTCATTACTCCGTATCATCAGCTCCAGAGCTGGCTACATTGCAGCGGTGACATCACATTGACAACTGACTTCACTGCTGCAGCCAATCACTGCCGTCTACACCAACATAGCTGAAGAGCACAGTGATTGGCTGCAGCGGTCACGTAAGGTGGGGACATAACAGCTCTGGGTCCTCCTTTCTAGAAGTAGAAAACTCCTTTAAGGGGTTAATATCGGAGCCTATTTTTGGTTATTATTTCTGATCATCAGGACCATTCCATCTATTTGTAGAAAGGAGAATAAAAGAATAAATTATTAACATCGAGCAGAAGGAGAATCCAGCAATCACGGATCTATTGATCTCCTGGATGTGGTGAAGTAGAAAGAGGCAAGGGAAAGGGATGATGGCGGCAAAGGAAGGACCGGAACATTCGCGGCACAGCAAAGGGGCTCGTGCCTTGTTAACCATTTACTGACTGCGGCAGATACTTCCCACCATCGCAAGGACAATATTCACAATTATATTTTCATTTCTTCTGATATCTTCTTTGTTTATAACATATTTAGTATCCTAACAATATATTGTTATTATTATTATTTAGCAGTTTCACTTAAACAATAATCACTTCTTCTCCATTATAACATTTTTGTTGTATTTTCCTTCTTTGTTATATTATCTTCTTTTCCTTTGTCTTCTGATAGTTCTACTCTGAAATCACCTCCCACCGTGGACGACTTCTGCAGCCCATCGCTCTGTTCAGAGGTCTCTGGTTCCCCCCACACTCCAGGAACAGACGCTATATAAGGGTAATTGATTAATAACATTTACCCTTCTGTTGCCGGAGATTAGATGACAGAATCCACCAGGGGCACAATATCAATTTATCCGTCCGTATTAAAATAAAACATCACATTTCATGTCTATCTTCCTCTTTATTAGAAGCTTCTTTAATCCTACAAATCAGAATTTCCCATCTATGGCCATGCGACAATGCAGAATATCTGATAATCCAGCGCCTTCCCCCTCATAGTCGTCCTTGATTACTGTAGTCATGATATAATATTGCTGTAGATTAAAACCGCGAGGCGTCTGCTTTGCAGTTGAGTTCCTTCCTTCCTCGCTCTGTGATGTTTGTGATATTTACGGCACACAGTGATGGCGGATGTGTGACATGATGATTGTCATGTGTTCTCTGAGTATCATGTCTGCTATCATTAATAATAGAACGCTCGCACCCTATAAATCTCTGATTTTTCCAGTAGATCATTCGATGAACGGTGGGTTTGATTTTCTTGAGATGTGATATTGTGAATGACTAAAGAAGGACGGGACCTCCGACTGTCATTGACATTTCTCTCCCTGGTTGGATGGAAAAGCGTCTCTTGGCTTTCAATTATAAGAAGGTAAAAGGTAACTTTGTATCTTCTGCTTGTTCTATAGTTTAGGTAAGCGAACATGCAAACTAGAGATAGGGTCTCCCCCTTGGGGAATATTGGACTCCTGCTGAATAGTGGGTGTTTGTCCACCATTACAAGGGACTTTCTACTGCAGGACATCAGACTCATGCTGAGTAGATGGTGTGTATCTGCCAAGGCAAGGGTCTCTCTACTGTGGGATATCGGACTCATGCTGAGTAGATGGTGTGTGTCCGTCATGACAAGGGTCTCTCTACTGAGGGACATTGGTCTCATGCTGATTAGATGGTGTGTGTCCGTCATGACAAGGGTCTCTCTACTGAGGGACATTGGTCTCATGCTGATTAGATGGTGTGTGTCCGTCATGACAAGGGTCTATCTACTGAGGGACATTGGTCTCATGCTGATTAGATGGTGTGTGTCCGTCATGACAAGGGTCTATCTACTGAGCGACATTGGTCTCATGCTGATTAGATGGTGTGTGTCCGTCATGACAAGGGTCTATCTACTGAGGGACATTGGTCTCATGCTGATTAGATGGTGTTTATCTGTCATGACAAGAGGTTCTCTCTACTGAGGGACATCGGACTCATGCTGAGTAGATGGTGTGTGTCCACCACAACAAGGGTCTATCTACTGTGGGACATCACACTCATGCTGACTAGAAGATGTGGGTCCGTCTAGACAAGAATCTATCTAATATGGGACATTGCACTCATGTTGACTACATGGTGTGTCCGCCATGAAAAGGGTCTCTCTACTGCAAGATATCAGACTCATGTTGACTAGAGGGTGTGTGTCCACTATAACCAGAGTCTCTCCACTGCGAGCCATAGGACTCATGCTTTCTAGAGGGTGTTTGTCTGCCATGACAAGGGTCTCTCTACTGTGGAACATCGGACTCCTGCTTACTAAAGGGTGTGTGTCCGCAATGAAAAAGGTCTGTCTACTGCAGTACATTGGACTCATGTTCACTGGAGATTGTGTGTCCCACATGGTTAGGGTGTCTCTACTGCAGTACATTGGACTCATGTTCACTGGAGATTGTGTGTCCCACATGGTTAGGGTGTCTCTACTGCAGTACATTGGACTTATGTTCACTGGAGATTGTGTGTCCCACATGGTTAGGGTGTCTCTACCGCGGGACATCGGACTCCTGTTCACTGGAGGTTGTGAGTCTGCTATGGTTAGGGTGTCTCTATTGTGGGACATCGGACTACTGCTTACTAAAGGGTGTGTGTCTGCAATGAAAAAGGCCTCTCTACTGCAGTACATTGGACTCATGTTCACTGGAGTTTGTGAGTCCCACATAGTTAGGGTATCTCTACTGCGGGACATCGGACTCATGTTCACTGGCGGTTGTGTGTACTTCATGGTTAGGGTGTCTACTGTGGAACATCAGACTCATGTTCACTGGAGGTTGTGTGTCCTTCATGGTTAGGGTGTCTCTACTGTGGGACATCAGACTCATGTTCACTGGCGGTTGTGTGTACTTCATGGTTAGGGTGTCTCTACTGTGGAACATCAGACTCATGTTCACTGGAGGTTGTGTGTCCTTCATGGTTAGGGTGTCTCTACTGTGGGACATCAGACTCATGTTCACTGGAGGTTGTGTGTCCCACATGGTGGTTGTTTCTACTGCGGGACATCAGACTCATGTGCTCTGGAGGTTGTGTGTCCTTTATGGTTAGGTTGTTTCTACTGTGGGACATCGGGCTCATGTTCACTGGACATTCTGTGTCCCATATGGTTAGGGTGCCTCTACTGCGGGTCATCAGACTCATGTTCACTGAAGGTTGTGACTTCCACATGGTTAGGGTGTCTCTACTGCCAGACATTGGACTCATGTTCACTGAAGGTTGTGTGTCCCACATGGTTAGGGTGTCTCTACTGTGGGACATCGGACTGATGTTCACTGGAGGTTGTGACTTCCACATGGTTATGGTGTCTCTACTGGGGGACATTGGACTCATGTTCACTGGAGGTTGTGACTCTCACATGGTTAGGGTGTCTCTACTGCCAGACATCGGACTCATGTTCAGTGGAGGTTGTGTTTCTCAGATGGTTAGGGTGTCTCTACTGCGGGACATCGGACTCATGTGCTCTGGAGGTTGTGACTTCCACATGGTTAGGGTGTCTCTACTGCCAGACATCGGACTCATGTTCAGTGGAGGTTGTGTTTCTCAGATGGTTAGGGTGTCTCTACTGTGGGACATCGGACTGATGTTCACTGGAGGTTGTGACTTCCACATGGTTAGGGTGTCTCTACTGCCAGACATCGGACTCATGTTCACTGAAGGTTGTGTGTCCCACATGGTTAGGGTGTCTCTACTGTGGGACATCGGACTGATGTTCACTGGAGGTTGTGACTTCCACATGGTTAGGGTGTCTCTGCTGCCAGACATCGGACTCATGTTCAGTGGAGGTGGTGTTTCTCAGATGGTTAGGGTGTCTCTACTGCGGGACATCGGACTCATGTGCTCTGGAGGTTGTGTGTCCTTTATGGTTAGGTTGTTTCTACTGTGGGACATCGGACTGATGTTCACTGGACATTCTGTGTCCCATATGGTTAGGGTGCCTCTACTGCGGGTCATCGGACTCATGTTCACTGAAGGTTGTGTGTCCCACATGGTTAGGGTGTCTCTACTGCGGGACATTGGACTCATGTTCATTGGAGGTTGTAAGTCCCACATGGTTAGGGTTTCTCTACTGTGGGACATCGGACTCATGTTCACTGGAGGTTGTGACTCCCACATGGTTAGGGTGTCTCTACTGGGGGACATTGGACTCATGTTCACTGGAGGTTGTGTGTCCCACATGGGTAGGGTTTCTCTACTGTGGGACATCAGACTCATGCTCACTGGAGGTTGTGACTCCCACATGGTTAGGGTGTCTCTACTGGGGGACATAGGACTCATATTCACTGGAGGTTGTGAGTCCCATAAGGTTAGGGTTTTTCTACTGTGGGACATCGGACTGATGTTCACTGGAGGTTGTGACTTCCACATGGTTAGGGTGTCTCTACTGCCAGACATCGGACTCATGTTCAGTGGAGGTTGTGTTTCTCAGATGGTTAGTGTGTCTCTTCTGCAGGACATCGGACTCATGTTCACTGGAGGTTGTGTGTCCTTCATGGTTAGGGTGTCTCTACTGCGGGACATCGGACTCCTGTTCACTGGAGATTGTGTGTCCTTCATTGTTAGTGTGTCTCTTCTGCAGGACATCAGACTCATGTTCACTGGAGGTTGTGTGTCCCACATGGTTAGGGTATCTCTACTGCAGGACATCAGACTCATGTTCACTGGAGGTTGTATGTCCCACATGGTTAGGGTATCTCTACTGCGGGACATTGGACTCATGTTCACTGGAGGTTGTATGTCCCATATGGTTAGGGTGTCTCTAATGTGGGACATCAGACTCATGTTCACTGGCGGTTGTGTGTACTTCATGGTCAGGGTGTGCCTACTGGGGGACATCGGACTCATGTTCACTGGATGTTGTGTATCCTTCATGGTTAGGGTCTATCTATTGCTGAGCTGAAACAGAGCACAGACATTTTGCACTTCTGTGAACATTTTGCCCCTCGCCCGGCAGTTGGGGTAGGGTTGTCCCTTTTTAGGCGAGTGCCCCCGATTTTAAATGCTCAGTGGCAGATTATTTTCAGACTTTTCCAGGCTTATCGGTCCTCTTGGTAGTCTCTCTGCAGGTAATGTAGCCCTCACTTGGCCTCCTCATGTCTCACCTGCATTTTTCAGTCTCACAGCATTTATTCTCACCGTACACAATAAATACCGTAATTGCTCTTAAATTCCTCGTCATCTCCCACCGACTGCCATCCTGGAACTACCATTAATCCTCCCGTCATTTTCATCTTGAAACAACATGCTTTATCCCTCCATATTATACTTGCACTTTCTTAGCTAAGCTTCTTACGTGAGTGGAGTCATTTTATAAAAAAAAAACCTTCTGTTTTATCCATATTAGTGTGTAAAAATCCAATACTTATCCTTCCAACTGGCTTATTCATAAGCTGTATAATGTGCTTGCTATTATTCGTTTGATCTTCTATGTTTCTTGCCGCACTGACAGTACATAGCGGTTTGTAATACTGATCTACACAGGGATTTAACAAAGAAGGGAATGCGGCTCAGTGGCGGCTGAAGATGCCGTGTTTCTTGCTTCCATTAATGTCAGTATCAATAACCAATAAGAATATACTCTACAGCCGTCTTTCCCTAGTAATTCTTTTTATATTACATGGCACGCCAGCGTTAGGCTCAAATTACTTTTCTGTAGCTGTTCTTATGTGGAGGGAGATTTGCAGAAATATTTTGTTGATATTTTCCTTCGTGGAGCGTCTCGAGACTTCCAGTCATTCTGATATTTCTACAAAACTGATTGAGCCCAAACTTGGAAAGGAAGCCAAGCCTACGGAGGAAATCTGTGCGATCAGGATTGTGGGTCCGATCTATATCATTAGGATGCCGGAATACATGGGGCAGCCAAGCCTACGGAGGAAATCTGTGCGATCAGGATTGTGGGTCCGATCTATGTCATTAGGATCCCGGAATACATGGGGCAGCCAAGCCTACGGAGGAAATGTGTGCGATCAGGATTGTGGGTCCGATCTATATCACTAGGATCCCGGAATACATGGGGCAGCCAAGCCTACGGAGGAAATCTGTGCGATCAGGATTGTGGGTCCGATCTATGTCATTAGGATCCCGGAATCCATGGGGCAGCCAAGCCTACGGAGGAAATCTGTGCGATCAGGATTGTGGGTCCGATCTATATCATTAGGATGCCGGAATACATGGGGCAGCCAAGCCTACGGAGGAAATCTGTGCGATCAGGATTGTGGGTCCGATCTATGTCATTAGGATCCCGGAATCCATGGGGCAGCCAAGCCTACGGAGGAAATCTGTGCGATCAGGATTGTGGGTCCGATCTATATCACTAGGATCCCGGAATACATGGGGCAGCCAAGCCTACGGAGGAAATCTGTGCGATCAGGATTGTGGGTCCGATCTATATCATTAGGATCCCGGAATACATGGGGCAGCCAAGCCTACGGAGGAAATCTGTGCGATCAGGATTGTGGGTCCGATCTATATCACTAGGATCCCGGAATACATGGGGCAGCCAAGCCTACAGAGGAAATCTGTGCGATCAGAATTGTGGGTCCGATCTATGTCATTAGGATCCCGGAATACATGGGGCAGCCAAGCCTACGGAGGAAATCTGTGCGATCAGGATTGTGGGTCCGATCTATGTCATTAGGATCCCGGAATCCATGGGGCAGCCAAGCCTACGGAGGAAATCTGTGCGATCAGGATTGTGGGTCCGATCTATGTCATTAGGATCCCGGAATCCATGGGGCAGCCAAGCCTACGGAGGAAATCTGTGCGATCAGGATTGTGGGTCCGATCTATGTCATTAGGATCCCGGAATCCATGGGGCAGCCAAGCCTACGGAGGAAATCTGTGCGATCAGGATTGTGGGTCCGATCTATATCATTAGGATGCCGGAATACATGGGGCAGCCAAGCCTACGGAGGAAATCTGTGCGATCAGGATTGTGGGTCCGATCTATGTCATTAGGATCCCGGAATACATGGGGCAGCCAAGCCTACGGAGGAAATGTGTGCGATCAGGATTGTGGGTCCGATCTATGTCATTAGGATCCCGGAATCCATGGGGCAGCCAAGCCTACGGAGGAAATCTGTGCGATCAGGATTGTGGGTCCGATCTATATCATTAGGATGCCGGAATACATGGGGCAGCCAAGCCTACGGAGGAAATCTGTGCGATCAGGATTGTGGGTCCGATCTATGTCATTAGGATCCCGGAATCCATGGGGCAGCCAAGCCTACGGAGGAAATCTGTGCGATCAGGATTGTGGGTCCGATCTATATCATTAGGATCCCGGAATACATGGGGCAGCCAAGCCTACGGAGGAAATCTGTGCGATCAGGATTGTGGGTCCGATCTATATCATTAGGATCCCGGAATACATGGGGCAGCCAAGCCTACGGAGGAAATCTGTGCGATCAGGATTGTGGGTCCGATCTATATCATTAGGATCCCGGAATACATGGGGCAGCCAAGCCTACGGAGGAAATCTGTGCGATCAGGATTGTGGGTCCGATCTATATCACTAGGATCCCGGAATCCATGGGGCAGCCAAGCCTACGGAGGAAATCTGTGCGATCAGGATTGTGGGTCCGATCTATATCATTAGGATGCCAGAATACATGGGGCAGCCAAGCCTACGGAGGAAATCTGTGCGATCAGGATTGTGGGTCCGATCTATATCATTAGGATCCCGGAATACATGGGGCAGCCAAGCCTACGGAGGAAATCTGTGCGATCAGGATTGTGGGTCCAATCTATATCATTAGGATCCCGGAATACATGGGGCAGCCAAGCCTACGGAGGAAATCTGTGCGATCAGGATTGTGGGTCCGATCTATATCACTAGGATCCCGGAATACATGGGGCAGCCAAGCCTACGGAGGAAATCTGTGCGATCAGGATTGTGGGTCCGATCTATGTCATTAGGATCCCGGAATCCATGGGGCAGCCAAGCCTACGGAGGAAATCTGTGCGATCAGGATTGTGGGTCCGATCTATATCATTAGGATGCCAGAATACATGGGGCAGCCAAGCCTACGGAGGAAATCTGTGCGATCAGGATTGTGGGTCCGATCTATGTCATTAGGATCCCGGAATCCATGGGGCAGCCAAGCCTACGGAGGAAATCTGTGCGATCAGGATTGTGGGTCCGATCTATATCACTAGGATCCCGGAATACATGGGGCAGCCAAGCCTACGGAGGAAATCTGTGCGATCAGGATTGTGGGTCCGATCTATATCATTAGGATCCCGGAATACATGGGGCAGCCAAGCCTACAGAGGAAATCTGTGCGATCAGAATTGTGGGTCCGATCTATATCACTAGGATCCCGGAATACATGGGGCAGCCAAGCCTACGGAGGAAATCTGTGCGATCAGGATTGTGGGTCCGATCTATATCATTAGGATCCCGGAATACATGGGGCAGCCAAGCCTACGGAGGAAATCTGTGCGATCAGGATTGTGGGTCCGATCTATATCATTAGGATCCCGGAATACATGGGGCAGCCAAGCTTACGGAGGAAATCTGTGCGATCAGGATTGTGGGTCCGATCTATATCATTAGGATCCCGGAATACATGGGGCAGCCAAGCCTACGGAGGAAATCTGTGCGATCAGGATTGTGGGTCCGATCTATATCATTAGGATCCCGGAACACATGGGGCAATTGTTTTGAAGCTTCATTGAGTAACCGGGAATCTTCTGTGTCAGTAGAAGCTCATTGCTAGAACCTGAACTTTTTGTGATTCAACACTCAAATCTAGCAAGAAGGAGGCTTGCCGTTAACTTAATGGATTTAGTTTTACTCTTTGGTGCTTCCAGCTCTGACTAGGCTTCATGCAGCATCTTGGCATTATGGTCTGATGCCCACCATGATGACACATAAGGCCTAGGCTTCATTCAGATGTCCATTTTTCCTCACATACAAGAAAACTGATTCCATTGTTTTGAGCAGAGTGTGCTCCAAATGTTATCTTTTTATCTGGTACATGGAGAAATGAAAAAAACAATCTCTACTTAGAAGTCATCTGAGTCCATTTTTTTTTTAAAGTCAGACATGTCTCCACATTTTCCCTTAAACTTTTTGATGTGAATGGCTCCATAGACTATCGCAGGTACAAGTGCTATCTCTAAAAACCACTTGTACACGAAGATCGGATATCTGAATAAGCTCTATGACAGTGAAAACCAGGACCCAGTTCACCGGCCACATCAATAACCTGTTGCTGCCAGATGGCACCTTTGTAAACCGTCTCCTATCTCCAAGCACCCATAGTTCCTCTTTGGATTACACAGAACTTTAGGAAGGCAAAGTTTGACCAGCTTACAGATGCCCTTAATCTGGTAGACTGGGACAATATCCTCAGAAATAAGAATACAGATAATAAATGGGAAATGTTTAAGAACATCCTAAATATGCAGTGTAAGCGGTTTATACCTTGTGGGAATAAAAGGACTAGAAATAGGAAAAACCCAATGTGGCTAAACAAAGAAGTAAGACAGGCAATTAACAGTAAAAAGAAAGCATTTGCACTACTAAAGCAGGATGGCACCATTGAAGCTCTAAAAAACTATAGGGAGAAAAATACTTTATCTAAAAAACTAATTAAAGCTGCCAAAAAGGAAACAGAGAAGCACATTGCTAAGGAGAGTAAAACTAATCCCAAACTGTTCTTCAACTATATCAATAGTAAAAGAATAAAAACTGAAAATGTAGGCCCCTTAAAAAATAGTGAGGAAAGAATGGTTGTAGATGACGAGGAAAAAGCTAACATATTAAACACCTTCTTCTCCACGGTATTCACGGTGGAAAATGAAATGCTAGGTGAAATCCCAAGAAACAATGAAAACCCTATATTAAGGGTCACCAATCTAACCCAAGAAGAGGTGCGAAACCGGCTAAATAAGATTAAAATAGATAAATCTCCGGGTCCGGATGGCATACACCCACGAGTACTAAGAGAACTAAGTAATGTAATAGATAAACCATTATTTCTTATTTTTAGTGACTCTATAGCGACAGGGTCTGTTCCGCAGGACTGGCGCATAGCAAATGTGGTGCCAATATTCAAAAAGGGCTCTAACTGTACTCGGCAGTTATAACATGGCAGTTAGACAGGGCAGGAGACAGGTAAGAAAAACTAAATCTAATCCATATTCACTTGAAACAGCACAAATACTCACCATATTTATTTGTAGAATCTATATTCTGGCTGCTGCATTCACTCACATTCACCGCCCTCGCATTAACTCTCTACACTCCATCCATATCGGCCCCTCTGTCCTTGCCTCTCCTATGTATAGCACTCATGCTCTGTTCACATTGCTTAACAGCACAGATCCATTCAGTCCCAACATCCAACACAAGAGACGCTCTCACAAATCACTTAACCATCTGCTCACTCTTTCGATCCTCCTCCTCCTAGTCGCTGGAGACATATCTCCAAACCCCGGCCCCCCATGTTATAGCCAGTCAAACCTCCCAATTGCTACACCCAGAAACCCCTCTAACCTTATTAATATTCCCTGCATGCCTGCTGTCTCTTTCAATTGTGCCCTTTGGAATTCTCGCTCTGTGTGTAATAAACTCTCCTTCATTCATGACTTCTTCCTTTCTAATTCTCTTAATCTCCTGGCTCTAACTGAAACCTGGATCCAGCAGTCAGACACCACCGCTGCTGCTGCTCTTTCATATGGTGGACTACACTTTTCTCATACCCCAAGATCAGACAACAGAGCAGGTGGAGGCGTTGGTCTGCTCCTTTCACCCAAATGTACTTTCCAAGTTATCCCCCAAGTACCCTCACTTGTATTCCCTTCCTTTGAGGTCCATGTGGTCAGACTCTACGTCCCCTTCTCCATGCGAGTGGCGGTGGTGTATCGTCCTCCCGGCCCCTCTCATCAGTTCCTGGATCACTTTGCCACCTGGCTTCCACACTTTCTCTCCTGTGACACCCCCACCCTTATCATGGGTGATTTCAACATCCCCATTGCCTCTCCCCTCTCCCCATCTGCTTCTCACCTTTTATCTCTATCCTCCTCTTTTGGCCTCTCGCAGCATACTAACTCTCCAACACATGAAGATGGAAACTCCCTTGACTTGGTCTTCTCCCGACTTTGCTCAGTGGATGACTTCACAAACTCCCCTCTCCCGCTCTCTGACCACAACCTTATTTCATTCTCTATCAAGAACTGCCATCCCGCTCAGGTCACCCCCACTTTCCACACCTATAGAAACATACAGGCCATTAACACCCAGAAACTTATGATGAACTTGCAGTCCTCATTGGCCCCTATTTCCTCCATCTCATGTCCTGATTCTGCATTGAAGCATTACAATGAAACCCTGCAAAGTGCTCTGGATGAAGCTGCTCCTCCTATACATAAAACAACTCGGCACAGACGGCAACAACCGTGGCACACGCTGCAAACACGTTTCCTGCAGCGGTGCTCCAGGTGCGCAGAACGTCTGTGGAGAAAATCTAATCTACCCGAAGATTTCATCCATTATAAGTTCATGCTAAAGACATACAATTCTGCCCTTCACCTCTCCAAACAAACCTACTTCAACACCCTCATCACCTCCCTGTCCAATAACCCTAAACGTCTCTTTGACACGTTCCAGTCCCTACTCAACCCAAGAGAGCAGGCCCCAACCACGGATCTCCGTGCTGACGATCTGGCCAATTACTTCAAAGAAAAAATTGACCACATTCGACAGGAAATCATCTCCCAATCTCTTCATACCATGCACTGTCCTCCCTCCCCCACTGCATCTAGTTCACTCTCTGACTTTGAAGCAGTTACAGAAGAAGAAGTAAGCAGGCTCCTTGCATCTTCTCGCCCGACCACTTGCACCAGTGACCCCATTCCGTCACATCTCCTCCAGTCC
Organism: Ranitomeya imitator; assembly: GCF_032444005.1. Taxonomy (NCBI): domain Eukaryota; kingdom Metazoa; phylum Chordata; class Amphibia; order Anura; family Dendrobatidae; genus Ranitomeya; species Ranitomeya imitator. The sequence continues at coordinate 5,471,743 of NC_091283.1, read as the reverse complement.
CTTTCCCCGGCTATCACCTCTCACCTAACAAAAATATTCAACCTTTCCCTCACTTCCGGTATTTTTCCCTCCTCATTTAAGCATGCCATCATACATCCATTACTTAAAAAACCATCCCTCGATCAAAACTGTGCCGCTAATTATAGACCTGTCTCTAATCTTCCCTTCATCTCTAAACTCCTCGAACGCCTGGTCCACTCCCGTCTTACCCGCTATCTCTCAGATAACTCTCTTCTCGACCCTCTTCAATCTGGCTTCCGCTCTTTACACTCTACTGAAACTGCCCTCATTAAAGTCTCTAATGACCTACTAACAGCTAAATCTAATGGTCACTACTCTATGCTAATTCTCTTGGATCTCTCTGCAGCATTCGACACTGTGGATCATCAGCTCCTCCTCACTATGCTCCGCTCCATCGGCCTCAAGGACACCGTTCTCTCCTGGTTCTCCTCCTATCTCTCTGACCGATCCTTCACTGTATGTTTTGCTGGTTCCTCCTCCTCTCACCTTCCCCTTACTGTTGGGGTTCCTCAAGGATCAGTCCTAGGCCCCCTACTCTTCTCGTTGTATACTGCCCCTATTGGACAAACAATCAGTAGATTTGGTTTCCAGTACCATCTCTATGCTGACGACACCCAATTATACACTTCTGCTCCCGATATCACACCGACCTTTTTAGAAAACACCAGTGATTGTCTTACCGCTGTCTCTAACATCATGTCCTCCCTCTATCTGAAACTAAACCTGTCAAAAACTGAACTCCTCGTGTTCTCTCCCTCTACTAACCTACCTTTGCCTGACATTGCCATCTCCGTGTGCGGTTCCACCATTACTCCAAAGCAACATGCCCGCTGCCTTGGGGTCATCCTTGATTCTGACCTTTCATTCACCCCCTACATCCGATCACTGGCTTGCTCTTCTTACCTGCATCTCAAAAACATTTCTAGAATTCGCCCTTTTCTTAATTTCGACTCTGCAAAAACTCTGACTGTTTCACTTATTCATTCTCGTCTGGACTATTGTAACTCTCTACTAATCGGTCTCCCTCTTGCAAAACTCTCCCCGCTCCAATCTGTCCTGAATGCTGCAGCCAGGATCATATTCCTCACCAACCGTTACACCGATGCCTCTACCCTGTGCCAGTCATTACACTGGCTACCCATCCACTCCAGAATCCAGAACAAAACTACTACCCTCATCCACAAAGCACTCCATGGCTCAGCACCACCCTACATCTCCTCCCTGGTATCAGTCTACCACCCTACCCGTGCCCTCCGCTCCGCTAATGACCTCAGGTTAGCATCCTCAATAATCAGAACCTCCCACTCCCGTCTCCAAGACTTTACACGTGCTGCGCCGATTCTTTGGAATGCACTACCTAGGTTAATACGATTAATCCCCAATCCCCACAGTTTTAACCCCTTCCCGACCCATGACGCCACGTAGGCGTCATGAAAGTCGGTGCCATTCCGACCCATGACGCCTATGCGGCGTCATGGAAAGATCGCGTCCCTGCAGATCGGGTGAAAGGGTTAACTCCCATTTCACCCGATCTGCAGGGACAGGGGGAGTGGTAGTTTAGCCCAGGGGGGGTGGCTTCACCCCCTCGTGGCTACGATCGCTCTGATTGGCTGTTGAAAGTGAAACTGCCAATCAGAGCGATTTGTAATATTTCACCCATTATAACGGGTGAAATATTACAATCCAGCCATGGCCGATGCTGAAATATCATCGGCCATGGCTGGAAATACTAGTGTGCCCCCACCCCACCCCTCCGATCGCCCCCCCACCCCCCCGATCTGGCCGGTACACTGCTCCGGCTCCCCTCCGTCCTGTGCTCCGCTCCCCCCCCGTGCTCGTGCCCGCTCCCCCCGTGCTCCAATCACCCCCCCGTGCTCCAATCACCCCCCCTGCACTCCGATCCACCCCCCCCCGTGCTCCGTTCCACCCCCCCGTGCTCCATTCCAGCCCCCCCGTGCTCCGTTCCACGCCCCCCGCGCTCCGTTCCACCCCTCCCGCGCTCCGATTCCCCCCCCCGTGCTCCGATCCCCCCCCCCGTGGTCCCCCCCCACCCTATCATACTTACCGATCCAGCCGTGGTCCCGTCCTTCTTCTCCCGGGCGCCGCCATCTTCCAAAATGGCGGGCGCATGCGCAGTGCGCCCGCCGAATCTGCCGGCCGGCAGATTCGTTCCAAAGTGCATTTTGATCACTGAGATATAATCTATCTCAGTGATCAAAATAAAAAAAATAATAAATGACCCCCCCCTTTGTCACCCCCATAGGTAGGGACAATAAAAAAATAAAGAAATTTTTTTTTTTCCACTGTTAGAATAGGGTTAGGGGTAGGGGTAGGGTTAGGGTTAGGGTTAGGGTTAGGGGTAGGGTTAGGGTTAGGGGTAGGGTTAGGGTTAGGGTTAGGGGTAGGGTTAGGGGTAGGGGTAGGGTTAGGGGTAGGGGTAGGGTTAGGGGTAGGGCTAGGGGTAGGGTTAGGGCTAGGGTTAGGGTTAGGAATGTGCACACGTATTCTGGTCCTCTGCGGATTTTTCCGCTGCGGATTTGATAAATCCGCAGTGCTAAACCGCTGCGGATTTATGGCGGATTTACCACGTTTTTTTCTGCGCATTTCACTGCGGTTTTACAATTGCGATTTTCTATTGGAGCAGTTGTAAAACCGCTGCGGAATCCGCACAAAGAAGTGACATGCTGCGGAATGTAAACCGCTGCGTTTCCGTGCAGTTTTTCCGCAGCATGTGTACAGCGATTTTTGTTTCCCATAGGTTTACATTGAACTGTAAACTCATGGGAAACTGCTGCGGATCTGCAGCGTTTTCCGCAGCGTGTGCACATACCTTTAGAATTAGGCTATGTGCACACGGTGCGGATTTGGCTGCGGATCCGCAGCAGTGTTCCATCAGGTTTACAGTACCATGTAAACATATGAAAAACCAAATCCGCTGTGCCCATGGTGCGGAAAATACCGCGCGGGAACGCTGCGTTGTATTTTCCGCAGCATGTCAATTCTTTGTGCGGATTCCGCAGCGTTTTACACCTGTTCCTCAATAGGAATCCGCAGGTGAAATCCGCACAAAAAACACTGGAAATCCGCGGAAAATCCGCAGGTAAAACACAGTGCCTTTTACCTGCAGATTTTTCAAAAATGGTGCGGAAATATCTCACACGAATCCGCAACGTGGGCACATAGCCTTAGGGTTAGGGTTGGAATTAGGGTTGTGGTTAGGGTTAGGGGTGTGTTGGGGTTAGTGTTGTGGTTAGGGGTGTGTTGCGGTTAGGGCTGTGATTAGGGTTATGGCTACAGTTGGGATTAGGGTTAGGGGTGTGTTGGGGTTAGTGTTGGAGGTAGAATTGAGGGGTTACCACTGTTTAGGCACATCAGGGGTCTCCAAACGCAACATGGCGCCACCATTGATTCCAGCCAATCTCGTATTCAAAAAGTCAAATGGTGCTCCCTCACTTCCGAGCCCTGACGTGTGCCCAAACAGTGGTTTACCCCCACATATGGGGTACCAGCATACTCAGGACAAACTGCGCAACAATTACTGGGGTCCAATTTCTCCTGTTACCCTTGTGAATCTAAAAAAATGCTTGCTAAAACATAATTTTTGAGGAAAGAAAAATGATTTTTTATTTTCACGGCTCTGCGTTGTAAACGTCTGTGAAGCACTTGGGGGTTCAAAGTGCTCACCACATATCTAGATAAGTTCCTTGGGGGGTCTAGTTTCTAAAATGGGGTCACTTGTGGGGGGTTTCTACTGTTTAGGCACACCAGGGGCTCTGCAAACGCAACGTGACACCCGCAGACCATTCCATCAAAGTCTGCATTTCAAAAGTCACTACTTCCCTTCTGAGCCCCGACGTGTGCCCAAACAGTGGTTTACCCCCACATATGGGGTATCAGCGTACTCAGGAGAAACTGGACAACAACTTTTGGGGTCTAATTTCTCCTGTAACCCTTGGGAAAATAAAAAATTCTGGGCTAAATAATTATTTTTGAGGAAAGAAAACGTATTTATTATTTTCACGGCTCTGCATTATAAACTTCTATGAAGCACTTGGGGGTTCAAAGTGCTCACCACACATCTAGATAAGTTCCTTTCAGGGTCTAGTTTCCAAAATGGGGTCACTTGTGGGGGGTTTCTACTGTTTAGGCACATCAGGGGCTCTGCAAACGCAACGTGACGCCCGCAGAGCATTCCATCAAAGTCTGCATTTCAAAACGTCACTACTTCAATTCCAAGCCCCGGCATGTGCCCAAACAGTAGTTTACCCCCACATATGGGGTATCACCGTACTCAGGAGAAACTGGACAACAAATATTGGGGTCAAATTTCTCCTGTTACCCTTGGGAAAATTAAAAAATTCTGGGCTAAATAATTATTTTTGAGGAAAGAAAACGTATTTATTATTTTCACGGCTCTGCATTATAAACTTCTATGAAGCACTTGGGGGTTCAAAGTGCTCACCACACATCTAGATAAGTTCCTTTGGGGGTCTAGTTTCCAAAATGGGGTCACTTGTGGGGGGTTTCTACTGTTAAGCCACATCAGGGGCTCTGCAAACGCAACGTGACGCCCACAGAGCATTCCATCAAAGTCTGCATTTCAAAACGTCACTACTTCACTTCCGAGCCCCGGCATGTGCCCAAACAGTGGTTTACCCCCACATATGGGGTATCAGCGTACTCAGGAGAAACTGGACAACAACTTTTGGGGTCAAATTTCTCCTGTTACCCTTGGGAAAATAAAAAATTGCAGGCTAAAAGATCATTTTTGAGAAAATAATTTTTTTTTTTATTTTCATGGCTCTGCGTTATAAACTTCTGTGAAGCACTTGGGGGTTCAAAGTCCTCACCACACATCTAGATTAGTTCCTTTGGGGGTCTAGTTTCTAAAATGGTGTCATTTCTGGGGGATCTCCAATGTTTAGGCACACAGGGGCTCTCCAAACGTGACATGGTGTCCGCTAATGATTGGAGCTAATTTTCCATTTAAAAAGCCAAATGGCGTGCCATCCCTTCCGAGCCCTGCCGTGCGCCCAAACAGTGGTTTACCCCCACATATGGGGTATCAGCGTACTCAGGACAAACTGGACAACAATATTTGGGGTCCAATTTCTCCTATTATCCTTGGCAAAATAGGAAATTCCAGGCTAAAAAATCATTTTTGAGGAAAGAAAAATTATTTTTTATTTTCATGGCTCTGCGTTATAAACTTCTGTGAAGCACCTGGGGGTTTAAAGTGCTCAATATGCATCTAGATAAGTTCCTTGGGGGGTCTAGTTTCCAAAATGGGGTCAATTGTGGGGGAGCTCCAATGTTTAGGCACACAGGGGCTCTCCAAACGCGACATGGTGTCCGCTAACAATTGGAGCTAATTTTCCATTCAAAAAGTCAAATGGCACGCCTTCTCTTCCGAGCCCTGCCGAGTGCCCAAACAGTGGTTTACCCCCACATATGAGGTATCGGCGTACTCGGGAGAAATTGCCCAACAAATTTTATGATCCATTTTATCCTACTGCCCATGTGAAAATGAGAAAATTGAGGCGAAAAGAATTTTTTTGTGAAAAAAAATTACTTTTTCATTTTTACAGATCAATTTGTGAAGCACCTGAGGGTTTAAAGTGCTCACTAGGCATCTAAATTAGTTCCTTGGGGGGTCTAGTTTCCAAAATGGGGTCACTTGTGGGGGAGCGCCAATGTTTAGGCACACAGGAGCTATCCAAACGCGACATGGTGTCCGCTAACGATGGAAATAATTTTTCATTCAAAAAGTCAAATGGCGCTCCTTCCCTTCCGAGCCTTACCATGTGCCCAAACAGTGGTTTACCTCCACATGTGAGGTATTGGTGTACTCAGGAGAAATTGCCCAACACATTTTAGGATCCATTTTATCCTGTTGCCCATGTGAAAATGAAAAAATTGAGGCTAAAAGAATTTTTTTGTGAAAAAAAAGTACTTTTTCATTTTTACGGATCAATTTGTGAAGCACCTGGGGGTTCAAAGTGCTCACTATGCATCTAGATAAGTTCCTTGGGGCGTCTAGTTTCCAAAATGGGGTCACTTGTGGGGGAGCTCCAATTTTTAGGCACACGGGGGCTCTCCAAACGTGACATGGTGTCCGCTAAAGAGTGGAGCCAATTTTTGATTCAAAAAGTCAAATGGCGCTCCTTCCCTTCCAAGCCCTGCCGTGCGCCAAAACAGTGGTTTACCCCCACATATGAGGTATCAGCGTACTCAGGACAAATTGGACAACAACGTTCGTGGTTCAGTTTCTCCTTTTACCATTGGGAAAATAAAAAAATTGTTGCTAAAAGATAATTTTTGTGACTAAAAAGTTAAATGTTCATTTTTTCCTTCCATGTTGCTTCTGCTGCTGTGAAGCACCTGAAGGGTTAATAAACTTCTTGAATGTGGTTTTGAGTACCTTGAGGGGTGCAGTTTTTAGAATGGTGTCACTTTTGGGTATTTTCAGCCATATAGACCCCTCAAACTGACTTCAAATGTGAGGTGGTCCCTAAAAAAAATGGTTTTGTAAATTTCGTTGTAAAAATGACAAATCGCTGGTCGAATTTTAACCCTTATAACTTCCTAACAAAAAAAAATTTTGTTTCCAAAATTGTGCTGATGTAAAGTAAACATGTGGGAAATGTTATTTATTAACTATTTTGTGTCACATATCTCTCTGGTTTAACAGAATAAAAATTCAAAATGTGAAAATTGCGAAATTTTCAAAATTTTCGCCAAATTTCCGTGTTTATCACAAATAAATGCAGAATTTATTGACCTAAATTTACCACTAACATGAAGCCCAATATGTCACGAAAAAACAATCTCAGAACCGCTAGGATCCGTTGAAGCGTTCCTGAGTTATTACCTCATAAAGGGACACTGGTCAGAATTGCAAAAAACGGCAAGGTCTTTAAGGTCAAAATAGGCTGGGTCTTGAAGGGGTTAAGCGTGCCCTAAAAACTCATTTGTTCAGACTGGCCTACCGCCTCAATGCATTAACCTAACGATCCCTGTGTGGCCTATTTATAATAAAAAAAAAAAAAAAAGGTTCCTCGCATCATGTTCTCATACACTTTATGCAGTATTAGCCCTCTGTGTCTGTACTGCTACATACTTAGGCAGTTAACTGGTTCATGCAGCTTTACATGAACACCTGAGCCTTACACTATAGCTGGTCCGAATAACTAAAGCAATTGTTACCATCCACCTCTCGTGTCTCCCCTTTTCCCCATAGTTTGTAAGCTTGCGAGCAGCAGGGCCCTCACTCCTCCTGGTATCTGTTTTGAACTGTATTTCTGTTATGCTGTAATGTCTATTGTCTGTACAAGTCCCCTCTATAATTTGTAAAGCGCTGCGGAATATGTTGGCGCTATATAAATAAAATTATTATTATTATTATTATTATTAAAAGTGAACCTGGAAATTATAGGCCAGTAAGTCTAACCTCTATTGTTGGTAAAATATTTGAAGGGTTTCTGAGGGATGTTATTCTGGATTATCTCAATGAGAATAACTGTGTAACTCCATATCAGCATGGGTTTATGAGAAATCGCTCCTGTCAAACCAATCTAATCAGTTTTTATGAAGAGGTAAGCTATAGGCTGGACCACGGTGAGTCATTGGACGTGGTATATCTCGATTTTTCCAAAGTGTTTGATACCGTGCCGCACAAGAGGTTGGTACACAAAATGAGAATGCTTGGTCTGGGGGAAAATGTGTGTAAATGGGTTAGTAACTGGCTTAGTGATAGAAAGCAGAGGGTGGTTATAAATGGTATAGTCTCTAACTGGGTCGCTGTGACCAGTGGGGTACCGCAGGGGTCAGTATTGGGACCTGTTCTCTTCAACATATTCATTAATGATCTGGTAGAAGGTTTACACAGTAAAATATCGATATTTGCAGATGATACAAAACTATGTAAAGCAGTTAATACAAGAGAAGATAGTATTCTGCTACAGATGGATCTGGATAAGTTGGAAACTTGGGCTGAAAGGTGGCAGATGAGGTTTAACAATGATAAATGTAAGGTTATACACATGGGAAGAAGGAATCAATATCACCATTACACACTGAATGGAAAACCACTGGGTAAATCTGACAGGGAGAAGGACTTGGGGATCCTAGGTAATGATAAACTTACCTGGAGCAGCCAGTGCCAGGCAGCAGCTGCCAAGGCAAACAGGATCATGGGGTGCATTAAAAGAGGTCTGGATACACATGATGAGAGCATTATACTGCCTCTGTACAAATCCCTAGTTAGACCGCACATGGAGTACTGTGTCCAGTTTTGGGCACCGGTGCTCAGGAAGGATATAATGGAACTAGAGAGAGTACAAAGGAGGGCAACAAAATTAATAAAGGGGATGGGAGAACTACAATACCCAGATAGATTAGCGAAATTAGGATTATTTAGTCTAGAAAAAAGACGACTGAGGGGCGATCTAATAACCATGTATAAGTATATAAGGGGACAATACAAATATCTCGCTGAGGATCTGTTTATACCAAGGAAGGTGACGGGCACAAGGGGGCATTCTTTGCGTCTGGAGGAGAGAAGGTTTTTCCACCAACATAGAAGAGGATTCTTTACTGTTAGGGCAGTGAGAATCTGGAATTGCTTGCCTGAGGAGGTGGTGATGGCGAACTCAGTCGAGGGGTTCAAGAGAGGCCTGGATGTCTTCCTGGAGCAGAACAATATTGTATCATACAATTATTAGGTTCTGTAGAAGGACGTAGATCTGGGGATTTATTATGATGGAATATAGGCTGAACTGGATGGACAAATGTCTTTTTTTCGGCCTTACTAACTATGTTACTATGTTACTATGTTACAGCCTTGTGCAATGACATTATTATGGTGTAATGCACATCATGACGTGAGGCTTAGTCAGTGCCAGATGTACCTACAAGTAAAAACCAGGACTCGGTCCACTGTCCACATCAATAACCCATTTCTGAAGAACGAAAGTTCTGCTAGCTCCCAGCACCCATGGCTCCTTTTATGATTAGTCAGCCTTGTGCAGCGACATCATTGGGGTGTGAAGTGTCAAGCGAACTAATCAATAGAAGAGCCAACCGGTAGGAGGTGGTTTGCAATAGGTTATTGATGTGGTTGGTGGAACGGGTCCAGGAAATCGATTCTCTGTAGTGAGTCTGCCCTTCGCCCCTTCCAAATCCTTAAACATGTCCCAAACCAACAACTTAGTTGAAAAAAACTGAAGGAGTTAACAAACTTACGCGACTCAAGCACAATCATTCCTCCAAAGATGCAGAATATAATAATAATAATAACAATTTTATTTTTATAGCACCGCTATATTCCGCAGCACTGTACATTAGAGGGGATTTATACAGACAATAGACATTACAGCATAACAATATCACATAGATCAAAACAGATACCAGAGTAATGAGGGTCCTGCTGCTCGCAAGCTTACAATCTATGAGGAAAAGGGGAGACACGAGAGGTGGATGGTAACAATTGCTTTAGTTATTCGGACCGGCCATAGTGTAAGGCTCGGGTGTTCATGTAAAGCTGCATGAACCAGTTATCAGCCTAAGTATGTAGCAGTACAGACACAGAGGGCTATTAAATGCATAAAACATGTGAGAATATGGTGCGAGGAACCTGGTTGTGGTAAAAATTTTGAATGGGCAACACAGGGATAGTTAATGCATTGAGGCGATAGGCCAATCTGAAGAAATGCATTTTTAGGCCACCCTTAAAACACTGGGGATTGGGATTAATTGTATTAACCTAGGTAGTGAATTCCAAAGAATTGGCGCAGCACGTGTAAAGTCTTGGAGACAGGAGTGGGAGGTTCTGATTATTGAGGATGCTAACCTGAGGTCATTAGCAGAGCGGAGAGCACGGGTAGGGTGGTAGACCGAGACCAGAGAGGAGATATAGGGTGGTGCTGAGCCATGGAGTGCTTTGTAGATGAGGGTAGTAGTTTTGTACTGGATTCTGGAGTGGATGGGTAACCAGTAGGGTTGAGCGACCTTGACTTTTTTAGGGTCGAGCCGGGTTTCGCGAAACCCGACTATCTCAAAAGTCGAGTCGAGTGAAATCGGCCGATTATGGCGAAAAGTCGAGGATCGACCGAAACACGAAACCCAATGCAAGTCAATGGGAATTTTTTTATTTTTTTTTTTTCTCTCTCTCTCTCTCTCTGTCCCTGAACTGAAAAGCTGGTGTTACACAGTGCAAATCGCTACAGCGCACAAGCGACAACATGGCAATAGGCGTCCACGCCCCTAAGACCTATGTCATCACTCTGCCCACGCCCCTTCATTGGCTGAAAAAAATGGCGCCAAGCGCGTCATACGAAACGCGACTTTGGCGCGAAAGTCGCGTACCGCATGGCCGACCACACACAGGGATCGGGTCGGGTTTCATGAAACCCGACTTTGCCAAAAGTCGGCGACTTTTGAAAATGAACGATCCATTTTGCTCAACCCTAGTAACCAGTGTAATGACTGGCACAAGGTAGAGGCATCGGTGTAACGGTTGGTGAGGAATATGATCCTGGCTGCAGCATTCAGGACAGATTGGAACGGGGAGAGTTTGGTAAGAGGGAGGCCGATTAGTAGAGGCTTACAATAGTCCAGACGAGAATGAATAAGAGAAACAGTAAGAGTTTTTGCGGAGTCGAAAGTAAGAATGAGTCTAATTCTAGAAATGGTTTTGAGGTGCAGATAAAAAGAGCGAGCCAGTGATCGGATGTGGGGAGAAAATGAAAGCTCTGAATCAAGTATGACCCCAAGGCAGCGAGCATGTTGCTGGGGAGTAATGGTGGAACTGTAATACCCCAGGGTCCTGGTTGTTTACAGTGGCATTGCTTTCCTCATGGGGAGAGTGATGTCATGCGTGGAAGTGAAGGAAGATCTATTTCACCAGGTAAACACAAGCGTACAACATGTTCACACTCCAGGCCAGAAGGGGAGCTCTAAACCCAGATTAAGGTGAACTTCCCAATAGATACATTCTGGTCTGGAGGGAAAGTTAGTTGGTAACAGGACAGTGAAGCAGGAAGATGTGTTAAGTGGGAGCTCCCTGTCAGAGGGGGCTAGAGAGAGATGGCCAGAAGGGAGCTTTTTGAGGAACATCAGCTAGGCAGAGCTGTTAAGAAAGGAGTATAGCTGAGCAGACGAGGGAGTCTGCAGCTCCTGGCAGAAAGAGAGATAAAGGACTGAGGGGCCGTGGAGCCATGAGAAAGAGCTGCAGCTCCAGGACAGAGATAACACAGAATGAAGAACAGATTTGTAGTGAGCGTGTAGGAGAGCGAAGCGCAGGCGAGTGACAACTGGGGAGGACAGCAGCGATAGGGCTACCTCCCTGAAAAGAGCAGATACCGGTAGCCAGAGACCGAGGTTGTGAGGGACTCCAAGACGTACAGCAGAAACCGGCAGGACAGCTGAACTACACATAACCTTTCCGCCCTTATACCCAGGAGGCACAGTGGCGCATAGAGCCCGGGTCATGATAGAGACCCTGTAAAAAGTCTCGAGCCACCTGTCATATGGGTTAGTGTCCCACCTTTATGGAGGAAAGAGAAGACTGTGCTGTGAGGACCTTGCCAGAAGCCATAGGCAGTAAGGGACTACAACACCACTGTGTTAGTAGGAAGGCTTACATTTCCACCTGGTAAAGGGGACTCTGAACTTGCTTCCAAGCCGGCTGGACCCTGCCTGCCCTGAGATCTGGTGCCCTGGACTGTGGCTGCCTGAAGTCTTCAGTAAACAAGGAAAAGAACCTGCAAACCTGTGTCCTCCATTCTTTACTGCATCACTCACCATCATCATCCATACACCAGGAGTCCTGGGGACCTACTTCACCTTTGGGAAGGTATACCATCTAGCTGCCATAACATCACCCCAGTGGACCCCTTTAAGCAGTGCCGGTCCCCTCTGCCTTTATTACAAACCCCCTAAAGGACATTCTCTTTAACTTGGGCACCCAGGGCCACGGACTGGGTCGCCACCACCGTGGCATCCCCCTTTAAATACTGGATCCAGTACCGAGTACCCCATGGCCCTGACGGGCGACTCAGAACCACACACGGAAATGGCACATTAGTAGAGGAAGGAAACACGAGGAGTTCAGTTTTTGACAGGTTCAGTTTCAGATAGAGGGAGGACATGATGTTAGAGACAGCGGTAAGACAATCACTGGTGTTTTCTAAAAAGGCAGGCGTGATATCAGGAGAAGAAGTGTATAATTGGGAGTATAAAGCTGAACCTTTAGACTGAACAATACCTAAGTAGAGAATTGAGGGAAATTTGGGGAAGGTGAAGATCTGGTAAGATGGTTGGCAGTCATAAATACTCGGAGGTCACCCAAGCGTTCTCGGGAAAACCCGAGCAATGAGTACACTCGCTCATCACTAATCTGGACACTTCTCCACGTGTTTGCGGCATCGGCTAGCTGGGCGGAAGATGTCCCGGCTTACGCGGCGGTGCCATGACGACGCACAGCTGTCTGTATATTCCGGTATTTCCGGTCGGCGGCACATATATACCCACAGCCTGGTACTTGGTGCTCCGAAACGCGCGTTGGAGTGGGCTGGTGGACCCTGCTTCTTCTCTTAGCCAGGTATTTATCTAGATTCTCATGGCCTTTATTACATGTTGAATTTTTTTTAGCCTTATTGAGACATAGGCCAGTGCAACGAGTGTTATTATAGGTACAACATGATGATTTTGCGGGGACTTTCCAGCCCAATTTATATATGCTGGTTACAGGTGTGCGCATATATTCCCTCCCATGCTTTTGTGCTTGTTCTATTTATATCTCGTTAATAAAATTTACATAGTCATTTACTTTTGGCTGGACCTCATAACTGTGGGTTTTCTTTGGTTTTGGCATTTAGGTATGCAGTAGGTTCAGATATAGTCTTGATATATACAATGGATGGTAAATAATACTATGTCGGGTTTATTATTAGGTACAATTCGTTCTTCACATGTATATACTATGCTTGCCAGTTGCCACCAATCTTTTTTATTGCAAACAGAGTGTTAGTCTGGTCCCGCCAAAATCAGCTGGTTCAGCCAGCACAAGTCCAATGTTGGTTGCCATTATTCTGGCAATGGGGAAGGTCTTCCATCTTGGTTCAATTGGAGTCGCAGTCCTTCAATTATTGGCCATTATTGGCCAAGTACATGGACACAATTATCCTTCATTAATACTCCCACCCACAGGACATTGCGCTGTACAGGGGCTGCTTCCGTGGAGCCCCCTCACCATCGGGAAGCTATTAGCTTAGGGCCATTCTCAGTTTTCCTCTGGGGCCATCTTCTGTATATATATTCCATAACATGTGTCTCTCAGAAGGGATTCATTCTCTAGAATAGCAGACAGTGGGGGGTTTGGGGGGGGCGCCACCGGTCCAGGCGGTAAATATGATTTGTTTTGTAGACTGGGGCTAGTAAGAAGGGGCTGTGCAGCCCTCAACAACCCCTATAACATTAAAGAAGACATATTGTATCATATGCAATAACTCAGCAGCTCCATCGGGGCCAAGAAAGCAAAGGCCCCGTCACCTGCAGACTATTAGATTGCATGGAAGAAACAGCAATAATATTATTCGTGGCTGAAAGTTTCTCGTGGATAGACCGACCAGTTATAGTATATTTATCAATAAATCTGAGGAGCAGTGAAATTTAGGCCGGCCCTCCGGACTGCCCAAGAACTCTCCAAAGTGCACCTCAATGCCACCAAAATCGTCAGTTGTGGGAGTGGATTTCCAAGTCCTGTCCCATTAATGCTCCACAACTATTATTCTCCTCCTCCGTCAAACTAGCAAATTAGCAGTCGTGAAGGCAGGACCCAGTGCAGTTTTGTGCTGACCCTGTGGACTCTGTTTTTGCATTTTCTTAATTGATCATATTAAAGACAAAGGTGTAAAGTATTCTGTGCCTAAAGGATCCTGAGATGGAAATGCAAGAAGAATCAGAAAAGACGAAGAAAGAAGAAAATAAGAGCAAAACAACAACACGAAAACTGAGAAATAAGGGATTGCCGACGGTGACTGTGAAATGTGCCGGCGATGGTGACTCCGCTGCCTTCCGTGGTGTGCGGTAAATGATCAGCGTCTCCTGTTCGGTGTTTCGCTTTCATCCTCTCGGATTCCGGAACACAACAATATTGTCTGAATATTTGTTTTCCGTTTCCATTTATTGGCAGTTTATACACTACACATGTATGGGGTCCTGTAACACGTCCTCATTACACTTAACACGCTGCTCTGTAAACACGGAGCGCACAAGACTTTCTATTGCATTAGATGGAACACGCTGATTTCAGAAGAGTTGGTAAACTCCATCCCCAGTGAGTGTGATGTGCTGGAAGAACTCCCAGATTGGAAATCATGAATAATGCATAATAATCTCCTTGTGTGAATGAGCCGGCTGCTCGGGATGTGAACATCTCCTTGTTTGACTCGGATCTTTTCTCCAATGGCAACTTTATAACCGTCCCCAAGGAAACTTCCTCCGCATTTACAGGATTCCATCTTCAGAACTGACGCCGCTTCTTCCCGACCAACACAATCAGCATTAGGACACAAGTGGAGATTTATTTCCAGGGCACCGACCCCGACATGTCACCGAGCAAAGAAAAGTTCTACATCGACACGTTGCTTTTATCACATTATGTTGTTATTGTTTATACTTTGCACTATTTCTGTCTCGGTAATTCTATTCTAGTAACTTTACAGCTAAGTATTTATTACAATTGTATTTTATTTATTAATTTCCTCAAGTTTATTTCAGTGTTTTATCTGTCTGATTCATCTTCATTGCATTATATGAAAAGTTTATCGAAAATAAGAATTTCAACATTTTATGTTTTCTTTTCCTTCTTATTTCCTGTATTTTTAAATATCTTATCCTCCAAACAGAACTTTTGGAATCTTAGTTTACATTTGTGAATAAACGTTTTTTTTCCTTTTTTTTTTTTCCACTCTGCTTACTCAAGTATAATTTTCAATCTGTTTGTCACGTTTTTGCAACTGAAGTAACTTCAGGCTGCTTTATGGAGAATCTTATTTTTTCTGTGTTCTAATGGGAAAAGGAGCAGAATTTTTTGTTACTTTATATTTACTCAACTTTTAATAATAGTAAATTCACTTTTGTATTCAGATAAGCAGAGTAAAATAGAAAGTTTTATACTTTTTGTTTGAAAAATTCTTACTTTGTCTAATCTCATGAATAAAAGCTCACGTGCAGCATGGAGGCATCCAGAACTCCGGACCTCCCTTTGATAACCACGCATGGAGATCTCCTATATAAGTGATATTCACTAATGACCTATGTAATACTAATGTATCTACTAAAAATATGCCCATTCATCTAATGCAGTGGCCAGACAAGGCTTCCTTAAGCAAAATCTGAAAATATGACTTCCTTTTGGATTGGGATGTTTCATGAGAAGCACTGGAAGCCATTACCATACAATTGGGTCTCTTATCTTTCTTTTTAACAATAAAATTAAATATGTATGTTAGTGTGACGACAAGGCAATTAATCTTAATCATCCAGACGTCTATTTCCAGTTGGCCAGGAGGCATAGACTATTATGTTTATGTTGACTTTTGAATTTATGTGTTTTTCTTTGGTTGGTCAAGAAACAAACTATTGTTCATATGAGCCTTTAACGTAGACTCTTGAGTTGACATTTGTTGCAGCATATTGTGTTGTTTTCTTGGATGACAGGGACACAGGGTAATTGAACAATAGATGTTTCTTAATATGTTGACTACACATTTGAACAGGAAAGCTAGTTTGCTGACCTTCAAAACAAAGGAGGACAACTTAGGCTTTGATTGATTAAATACTCAAACAATGCAAGTTAATCTAATCACACCTTCCTCTTGACCTCTGGATGATGGTTTGAAGTACAGGTGTGAAATATAGAAGGGGTATATGCCTCTGTATAAAAAGTGACTTGCCAGAGCAACAGGCAGGATAATATGGCTCCATCAAGAGGGACACAGATCTGACTTTCTACAAGATGTCATATTAGGGGACCATGCCCCTAGCTGGAAGAACACAGATCTGCTCTATTGACTGAACCACCCATGGATACATTTGGAGAAGCCAGGTAGGGACCATCCGGTCACTTGGATCCATGGAGATGTTAGGAGAATCCAGAACTGTGAAACTCCTGTCACCTTGAACCTATGGATATGTTTGGAAAAGCCCGGTTGGGACCATCCAGTCACTTGGCTCCATAGAGACATTTGGGGAAATCAGGTTGGAACCCTCTGGTCACCTGAAACCCATGGATACGTTAGGAGAAGCCAGGTTGGGATCATCTGGTCACCTGGCTCCATGGAGAAGTTCGAGGAAGCTAGGTTGGGACCATTTGGTCACCTGTCTATGTGCCTTAATGGACTGTCAGCTTCCTAAGCTTGTCGTTAACTCCTCTATGTGTGCATGCCACAGATGGGGGTTGTCAGCCCTGTAAGCCCCAAAGTCGCAGCTACTCTAATCCCATGAGATAGCGGAAGGGTGAGACTCTGTCACTTTTCTCGATCTTTGGATATTTTGCTCTGACTGTTCTATAAGTTATCGTCTTTTGATGGTTCAATAAAGTATTTCCACCCTGTTTTACTCTCATCCTGTGTTGTCTTAGTATAATGCCCATGGGAAAGGACAGAGGGTGTTCGATGGGATAATCCCTGCTCGATGCAGTCTTGGGCCAGCGGATTAGAACACCGACTGACCCCCCCATGTCCCCACAGTTAGCATTACACAGTAGTTTAGTTTCATAGTCATTGCGAGGGATGTCGCCTGCACCAGTAGCAGTTGTACCAAATTTCATGAATTAAAGGAATTGTCCATTGAAGATATGTTATTATTACCTATACCGTAGTGTGGCTCTAACTAGTGGAACCGGCTCCGACCTGCAGAATTAGGCACTTTTATCTCCATCAGGGCACTTTTATTCTTGTAAGAGCCTCTGCGGCAGCTCACAAGTTCAACTGTTTCTCCATTCCTTACCTACTGGGGTGCCGAGTGGTGCCCAACAGAGAATGAATGAATCGACGGCTGCGCATGCACATTGTTCATTCTAGGGGAAATAAACCTCTTCTGTTCTTTTGATCAGTGCCGATCCCAGCAATTAAACCCAAACTGATGTAACAGTTATCATTGGATAGGCGGAAACTTCTCTCAAGTAGACAACGTCTTCATGCATTGAGCATAAACTGGAATCTGATGGAGGTTTGAGATTCTGGGACCAAAATACCATATTGTAAAATTTTAATCAATTGTCTGTTTATAAAAATGATACAATTGGAGCAAATTTACGGTTGCAGAGTTTTCAGTTGCACTGGATTTTGGGACTGGACTTATGCACCAGAAGCTGAGCAGACAGACGGCTGTGAAATGCCAAATTCATCCTTCTTATACATTAGATAAACCAGTCTACTGTTCCGCTTTTATCATCCAGTTTTATTGTAAAGTAAGTATTCATTTGCCTAAAATAAACTTTTACAATTCTTCTTAGTAAAATTGTATGTAAGAAAAAATTTTACAGTCAGAAAATTACAGATTATAACTATAAAATTTAATATGTCTGGGACAAAATATAATAATCACCTAACATGGCCTAAACCTAGAGTAGATAGACCGGGGTTTGCGTGTAGGACTCAGACGGTTATATCCTCTGTGTTTCTGCATCCTTTTTCCTCTATATCTCTAACTATTTCATGATGGTTTTCTTTTCTCTGTTACCATTTCTTCTGAAACTTATCGTTATATTGATTTAATATAATTATTTTCTTGAAGTGAAAAATTCAGTAATTTCATTATTCTATGCTAAAAATATTTTATAACAAATGTTTAATTCTCTGTTTTCAGAAGCAGCAGAATTGAGAGATGGAGGTCCCTTAAGTCAAATAATTAAACTCTTAGCTGATAGAAAATTCTCAAATCTTATTAAATTATTAAAAATCAATTCAGATTAGACACTTTACAACAATCCCGTGGCTATTCTCTATATAGATCGTTGTGACGTCACGTTACATCGCACTCCAAACGACAGAGGATTGCAGCCGCCTGCTCGCTCATCAGCTGCCTCCTCACGCACGCTGTTGGCTGGAGCACCGCTACAGGTGGAGCACGCATAGCATTTGCATGTTATGTACTACTGGATCGTGGACTAGCAAACTGAAAATCATCAAGTATTTACCATAACAACAGAAGCGCAACTGTTGAATAAAGTACTACTGACGACCAATGATATTTGTCATTGCGCTGAACTAAGGAACCATAGAGACGCTGAGTTTTCACTATAGTATATTATTATTGTTATTATTATTTATTGATATAGCACCAGGAGGAATGTAAATAATAAAAAACAAGTACAGGAGGAGAGAGGACCCTGGCCGCGAGGGCTCACAATCTACAAGGGATGGGTGAGGATACAGTAGGAGAGAGGACCCTTCCCGCGAGGGCTCACAATCTACAAGGGATGGGTGAGGATACAGGAGGAGAGGACCCTGACCGCGAGGGCTCACAATCTACAAGGGATGGGTGAGGATACAGGAGGAGAGAGGACCCTGCCCGCGAGGACTCACAATCTACAGGGGATGGGTGAGGATACAGGAGGAGAGAGGACCCTGCCCACGAGGGCTCACAATCTACAAGGGATGGGTGAGGGTACAGGAGGAGAGAGGACCCTGCCCACGAGGGCTCACAGTCTACAAGGGATGGGTGAGAATACAGGAGGAGAGAGGACCCTGCCCGCGAGGGCTCACAATCTACAAGGGATGGGTGAGGGTAGAGCTGGTTGTGCGGCGGTATAGTGAAGCGATGCTTGCTACAGGTTGTACACTTTACAGAAGAGGTGGGTTTTTGGGTTCTTTTTGAAGGTTTCGATGGTAGGTGAGAGTCTGATATGTTGTGGTAGAGGGTTCCAGAGTAGGGGGTGGGAGAAATCTTGTATGTGATTGTGGGAAGAGGAGATAAGAGAGGAGTAGAGAAGGAGATCTTGTGAGGATCGGAGGTTGCATGCAGGAAAGTACCGGGAGACGAGGTCACAGATGTATGGAGGAGACAGGTTGTGGATGGCTTTGTATGTCATGGTTAGGGTTTTGAACTGGAGTCTCTGAATAATGGGGAGCCAGTGCAGGGACTGACTGAGGAGAGAGGCTAGTAAATAGCGGTGGGACATGTGGATTCGTCGGGCTGCAGATCTGAGATAAGATTGGGTGGGTGCAAGAGTGTTAGAGGGGAGGCCACAGAGCAGGAAGCTGCAGTAGTCAAGGCGGGAGATGACGAAGACCTGCCCTAGTGTTTTTGCAGATTCATGATTAAGACATGTACATATCTGCAAAATATTCTTGAATTGGAGTCGGCAGAAAGTGGAAAGGGTTTGGATGTGTGGTTTGAAGGAAAGATCAGAATCAAGAAAGTCCCAAGGCAGTGAACTTCCAGGACTGGGGAGAGGGAGCAGCCAATGACTTTGATTGATAGGTCTGTTGACCTTTTGAGAGAGATGAGGGAAAGATGATGAATTCTGTTTTGTCGATATTAAGTTTTAGAAATCCAGCAGAGAAGTAATCTGAAATAGCAGACAGACATTGTGGAAATCTGGTTAGTAAGGAGGTGATATTGGGTCCAGAGAGGTAGATCTGTGTGTCATCAGCATGGAGGTGATACTGAAAGC
The DNA here is from genome assembly GCF_032444005.1 of Ranitomeya imitator. Lineage (NCBI taxonomy): Eukaryota > Metazoa > Chordata > Amphibia > Anura > Dendrobatidae > Ranitomeya > Ranitomeya imitator. Next base: position 5,452,038 of record NC_091283.1, on the reverse strand, counting down.
TGTGAGATGATATGAGTTATACCAGTCCAAATGTGTAGATGGAGAAGGGCAGGGTTCCTAGAACTGAACCTGGGGGGACAGCGACAGATATGGGGTGAGGTGAGGAGGGTGAGGGAGATGCTAAATGTCGAGATCCAACAAAGGGCAAAGTCTGTGATGCCAAGAGATGAAGGAAATTGTAGTAAGAGGGATTAGTTCACTGTTCTAAGTGTAGATTTCTGTTCTGCAAGTTTTCGGAGAGGGGATTGTGCACCTGGAGAGAAGATGGAAGAGAATGTAAGCAGGTTGTGGTCAAGAAGAGGGAGAGGTGAGATACAGAGGTTAGATAGGGAACAAAGGCAGATGAAGATCAGAGCCTGCGGAGGACCATCGAGCGAAGCCGAAGGAGGAAATGAGGGATAGAAACTTAGAGACAGCGGAGTGGGAGGTATTAGAGGGGATGTTGAAGTAACCCATCATGATAGTGGGGATGTAAGTGGAAAGGAAATGAAGTAGCCAGATGGCGAAGTGGTCAAAGAAGGTGGTGGCTGGCCCTGGGGGGTAGTAGATGACAGCCAGTTGGAGGTTGGTGGGGGAGTAGATGCGCATAGAGTGCACCTCAAAAGAAAGCAGAGTAATGGAGGGTTGCAGTGAAAATTGTGTGAAGGAGCAGCTATCTGACAGGTGAAAACCAAGTCCTCCACCATGCTTCCTGCTGGGGCGGGTTGTGTGGAAAAGGTGGAATCCATCAAAAGAAAGTGCAGCTGGAGAGGCTGTGTCTGAAGGGGTGAGCCAGGATTCAGTGATGGCAAGGAAGGAAAGTTTGTTAGTAATGAAAATATCATGGATCTATAGTTTGTTGCAGACAAAGCGAGCGTTCCATGGAGCTCCTGTTAGTGGAACTCAGTGAGTGGGGGCTGGGCGAATGGGTATAAGGTTAGCGCGATTGTGGAAATGTGTGATAGATCATGGATGGGAGGTTGAAATGACTTTGGGGATGTTGTGAGGAGGACCAGGATTTGGAGAGATATCACCGGTAGTGATGAGGAGGAGCAGACAAAGTGTTAGTAGGTCAGAGGAGGAGAGGGCATGAGGGGGCCGTCTGTGTTTGGAGACATAGGATTTTGTGTTGTCGAATAGTTTTGAGGAGGAGGTGAGATGGACGGGGAGGATGGAGGGAGAGTTAACCAGCTCATTACTAAGTGTCATGATTAGGGGGGGATAGAAGGAAGTGAAGGACCATAGGGGTGAGAGTGAAAATAAATAGAAACATTGTGTACAGTGAGAGAGAACTATATGTCCCGTTCCCTTTGGATTAATTTCTGGTCTAATTCATTGCAGTACACATACAGTTATATGAAAAAGTTTGGGCACCCCTATTAATCTTAAGCTTAATGTTTTATAAAAATTGTTTTTTTGCAACAGCTATTTCAGTTTCATATATCTTATAACTGTTGGACACAGTAATGTTTCTACCTTGAAATGAAGTTTATTGTTTTAACAGAAAATGTGTAATCTGCATTTAAACAAAATTTGACAGGTGCATAAGTATGGGCACCCGTATCATTTTCTTGTTTTACATACTCCTACCTACTTTTTACTGACTTACTAAAGCACTTTTTTTGGTTTTCTAACCTCATTGAGCTTTGAACTTCATAGCCAGGTGTCTGCAATCATGAGAAAATCTACTTAAAGTGGCCACTTGCAAGTTGTTCTCCTGTTTGAATCTCCTCTGAAGAGTGGCATCATGGGCTCCTCAAAACAACTGTCTAATGATCTGAAAACAAAGATTATTCCACATAGTTGTTCAGGGGAAGGATACAAAAAGCTGTCTCATAGATTTAACCTGTCAATTTCCACTATGAGGAACATAGTAAGGAAATGGAAGAACACAGGTACAGTTCTTGTTAAGACCAGAAGTGGCAGGCCAAGAAAAACATCAGAAAGGCAGAGTAGAAGAATGGTGAGATCAGTCAAGGACAATCCTCAGACCACCTCCAGAGAGCGGCAGCATCAACTTGCTGCAGATGGTGTCACTGTGCATCGGTCAACTATACAACGCACTTTGCACAAGGAGAAGCTGTATGGGAGAGGGATGCGAAAGAAGCCGTTTCTGCAAGCACGCCACAAACAGAGTCAGCTGAGGTATGCAAAAGCACATTTGGAGAAGCCAATTTCTTTTTGGAAGAAGGTCCTGTGGACTGATGAAACCAAGATTGAGTTGTTTGGTCATACAAAAAGGCGTTATGCATGGCGGCCAAAAAACACAGCATTCCAAGAAAACCACTTGCTACCCACAGTAAAATTTGGTGGAGGTTCCATCATGCTTTGGGGCTGTGTGGCCAATGCCGACACCGGGAATCTTGTTAAAGTTGAGGGACGCATGGATTCCCCTCAGTATCAGCAGATTCTTGACAATAATGTTCATGAATCAGTGACAAAGTTGAAGTTACGCAGGGGATGGATCTTTCAGCAAGACAATGATCCAAAACACCAAATCTACTCAGGCATTCATGCCTGTAAACAGAAATAGTTAGGGTTAGGGGTAGGGGTAGGGATCATCACCCTAACCTTAAAGGGATCCTAACCCTTTAGGGTTAGGGTTAGGATCTCTTTAGGGTTAGGGTTATGATCCCTACCCCTACCCCTAACCCTAACCCTAACTATTTCTGTTTATAGTGGGTTTTTTACTTTATTTTGATGATTGGCAGCTGTTACACATTTCTCAGCATGCGTTTAAAAAACGCAAACGCATGAAAAAACGCATGTAAACGTGTCAAAACGCTGCGTTTTTTTCACCACATGCAAAAACGCATGCGTCAAAAAAACGAAGCGTTTGCACGCGTTTACATGCGTTTTTTCACCATGCGTTTTTTTTAAAACGCATGCATTTTGAAACGCAAGTGTGAAACCAGACTAAGCTGCTCCACCAATCGTCAAGGTATACCCATATAGAGCAATCCTAACTAATGTATATAATCCCTATCTGATGTATTTAAAAACCTGATCATCTGTATAGTACCTGTATGAGCAGGGTTCAGAGAGGGAATTTTCATGTGGACATGCTGGATGGAACAGCCTTGATGCAAATGACCCATAAGGAGCGGTGGACTCCCTAGTCTTGTAGAAACAAGAGAACAATTACAGGATTAAAGGGATTAGGGTTAGGGTTAGGATCCCTTTAGGGTTAGGGTTAGGATCCCTTTAGGGTTAGAGTTAGGGTTAGGGGTAGGGTTAGGATCCCTTTAGGGTTAGGGGTAGGGTTAGGGTTAGGATCCCTTTAGGGTTAGGGTTAGGATCCCTTTAGGGTTAGGGTTAGGATCCCTTTATCACCTTTATGATGGGGGGTGGCATATCAGTGTGTTTTCTGTTTTTTTTTTTATAAAAACGCATGTGTTTTTAAAGCAAACGCATGTGCTTAAAAACGCATGTGTTTCCATTGACTCCTATGTATTTTTTGGCACAAAAAAAAAAACACATGAAAACGCATGCGTTTTTATGTGTCAAAAAAACGCCTCTCAAAAATACTACAAGTTGCATTTCTGAAAAAGATCGCATGCAGCAAAAAAACGCATGCGTTTCAAAACGCGACCAAACGCGTACAACAAAAAACGCATGCGTTTTCAATGTTAAATATAGGGAAAAAAAGCATGCGTTATTTTGTGCAAAAACGCTGCAGACAAAAACGCAAGTCTGAAACCACCCTTAGTATATATTTTTTTGCAAAAAAACGTATCAACTAAATGCCCTGTTTTTTCCATCTTTTGACAAGCACTTGCTTATTACTGTGATTTTTTTTTACAACAGAGTATTTTTGACCTCACTGTGCTCTTTTGTGTCTTCAACGCTATAGCAACATCCTGTTCTGTTTCATCAGATAAAAGCCCCCATATCGCTGTATTCCAGGGCATTTACCTTGAAGTCCATATGCTATTCATATATTCATAGAGGCCGATTGAACTATATGTAAGAATACTGGTTATATGCTGCAATATCACTGCCAGGTGTGCACATTAATCGACCGATAAATAACTTTTGTGCATATTTGTCTCATTCATTAGTTTATTTAGATATAACAACCCTGCCACTATGTTTAGCGCAAATTGCCTTTGTTTGATGTAATTTACCCTCAGCGTCAAGTGGGTTCGGAGCAATATTATACAATAGCGCCACTGTGGACACGTGAATAAAATGACTGTCTACCACTTTATCCACACCCACAGCAGGCATCTTCATTACTAAAAGGGTTATTCGCCATCACTAAATGTATTTTATAAGGGGAGACTTATGGGCAGACCGAAAGGAGCATATATATAAGGTCCAACAATTTTCAGGGCTAGCTACCAAACCAAATCAACCATGCCCACAATCCTCTTGTATAGAGAATGCTAAGAAATCTCTCAAAACATTGGGACAATTTCTACTTAAAGAAATACAAGAAGACTGTGAATCAGCCATATTGGGAAGATATCTAACTACTGATATAATACTGAGGGGGCCAGTGGTACAGAAAGCACTAACTGGTGACATTGGTGATCAGAATGGGATAGAATGTTTAAGGGTTTGTCTAGGAAAACTGTAATATTCATCAATGAGAAACGTAAGAAACAATTAATGCGCAATAGCAACCTAAAATCACAAATATCCTTAGAAAAAAAACCTTACAAAAATCATCTGGATAATGTAACCTTATCTTAAAATATAACAGGAATCACAAACCAAACAAAACAGAAATCATTGAACGCAAACACCGTAAATTCGGTAGAGACCTGGTACCGAGGTCAACTATGGTGAGTAGTGTGACGAATAATCACTCACGGGGTGTGAACTCATCACTATGAGTATCTATAGAAAATATAATGCCAACTAGGATCTCAACTACAATATCATAAACTATCCTAAAATAATAAATCTTTATTAATCAAAAGAACCCACACGTTGGTTCACACCACAGAACGGACCAAAAATAACAAAAACAAAAGATATGTGCTCAAAAGAACCAACACTAAGTTTAAAAATGGGGTATGCTGTGTATCCCTAGTGAGTACTGCACTCGTAGCCTGCCTATCTGTGGAGGTTGGTACCCTACAGGGGGAACGTATTGGCGCCCCCACTCCGCGGCGGCTGTCCCTAGATGTACTGATGTGCCCTAAGATAGCCACGGGGCACCCACTACCCACAACCTAGGGCCCACTACAGGCTAGACATAGATACTCCTACACTAAGGGAACACTAGATCCCCATACATAAAAACAAATGTAAAGAACACATAAGCCAAACAGATATAGACGTACTGTCAGGGAATCCTTATTGAGGCACAGTTTTTATAGGTTCATTGCGCCAGTCATGGCAGATCCCACTGACTATGGCTGAACCGATACAGCAGTGTCACCCAGGAATGTACAAGTGTGCAACCATATGTGCCGATGTCATAATAAAGACACTTATCTCCCTCTGTACGCAGTTTGCCATGCCATGACACCGCATCAGGACACACTGTATCGATGAATCTTGCCTCCTGAGGAGCCCGCAAAGGGCGAAACGCGTAGAGGCGCTGTGGTCTGCGGCAAACTGCGTACAGAGGGAGATAAGTGTCTTTATTATGACATCGGCACATATGGTTGCACACTTGTACATTCCTGGGTGACACTGCTGTATCGGTTCAGCCATAGTCAGTGGGATCTGCCATGACTGGCGCAATGAACCTATAAAAACTGTGCCTCAATAAGGATTCCCTGACAGTACGTCTATATCTGTTTGGCTTATGTGTTCTTTACATTTGTTTTTATGTATGGGGATCTAGTGTTCCCTTAGTGTAGGAGTATCTATGTCTAGCCTGTAGTGGGCCCTAGGTTGTGGGTAGTGGGTGCCCCGTGGCTATCTTAGGGCACATCAGTACATCTAGGGACAGCCGCCGCGGAGTGGGGGCGCCAATACGTTCCCCCTGTAGGGTACCAACCTCCACAGATAGGCAGGCTACGAGTGCAGTACTCACTAGGGATACACAGCATACCCCATTTTTAAACTTAGTGTTGGTTCTTTTGAGCACATATCTTTTGTTTTTGTTATTTTTGGTCCGTTCTGTGGTGTGAACCAACGTGTGGGTTCTTTTGATTAATAAAGACTCATCACTATATGAACACACAAAACTGCTGTCCAAAGCCACCGTAGGGTAACACCTATGAATGACAAATAATCCCTAACTATAGACCTAAAATATAACTTTTATTTATCCACTAAAGGAAAAATATTGAAATTCACAGTGGTCAGTTTAGTATACAGGAAACACTAATACACTATTCATTGGACTCACGTCCTATACGGCGCTCATTGTCCTAATATTATATTCAATTATAGGCGTATGGATCAAGCCGCGGCCGCTACCTATATACTAAATCTATTGCCATCTCAAAACTGCACTGCCTGCTGCTATGTAAAATTTGCGCTAATCCTCCTCTACATGTTTCGCCAGCATGACTGGCATCATCAGGGGATTGAGGCTATAATGAGCCAAAATAGAGGATGCTGGATCTATTAAACCTAGGATCTGAGGTCACAAAAGGTCAACCAATCCCGTGATATATACCAAGAGCCAATAGCATCTCCCGTTGCAATCACATTAGATAGGCGATGTAATGAAATGGCCGCAATATTATAGTGGATGCACGATAGTAACATCTTACCATGCCAAGGTTACAGACCCTATTAGGTAGTTTACAAAAATATCTGTTATGTTTGAGATGCCTAAAACATTAGAATATTGTCATTTCTGTGCCAATTACGGAGTCATAACTGGGACTCAGATACTTGCTGTACGGCCCCTATTGCTTCCGGAAGCATCTAGCCTCACATTTACACTCAAGTCCCTCCGGCTACGTGGTACTGACATAAAACGGCTGGACAAAATAATCATTACTATAAGATCATACTGCACATGTCAAGAAACAAGTCACATCTGCGCAGGTCCACAAGATATCGCCAAAGAAAGCTACACTGCGCATGCTCTACAACACAACTGGGCACCGAATTCTACCAACATTGGCTTATATCCACCATTACCTCCCTTGGCTTACAATCAGGACTAAGGAATTGATATAGAAGGGTTAATAGTTTGCCTTTAAGTGCCTTTTGCCTTTAATTGCTAGAATTACTAGAATCTGTTGATGCAGTAGTCTGATGGTCTCCGCTTCAAGGAGACTACACTTCTTATCATGTATGTTCTCAATAGTCAGCCACAACATGCTCCGGGTACGTGAGAGAATAAAGGTCAGTATGACCCTGTGTGATGGTGGGGGCTACATGAATTACATTGAGAGATACATTTGTTGTAAATGGTATAAAATATTGATTCTTGCCCTATTACTTCAGATAAAAGTGAATTTCACACAGAACAACGTGTGCGATTCTTTTGTCTCCTAGCGCTTGTCAATTAAGGGCGTGATTTCACAATTTGGCCTCACTGGTGATATGTCAGCTGACATTGGGTGAGAGCGAAAACACCTACGACAGGATCCTCATATTTAATATTAAAGTATGAAAGATGTCTTAATTAAATTCAGATGCCAAAAAGGAAGAATCAAATCCTCTGTAATATACAGAACAATATAAAATATAAATACTCATCGACATATTTTCAAGAATGCATGCCTTAGAATAGATAGTCTTCAAGATGACATTGATGAGAGGATAAACATTCCCCAATGGAAACCAGGGAAGTATTACATCACCAAATCTAGCAATATCATTTTATTGATAGAATATTTACATCCAAAAAGCCGCATAGTGGTACAATCATTGTCTCCATTTTCCAGAAAGTGATAATCTAATTCCCTCCGTCTCCTTAAGGCCAAATAATTATCACCATCATAGTTTTCTTCACAATGCGGTGTATTTACCGCCCATCATCTGAGCTACAAAGCCCATGTATAGCTCATACTACAAGGGCCAGAAAAATCTCAAAAAAACAACAAATATTCCCAATAGTTATATATTATGGCAGGAAGCAAGTACAGCTATCTCATTAATGCTAATTATTACTCACTGTTATTTGGTGGGGTTAGAAGGCCCAACACGGGCATTTAACCAAGAGCAGAACCAATGAGTCAGAGTTTACTCTAACTTTTATTCCTCAAGAAAGGCAGCAAAGGAGAAACCTCCATTAAGCCCAGAGGGGCTGCGTGACTTTCATCTAAATAATTTTTTTCACGAGAGATGCAAAAAAAAAATACAAAAAGGGATGTCGAGCCGGGAAACTCTCCAGAAAGAAAATGGCCAAACCACCTACCCAACCGATATAGCGGGTCAGAAAATGTATAGTCTGAGTAAACACAATCGTACTAACGATGAACAAACTCTGCTAAGGAAAGGATTAATCTTACACAAATTTACGGCATTTAGAGGCATCAAACAATTCATCAGAAATATAGCAATAAAGACACATTTTACACAGGAAAAACTGATCGACCTCAAGTTCCTCGTCTAGATGTTGCCGACACTACGGGTGACACATTAATAGAGAACACTGTGCAGAGTGGGAGTGAAACATCTAATAATATATATATACAGACTAAACCAGAGTGCAAATCCCATATTCACCCAATCCATGAGTACTCTGATGCCTGAAACATATCAGAAATGCATTATTAATTACATAAGACACGTTAGTAACCAAAAATGTGCAAATATAACACATCATTTATCCTTAAGAGAAGGTGGGCTACCAAACAACTGCAAGACAATAATGAAATAGTAATTAGCCCAGCAGACAAAGGAGGGGGATAGTAAGACATGCACCAAAATTAAAAGTGACCCTAGGTGAATTAAAAAAACAACTTAATATACTAATCACCAAAGGACTAAAGAAAAGGGATATTGAACAGGGATGAAGCTCATTTTATTAACATATCACAACCAAGAATTCCAGGTTCTTATTACATCCCAAAAATTAATAAATCCACCACTGACCTTCTGGTCAACCAATTATATCGGGAATAGAATGTCTTACTGCCAATCTATCCAGATATTAAAGACCATCAACTCCAACAGGGTATGCCGCTCCTTACAGCCTATCTAAGAGAAAGCAAGCATATCTTAAATATATTAAAATCGATTTCAATGGACAGAGGGGTGTACTATGGGGTCCTTGCATGTGGCAAAGAATGTGAAGCATCTAGACATTCTCTACAAGACTAGTAAGTGCTCCATTGACAAATTCATTTTTGTAAGAGAATTCATGTATTTCATTCTGATACTTAGCTATTTTAAATAAAGACTACTGCATTCAGCCGTGGAGCACTGCCATGGGAACAAGGCTCACACTGATTTATGTTATCCTATACATGGGTAGATGGGAAGACATTTTCACCTATCCAGGGTGTGTGCATCCCGAGAACCGGGTTCTCTGGCATGATTTTTTAGATGTATTTTTATCTGGTCAGGGAGGGAGTCTTCCCTTTTAGCGTTTTTTAATCAAATGAATAAAAATAATTTTATTTAAGCTTTACGTCCACATACAGTAAGCAACGTATATACTTTTTAGACCTAACGGTCTATATAGTGAAAAGCTAAATTCAAACCCGCACACATTATAAATCAACAAATGAATTTAAATATCCCGGTCCAGATGAATTACATCGTAGGGTGCTGAAAGAGATCACAGAGGAAATTGCAGAACCACTAGCCAAAATCTTTGAAAAATCCAGGGGAACAGAAGTCCCAGAAGATTGGAGAAGGGAAAATGTTGCCCCTATCTTAAAAAAAGGAAAGAAGACAGAGCCAAGAAGTTAAAGGCCAGTGAGCCTTACTTCTATACCAGGAAATATCTGTGATCAAATTATTAAACAGCGTGTATGAAAGTATTTGGATAAGAATACAGTAATTAACCACAGCCCGTATGGGTTTGTAGCAAACAAGTCATGCCAGACTAATCTAATTTCCTTCTATGATGGAATCACTGACTGGGTAGATCAGGGAAATGTGGTAGATATAGCATATCCCTACTTCAGCCAAGCATTTGATGAAGTCTCATATTGAGAAAATGACCAAGTATGGGATTAACAAAGCTACATTTAGGTGAATTCATAACTTGCTCAGTGATCGTACTCAAAGAGTGGTGATAAATGGTTGCACATCCAATTGGAAAAGTGTTTCAAGTGGGGACCACAAGGTTCTGTCCTGGTCCCAGTGTTAGAAGTGGGTACTACAAGGCTCTGTCCTGGCCCAGGTGTTGTTCAACATTTTTATAAATAATCTAGATAAGGGAACTGAAGGTAGATTAATCAAATTTGCAGACGACGCAAAGCTAGGAGGGATAGCTAACACTAGAGAAGACAGAGAAAGGATTCAGAATGATCTAGAGAAGCTTGAACAATAGGCAGTGACTAATAGATGATATTTAACGGGGAGAAATGCAATATTCTACATCTGGGCAAAGAAAAACAAAAATTACATCTATAGAATGCGAGAAACAGATCTAAACAACAGCACGTTTGAAAAAGACTTAAGTATAATAATAGATCATAGCCTGCACATGAGTCAACAGTGTGATGCAGCAGCAGAAAGGCAAATACAGTTCTAGGATGTATAAAGAGAAGCATAGAGTCTAGATCACAAGAAGTCATTATCCCCCTCTACTCCTCCTCGGTCAGGCCTCATCTAAAATCCCTCCCACAATTAAATCCATTAGAAAACCCTCAACGTAAACAAAAAAGTGAAGCCAATACATTGGATGTACCTGTTATAACGCAGTATAAAGGCAAATATTGGAAGTCCTGTCGCTACTACTGAACAAAAAACCCATATTAAAATAATGAAAAAAATGATATGTCATTTCCAACTAATCTTGGCTTCTACCCCTGCAATAAATGCAAAGTCTGCTGCCATCTGTGCCCCAAATAGAAAGGAATTCAGCAAAGTGGATGATAGGATTATGATTCAGGACTACACAGCATGTAGTATGACTGGGGTAATATACTGCATTGAATGTCCATGCAATAAATAAGGCAGGAAAAAAACGACCTATGAAAAGAGAATCCACATCAAACACATCCCCTCGTCTCCTTCCCTCTCACTCATCATACAGCACCACTATCTAGCCAAAGTCCTAACAAAAGCATTAGTGGAAACACATAGTAACATAGTAACATAGTTAGTAAGGCCGAAAAAAGCCATTTGTCCATCCAGTTCAGCCTATATTCCATCATAATAAATCCCCAGATCTACGTCCTTCTACAGAACCTAATAATTGTATGATACAATATTGTTCTGCTCCAGGAAGACATCCAGGCCTCTCTTGAACCCCTCGACTGAGTTCGCCATCACCACCTCCTCGGGCAAGCAATTCCAGATTCTCACTGCCCTAACAGTAAAGAATCCTCTTCTATGTTGGTGGAAAAACCTTCTCTCCTCCAGACGCAAAGATGATTTAATGAATTGTGACCGAGGAAAGCATCTGCACCGATGCTCAAAATTGTTTCATGTTGGATCTGGGGCCGGATGAAGTAGGGTCCAAACAGAATCCAGGCCCTTGTCACCAGATGTTAACCACCAAGGGTGAAGGTGATCCTGATGAGACTCAGATACCAGAGGCGCACGCAGACTACTGTGGTGCCAGAGCAGGAAGAGGAGGATGGTGACTCTCAAGGTGAGGAGTATGAGAATAGAGAGGATGACGATGAGGTTGTAGATCCCACTTGGCGTCAACCCAGAGGTATAGAGCTGAGTAGCTCAGCAGAGGAGATGGAGGAGTAAAATGAGGAGGTTACATTGTGGCTTCTCACAGAGACAAAAAGTGACGCAACCACGACAAGCATTGCATACTCAGTCCCAACTCTGCCTTTGTCTATGCATTTGGTTTTGCCTAACATTGAATCTAATGGGGCTCGTGTACAGTAAGTTTTTCAAACCATTCGGCAAATCCAAACCATCTCTCTTCACGACCCAATCGTAGATCAAACATGGCATCAATGGCCTTTTTAAAGGGGCCAACCTGGTGCTTCAAGGAGATTAACTTCACAATGAAAGTAATGTTTTGCAGACTGTAGAACAAGCGCTAATGCGATATCCTCATTGGGAGCTTCACCAGGTCTGACGAAGAGTCCATTGAGGACTGAAACATGTTGCATGTTCTAACGTATTCACATAAAGATTAGAACCAGCACATGTCAAACATGCATCACCCCAGATCAGAGCACAACCTTACCAAATTAGTGATTTTCTTATTTGGCGGTAGTGATAGTGATTATGTTTTATTTCTTTTTTGCACCAGGTAGCGCATTGGTGAAATTATTATTTCATCATAGCGCCTGACAACAATGCAAAGTTGGATGCAGTTCTTTAGGTTCAGAGGGCTGAGACCCTTGTATAAATGTATTTGTCTGTACAGTGTAAATAAAATCCCAGAAAAACTCATAAGTAACAAAAAAAACAGAAAAAGAAAAAACTGAAGCAAAACAATTGAGTGGTAAAAATAAACTTTCACCTTCTACTTGTATAAAAATAACACATTTCCATATCTTTTTGGAGACATAAATTCCTTTTCATGTGCGAAGAGAAAATATTCCTTTTATTAGAAATACACAGCGACTATTTCATACAAAGACAAGTGAAAGGGCAGATTATTGAAGTTTTCAAAGCTCATTTCAGCCTTTTTCTTTCTTTTTTTTTTCTGTAACTTGCTGCAAACATCTATTGGTATCAAATGAAACAGCCGAGCTAGCGGAAGAGTGAGACAAACAATGTATCTAATAAGAAGTCATAAGATGTTCTGGGCAATATATACTGTACGAGTACCATGAATACTGAGTGCATCGCCAGTCACAGCCCGAAACATCGCAGGCTGCAAAAAATCTATCAATGTCGATATATTACTCAGTGATGATGTCATGCATTACGTGAGGCGAAAAAGCAAATACTGCATCTAAAAACAGAAAGGGTTCTTTAGAGTAAGAGCAACTAGACACTGCAATGACCAACCACAAGATGTAGTAGTGGCTGACATCATAACATTTATAGAAGGACTATACTCATAAAAAATGCTTTAAAACATGCCACAGTCACGCCTATCCTCAAAAAACAATCCCTTATCCCGACTAATATAGCCAGCCATCGCCCATATATCTGCTCCCATTTGCTTCCAAACTCCTTGAGCAGCACGTTCACGCTGAACTTTCCTCCCTCCTCTCATCTAACTGGCTCTTCGACAATCTGCAATCTGGCTTTTGTCTCCACCATTCCATTCATGCTGCCCTGACCAAACTTATTAGCGACTTACAGCCAAAACTAACAGACAATTCTCTATACTCCTCCTTCTAGACCTGTCCTAGTCATATGACACAGTTGACCACTGCCTCCTACTACAGATCCTCTCCTCCTTTGGTCGGCAAAGACTTTGTCCTATCCGGGATCTCCTCATACCTTTCCAACCACATTTTTAGTGTCTCCAACTCCCACACTACCTCCTCATCCCGCCATCTCTCTGTTGGTGTCCCACAAGTTTATGTCCAAGTACCCCTACACTTCTCAATCCATATACTTGGCCTGGGACAACTCATAAAGTCCCATGGCTTCCAGTACCATCTATATGCCAATGACACTCAGATCTACCTCTCTGGCCCAGACGTCACCTCTCTGCTGTCCAGAATCCCAGAGTGTCAGTCATATCCTCCTTCTTCTCCTCTTGCTTCCTCAAGCTCAATTTGGACAAATCTGAACTCATCATCTTTCCTCCATCTCACATATCTTCCCTACCTGATCTATCACAATAATTAACACCACGTTTTCCCCTGTACCAGAAATCTGCTGCCTCGGAGTAACCCTTGACCCTGCTTTGTCTGAAGTGAAGAGATAATCCGAAATGTCCCACAATGATCCTGATGACTTTGAGAACCAGAGACAGCTCTGCCTGGCAGCTGGCGACACAGTGACAAAGGAGGTAATCGCTCCTGCAGTGTGTACCGCTGAGCTGCGGTGAGAAAGTTCACCAGAGTTCATCAGCTGATGAGTCCCAGTGAACTCACTGATGGCGCTGCGAAAGAACTTTCTCACACAGCGGTGACGGAAATGAGATTACCGTTGGTTCATCAGCTAAGGAACTCCACTGACATTTCCCACCGCAGCTCGGCGCTACACACTGCAGGAGCGATTGCCTCCTGTGCCAGTGTGTTGCCAGCTGAAAGGTAGAGCAGTCGCATTAGCTGATGTGACTGCTCTACAAGTGATCTAAATTGTCACTGGACAGTATGGATTAGAGTAGATAGGTGGGAGATGTGGTAGTTTATTAAGATAAGTATATACTGTGGTTTGTTTTTATTCCAATATTTATTTTAACTTCTTACTCTCATCAGCCGCCATCTGCTCTCGCTGTAATCAGTGACAGCAGGCGTTGGCTGATGGGAATAGTAGTGTCATCAGCCGACACCTGTGACCTGCGGTAAACCTTTTGCCTTGGGTCATAGTCACAGCTGTGGGCTCACGCTGACATCTGACAGTGTGACCATGCAGCGCTCTGACCGAAGGTAACGATCTTAATGGTGGTAAATTAATGTGATTGTCCAACAAAACCGCCAATGTCTCTCGCATTGTCACACAAATGGCAGTGTGAGAAAAAACCATAGGAAGTCCGTACAGATGCAATAAAAAACTCGGCAAATTCACAAACTTTTTTATACCTGCGTTTTTGCTGCGTATTTGACAGACTCAAATGAAGTCAATAGGTAAAAAATGCGGCAAAAACGGACAAAGAATTGACATGCTGCGGATTTCAACGCACAGCAAATCCTGAAAGGAAAATGACTGATCATGTGCACAACAGGATTCTCATTTACTTAGCTGACATAAGGATTCCATTGCGTTTTGGGGCCATTTCCATCGGGAAAAAAAACGCCACAAAAATGCAACAAATTCAGAGACGACTAGGAAGACTCTTTGGAACTAAAATATGGCTGACTGTAAAATCCTCACCGTTTCCTTGTTGTGTCTTATGGATGAAAAGTCACCTTTATAGTTGCACACGAGTCCTCACACCCATTACCAGCAGTAAACAATGTGACTCTGGAGCAGAAATGATGAGGAGTTATGATTGTATCAACAACATGAATATCATTTTCTGATTTACCATAGATTCCAGGTCGCTTCAACAATAGGACGTTAGGCAACTGATTTGCATGGTTTTTCATTCCAGCTCTTGCTCTTCCATTGTACTATTCTATCTGCAAACTTATCATTTCCCATTGAGCTGCCAGGACTATGACCAGGGTGGTCCTTACAGGGAGCTCTGCAGACCCTGCACCACTTTATTCCCTTTGACCTTATCTCTTAACCACATTTGTATCTCAAACTCATTCATTGATCTCTATGATTATAGTGGTCTGTTTTTTTGTAGTTAAAGAAGTTGTCCACTACTTGGACAACCCCCCCACTTATACCCCTTGCTTGCCCCCCCATCTATCTATATAATTGTCTAAGGGTTTTTCCGTCTGTCTGTCTGTCTGTATGTCTGTCCTGGAAATCCCGCGTCTCGACCAATCAGCGACGGGCACAGTATCAACGTAGAAATCCCGCATCTCTGATTGGTCGAGGCCGCCAGGCCTCGACCAATCAGCGACGGGCACAGCAACGATGATGTCATAAAGGACGTAGACATCCCGCGTCTGATTGTTCGAGGCCGCCAAGCCTCGACCAATCAGCAACGGGCACAGTATCGACGTAGATGTCATAATGGTTGCCATGGCGATGATGATGTCATAAAGGTTGCCTCGACCAATCGGCGACGGGCACAGTCTGCCGCGAATTCTGGAATCATCATTGTCCATATACTACGGGGACATGCATATTCTAGAATACCCGATGCGTTAGAATCGGGCCACAATCTAGTAAAATAATAAAGCCTATACACACCTCTCGTGTCTCGTTCCTGCGGTGTCGACACTCGCTTTGCGGGGCTCTCATGTGATGTTGTGACACATGACCCCGGCACCCAATCTGTTTGGTGTCACTGTCTCCACCATCGCATGTAAGGAACATGAAGAAGTCAGAGATCAGCTGCAGCCCGGATTTCCAATTCACGCTCAATTTAGGGACAGTGGCGCCATTGCCGATTGAGCGCCGCTGCCACAACAGCTGCACAGGAGCACCGGAGAGAGGAAGTGCCAACACTGCGGGATGGCGCCGGCATGAGTGGTGAGTATAAGCTTTTTTTTTTTATTTTATCGTGGCCAAACATTTAAAACAAGAAGGATTGTCCTAGAATTGGACGACCCCTCTAAATATTTGCCTGCATTAGTCAGACAAACCAGGTCCTTAATAAAGATGCCCTCTCATCTCAGACAAGCATGCACAAAGGACAACCACCAGCCGGGCCGCACGAGCCTCTTGGCAACGGTTTACCTCCTTACGGAAGTTGCTATTCTTGTGGCCAAACATCGAGGAGCATCTTCTGGTGCGGAGTCTTCAGGAAAGTAACAATTATACTTTCACATTTTCATATTATAAAATATAAACAAAGCAAAGTGACTGCACCATAAAGCACACGGGATGGCAAGCAGGATACATACAATGCGGTCGCACATTTTTCTTCTCAGGCTTGATTGTAATCATATTTGCAGGGTACAATTTATCAGTTCCAAGAAAATGAAATGAACCTGGGCAGTGGGGACCCAGCCTGAAATGTGCCCCTGCCATAAAAGACATATGAGGAGGTTTAGGATATAGGAAGAAAAACGAACAATATAGAGAATTGGAGAACCATTTGTGATTAACCATGGGCATCACATCTCTGGAGGCCCCGCTCTAATTCCAGGTCTGTCACAAATGAAATGAGTTTGATGGTCTGCAGTGAACGGTAATGTATGACATAAACTTCCACCACTCCGGAGCCCAGAGATTCCACTGCTCTGTCTGGTAAAAAAGAAATCCCATTAGATAGAAAATATCTCATCCTGGAAATTCGAAGAATCTTTCAACCAGTCTACAACATTTACAGATGAAATACAGGACTTCAAGGGACAACCTGCCATGGCTGGTTTATACAAACATTACACGTAACATTACATGAACAGATCTCAAAGTATGCAAAATATTTACTAAAAATTTGTATTATCGCAGCTATACATAGGGGCAGTATTATATTAGTTATATTCTTGTACATAGGAGCAGTATTATAGTAGTTATATTCTTGTACATAGGAGCAGTATTATAGTAGTTATATTCTTGTAACATAGTAACATAGTTAGTAAGGCCAAAAAAAGACATTTGTCCATCCAGTTCAGCCTATATTCCATCATAATAAATCCCCAGATCTACGTCCTTCTACAGAACCTAATTGTATGATACAATATTGTTCTGCTCCAGGAAGACATCCAGGCCTCTCTTGAACCCCTCGACTGAGTTCGCCATCACCACCTCCTCAGGCAAGCAATTCCAGATTCTCACTGCCCTAACAGTAAAGAATCCTCTTCTATGTTGGTGGAAAAACCTTCTCTCCTCCAGACGCAAAGAATGCCCCCTTGTGCCCGTCACCTTCCTTGGTATAAACAGATCCTCAGCGAGATATTTGTATTGTCCCCTTATATACTTATGTACATAGGGGCAGTATTATAGTAGTTATATTCTTGTACATAGGGGCAGTATTATAGTAGTTATATTCTTGTACATAGGAGCAGTATTATAGTAGTTATATTCTTGTACATAGGGGCAGTATTATAGTAGTTATATTCTTGTACATAGGGGCAGTATTATAGTAGTTATATTCTTGTACATAGGGGCAGTATTATAGTAGTTATATTCTTGTACATAGGAGCAGTATTATAGTAGTTATATTCTTGTACATAGGAGCAGTATTATAGTGGTTATATTCTTGTACATAGGAGCAGTATTATAGTAGTTATATTCTTGTACATAGGAGCAGTATTATAGTAGTTATATTCTTGTACATAGGGGCAGTATTATAGTAGCTATATTCTTGTACATAGGAGCAGTATTATAGTAGTTATATTCTTGTACATAGGAGCAGTATTATAGTGGTTATATTCTTGTACATAGGAGCAGTATTATAGTAGTTATATTCTTGTACATAGGAGCAGTATTATAGTAGTTATATTCTTGTACATAGGGGCAGTATTATAGTAGTTATATTCTTGTACATAGGGGCAGTATTATAGTAGTTATATTCTTGTACATAGAGGGCAATTTTTATTATAAAAACCAAACATAAATACAATTATAATAAAAACAAAAAATCACCCAGAATTACAAGAATTACAAAACACAATTCACTTTGGTCATATATACACAAGTACTAAATAATCAGATCATATTGATACATAAATTAAAGTGTCCACACCTGGAGGTAGAAGAAAATAAAAAAAAAAAAAAAAAAAAAAAAAAAAACATATCATATTTTCTAACTGAATTTTACATTGCTCCATAACTTAATATTTCTCGGACTCCTTCCAACTTCTAGCGATTTTATCCACCGGAGTTCTGACATTACCTGAGCAGCCGCAGCGGTGTGATCGAACAGCTCATTGTGCAGTGACACCCGGGTTCTCATGTGCCAATGATAGTATTTGACGACACTTATGATGATGTACATTGTCTCTCTGTCGATGTTACTAACAGTGGAGGGGACACCATAGATTATGTCAGAATACTTTAGAGTCCGCAGTCTGGGGATTCTTAGATTATCAGACACTTCCTCCCAGATCTTCCTCCCTCCCCAGCAATCATATATAAAGTGCTCCATAGTCTCCTCCTGCTGACAACCAAGGGGACAATTCCGATCGGAGACACTCAAGTGTTTCAGGTTCCCCCTGACAAAGAGCCGACTATGCAGCGAAAGCCAAGTGATGTCAAACAGTTTAGGAGGAAGTCTTTTCCCGTTTAGGAACCTAAGGCTTTCCTGCAGGGTGGTGGTGACACAATCTCTCAGGGCCAGTGGAGAGTAGAAGAAAGTCCTACATACATGAGCATACAGGTCTCTTCTCGTACTGCTCTCAATGTAAGACTTCTCCAGTCCCCACCTCCTAACACACTTCAGACCATAGTCCAGATACTGGGGGAGGTGGTCACCTAATAATAATAATAATCTTTATTTATATAGTGCCAACATATTCCGCAGCGCTTTACAGTTTAACAGTTTCAAACACAGAAGTCATAAGTAACAACGTTAACAATACAATAATTAAAGCAAAATAAGACGACCCTGCTCGTGAGAGCTTACAATCTACAATTAGGAGGGGGAGATACAAAGTACAGGTGTGTATTTACAATGATGTATTTACAATCATGGTCAAGCCATCTTCAGGGGTTGGGGAATAGATGGGGATAGTGAATGGGCTACACACACACATAACATAACTTTGATTAGGGAACATGATAGGCCGCCCTGAACAAATGTGTTTTGAGCGAGCGCCTAAAACTATGCAAATTATGGATGGTCCTAATATCTTGGGGTAGAGCATTCCAGAGGATTGGCGCAGCACGGGAGAAGTCTTGGAGTCGGGATTGGGAGGTACGGATTAGTGCAGAGGTTAGCCGAAAGTCATTTGCAGAGCGCAGTGGTCTGTTAGGCACCACTGTCCATCTCCTCCTCTTGAGACTGCCGCCTCGCACCCAAGATTCTGCAAAAGGCAACATCCAGTACCTGATACTATTTACCCACAGAGAGCTACTGTTTGAGTCCATGTTCCCAAAATTTACCTTTAGAAACAAGGAGTCAAAGAAAACCCTTGGATTCAACATATCCAGCCCACCCTCTCTCCGCCGTAGGTACGTTATTCCCCTCTTTATTAGGTTCAACCTATTCCCCCACAAGAGCTGGAAGAACAGGCTGAAGAGCCTCGCTGAGAAAGATTCTGGCAGAGGGAAAATGACAGAGACATACAAGAAAACATGGACCAGGTAAGTCTTCAACATTGCGACCCTTTCTCTGTAGGTCAGCCTCCAGTTCTTCCATCGCTGAACCTTTGCATTTCCTGCTTCCAGTTTCTCCTCCCAATTTAGCGTGGCATTATCATCCCTCCCAAATGTAACCCCTAGGATCTTAATATGGGTGGAGGCTTTAGCAAACTGCCGCAGATCAAAGCTGGGATCAGTATCTAGTGTCCACAGAGCTTGACTCTTCTCAAGGTTGACCAGAGACCTGGAGGCCTCTGAGTAACTTCTGATAGACGCAGATAACATCTGTACCTCTCGAGGATTAGAGATCACCAACATCACATCATCCGCATAGGCAACAACATTCAGAGGCAGGCAATGGGGGACCGGCACCCCCTGAAAATCACACTCCTGCAGTGACCTCAGAAACGGGTATAGGGCAAAAACGTACAGGAGAGGACTCAGTGGGCAACCCTGTCTCACCCCTGCCCCAACTCCAAAAGTGTCACCCTGCCAACCATAAATAAGAGGAAAGCTCACCGCCTCTCTGTACAATGTCTTCAGCCAATCCACAAATTGTCCCGGAATACCGTACTTTGACAAAGTGGCCCACAGATAGTCATGATCAACCCTGTCAAAGGCTTTAGCATGGTCCAGACTAACAATATATTTCCCACACCGCAGGGCTTTACATCTCTCAAACATCTCCCGTATCGAGATGACTGCTCCAGAGATGTTCCGCCCTTTTACTGTGCCAAACTGAGAGCCTGCCAACAGTGCTGGGGACAAACAGACTAATCTAGAAAACAGGATCTTTGCTAGAATCTTCCTGTCCACATTCAAGAGGGCAATCGGCCTCCAGTTCTTGATGTCGCTCGGCTCTTTACCTTTAGACAGCAGAATCAACGAGGACACTCTCATGGATGGAGGCATCAGGTGATTTTCTAGACAACTTTTATACACATCCACGAGGATTGGAGCCAGGAGGTCTCTGAATTTCCTATAAAATTCTGCTGTTATGCCATCTGGATCTGGTGCCTTCTTCAGATGTAATTTATCAATAGCCTCCTTAACTTCCTCCACTGTTAACTCTGCTGTCAAAGGAGAAAAGTCCAGATCATTAGTATCAAGCGCAGGAGTTGCCTCCAAGAATTGAGCCATCTTATCTATATCCAAAACTTTCCTCTGAAACAAGTCAGCATAGTAAGATCTCACCACCTCCAGGATACCCTTCCGTGAATCCTGCAATACACCCTGGAAGTCAGTGAGACCCTTGACCATTTTTTTTACTACCCTCTCCCTGCAATTCTCAAAGGGATCAGGGGCCCCTAAGGACCCATAATCCCGTTCAAGAACCAGGGAGGTATACCTACTATACTGATACTGCCTTATCTCAGATTTCAGTCGGTCGATCTTCACTTTGTCATCCCCGCCCGCCGAATATAGTGACTCCAATTCTTTACGCAGCTTTAGGTACTGGCTGTACTTATTCCTCCCTTTATTAACTGACAGTCTCTTTAAGAGGGATCTGATATCCTCCTTGACGTCCTCCCACCAGTCGGTCATGTTGTCATAGAAGTCAACCCTATCTAGATGAAGCTGGATAAGGGAGTAGACACGACTCTGAACATAAGCATCATCCAGGAGACTGGAATTGAGCTTCCACAACCCTCTACCGATGTCTGGACGGTTAGAGGTCCCCAGACAGAAACACAAGGCGAGGTGATCAGAGTAAGGGACAACCTTCTCACTCAGGGTGTCAACAGCCTCAGTAGGACTCACAAAAGCAAAATCTATCCTACTGCTCCTGTTGGAACATGAATATGTGAATTTTGGCTGTCGACCTCCCTGTGCGAAAACGTCAGTCAGTCCAGCCTGCATTATAATGTTATGTAGGACCTTACCATCCCTGGTCACTGTCCTGCCCGAGGAACTGTCACCTGACGTCAGTATGGCGTTAAAGTCCCCTGCCATCACCACTGGAAGAGAAGTGAAGAGGTAAGGCTTAACGTTATTAAAGAGCTGGATCCTGTCAGTCACTGTCTGTGGCCCATAGATGTTAATAAGCCGGAGTCGCCTCCCATGAATAGTGACTTCCAGGACCAAACATCTTCCCATGACCACCTCCGTCATCCTATGCACAGTCACATCATTGGTGTTAAACAGGACAGCGACTCCGGCGTAAGGCTCCACAGCCAGTGACCAGAAAGAAGGACCGCACCGCCATTCCCTCTCAGCCTCTCTCATAAGCCCCAGAGATGTCAGTCGTGTCTCCTGCAGGAAAATGACATCGGTGTCCAGATGTGTGAGATGTTCATACACCACATGTCTCGTCCTCCTTGCCTTAATACTGTTAACATTACTTGATGTTAGTGTTAATGAGAACCCCGCCATCACAACACAATAGAGAAGGAGCACAGTAACTGCCATCATCATGAGTCAGGGATGTTCTGTCCACCACCGGTGTCCATGTCAGACTCTACCCGAGGGTCTACAGATAAGGGCTTCCGCTTTGACGGAGGGTGGTCCTCTATGTCCCTGTCACACTCTGCATCAACTTTTCTCAACTCTGTCTCATAATCATCATCATTAGACTCCGATAAAACTCCATACTTGTTGGACACAACCATCACTCCTGCAGAATTCTGAACTTTCCTAGTAGCACTCTGACCGGTGTCATATTCTGCCTCAGGTTTACGGGAGGACGTGCTCTTTTTCTTCCTTTTATTATGATTAACACTCCAGTCATCAGATTCAGACAGTGATGCTGAAGGGGGGCTACCTGAGGCTGCTGGACCTCCATGTTCCCCTCTGCACCCTCTATACCCTGCTTATGAGTGGACTCCTGGTGGGCATCTGGGCTGGTCACCATCTCTCCTGAAATTAAATCCTCCCCCTCATGCGCCCCTGCCACCACATCCTCATCCTCCTGAGCCTCTGCCCCTGCTAGTACAGCCTCATCAGGGAAGACTCTGCAGATATTATGCCAGGCGTCTGGACAGTCCCTGTGAGGGTGGCCCATCTTACCGCAGAGGTTGCACCTAACATCCCGGCAATCCACAGCGACATGGCCGATATCCCCACACAGGCTGCACTTCACCACAGTACAGGCGTTGGCCAGATGACCTTTCTCACCACATTTGAAGCATTTCCTGGGCTGCCCGGGGTAATAACATCTTCCCTTCTCCCTCCCAATGAAGAAGGAGTTGGGTAAATGGGCAGTAATGTTATTAAATTGCCGCAGTTTCACCACAGCTTTCCACCCCATTGTCCAGATACCATCCTCATCTCTGACCTTGGAGAGTCCAGAGGCGAGGTCACAGTGTCTCCGGAGCCACACCTCGATGTCCTGTGGGGGAACGGCCTCATTCTAGAAGGTGATGTTTACCGTGACAGTGTCCGGCCTGGAGATAGGAACCAATATAAACTTATTCCAGCCTTCAGCGTCTCTGAACCTGGGGTAATTGGACCAGAACCTGTCCAGGTCCCACTGCAGCTTGAAGCTGACCTCATAGCCCTGTCTGTCCAGAAGATTGGACACCGCCAGTATCTCGTTTGCCACAAACCCCATCTGGCCGCATAGCAGCTCTCTCACCACATACCTGCGCTGTGGCAGATCCTCCTTGGCACCAATGTACTTAAACCGCACCACATTAATGCGCTTAAAAGTCTGGCCGGTATATCTGGCGCTGGAAGTGAAGGATGGGGCGCCGCGGCTCCAGGCATTCCTGGGGGGCACCTGCCGGGTCACACTGGGCCGACTGACAGGGAGAGGGTCTGCAGCAGGGGGGGCTGCCACACCTTGTGGACTAGATGGTAACGGGGGATAGTCACACATATCATGCATATTATTATTAGCAGCATCATTATCATCAGACAGTGCCACGTCCATGACAGAATGTGAAACCTCCCCAACCCCCGACCCCATGGGCACAACATCACCAGCCCCAGTCTGTGCCTCAGCCTCGGCCTCAGCAGCACAAACAGTCTCACAAATACAGTCCGGCTCCTGCGTGGGGCATTCTGGGACCTGTGGTGCCTCTGTTGGAGTCTGAAGTGCATGCTCCTGTTCACACTCAGCTGCTTGCTGCTGCAGTTTTTTCCCTTCCTGGAAGCAGAAGCGGGCAGCCTGTAACACTGGCCGTGTCCGCTGCTGGGGGGTCTCGGTCTCTACAGCACAGTCCTGCTTATAGGAGGCGAACCGCTCCCGGTTCCTGTAGGTCTCCGCCAGGGGCCCCATGCCCTCCAGCACAGACTCAATGTCCTGCACCACACTTGCCAGCTGCACCCCCAGTGTGTTCAGCCTCAGGTCATACACATCATTACTGGCAGGATTAGTGGTCTTTAGACTATAGATGAAGTCGACCTCCATTTGCAGCGCTTTTTTTTGCTGCTGTAACTCACCCAGCTTTCTGACAAGTCCCGGTATCTCGTCCGCTAGCTGCAGCTCGGGTGCACGCGCCGGCTGCACAGGTTTTGCCTTCACCACGGGTACAGGGGCTTTGAATACAGACTTGTGCGGTTCCACCACAGACGGCTTTGTGGCTCCTCGGCTGGATGCCGGCTCCGCAGCAGGTTTATCGCTGCCACCTGACTGTGACCGGGTGCGTCCTGACAGCGCCACACTGCCATGTTGCTGCAAGTTCTCCTGGATAGTTTGTCTTTCCAAAGACGTCCGTCTCTGCCTGGAAGCAGGAGAGGTGATTGGTACAGCTGAGGCCGATCTCACCTGTGCCTCAGGCAGGGGCGGCTGACTGACCGGGGAGTTACAGGACTTCATACTGTGCTGTGGAACATCACTCACCAACACTTTACCTTCTGGCTTCTTTGCTGGACTTGGAGTAGATTTTCCTCCCAAAACTTTACTTGCAGGCTTTTCCTCCTTCACAGAACTGCTGCAGCTTTGGCCGCTGCATTCACCGGTCTCACAGAGGCTTTGGGATTAATATTCCCATTCAGAGAGGCCTGGGAGCCTTGTCCCAGTGTAGGCCGAAAAGCCTGGGCCTTGCCTGGGGAGCTTCCCCGCCCAGGGTGGCCCCTCCCTGGGCTTGCTCCAGACATCAGGAGAGCTACAGACACACAACCTCACAGCTAGGAGGCAGTATTATAGTAGTTATATGCTAGTACATAGGAGCAGTATTATAGTAGTTATATTCTTGTACATAGGAGCAGTATTATAGTAGTTATATTCTTGTACATAGGAGCAGTATTATAGTAGTTATATTCTTGTACATAGGGGCAGTATTATAGTAGTTGTATTCTTGTACATAGGAGGAGTATTATAGTAGTTATATTCTTGTACATAGGAGCAGTATTATAGTAGTTATATTCTCGTACATAGGAGCAGTATTATAGTAGTTATATTCTTGTACATAGGATCAGTATTATAGTAGTTATATTCTTGTACATAGGATCAGTATTATAGTAGTTATATTCTTGTACATAGGGAGCAGTATTATAGTAGTTATATTCTTGTATATAGGGGCAGTATTATAGTAGTTATATTCTTGTACATAGGATCAGTATTATAGTAGTTATATTCTTGTACATAGGGAGCAGTATTATAGTAGTTATATTCTTGTATATAGGGGCAGTATTATAGTAGTTATATTCTTGTACATAGGATCAGTATTATAGTAGTTATATTCTTGTACATAGGATCAGTATTATAGTAGTTATATTCTTGTACATAGGGAGCAGTATTATAGTAGTTATATTCTTGTATATAGGGGCAGTATTATAGTAGTTATATTCTTGTACATAGGATCAGTATTATAGTAGTTATATTCTTGTACATAGGGAGCAGTATTATAGTAGTTATATTCTTGTATATAGGGGCAGTATTATAGTAGTTATATTCTTGTACATAGGAGCAGTATTATAGTAGTTATATTCTTGTACATAGGAGCAGTATTATAGTAGTTATATTCTTGTACATAGGAGCAGTATTATAGTAGTTATATTCTTGTATATAGGGGCAGTATTATAGTAGTTATATTCTTGTACATAGGAGCAGTATTATAGTAGTTGTATTCTTGTACATAGGAGCAGTATTATAGTAGTTATATTCTTGTACATAGGGGGCAGTATTATAGTAGTTATATTCTTGTACATAGGGGCAGTATTATAGTAGTTATATTCTTGTACATAGGAGCAGTATTATAGTAGTTATATTCTTGTACATAGGAGCAGTATTATAGTAGTTATATTCTTGTACATAGGAGCAGTATTATAGTAGTTATATTCTTGTATATAGGGGCAGTATTATAGTAGTTATATTCTTGTACATAGGAGCAGTATTATAGTAGTTGTATTCTTGTACATAGGAGCAGTATTATAGTAGTTATATTCTTGTACATAGGGGGCAGTATTATAGTAGTTATATTCTTGTACATAGGGGGCAGTATTATAGTAGTTATATTCTTGTACATAGGGGGCAGTATTATAGTAGTTATATTCTTGTATATAGGACCAGTATTATAGCAGTTATATTCTTGTATATAGGGGCAGTATTATAGTAGTTATATTCTTGTACATAGGAGTAGTATTATAGTAGTTATATTCTTGTACATAGGAGCAGTATTATAGTAGTTGTATTCTTGTACATAAGAGCAGTATTATAGTAGTTATATTCTTGTACATAGGGGCAGTATTATAGTAGTTATATTCTTGTACATAGGGGGCAGTATTATAGTAGTTATATTCTTGTACATAGGGGGCAGTATTATAGTAGTTATATTCTTGTACATAGGGGGCAGTATTATAGTAGTTATATTCTTGTACATAGGGGGCAGTATTATAGTAGTTATATTCTAGTACATAGGAGCAGTATTATAGTAGTTATATTCTTGTACATAGGAGCAGTATTACATACCTCCCAACCGTCCCGGATCCAGCGGGACTGTCCTGATTTTGACAGTCAGCCCCGCGATCCCGGGCGGGACATTAATTGTCCCGCACTGGTTGGGAGGTATGTGAATCACCCGGTCGGTCAGCTGAGAGCTCCCTGCACCCGGCCAGCACAGCAGCGCATAATGGCTGCTCTGTGTACAGGACCTGTGATGAGGTCACAGGATGGGAGGAGTTAGGGGTCACATGATCGGATTCGGGAGGAGGACCTCCGTGTACAAGACTTTGCTGGTTGCCATGGCACCGGAGGAGGGTAAGGCAGCGTATGTGTGAGGTCAGGAGGTGTTTACAGTGTGGATGTAGCAGAGCCGTGTGTGTAAGGGGTGTACGGAGCCGTGTGCATGAGGTGTACGGAGCGCAGCCGCGTGTGTACGAGGTGTACGGAGCCGTGTGCATGAGGTGTACGGAGCGGAGCCGCGTGTGTACGAGGTGTACGGAGCCGTGTGCATGAGGTGTACGGAGCGCAGCCGCGTGTGTACAAGGTGTACGGAGCAGAGCAGCATGTGAAAGGTGTACGGAGCGGAGCCGTGTGTGTAAGGGGTGTACGGAGCAGAGCTGCGTGTGTACGAGGTGTATGGAGCGGAGCCGCGTGTGTACGAGGTGTACGGAGCGGAGCCGCATGTGTACGAGGTGTACGGAGCGGAGCAGCGTGTGAAAGATGTACGGAGCGGAGCCGTGTGTGTAAGGGGTGTACAGAGCACAGCCGCGTGTGTACGAGGTGTACGGAGCGGAGCAGCGTGTGAAACGTGTACGGAGCCGTGTGTACGAGATGTACGGAGCCGTGTGCATGAGGTGGACGGAGCACAGCCGCGTGTGTACGAGGTGTACGGAGCCGAGTGCATGAGGTGTACGGAGCGCAGCCGCGTGTGTACGAGGTGTACGGAGCCATGAGCATGAGGTGTACGGAGCGCAGCCGCGTGTGTACGGAGCAGAGCAGCATGTGAAAGGTGTACGGAGCGGAGCCGTGTATGTAAGGGGTGTACAGAGCACAGCCGCGTGTGTACGAGGTGTACGGAGCGGAGCCGCGTGTGTACGAGGTGTACGGAGCGGAGCCGCGTGTGTACGAGGTGTACGGAGCGGAGCCGCGTGTGTACGAGGTGTACAGAGCGCAGCCGCGTGTGTGCGAGGTGTACGGAGCAGAGCAGCGTGTGAAAGGTGTACGGAGCGGAGCCGTGTGTGTAAGTGGTGTACAGAGCACAGCTGCGTGTGTACGAGGTGTACGGAGCCGTGTGCATGAGGTGTACGGAGCGCAGCCGCGTGTGCATGAGGTGTACAGAGCCGTGTGCATGAGGTGTACGGAGCGCAGCCGCGTGTGTACGAGGTGTACGGAGCCGTGTGTACGAGGTGTACGGAGCCGTGTGCATGAGGTGTACGGAGCGCAGCCGCGTGTGTACGAGGTGTACGGAGCCGTGTGCATGAGGTGTACGGAGCGCAGCCGCGTGTGTACGAGGTGTACGGAGCACAGCCGCGTGTGTACGAGGTGTATGGAGCGCAGCCGCGTGTGTGCGAGGTGTACAGAGCGGAGCAGCGTGTGAAAGGTGTACGGAGCAGAGCCGTGTGTGTAAAGGGTGTACAGAGCACAGCCGCGTGTGTAGGAGGTGTACGGAGCACAGCCACGTGTGTGCGAGGTGTACGCAGCGCAGCCGCGTGTGTGCGACGTGTACGGAGCGGAGCAGCGTGTGAAAGGTGTACGGAGCGGAGTCGTGTGTACGAGGTGTACGGAGCCATGTGTATGAGGTGTACGGAGCACAGCTGCGTGTGTACAAGCTGTACGGAGCGGAGCAGCGTGTGAAAGGTGTACGGAGCGGTGTCGTGTGTAAGAGGTGTACGGAGCACAGCCGCGTGTGTACGAGGTGTACGGATGAGAGCAGAGTGTGAAAGGTGTATGGAGTGGAGCCACGTGTGTACGAGGTGTGCGGAGCAGAGCCGTGTGTGTGCAAGGTATACGGAGCGGAGCAGTGTGTGCAATGTGTATAGAGCGGAGCCGTGTGTGTACGAGGTGTACGGAGAGGAGCCGTATGTGTATGAGGTGTACGCAGCGGAGCCGTGTGTGTGCAAGGTATACGGAGCGGAGCAGCTTCTGCAATGTGTATGGAGCGGAGCGGTGTGTGTATGAGGTGTACGTAGTGCCGTGTGTACGAGATGTATGGAGCGGAGCTGAATGTGTACGAGGTGAACGGAATGGAGCCGTGTGTGTTTGAGATGTATGGAGTGGAGCCGTGTGTATGGAGCAGAGCCGTGTATGCAAAGTGTACGGAGCGCAGCCGCGTGTGTAGGAGTAGCTATGTGTGGCCATTATACGGTACGAAGTATCATGTGCGGCCAATATACAGTATGGAGCATCATGTGCGGCTATTATACAGTATGGAGCATCATGTGCGGCTATTATACAGTATGGAGCATCATGTGTGGCCGTTATACAGTATGGAGCATCATGTGAGGTCATTATACAGTGTGGAGCATCATGTGTGGCCATTATACAGTATGCAGCATCATGTGAGGTCATTATACAGTGTGGAGCATCATGTGCGGTCATTATACAGTATTGAGCATCATGTGCGGCAATTATACAGTATGGAGCATCATGTGCGGCAATTATACAGTATGGAGCATCATGTGTGGCCGTTATAAAGTATGGAGCATCATGTGTGACCATTATACAGTAATGAGCATCATGTGGGGTCATTATACAGTATTGAGCATCATAGGAACACATGGGCTACTTGCACAGTGAACAAGTCTGTATGATCATGTTCACACACCACCAAGAAACCTGAAGACACAAAAGAGAATAGTAAAACCAAAAACACTCAGTTTGAAAAAATGTTGCAGTAATCCGCAAGTGCTAGTAAAAGATGTAAAAAACAGGGTATTTGGTTGATACGTTTTTTGCAAAAAATGTATACTAAGCTGCTCTACCAATCTTCACGGTATACCCTTATCAGAGCAGTCCTAACTAATGTATGCAATCCCTATCTGATGTATTTAAAAACCTGATCATCTGTATATAACCTGTGTGAACAGGGTTCAGAGAGGAAAAATCCATGTGTGCATACAGGGTAGAACAGCTTTTGTGCAGATAGCCCAAGAGGAGTGGTGGAACTCCCCAGTCTTGTAGACACAAGAGAACAATTATGAAAACAGGAACACATGGGCTACTTGCACAGTGAACAAGTCTGTATGATCCTGTTTTCATAATTGTTCTCTTGTGTCTACAAGACTGGGGAGTTCCACCACTCCTCTTGGGCTATCTGCACAAAAGCTGTTCTACCCTGTATGCACACATGGATTTTTCCTCTCTGAACCCTGTTCACACAGGTTATATACAGATGATCAGGTTTTTAAATACATCACATAGGGATTGCATACATTAGTTAGGACTGCTCTGATAAGGGTATACCGTGAAGATTGGTAGAGCAGCTTAGTATACATTTTTTGCAAAAAACGTATCAACCAAATACCCTGTTTTTTACATCTTTTACTAGCACTTGCGGATTACTGCAACATTTTTTCAAACTGAGTGTTTTTGGTTTTACTATTCTCTTTTGTGTCTTCAGTATTGAGCATCATGTGCGGCCATTATACAGTATGGAGCATCATGTGCGGCCATTATACAGTATGGAGCATCATGTGGGGTCATTATACAGTATGGAGCACTGTGGCCATATTTTTTTGTTTATAATTATTCTTTATGAACAGTGTGATCAGCAGTGCTAAATGGGTGTGGTTGAGACGTGGATATGGATGTGACTAGTGAATGGGTGTGGTCAGAGGCGTGGCCTAAAATTTGCCGCGGAGCGCGTTGCGCGCCGCTAACTTTGTCCCTCTTTCCCAGCTTCAAAAGTTGGGAGGTATGAGTATTATAGTAGTTATATTCTTGTACATAGGGGCAGTATTATAGTAGTTATATTCTTGCACATAGAGGCAGTATTATAGTAGTTATATTCTTGTACATAGGAGCAGTATTATAGTAGTTATATTCTTGTACATAGGGGCAGTATTATAGTAGTTATATTCTTGTGCATAGGAGCAGTATTATAGTAGTTATATTCTTGTAAATAGGGGCAGTATTATAGTAGTTATATTCTTGTACATAGGATCAGTATTATAGTAGTTATATTCTTGTACATAGGGGCAGTATTATAGTAGTTATATTCTTGTACATAGGGGCAGTATTATAGTAGTTATATTCTTGTGCATAGGAGCAGTATTATAGTAGTTATATTCTTGTACATGGGAGCAGTATTATAGTAGTTATATTCTTGTATATAGGAGGCAGTATTATAGTAGTTATAGTCTTGTACATAGGGGCAGTATTATAGTAGTTATATTCTTGTACATAGGAGCAGTATTATAGTAGTTATATTCTTGTATATAGGGGGCAGTATTATAGTAGTTATATTCTTGTACATAGGAGGCAGTATTATAGTAGTTATAGTCTTGTACATAGGGGCAGTATTATAGTAGTTATATTCTTGTACATAGGAGCAGTATTATAGTAGTTATATTCTTGTACATAGGGGCAATTTTTATTATAAAAACCAAACATAAATACAATTATAATAAAAACAAAAATCACCCAGAATTACAAGAATTACAAAACACAATTCACTTTGGTCATATATACACAAGTACTAAATAATCAGATCATATTGATACATAAATTAAAGTGTCCACACCTGGAGGTAGAAGAAAATTAAACAAAAAAAAAAAGTCATATCATATTTTCTAACTGAATTTTACATTCCTCCATAACTTAATATTTCTCGGACTCCTTCCAACTTCTAGCGATTTTATCCACCGGAGTTCTGACATAACCTGAGCAGCCGCAGCGGTGTGATCCAACAGCTCATTGTGCAGTGACACCCGGGTTCTCATGTGCCAATGATAGTATTTGATGACGCTTATTATAATGTACATCGTCTCTCTGTCGAAGTTACTAACAGTGGAGGGGACACCATAGATAATGTCAGGATACTTTAGAGTCCGCAGTCTGGGGATTTTTAGATTATCAGACACTTCCTCCCAGATCTTCCTCCCTCCCCAGCAATCATATATAAAGTGCTCCATAGTCTCCTCCTGCTGACAACCAAGGGGACAATTCCGATCGGAGACACTCAAGTGTTTCAGGTTCCCCCTGACAAAGAGCCGACTATGCAGCGAAA
Source organism: Ranitomeya imitator (assembly GCF_032444005.1). NCBI lineage: Eukaryota > Metazoa > Chordata > Amphibia > Anura > Dendrobatidae > Ranitomeya > Ranitomeya imitator. The sequence goes on along the minus strand of NC_091283.1, from coordinate 5,420,113 downwards.
GCCAAGTGACGTCAAACAGTTTAGGAGGAAGTCTTTTCCCGTTTAGGAACCTAAGGCTTTCCTGCAGGGTGGTGGTGACACAATCTCTCAGGGCCAGTGGAGAGTAAAAGAAAGTCCTACATACATGAGCATACAGGTCTCTTCTCGTACTGCTCTCAATGTAAGACTTCTCCAGTCCCCACCTCCTAACACACTTCAGACCATAGTCCAGATACTGGGGGAGGTGGTCACCTGTCCATCTCCTCCTCTTGAGACTGCCGCCTCGCACCCAAGATTCTGCAAAAGGCAATATCCAGTACCTGATACTATTTACGCACAGAGAGCTACTGTTTGAGTCCATGTTCCCAAAATTTACCTTTAGAAACAAGGAGTCAAAGAAAACCCTTGGATTCAACATATCCAGCCCACCCTCTCTCCGCCGTAGGTAGGTTATTCCCCTCTTTATTAGGTTCAACCTATTCCCCCACAAGAGCTGGAAGAACAGGCTGAAGAGCCTCGCTGAGAAAGATTCTGGCAAAGGGAAAATGACAGAGACATACAAGAAAACAGGGACCAGGTAAGTCTTCAACATTGCGACCCTTTCTCTGTAGGTCAGCCTCCAGTTCTTCCATCGCTGAACCTTTGCATTTCCGGCTTCCAATTTCTCCTCCCAATTTAGCGTGGCATTATCATCCCTCCCAAATTTAACCCCAAGGATCTTAATATGGGTGGAGGCTTTGGCAAACTGCCGCAGATCATAGCTGGGATCAGTATCTAATGTCCACAGAGCTTGACTCTTCTCAAGGTTGACCAGAGACCCGGAGGCCTCTGAGTAACTTCTGATAGACGCAGATAACATCTGCACCTCTCGAGGATTAGAGATCACCAACGTCACATCATCCGCATAGGCAGCAACATTCAGAGGCAGGCAATGGGGGACCGGCACCCCCTGAAAATCACACTCCTGCAGTGACCTCAGAAACAGGTCTAGGGCAAAAACGTACAGGAGAGGACTCAGTGGGCAACCCTGTCTCACCCCTGCCTCAACTCCAAAAGTGTCACCCTGCCAACCATTAATCAGAGGAAAGCTCACCGCCTCTCAGTACAATGTCTTCAGCCAATCCACAAATTGTCCCGGAATACCGTACTTTGACAAAGTGGCCCACAGATAGTCATGATCAACCCTGTCAAAGGCTTTAGCCTGGTCCAGACTAACAATATATTTCCCACACCGCAGAGCTTTACATCTCTCAAACATCTCCCGTATCGAGATGACTGCTCCAGAGATGTTCCGCCCTTTTACTGTGCCAAACTGAGAGCCTGCCAACAGTGCTGGGGACAAACAGACTAATCTAGAAAACAGGATCTTTGCTAGAATCTTCCTGTCCACATTCAAGAGGGCAATCGGCCTCCAGTTCTTGATGTCGCTTGGCTCTTTACCTTTAGACAGCAGAATCAACGAAGACACTCTCATGGATGGAGGCATCAGGTGATTTTCTAAACAACCTCTATACACATCCACGAGGATTGGAGCCAGGAGGTCTCTGAATTTCCTATAAAATTCTGCTGTTATGCCATCTGGACCTGGTGCCTTCTTCAGATGTAATTTATCAATAGCCTCCTTAACTTCCTCCACCGTTAACTCCGCTGTCAAAGGAGAAAAGTCCAGATCATTAGTATCAGGCGTAGGAGTTGCCTCCAAGAATTGAGCCATCTTATCTTTATCCAAAACTTTCCTCTGAAACAAGTCAGCATAGTAAGATCTCACCACCTCCAGGATACCCTCCCGTGAATCCTGCAATACACCCTGGAAGTCAGTGAGACCCGTGACCATTTTTTTGACTACCCTCTCCCTGCAATTCTCAAAGGGATCAGGGGCCCCCAAGTACCCATAATCCCGTTCAAGAACCAGGGAGGTATACCTACTATACTGATACTGCCTTATCTCAGATTTCAGTCGGTCGATCTTCACTTTGTCATCCCCGCCCGCCGAATATAGTGACTCCAATTCTTTACGCAGCTTTAGGTACTGGCTGTACTTATTCCTCCCTTTATTAACTGACAGTCTCTTTAAGAGGGATCTGATATCCTCCTTGACGTCCTCCCACCAGTCGGTCATGTTGTCATAGAAGTCAACCCTATCTAGATGAAGCTGGATAAGGGAGTAGACACGACTCTGAACATAAGCATCATCCAGGAGACTGGAATTGAGCTTCCACAACCCTCTACCGATGTCTGGACGGTTAGAGGTCCCCAGACAGAAACACAAGGCGAGGTGATCAGAGTAAGGGACAACCTTCTCACTCAGGGTGTCAACAGCCTCAGTAGGACTCACAAAAGCAAAATCTATCCTACTGCTCCTGTTGGAACATGAATATGTGAATTTTGGCTGTCGACCTCCCTGTGCGAAAACGTCAGTCAGTCCAGCCTGCATTATAATGTTATGTAGGACCTTACCGTCCCTGGTCACTGTCCTGCCCGAGGAACTGTCACCCGATGTCAGTATGGCATTAAAGTCCCCTGCCATCACCACCGGAAGAGAAGTGAAGAGGTAAGGCTTAACGTTATTAAAGAGCTGGATCCTGTCAGTCACTGTCTGTGGCCCATAGATGTTAATAAGCCGGAGTCGCCTCCCATGAACAGTGACTTCCAGGACCAAGCATCTTCCCATGACCACCTCCGTCATTTTATGCACAGTCACATCATTGGTGTTAAACAGGACAGCGACTCCGGCGTAAGGCTCCACAGCCAGTGACCAGAAAGAAGGACCGCACCGCCATTCCCTCTCAGCCTCTCTCATAAGCCCCAGAGATGTCAGTCGTGTCTCCTGCAGGAAAATGACATCGGTGTCCAGATGTGTGAGATGTTCATACACCAAATGTCTCGTCCTCCTTGCCTTAATACTGTTGACATTACTTGAGGTTAGTGTTAATGAGAACCCCGCCATCACAACACAATAGAGAAGGAGCACAGTAACTGCCATCATCATGAGTCAGGGATGTTCTGTCCACCACCGGTGTCCATGTCAGACTCTACCCGAGGGTCTACAGATAAGGGCTTCCGCTTTGACGGAGGGTGGTCCTCTATGTCTCTGTCACACTCTGCATCAACTTTCCTCAACTCTGTCTCATAATCATCATCATTAGACTCCGATAAAACTCCATACTTGTTGGACACAACCATCACTCCTGCACAATTCTGAACCTTCTTAGTAGCACTCTGACCGGTGTCATATTCTGCCTCAGGTTTACGGGAGGACGTGCTCTTTTTCTTCCTTTTATTGTGATTAACGCTCCAGTCATCAGATTCAGACAGTGATGCTGAAGGGGGGGCTACCTGAGGCTGCTGGACCTGAGGAGCGACCTCCAAGTTCCCCTCTGCACCGTCTATACCCTGCTTATGAGTGGACTCCTGTTGGGCATCTGGGCTGGTCACCATCTCTCCTGAAATTAAATCCTCCCCCTCATGCGCCCCTGCCACCACATCCTCATCCTCCTGAGCCTCTGCCCCTGCCAGTACAGCCTCATCAGGGAAGACTCTGCAGATATTATGCCAGGCGTCTGGACAGTCCTTGTGAGGGTGGCCCATCTTACCGCAGAGGTTGCACCTAACATCCCGGCAATCCACAGCGACATGGCCGATATCCCCGCACAGGCTGCACTTCACCACAGTACAGGCGTTGGCCAGATGACCTTTCTCACCACATTTGAAGCACTTTCTGGGCTGCCCGGGGTAATAACATCTTCCCTTCTCCCTCCCAATGAAGAAGGAGTTGGGTAAATGGGCAGTAATATTATTAAATTGCCGCAGTTTAACCACAGCTTTCCACCCCATTGTCCAGATACCATCCTCATCTCTGACCTTGGAGAGTCCAGAAGCGAGGTCACAGTGTCTCCGGAGCCAAACCTCGATGTCCTGTGGGGGAACGGCCTCATTCCAGAAGGTGATGTTTACCGTGACAGTGTCCGGCCTGGAGATAGGAACCAATATAAACTTATTCCAGCCTTCAGCGTCTCTGAACCTGGGGTAATTGGACCAGAACCTGTCCAGGTCCCACTGCAGCTTGAAGCTGACCTCATAGCCCTGTCTGTCCAGAAGATTGGACACCGCCAGTATCTCGTTTGCCACAAACCCCATCTGGCCGCATAGCAGCTCTCTCACCACATACCTGCGCTGTGGCAGATCCTCCTTGGCACCTATATACTTAAACCGCACCACATTAATGCGCTTAAAAGTCTGGCCGGTATACCTGGCGCTGGAAGTGAAGGATGGGGCGCCGCGGCTCCAGGCATTCCTGGGGGGCACCTGCCGGGCCACACTGGGCCGACTGACAGGGAGAGGGTCTGCAGCAGGGGGGGCTGCCACATCTTGTGGACTAGATGGTAACGGGGGATAGTCACACATATCATGCACATTATTATTAGCAGCATCATTATCAGACAGTGCCACGTTCATGACAGAATGTGAAGCCCCAACCCCTGACCCCATGGGCACAACATCACCAGCCCCAGTCTGTGCCTCAGCCTCAGCCTCGGCCTCAGCAGCACAAACAGTCTCACAAACACTGTCCTGTTCCTGCATGGGGCATTCTGGGACCTGTGGTGCCTCTGCTGGAGTCTGAAGTGTATGATCTTGTTCACACTCAGCTGCCTCAGCAGCACAAACAGTCTCACAAATACAGTCCGGCTCCTGCGTGGGGCATTCTGGGACCTGTGGTGCCTCTGTTGGAGTCTGAAGTGCAAGCTCCTGTTCACACTCAGCTGCTTGCTGCTGCAGTTTTTTTCCTTCCTGGAAGCAGAAGCGGGCAGCCTGTAACACTGGCCGTGTCCGCTGCTGGGGGGTCCCGGTCTCTACAGCACAGTCCTGCTTATAGGAGGCGAACCGCTCCCGGTTCCTGTAGGTCTCCGCCAGGGGCCCCATGCCCTCCATCACAGATTCAATGTCCTGCACCACACTTGCCAGCTGCACCCCCAGTGTGTTCAGCCTCAGGTCATACACATCATTACTGGCTGGATTAGTGGTCTTTAGACTATAGATGAAGTCGACCTCCATTTGCAGCGCTTTTTTTTGCTGCTGTAACTCACCCAGCTTCCTGACAAGTCCCGGTATCTCGTCCGCTAGCTGCAGCTCGGGTGCACGCGCCGGCTGCACAGGTTTTGTCTTCACCACGGCTACAGGGGCTTTGAACACTGTCTTGTGCGGTTCCACCACAGATGGCTTTGTGGCTCCTCGGCTGGATGCCGGCTCCGCAGCAGGTTTATCGCTGCCACCTGACTGTGACCGGGTGCGTCCTGACAGCGCCACACTGCCATGTTGCTGCAAGTTCTCCTGGATGGTCTGTCTTTCCAAAGACGTCCGTCTCTGCCTGGATGCAGGAGAGGTGATTGGTACAGCTGAGGCCGATCTCACCTGTGCCTCAGGCAGGGGCGGCTGACTGACCGGGGAGTTACAGGACTTCATACTGTGCTGTGGAACATCACTCACCAACACTTTACCTTCTGGCTTCTTTGCTGGACTTGGAGTAGATTTTCCTCCCAAAACTTTACTTGCAGGTTTTTCTTCCTTCACAGAAACCGCTGCAGCTTTGGCCGCTGCATTCACTGGTCTCACAGAGGCTTTGGGATTAATATTCCCATTCAGAGAGGTCTGGGAGCCTTGTCCCAGTGTAGGCCGAGAAGCCTGGGCCTTGCCTGGGGAGCTTCCCCGCCCAGGGTGGCCCCTCCCTGGGCTTGCTCCAGACATCAGGAGAGCTACCAACACACAACCTTACAGCTAGGAGGCAGTATTATAGTAGTTATATTCTTGTATATAGGGGCAGTATTATAGTAGTTATATTCTCGTACATAGGGGCAGTATTATAGTAGTTATATTCTTGTATATAGGAGCAGCATAATAGTAGTTATATTCTTCTATATAGGAGCAGTATGATAGTAGTTATATTCTTGTACATAGGAGCAGTATTATAGTAGTTATATTCTTGTACATAGGGGCAGCATTATAGTAGTTATATTCTTGTATATAGGAGCAGTAACATAGTAACATAGTAACATAGTTAGTAAGGCCGAAAAAAGACATTTGTCCATCCAGTTCAGCCTATATTCCATCATAATAAATCCCCAGATCTACGTCCTTCTACAGAACCTAATAATTGTATGATACAATATTGTTCTGCTCCAGGAAGACATCCAGGCCTCTCTTGAACCCCTCGACTGAGTTCGCCATCACCACCTCCTCAGGCAAGCAATTCCAGATTCTCACTGCCCTAACAGTAAAGAATCCTCTTCTATGTTGGTGGAAAAACCTTCTCTCCTCCAGACGCAAAGAATGCCCCCTTGTGCCCGTCACCTTCCTTGGTATAAACAGATCCTCAGCGAGATATTTGTATTGTCCCCTTATATACTTATACATGGTTATTAGATCGCCCCTCAGTCGTCTTTTTTCTAGACTAAATAATCCTAATTTCGCTAATCTATCTGGGTATTGTAGTTCTCCCATCCCCTTTATTAATTTTGTTGCCCTCCTTTGTACTCTCTCTAGTTCCATTATATCCTTCCTGAGCACCGGTGCCCAAAACTGGACACAGTACTCCATGTGCGGTCTAACTAGGGATTTGTACAGAGGCAGTATAATGCTCTCATCATGTGTATCCAGACCTCTTTTAATGCACCCCATGATCCTGTTTGCCTTGGCAGCTGCTGCCTGGCACTGGCTGCTCCAGGTAAGTTTATCATTAACTAGGATCCCCAAGTCCTTCTCCCTGTCAGATTTACCCAGTGGTTTCCCGTTCAGTGTGTAATGGTGATATTGATTCCCTCTTCCCATGTGTATAACCTTACATTTATCATTGTTAAACCTCATCTGCCACCTTTCAGCCCAAGTTTCCAACTTATCCAGATCCATCTGTAGCAGAATACTATCTTCTCTTGTATTAACTGCTTTACATAGTTTTGTATCATCTGCAAATATCGATATTTTACTGTGTAAACCTTCTACCAGATCATTAATGAATATGTTGAAGAGAACATGTCCCAATACTGACCCCTGCGGTACCCCACTGGTCACAGCGACCCAGTTAGAGACTATACCATTTATAACCACCCTCTGCTTTCTATCACTAAGCCAGTTACTAACCCATTTACACACATTTTCCCCCAGACCAAGCATTCTCATTTTGTGTACCAACCTCTTGTGCGGCACGGTATCAAACGCTTTGGAAAAATCGAGATATACCACGTCCAATGACTCACCGTGGTCCAGTCTATAGCTTACCTCTTCATAAAAACTGATTAGATTGGTTTGACAGGAGCGATTTCTCATAAACCCATGCTGATATGGAGTTACACAGTTATTCTCATTGAGATAATCCAGAATAACATCCCTCAGAAACCCTTCAAATATTTTACCAACAATAGAGGTTAGACTTACTGGCCTATAATTTCCAGGTTCACTTTTAGAGCCCTTTTTGAATATTGGCACCACATTTGCTATGCGCCAGTCCTGCGGAACAGACCCTGTCGCTATAGAGTCACTAAAAATAAGAAATAATGGTTTATCTATTACATTACTTAGTTCTCTTAGTACTCGTGGGTGTATGCCATCCGGACCCGGAGATTTATCTATTTTAATCTTATTTAGCCGGTTTCGCACCTCTTCTTGGGTTAGATTGGTGACTCTTAATATAGGGTTTTCATTGTTTCTTGGGATTTCACCTAGCATTTCATTTTCCACCGTGAATACCGTGGAGAAGAAGGTGTTTAATATGTTAGCTTTTTCCTCGTCATCTACAACCATTCTTTCCTCACTATTTTTTAAGGGGCCTACATTTTCAGTTTTTATTCTTTTACTATTGATATAGTTGAAGAACAGTTTGGGATTAGTTTTACTCTCCTTAGCAATGTGCTTCTCTGTTTCCTTTTTGGCAGCTTTAATTAGTTTTTTAGATAAAGTATTTTTCTCCCTATAGTTTTTTAGAGCTTCAATGGTGCCATCCTGCTTTAGTAGTGCAAATGCTTTCTTTTTACTGTTAATTGCCTGTCTTACTTCTTTGTTTAGCCACATTGGGTTTTTCCTATTTCTAGTCCTTTTATTCCCACAAGGTATAAACCGCTTACACTGCCTATTTAGGATGTTCTTAAACATTTCCCATTTATTATCTGTATTCTCATTTCTGAGGATATTGTCCCAGTCTACCAGATTAAGGGCATCTCTAAGCTGTTCAAACTTTGCCTTCCTAAAGTTCAATGTTTTTGTGACTCCCTGACAAGTCCCCCTAGTGAAAGACAGGTGAAACTGCACAATATTGTGGTCGCTATTTCCTAAATGCCCAACCACCTGCAGATATGTTATTCTGTCAGGTCTATTAGATAGTATTAGGTCTAAAAGTGCTGCTCCTCTGGTTGGATTCTGCACCAATTGTGAAAGATAATTTTTCTTGGTTATTAGCAGAAACCTGTTGCCTTTATGGGTTTCACAGGTTTCTGTTTCCCAGTTAATATCCGGGTAGTTAAAGTCCCCCATAACCAGGACCTCATTATGGGTTGCAGCTTCATCTATCTGCTTTAGAAGTAGACTTTCCATGCTTTCTGTTATATTTGGGGGTTTGTAACAGACCCCAATGAGAATTTTGTTACCATTTTTCCCTCCATGAATTTCAACCCATATGGACTCGACATCCTCATTCCCTTCGCTAATATCCTCCCTTAAAGTGGACTTTAGACAAGACTTTACATAGAGACAAACCCCTCCTCCTCTCCGATTTTTACGATCCTTTCTAAACAGACTGTAACCCTGTAAGTTAACTGCCCAGTCATAGCTTTCATCTAACCATGTCTCGGTTATTCCCACTATGTCAAAGTTACCTGTAGATATTTCTGCTTCTAGTTCTTCCATCTTGTTTGTCAGGCTTCTGGCGTTTGCGAGCATGCAGTTTAGAGGATTTTGTTTTGTTCCAATCTCCTCACTGTGGATTGTTTTAGAAATGTTCTTACCTCCCTTCTGAGTATGTTTTCCTGGGTCGTCTTTGTTCGAGTCTAATGTTTTTCTTCCCGTCCCCTCTTCTTCTAGTTTAACGCCCTCCTGATGAGTGTAGCGAGTCTTCTGGCGAATGTGTGTTTCCCAGGTTTGTTGAGGTGTAGTCCGTCTCTGGCGAGGAGTCCATCATACCAGTAATTCACACCGTGGTCCAGGAATCCAAATCCTTGTTGTCTGCACCATCGTCTTAGCCAGTTGTTTGCATCAAGGATCCTGTTCCATCTCCTGGTGCCATGCCCATCTACTGGAAGGATAGAAGAAAAAACTACCTGTGCATCCAGTTCCTTTACTTTCTTCCCCAACTCTTCAAAGTCCTTGCAGATTGTCGGTAGGTCCTTCCTTGCCGTGTCATTGGTGCCAACATGTATCAGAAGAAATGGGTGGACGTCCTTGGAGCTGAAGAGCTTTGGTATCCTATCGGTCACATCCTTGATCATCGCACCTGGAAGGCAGCATACTTCTCTTGCAGTTATGTCCGGTCTGCAGATGGCTGCTTCTGTGCCTCTCAGTAGTGAGTCTCCCACCACCACCACTCTTCGTTGCTTCTTGGCTGTACTTTTTGCTGTCACTTGTTGCTGTGTGCCCTTTTCTTTTTTGCTTGCTGGTATTGCTTCATTCTTAGGTGTGCCATCTTCATCCTCTACAAAGATTTGATATCGGTTCTTCAGTTGTGTGGTTGGTGATTTCTCCATGGTCTTCTTGCTTCTTTTGGTCACATGCTTCCACTCATCTGCTTTTGGAGGTTCTCTGACACTTTTTGCACCTTCTGTGACCAGTAGAGATGCTTCTGTTCTGTCTAGAAAGTCTTCATTCTCTTTGATGAGTTTCAAAGTTGCTATTCTTTCTTCCAGACCCCGCACCTTTTCTTCTAAAAGGGCCACTAGTCTACACTTTTGACAGGTGAAATTGGATTCTTCTTCTGGTCGATCTGTGAACATGTAGCACATGCTGCAGCTCACCATGTAGGTTGTCACATCTGCCATGTTGCTCCTAGATCCTGCTGACTTGCTGTGTGTTTTCCTTCTTGTGTAATCTACTCAGCCAAGCTCTCTTGCAATAATGTCCTACAGGCAAAAATTCGCGCGCCTTAAGGCGCGCGGTTTGGTGATGCTTTCGAAGCAGCTGGTCCCGGCTGTACCCAACGATCTTCTAGCTTAGGGAGACTTCGCTTCTCCCAGAAGGCACCTGGAATATGCAAATTAGCCTCCTGAAGCTTGAATCCCTGGTTTGGTGATGCTTTCGAAGCAGCTGGTCCCGGCTGTACCCAACGATCTTCTAGCTTAGGGAGACTTCGCTTCTCCCAGAAGGCACCTGGAATATGCAAATTAGCCTCCTGAAGCTTGAATCCCTGGTTTGGTGATGCTTTCGAAGCAGCTGGTCCCGGCTGTACCCAACGATCTTCTAGCTTAGGGAGACTTCGCTTCTCCCAGAAGGCACCTGGAATATGCAAATTAGCCTCCTGAAGCTTGAATCCCTGGTTTGGTGATGCTTTCGAAGCAGCTGGTCCCGGCTGTACCCAACGATCTTCTAGCTTAGGGAGACTTCGCTTCTCCCAGAAGGCACCTGGAATATGCAAATTAGCCTCCTGAAGCTTGAATCCCTGGTTTGGTGATGCTTTCGAAGCAGCTGGTCCCGGCTGTACCCAACGATCTTCTAGCTTAGGGAGACTTCGCTTCTCCCAGAAGGCACCTGGAATATGCAAATTAGCCTCCTGAAGCTTGAATCCCTGGTTTGGTGATGCTTTCGAAGCAGCTGGTCCCGGCTGTACCCAACGATCTTCTAGCTTAGGGAGACTTCGCTTCTCCCAGAAGGCACCTGGAATATGCAAATTAGCCTCCTGAAGCTTGAATCCCTGGTTTGGTGATGCTTTCGAAGCAGCTGGTCCCGGCTGTACCCAACGATCTTCTAGCTTAGGGAGACTTCGCTTCTCCCAGAAGGCACCTGGAATATGCAAATTAGCCTCCTGAAGCTTGAATCCCTGGTTTGGTGATGCTTTCGAAGCAGCTGGTCCCGGCTGTACCCAACGATCTTCTAGCTTAGGGAGACTTCGCTTCTCCCAGAAGGCACCTGGAATATGCAAATTAGCCTCCTGAAGCTTGAATCCCTGGTTTGGTGATGCTTTCGAAGCAGCTGGTCCCGGCTGTACCCAACGATCTTCTAGCTTAGGGAGACTTCGCTTCTCCCAGAAGGCACCTGGAATATGCAAATTAGCCTCCTGAAGCTTGAATCCCTGGTTTGGTGATGCTTTCGAAGCAGCTGGTCCCGGCTGTACCCAACGATCTTCTAGCTTAGGGAGACTTCGCTTCTCCTAGAAGGCACCTGGAATATGCAAATTAGCCTCCTGAAGCTTGAATCCCTGGTTTGGTGATGCTTTCGAAGCAGCTGGTCCCGGCTGTACCCAACGATCTTCTAGCTTAGGGAGACTTCGCTTCTCCCAGAAGGCACCTGGAATATGCAAATTAGCCTCCTGAAGCTTGAATCCCTGGTTTGGTGATGCTTTCGAAGCAGCTGGTCCCGGCTGTACCCAACGATCTTCTAGCTTAGGGAGACTTCGCTTCTCCCAGAAGGCACCTGGAATATGCAAATTAGCCTCCTGAAGCTTGAATCCCTGGTTTGGTGATGCTTTCGAAGCAGCTGGTCCCGGCTGTACCCAACGATCTTCTAGCTTAGGGAGACTTCGCTTCTCCCAGAAGGCACCTGGAATATGCAAATTAGCCTCCTGAAGCTTGAATCCCTGGTTTGGTGATGCTTTCGAAGCAGCTGGTCCCGGCTGTACCCAACGATCTTCTAGCTTAGAGAGACTTCGCTTCTCCCAGAAGGCACCTGGAATATGCAAATTAGCCTCCTGAAGCTTGAATCCCTGGTTTGGTGATGCTTTCGAAGCAGCTGGTCCCGGCTGTACCCAACGATCTTCTAGCTTAGGGAGACTTCGCTTCTCCCAGAAGGCACCTGGAATATGCAAATTAGCCTCCTGAAGCTTGAATCCCTGGTTTGGTGATGCTTTCAAAGCAGCTGGTCCCGGCTGTACCCAACGATCTTCTAGCTTAGGGAGACTTCGCTTCTCCCAGAAGGCACCTGGAATATGCAAATTAGCCTCCTGAAGCTTGAATCCCTGGTTTGGTGATGCTTTCGAAGCAGCTGGTCCCGGCTGTACCCAACGATCTTCTAGCTTAGGGAGACTTCGCTTCTCCCAGAAGGCACCTGGAATATGCAAATTAGCCTCCTGAAGCTTGAATCCCTGGTTTGGTGATGCTTTCGAAGCAGCTGGTCCCGGCTGTACCCAACGATCTTCTAGCTTAGGGAGACTTCGCTTCTCCCAGAAGGCACCTGGAATATGCAAATTAGCCTCCTGAAGCTTGAATCCCTGGTTTGGTGATGCTTTCGAAGCAGCTGGTCCCGGCTGTACCCAACGATCTTCTAGCTTAGGGAGACTTCGCTTCTCCCAGAAGGCACCTGGAATATGCAAATTAGCCTCCTGAAGCTTGAATCCCTGGTTTGGTGATGCTTTCGAAGCAGCTGGTCCCGGCTGTACCCAACGATCTTCTAGCTTAGGGAGACTTCGCTTCTCCCAGAAGGCACCTGGAATATGCAAATTAGCCTCCTGAAGCTTGAATCCCTGGTTTGGTGATGCTTTCGAAGCAGCTGGTCCCGGCTGTACCCAACGATCTTCTAGCTTAGGGAGACTTCGCTTCTCCCAGAAGGCACCTGGAATATGCAAATTAGCCTCCTGAAGCTTGAATCCCTGGTTTGGTGATGCTTTCGAAGCAGCTGGTCCCGGCTGTACCCAACGATCTTCTAGCTTAGGGAGACTTCGCTTCTCCCAGAAGGCACCTGGAATATGCAAATTAGCCTCCTGAAGCTTGAATCCCTGGTTTGTACATAGGAGCAGTATTATAGTAGTTATATTCTTGTACATAGGAGCAGTATTATAGTAGTAATATTCTTGTACGTAGGGGGCAGTATTATAGTAGTTATATTCTTGTACATAGGGGCAGTATTATAGTAGTTATATTCTTGTGCTTAGGAGCAGTGTTATAGTAGTAATATTCTTGTACATAGGGGGCAGTATTATAGTAGTTATATTCTTGTACATAGGGGCAGTATTATAGTAGTTATATTCTTGTGCTTAGGAGCAGTGTTATAGTAGTTATATTCTTGTACATAGGGGCAGTATTATAGTAGTTATATTCCTGTACATAGGGGTAGTATTATAGTAGTTATATTCTTGTACATAAGGGCAGTATTATAGTAGTTATATTCTTGTACATAGGGGCAGTATTATAGTAGTTATATTCCTATACATAGGAGCAGTATTATAGTAGTTATATTCTTGTACATACGGGGCAGTATTATAGTAGTTATATTCTTGTACATAGGAGCAGTATTATAGTAGTTATATTCCTGTACATAGGAGCAGTATTATAGTAGTTATATTCTTATATATAGGAGCAGTATTATAGTAGTTATATTCTTGTACATAGGAGCAGTATTATAGTAGTTATATTCTTGTACATTGGGGGCAGTATTTTAGTAGTTATATTCTTGTACATAGGAGCAGTATTATAGTAGTTATAATCTTGTACATACGGGGCAGTATTATAGTAGTTACATTCTTGTTCATAGGAGCAGTATTATAGTAGTTATATTCTTGTACATAGGAGCAGTATTGTAGTAGTTATATTCTTGTACATATTAGCAGTATTATAGTAGTTATATTCTTGTGCTTAGGAGCAGTGTTATAGTAGTTATATTCTTGTACATAGGTGCAGTATTATAGCAGTTATATTCCTGTACATAGGGGTAGTATTATAGTAGTTATATTCTTGTACATAAGGGCAGTATTATAGTAGTTATATTCTTGTACATAGGGGCAGTATTATAGTAGTTATATTCTTGTACATAGGAGCAGTATTATAGTAGTTATATTCTTGTACATAGGGGCAGTATTATAGTAGTTATATTCCTGTACATAGGAGCAGTTTTATAGTAGTTATATTCCTATACATAGGAGCAGTATTATAGTAGTTATATTCTTGTACATAGGGGCAGTATTATAGTAGTTATATTCTTGTACATAGGAGCAGTATTATAGTAGTTATATTCTTGTACATAGGAGCAGTATTATAGTAGTTATATCCTTGTACATAGGAGCAGTATTATAGTAGTTATATTCTTGTACATAGGAGCAGTATTATAGTAGTTATATTCTTGTACATAGGGGCAGTATTATAGTAGTTATATTCTTGTACATAGGAGCAGTATTATAGTAGTTATATTCTTGTACATAGGGGCAGTATTATATTAGTAATATTCTTGTACATAGGGGGCAGTATTATAGTAGTTATATTCTTGTACATAGGGGCAGTATTATAGTAGTTATATTCTTGTACATAGGGGCAGTATTACAGTAGTTATATTCTTGTACATAGGGGCAGTATTACAGTAGTTATATTCTTGTACATAGGGGCAGTATTATAGTAGTTATATTCTTGTACATAGGGGAAGTATTATAGTAGTTATATTCTTGTGCATAGGGGGCAGTATTATAGTAGTTATATTCTTGTACATAGGAGCCACCCCGCCTCTTCACGGCAATCTCATATTGGGGCAGTCCTACACTACGTTTTTTATATTTGCTGTGCCATAAAGGCCTCCTAAATGAACTAAAAGCAAGACCACATTAAAAGCATGCTGTACCTGGAGCATTACTGAGTCACCCCCATGGCCCCAGAGTAGGCAAGCGAGGATAAAGGTTGACCAGGTCCAGACAGACATTTCGGATCCAACCTCCACACTGCCCATCCAGAGCCACAGATGAAGAGTGAGACAGGCTGAGGAACAGGTGCATAATTAAACAAAGCCTGAGGCAGGGCAGGGCTGCTATGTGTGTATACAGCAGCCTATCAATCACTGAGACACAGTTATAGTAGTTATATTCTTGTACATAGGAGCAGTATTATAGTAGCTATATTCTTGTACATAGGAGCAGTATTATAGTAGTTATATTCTTGTACATAGGAGCAGTATTATAGTAGTTATATTCTTGTACATGGGGGCAGTATTATAGTAGTTATATTCTTGTACATGGGGGCAGTATTATAGTAGTTATATTCTTGTACATAGGAGCAGTATTATAGTAGTTATATTCTTGTACATAGGAGCAGTATTATAGTAGTTATATTCTTGTACATAGGGGCAGAATTATAGTAGTTATATTCTTGTACATAGGGGCAGTATTATAGTAGTTATATTCTTGTACATAGGGGGAGAATTATAGTAGTTATATTCTTGCACATAGGGGCAGTATTATAGTTGCTATATTATTGTACATAGGGGCAGTATTACAGTAGTTATATTCTTGTATATATTGGGCAGTATTATAGTAGTTATATTCTTGTACATAGGAGCAGTATTATAGTAGTTATATTCTTGTATATAGGGACAGTATTATAGTAGTTATATTCTTGTACATAGCGGCAGTATTATAGTAGTTATATTCTTATACATAGGGGACAGTATTATAGTAGTTATATTCTTGTACATAGGGGCAGTATTATAATAGTTATATTCTTGTACATAGGAGCAGTATTATAGTAGTTATATTCTTGTATATAGGGACAGTATTATAGTAGTTATATTCTTGTACATGGGGGCAGTATTATAGTAGTTATATTCTTGTACATAGGAGCAGTATTATAGTAGTTATATTCTTGTACATAGGAGCAGTATTATAGTAGTTAAATTCTTGTACATAGGGGCAGTATTATAGTAGTTATATTCTTGTACATAGGGGCAGTATTATAGTAGTTATATTCTTGTACATAGGAGCAGTATTATAATAGTTATATTCTTGTACATAGGGAGCAGTATTATAGTGGTTATATTCTTGTACATAGGAGCAGTATTATAGTAGTTATATTCTTGTACATAGGGGCAGTATTATAGTAGTTATATTCTTGTACATAGGAGAAGTATTATAGTAGTTATATTCCTGTACATAGGGGGCAGTATTATAGTAGTTACATTCTTGTACATAGGAGCAGTATTATAGTAGTTATATTCTTGTACATGGGGGCAGTATTATAGTAGTTACATTCTTGTACATAGGAGCAGTATTATAGTAGTTATATTCTTGTACATAGGGGCAGTATTATAGTAGTTATATTCTTGTACATGGGGGCAGTATTATAGTAGTTATATTCTTGTACATAGGGACAGCATTATAGTAGTTATATTCTTGTACATAGGGGCAGTATTATAGTAGTTATACTCTTGTACATAGGAGCAGTATTATAGTAGTTATATTGATTCTTGTACATAGGAGCAGTATTATAATAGTTAAATTCTTGTACATAGGGGCAGTATTATAGTAGTTATATTCTTGTACATAGGAGCAGTATTATAGTAGTTATATTCTTGTACATAGGGGCAGTGTTATAGTAGTTATATTCTTGTACATAGGGGCAGTATTATAGTAGTTATATTCTTGTACATAGGAGCAGTATTATAATAGTTATATTCTTGTACATAGGGAGCAGTATTATAGTGGTTATATTCTTGTACATAGGAGCAGTATTATAGTAGTTATATTCTTGTACATAGGGGCAGTATTATAGTAGTTATATTCTTGTACATAGGGACAGTATTATAGTAGTTATATTCTTGTACATAGGGGCAGTATTATAGTAGTTATATTCTTGTACATAGGAGCAGTATTATAGTAGTTATATTCTTGTACATAGAAGCAGTATTATAGTAGTTATATTCTTGTACATAGGGACAGTATTATAGTAGTTATATTCTTGTACATAGGGGCAGTATTATAGTAGTTATACTCTTGTACATAGGAGCAGTATTATAGTAGTTATATTGATTCTTGTACATAGGAGCAGTATTATAGTAGTTAAATTCTTGTACATAGGAGCAGTATTATAGTAGTTATATTCTTGTACATAGGAGCAGTATTATAGTAGTTATATTCTTGTACATAGGAGCAGTATTATAGTAGTTATATTCTTGTACATAGGAGCAGTATTATAATAGTTATATTCTTGTACATAGGGAGCAGTATTATAGTGGAAATATTCTTGTACATAGGAGCAGTATTATAGTAGTTATATTCGTGTACATAGGGGGCAATTTTTATTGTAAAAACAAACAAATACAGTTGAATTTAACAAAATTCTTCCAGTAATACAGTCCTAAAATTACTTGGATTGTACAATCATTCATTGCATTTCCAGGTTACACAGGTAAAATTAACTTAGATTCCATACTTCTGGTTTGAGGGGAAAAAAAACCTTGCAAAATCAGCTCATGATATTTGAACCAAGTGACACATCCTTCCATAACTTTACATTTCCTAATGATTCTACCTATCTGAGTTCAGACATTATCTGGTTGACAGCGTCACAGATCTGGGTCGGAGTTATTCCGCCCACCACCTGTCTCCATTTCAGACTCTTCCCGAGTGCCCTCAGGTAAGGGCTTCCGCTTAGGCGGAGGACAGTCCTCTACGTCCCTATCACACTCTGCGTCAATTCTTTTAAGGTCATCTTCAAAATCACCATCAGACTCAGACAGAACATCAAACCTATTGGATACGACCGTTACCCCTGCAGAACTGTGGACTTTCCTCCTGGCTCCTGGACCAGTATCATACGTCTCAAGTTTACGAGAGGTCTTGTCCTTCTTCTTCCTTTTAGTATTACTGCTATTTCCCTCAGACACAGATGGTAGTACTGAAGTAATGCCTTCCTGTGACTGCTGCTCCTGAGGCACAACCTCCATACTCATCTCTGAACCCTGCTGCTCTGGTGTTAGCTGAGTAGACCCCTGGTGGACCTCCGGCCCAGTCAGTATTTCCCCTGACAGTAAAGCTGCCTCCTCCAGAATCTCTGCCCCTGCCACCAAATCCTCATCAGGAAAGTCCTTACAGATGTTATGCCAGGCGTCTGGACAGTCCCTGTGAGGGTGGCCGATCTTCCCACAGAGGTTGCACCTGATGTTCTGGCAGTCTGCAGCTACATGGCCGACTTCCCCGCACAAGCTGCACTTCACCACAGTACAGGTATTTGCCAGATGACCTTTCCCACCACATTTAAAGCACTTACGATGCTGCCCGGGATAGAAACACACAACCCCCTCTCCCTCCCAATAAAGAAGGAGTTGGGTAAGTGGGCAGTGATATTATTACACTGGTGCAGTTTCACCAAGACCCTCCACCCTGCCGTCCAGATACCATCACTGTCTCTGCTCTTGGTGAGGTCAGAGACCAGGTCACAATGTCTCCGGAGCCACACCACAATGTCCTGCGGGGGAACAGACTCATTCCAGAAGAGGACATTTACGGTAACCGTGTCTGGCTTAGAGATGGGAATAAAGCTGAACTTACTCCAGCCCTCAGTGTCTCTAAATTTGGGGAAGTTAGACCAGAATCTGTCCAGGTCAGTCATGAGCTTAAAGCTGACGTCATAGCCCTGCCTGTCTGGAAGATTAATCACTGCCCAGATGCTGACTGGCGCAAACCCCATCTGGTGGCACAGGAGCTCCGTGACCACAAACCTCCTGTCCGGCAGATCCTCCTTGGCACCTCTGTGCCGGAAACGCACCATGTTTCTCCGATTAAACGCCTGGCCGGAATAGTTGGCACCAGAGGTGAAGGACGGAGCACCACGGCTCCAGGCATTACTGGGGGGAACCTGCAGGGTCACATTAGGGTGAGGTTCTGCAGCAGGGAGGGCTGCCACACCTTGTGTGCTCGAAATTAATGGGGGGAAATCACAGACATTATCATGCACACTGTTATCATCAACATCAATGTCATTATCAGACTGCGCAGCGTCCAAAGATACTGTGCTCCCCCAAGCCCCCGACCCTCAGATACAGCGCGGTTATCCCCACCATCAGAGCCCTGCTGGGCATTATCAGTAACTACCGGCATATATCCACTGCCCAACTGTTGTGCTTGGCATTCTGAGACTTGTAGTCCCTCTGCTGAAATGTGCACTGAATCTGCAGCAGGCTGCTGCGCTGGACATCCTGAGACTTGTGGTACCTCTGCTGGAATCTGCTCTACACGTTGCTGCTTGGGATCTGCCACAGGCTGCTGGTGCAGTATTTGACCCTTCTGGAAGCAGAAGCTTGCGGGCTGCAGCACCGGCCGTACCTGCTTCTGGGGTCCACCTTGGACAATGTGTGACCTGGAATCTGCAGAGTTCTGCTTGTGTGACATAAACAGTTCCTGGTTCCTATAAGTCTCCGCCAGGGGCCCCATCCTCTCTAGGACGCAGTCTATGTCCCCCACCACTTTTGCCAGCCATCCACCCAGCGAGTTTAGACTCTGGTCACACACGGTGTGATCCCCGGTGTTAGCAGCCTTTACCTCATAGAGAGCGTCTATCTGCTTCTGCAGCCGGTGTCTCTGCTGGTGTAACTCACCGAGCTTCTGGACCAGTCCTAGGTTCTCCTCAGCGAGCTGCAGCTCAGGTGCACATGGCATCTCCTTCTGGGATCCTGCTTTCAGTAATGTCCCTGGCTGCTGGGAACCAGATGTCTCCTTGATTTTCACCACCGCTGGTATCGTGGCTCCAGGATCCACAGCACTTTTACTGCTGCCACCTGACTGCGACCTTGTGCGTCCAGAGCTCGCCATGCCGGTCACCACATGCTTCTCCTGGGGTATCTGTCTCTCCAGTGAAGTCCTCTGCCTGTTGGGAGTGAGCTGCACACCTGAGGCCGGTGATGGCATCTCCTGAGCTGCCGGCTGCTTCCCTCCATTCAGCTTCTCACAAGTAGATTCCTTTTGGAATTCTCCTAATCGCACTTCACTCTGCTTGCCTTGGCTGGACGACTGCTTAACTGGAACTTTCTTGCCTACAACCGTGGCTTTTCCTTTTTCCGTTACTTTACTCACTTTCTTGCTGCCGTTATTACTTTCATTCTGAGCTTTCTTTCCCTCAGAAATCACTTTGGAATCTTTTTCCTCATTAGAAACAGCTTGGGTGTTTCTTCCAAGTGTAGGCCTGGAAGCCTGGGCCTTGCTTAGGCCGGTTTCACACGTCAGTGGCTCCGGTACGTGAGGTGACAGTTTCCTCATGTACCGGAGCCACTGACACACGTAGACACATTCAAATCAAAGCATCTGTGCAGATGTCATTGATGTTTTGCGGACCGTGTCTCCGTGTGCCAAACACGGAGACATGTCAGTGTTCGTGGGAGCGCACGGATTACACGGACCCATTAAAGTCAATGGGTCCGTGTAAAACACATACCGCACACGGACGTTGTCCGTGTGCAGTCCGTGTGCCATGCAGGAGACAGCGCTACAGTAAGCGCTGTCCCCCCCACATGGTGCTGAAGCCGCGATTCATATCTTCTCTGCAGCAGCGTTTGCTGTAAAGAAGATATGAATAATCCTTTTTTTGTTTTTTGTTTCTCGTGTTTAAAATAAAGTTCCATGTCCCCACCCCCCTCCCACCCCCTGTGCGCCCGCCCGCTGTTATTAAAATACTCACCCGGCTCCCTCGCTGGCTGGCGCTGCTTCCTGTCCTGGCCGCACCTTTTACTGTATGAGGGGTCACGTGGGGCCGCTCTGTTGTGAATTCTGTTGTTGAGCTCCCTCCTGTGGTCGTGAATGGTACTTCGGCGAGTTCTATCTATGGGTTCCCTCTGGTGGCTATGAGTGAAGCTGCTGCTTCTGAGGTTCCTCACACAGGTGACGTGGTTTATCCTTTGGCTGCTCTATTTAACTCCTCTCAGATCGTAACTCCATGCCAGCTGTCAATGTTTTTGCATTTGTTCAGTTCGCTCCTGGATCTCTCTGGTGACCTGCCTTCTCCTGCAGAAGCTAAGTTCCTGATAATCATTATTTGTTCACTGTTTTCTTGTCCAGCTGGTTATCATGATTTTGTCTTGCTAGCTGGAAGCTCTGGGATGCAGAGTGACCCCTCCGCACCGTGAGTCGGTGCGGAGGTCTTTTTTGCACACTCTGTGTGGTCTTTTGTAGGTTTTTGTGCTGATCGCAAAGTTACCTTTCCTATCCTCTTTCTATTTAGTAAGTCTGGCCTCCCTTTGCTGAAACCTGTTTCATCTCTGCGTTTGTGACTTTCATCTTTACTCACAGTCAATATATGTGGGGGGCTTCCTTTACCTTTGGGGAATTTCTCTGAGGCAAGATAGGCTTTATTTTCTATCTCCAGGGCTAGATAGTTCTTAGGCTGTGACGAGGCGCCTAGGTCTGGTCAGGAGCGCTCCACGGCTATTTCTAGTGTGTGTGATAGGATTAGGGCTTGCGGTCAGGAGAGCTCCCACATCCCAGAGCTCGTCCTGTATGAGGTTTAACTATCAGGTCATTCCAGGTGCTCCTAACCACCAGGTCATAACGCCGCTCATTCACAGTGATGAATATGCGGCTCCACTCCTATGGGAGGTGTAGCCGCATATTCATGACTGTAATCGGCGGCCCCACACAACGACTTACCAACAATCACGGCCAGGTCGTATCGCTGGTCGTGATCGTTGGTAAATCGCTAAAGGTACCGTTACACTAAACGATTTACCAATGATCACGACCAGCGATACGACCTGGCCATGATCGTTGGTAAGTCATTGTGTGGTCGCTGGAGAGCAGTCACACAGACAGCTCTCCAGCGACCAACGATGCTGAAGTCCCCGGGTAACCAGGGTAAACATCTGGTTACTAAGCGCACCGCTGTGCTCTGCTTTACGGCCGGCGCCGACAGTCAGTGCGGGAAGCTGACGCCGGGGGACGTGACAGACATCGGAATCTGAGTATGTACTGGTTTATTTTTTTTTACTTTTACAATGGTAACCAGGGTAAATATCGGGCTACTAAGCGCGGCCCTGCGCTTAGTAACCCGATATTTACCCTGGTTACCAGTGAACACATCGCTGGATCGGCGTCACACACGCTGATTCAGCGATGACAGCGGGTGATCAGCGACCAAAAAAAAGGTGCTGATCTTTCCCAGCGACCAACGATCTCCCAGCAGGGGCCTGATCGTTGGTCGCTGACACATAACGATTTCGTTAACGATATCGTTGCTACGTCACAAAAAGCAACGATATCGTTGAAGAAATCGCTATGTGTGACGGTACCTTTAGACATATTATTTTTCTTAGTATGCAGTTTTATCCTTCTTTTTTGCTTGTTTATTAGTCTGTGTATACTAGTAATAATAGGATTAAGGTGAAATAGTAGGTTAGTAGATAAAGCTTTTGTAATCTCTTGTGAAATGTCTTTCTCAGTGGGCTTTTCGGTGAGTGCAGCATAAATCCCCTCCATATGTAAATAGAATATAAAATCTGAGCTCTTTCCTGAGGTTGATGCGAATTATACAGCGTAATTACAAATCTACGATTGATATTGGTGCCTTTTACCTGTGCAGTGATGTTATTAGCGGTGGTGACTGGAATGAAGCAGTAATTTCTCGTTTCTGGCATCGGTGAATAATCCGCAGCTATTTTCCATCCATCGCTATAAATGTAAGCCTTACTGCATTTGATGTAGTTTTCGTTCTCAGCTATGTAAGATCATTAACTTGCAGCGGATGCTCGAGTATTAGGAAACAAATCAAACGTTCTCTACTTCTGGAGGTGGACGAGGTGACAATAGGTGTGCTTCAACAATAATTTCCTACATTTAGCAAAAAATGTCAAGTCTCTGTTATAAAATCATCTCTTCTCTGCGCTTAATAGTGTTCTTACCGTACATGCATTATTACTGCTAGATCGCGCTCAGTATAATGAACCGTAACTGTCTCCTTATTAATATTTTTTTAAAGGACTTTAAAAAAAAGACTTTTCTTTACCTTGTAATTAATTGGCCAACAAGGGAAAACTCTGTGCAAGGAAACTCGGATAAAACAATCTTTCTTACCAGAGATGACATTTGTTAAGAAATCTTTTTGAAGACTTTTTAAAACTTGCATGAGAATCTACCAATTACTAAACCCACAGAGAGTTCAATGCGGGAAAATCTCGGAATTATCATACAATAATAATAAAAACATGGATGAGCTAACCCAGGGCACAATCCTATGGATGGAACATAAGAAAATCTGCGAGTGCGTTGTTTGTTTCACGATGCGCTGATGAATATTGCAGGAGATGACGGCCATGCTGGAAACTGACTGGCAATGAATGAAGGCAATGCTGGCATAAAATGCCCCCATTTCTTTATAAGATGAGCGCGTGTTTTCAAATTTGGCGCCTCCTTTATTTACCACTTTCCAATCCTATAAGGAAGAAAGAGAGGCTCTGCCTTGGGTGGCATCTCACAAAACGTGCGGTGGGCCGAATGTATAATGCTGTAGTAACCATAAAGTCTGTGTTACTGTTCGGGTTCGGCTGTACGAATGAGCATGACAGCACGGCAAACACCACTTCTGATCGGCGCTAATATCCACACCGCCAGTCCAAAGACAGTGTGAGCGTGCAGCTGTGATCGGAGGTATATAGTTTCCTCGGGTCACTTAGGTCAACTTATGGGGCTACCGTTCCCATGAGCCTACACCGGCTGTCTTTAATAACAGCAAGAGCAGGAGCGGCTGATGGGAGTGTTCATCAGCTGCCTCCTGTGCTGTAAATAAATAATTAAAAAACATCCCCACTAGCACGATGAGTTAGTCTCATGGTGCACAGACGAGTTCACGGCAGTTCAAATTCACCTCAGTGAAATTCTCCCTGTGAACTCACCTCTGCACCGAGTGACTTTCTCATGGTGCTAGCGGTAATTTCACAGAGGTCACCGCAGTTCAGTCTAGCTGCAAACACAGCATCAGTGACCGGCAGTAACCTGGATGACGTTACCGCTGGTCACTGGGTCTGCACTTGGAGCAGTTCAGTCAGCAGTAGTTCTCAGCCTGGACGGTCGCATCTTGGCACCATCCATGTTGAAAACTATCCCCCAGACATAGATTATGGCATGGGACAGAACGATGGCTAGGTGAAGGATATTGTTGTTTTTTATTTTAGTTTTATTACAGGAGACGAGGGCTTCGGTGGAATTAAGCATTAGGTGAGTATAACTGTGTTTGTTATTTTTAAATAAAAAAGTTAAACTGTGTTTAATTTTATTGCAAATAAAAGACATTATTCTGTATTCTGTGTCTTTTATTTACCATGTAACTATAGGATTAGTAATGGATAGGATAGACGCTTCTCCATTACTAATCTGTGGGCTTGATGTCAACTGATAACACAAAGATGACATCAACCACGCAAATATGAACCCCACTTGCCGCCGCTACAAGGTAAGTGGGAAGAGCCAGGCAAAGGGCCAGAGTGGGCACATCTAATAGATATTCCTTTTCTGGGAGGCTGCGGACTGCTATGTTTAGGATGGGGTGGCCAATATTAATGGCCCCTTACTAGCCTGAGAATACCTGCCCCAAGCTGTCTGCTTTAGCAAGGCTGGTTGTCAAAAATGCCGGGGACCCCAAAACATTTTTTTAAATATTTATTTAAATAATTTAAAAATACAGCATGGGGACCTGTTGTGAATTCCGTTCTTGGGCTCCCTCCTGTGGTTTTGAGTGGTATGGCTGCTTCTTGGATTTAGCTTCAGCAGCTGTTTTCACTGATCGTCTTTCTGGCTCGGCTATATTAGTCTGGCCTTTTCCCTCATTCAATGCCAGTTGTCAATTGTTCCTGCCTGGAGTCTTTGCTCCTAGGATTTTCCTGACTCTCCGACCAATTCAGCAAAAGCTAAGTCCTTGCTTATTCTTTTGCAGTTTCTTGTTTTTTACTTGTTGTTTTCTACTTTCTATGTTTTGTTCATTTGTCCAGCTTATCAGTATTGATCGTTTCAGCTAGGCTGGAAGCTCTGGGCAGCAGAGTTTGCCCTCCACACCTTTAGTCAGGTGTGAAGATTTTTGCATTTCTCTGCGGTGGACTTTTTCTAGTTTTTTTTACTGACCGCACAGCGCTCTGTCCTGTACTTTTTCCTATCTAGCTAGAAGTGGCCTCCTGTGCTAAATCTTGTTTCATACTACTTATGTCATTTCCTTCTCCTCTCACAGTCATTATTTGTGGGGGGCTAATCTATCCTTTGGGAATTTTCTCTGAGGCAAGATAGGTTTCCTGCTTCTATCTTTAGGGTTAGTTAGTTCTCCGGCTGTGACGAGATGCATAGGCAGCGTTAGGAGCATTCCACGGCTGCTTCTAGTGTTGTGTTGAGCTTAGGGACTGTGGACAGTATAGTTGCCACCTGCTCAGAGCTAGACGCATGTCGCTCCTTAATCACCAGACCATAACAGGGACCCCTCTATTCTTGATAATTAGCCTTGCTAAATTGGACAGCTGAGGGTTGCAGCCCCCAGATATTAGTTTTGCCTGGCTGGTTATCAAAAATACAGGGGAACCCATGCCATTTTTTTTAAATTATTTATTTAGAGCGAAGGAGTCGGCTGATAAATATTCCCATCAGCAGCTCCTGCTCTCACTGTTACCAGCAGCAGGCATCAGCTGATGGAAGCTGTAGTCCCATCAACTGAAACCAGTCAGCTGAGGTAAACTTAATACCTTTGAATCACAATTGCCAAAATGTAAGTGAGGAAGTCAAAATCCCTCTGGGAAAGCATCTAGTGGACAGATGAGACAAACAGGGAGCTTTTTGGTAAAGCACATCATTCTACTGTTTACCAAAAACTGAATGAGGCCTACAAAGAAAAGAACACAATACTTTCAGTCAGATATGGTGGAGGGTCACTGACGTTTTGGGTTTGTTTTGCTGCCTCCGGCTTTGGGTGCCTTGACTGGGTGCAAGGCATCATGACATCTGAAGATTACTAAAGGACTTTGGGTGGCAATGTAGTGTCCAGTGTCAGAAAGCTGGGTTTGTGTCTTAGGTCATGGGTCTTCCAGGAGGAAAATGACCTCAAACATACTTCAAGAAGCCCCCTGATGTGGCAGCTATGAGTCCGGATCTTAATCCAGTTGATCACCTGTGGAGAGATCTTAAAGTTGCTGTTGGTAGAAGGCGAAGTATGAGAGACTGGGAGCAATTTGTAAAAGAAGAGTCATCCAAAGTCCCAGAGGAGAGGTGTAAGAAGCTTGTTGCTGGTGATAGGAAGCGATTGCATGCAGTTATTTATTCCAAAGGGTGCAATCGCAGATTAAGTTGAGGGTGCCAACAATTTTGTCATGTCCAGTTTTTGGGGTTGTGTGAAGTTGTGTCCAATTTGTCTTTTTCTCTGTTTCTTTGCATTATTCCAGTGCACACAAAGGAAATAAACATATGTATGACAAAGTATGTGTAATTGAAATAATTTTAATGGCTCTCACAGACCTGTAACTTCTTCTTTGAGAGGCTCCTCTGTCCTTCACTCATTACCTGTAGTAATGTCACCAGTTTGAACTTGTTATTAGTATAAAAGACACCTGTTCACAACCTCAAACAGTCTGACTCCAAACTCCACTATGGTGAAGACCAAAGAGCTGTCGAAGGACACAAGAAGCAATATTGTAGCCCTGCACCAGGCTGGGAAGACTGAATCTGCAATAGGCAAGCTGCCTGGTGTGATGAAATCAACTGTGGGAGCAAGTATAAGAAAATGGAAGACATACAAGACCATTGATAATCTCCCTCGATCTGGAGCTCTACACAAGATCTCACCCCATGAGGTCAAAATTTTCACAAGAACGGTGATCAAAAATCCCAGAACCACGCGGGGGGACCTACTGAATGACCTGCATAAAGCTGGGACCACCATAACAAAGGCTACCACCAGTAACACACCACGCCGCCAGGGACTCAGATCCTGCAGTGCTAAACATGTCCCCCTGCTTAAGTCAGTACATGTCTGGGCCCGTCTGAAGTTTGCTAGAGAGCATTTGGATTATCCAGAAGAGTATTGGGAGAATGTCATCTGGTCTGATGAAACCAAAGTAGAACTGTTTGGTAGAAACAAAACTCATCATGTTTGGAGGAGACAGTATGCTGAGTTGCATCCAAAGAACACCATACCTACTGTGAAGCATGAGGGTGGCAACATCGTGCTTTGGGGCTATTTCTCGGCAAAGGGACCAGGACAACTGATCGGTGTACATGAAAGAATGAATGGGGCCATGTATCGTGAGATTTTGAGTGCAAACCTCCTTCCATCAGCAAGGGCATTGATGATGATACGTGGATGGGTCTATCAGCACGATAACGATCCCAAACACACCACCAGGGCAACGAAGGAGTGGCTTCATAAGAAGAATATGAAGGTCCTGGAGTGGCCTAGCCAGTCTCCAGATCGCAACCCTATAGAAAACCTTTGGAGGGAGTTGAAAGTCTGTGTTGTCCAGTGACAGGCCCAGAACATCACTGCTCTAGAGGAGACCTGCATGGAGGAATGGGCCAACATACCACCAACATTGTGTGCCAACCTTGTGAAGACTTACAGAAAACTTTTGACCTCTGTCATTGCCAACAAAGGATATATAACAAAATATTGAGAGGAACTTTTGTTAATGACTAAATACTTATTTTCCACCATAATTTGCAAAATAAATTTTGAAAAATCAGACAAGGTGATTTTCTGGTTTTGTTTTCTCATTGTGACTCTCATAGTTGTGGTCTACCTATGGTGTCAATTACAGGCCTCTCTCATGTTTTTAAGTGGAAGAACTTGCACAATTGGTAACTGACTAAATACTTTTTTTCCCCACTATATACTGTATGGAGCATTATATGGGGCTCATTATTCTGTATGGATGACTATGTGGTTGCCTATAATATTGTATGGAGGACTATGTGGTGCCCATAATACTCTATGGAGGACTATGTGGTGCCCATAATACTGTGTGGAGGACTATGTGGTGCCTGTAATACTGTATGGAGGACTATGTGGTGCCCATAACACTGTATGGAGAACAGTGTGAGGGCCATAATACTGTATGAAGGACTGTGGTGCCCATAATACTGTATGGAGGACCATGTGGTGCCCATAATACTCTATGGAGGACTATGTGGTGCCCATAATACTGTATGGATAACTATGTGGTGCCCTTAATACTGTATGCAGCAATATGTGGTGCCCATTATATTGCATGGAGCAATATATGGGGCTCATTATACTGTATGGAGGACTATACTCTCTGGTTTCTGACCTATGGTACAATGAACAATAGATATCACTCCTACACCTATATTTTTCTGCTGTATCCGTGCATCATGAATTGTGTTATGTGTTAGGGGCCCACTGAGACTCTTTTGCCCGGGGCCCATGAAAACCTGGAGCAGGGATTGCCTCGCAGGCTGGCACTTCAGTAGCTCATTTGCTGCAGTCTTTTCTTCCGTCTTCTTTCGCACCTCTGGTTCTGTCCAGTCCTTATGAGATGTTATAACTTGAGGTTGGAGGTATCTACGAGAGTGAAAGTCATAACTAATGAGGGGAAAAGCGTGTGAGGGATGGAGCGGCCGGCCGAGCAGAGGAGCGGATGAGGAGATGTGGACCAGGACAGGTACAGGCAGTGAGTGACCCCTCCGTTTGTTATGATGCTGCTGGAGAGACCTCACAGAAACATATTTTACCAACCATTGAATTTACATGAACTAGGTTTGATGTAAGTTGATTTTTGTGGCCAAATTTGAACAAATGTAGCTGATTTGATATTTTTGTAAATTTGTGTTTTCTTTGTATCAGCCTTGTAAGTGCCCTAGACCAGCCACCTGTAGACATGCGACTTCCTTGGCCAATGTCTCTAGTCTTATGGCCAGGCCTAGCAAAGGGTCAGACAATGACTTCCGGGGCAGTTACCTGCAATAGGTGGCACTAGTTAGTTAGTTTTCATTCCTTCTAGAATACAGATAATTTGCATAGCGTTTTCCCATGAAGCATTGCTAAAGTAACTTAAAGCATAACCAGTCTATGGAGAACCAGTCCTCTCCTCTACCTCCTCACCCAGCTCCATGAATGGTGTCCCAGCTGGGCAACTAAGCTCTTCTCGGTATTGATGCAAGTTCAGGAGCAAGTTACCTGGCGCTCGCGAAGCATTTGTGCCATCACCCCCAGACGAGAGGCGCAGAGTCGGACCCTCACCCCATTCCTGCCCATTGTGCAGTAGATCAGAGACGGACAGAAGGAATTGCCTCTGTCTCTTTTCTGTAAATTGCTGTTATGGTGGAAATGGGAACCGAGTGTCGATGCAAACCCTGAGCTGCGTTATTACCAGCCCCGAGCCCCACGGTGGGTGAACTCGCCATCTCTACGCTACATATCTCCTTTTCATCAGTATTTGTATTTCCACGCACCTGTGGTTCCCAATTTTCACAGCCCAGTATCTCATTCACTGCAGTGATGAACATTCCTGTACTTAACATTTTGCAGCAAGCAGTAAACTGAGGAAAGAGTTAATAAATCTCTCGTTATTTTATTTCTTTCCCTCCTTCGTTATTAGTAAAGATTTCATTGGATTTAACTCTGGCGGTTCAGAAATAGAGCTGTCAGCGGCGGCTCCCTGCAATACTAAACCTCTCTGCAGCTGAGGCGATGTCTTCTCCCCAGCCTGGACCCTATCATTAGGCGCCGGTGGTGATTACAGACTGGCGGCAGTTGCCTGCTGCATTTTATAACACTTGTAATCAAATATATGTTTCTCCATCGTGAAGAAGAAAAAACTCCTATCATTTGGGGCTTTACATACTGTAAGATGGCAGCAGTGCTGAAGGGTTAGATCCTATAGAAAACCATAAAAATCATCCCCCACCTGTTCTGTGTAACGCAAGGCCGCTCCGCTCATTGGTATTCAGCGCGGAGCTGGAGATGTTTCTGATACTTGCAGCATGCCAGCCACGGACAGCCATCGAGCGGCTGCCGGCACGTATAGATACACAGCTCCCGGAGGAGACCAGCTCACTGATTTACCAAATATTGCCCATCTCTTTACCAACTAACGTTCACAGGTAAATGAAATGTCATCACTTCTGGTGTGTACAGGCTCATTCTAAGAGTAGTCACCTCATATATAACTAACAGATAAAGCTGCACTATGTAGTGCTATAGCATGCAAACATGAAATATAGGCAATATGAATTGCATTACTGTTCTAGATAATAGAAAAAAATGGACCAGCGCATAAATTGGCCAAATCATGTCTGCCCAGCGGCCAACGACAAGGCGATCCTGTATGCTGGGAACCTACCTAATGCGCCTTCTCTCCTGGGCTGAAAGCCCACAATTATATGTGAAGGTAGAATCCTGCTGTGATTAAATCCGCCATAGGCTGATGGGTCGAGCGTTCGGTCAGAAAGCCCGCATATACAAATATTAGAGACTGACCGTCACTTCCAAGCAGGACGGGTGTGAATAGGTGCAGACCAAGAGTAGTCACCTCCATATGTAACTAGCGAGCACGTCACCCATTAGCCTCTGGTTCTAATTACAGCAGGATCCTACCTATCCATATAAATGTAGGCTTCAGCCTAGGAGAGGATTCACATTAGGTTAGGTCCTCACAAAGAAGGTCGCCTTGTTGTTAGCTACTGGGCATTGGTGAATTGGCCAATTATGCGCTAAGCACCTTCTTTTCTAGAGCAGTATAGCAATTCACATTTCATATACTTCATGTTACATGCTATGGTGCTGCAGAGTGCTACATTATTTATTAGTCAGAGGTCAATCAATTCCCCTAATTTTTCATTAACTAGTCATAGACCCTTATACCAATTAGACTGTATGTGGTGGTTTACGTCCCGAAGAGCAGATGGAGGCCACCAACCTCCATAATGATGACATGGACGATACAAATGTATCATTTCACTCTTTGTGTCTTCTGACTACACAGTTCATCGGCACACACGCCAACAATCACACCCCCGCTGTGGGAGCCTCCGATACGAGAGTTCTGCTCTGCATTACTGCCCTGTGAGTCCATCTGCCGGTGATAAGGTGTCCGTTCTAGAGGCGAGCCCAGCTGCACCTGTCCTCCTGGGCCAAGACCTACCAATATTAGGATCCAGCTGTAAATAGAAACTGCCCTAACCAAAGCGTCGGCGTGCTCTGCCGATATGGAAGACAGCCCATATGTATGCCGCCCATAGTCAGTTGTCCGCTCAACGGAGATTATTTTATTACCCAGCTTGCTGATCTGTCCAATAATTTAACCATTAAAGTGAACCTGGCATCAGAAATGTGCCCATTAGCTAATCCCAGGGCCCTGCAGGCAATAACTTTATAATTACTATGATGGTCAATATGGTGGCTCAGTGGTTAGCACTGTACTGCTTATAGAGCAACACGGTGGCTCAGTGGTTAGCACTGTATTGTTTCTAGAACAGCATGTTGGCTCAACGGTTAGCACTGTATTGTATATTGGTCAGCACAGTGGCTCAGCGTTTTGCACTGTACTGTATATGGGGCAACACTGAGGATCAGTGGTTTGCACTGTACTGTATATAGGGCAGCACAGTGGCTCAGTGGTTAGACGTGTACTATATGTAGGGCAGCAAAATGGCTCATTCGTTAGCACTGTACTATATATAGAGCAGCACGGTGGCTCAGTGGTTAGCACTGTACTTATATAATCTTTATTTTTATATAGCGCTAACATATTCCGCAGCACTTTACAGTTTGCACACATTATCATCACATAATCTAAATTCCCTATCAGTATGTCTTTGGAATGTGGGAGGAAACCGGAGAACCCGGAGGAAACCCACGCAAACACGGAGAGAACATACAAACTCTTTGCAGATGTTGTCCTGGGTGGGATTAGAACCCAGGACCCCAGCGCTGCAAGGCTGCTGTGCTAACCACTGCGCCACCGTGCTGCCCTATACTATATATAGAGCAGCATGGTGGCTCAGTGGTTAGCACTGTATTGTATATAGGGCAGCACGGTGGTTCATTGGTTAGCACTGTACTGTATATAGGCAGCATGATGGCTCAGTGGGTCGCACTGTATTGTATATAGGGTAGCACGGTGGTTCATTGGTTAGCACTGTACTGTATATAGGCAGCATGATGGCTCAGTGGGTCGCACTGTAACACACAGAGGGTACAGAAAGTATTCAGACCCCTTAAAATGTTTCACTCTTTGTTTCATTACATCCATTTGGTAAATTCAAAAAAGTTCATTTTTTTCTCATTAACCCCTTTCTGCCATCAGACGTACTATCTCGTCCATGTGACCTGGGACTTACTTCCCAAGGACGGAAGAGTAAGTCATTTACCGATCAGCTACGCTACACGGGGATGTGCGGCCGATCGGGGCGGGTGTCAGCTGATTCTCACAGCTGACACTCGGACCGCTCCCGACACTTTAACCCCCGGAACACTGCGACCAAACATGATCGCAGCGTTCCGGAGCCAGCCCAGGGGCTGACAACACCTCTGCCTTTGGACCGGAGACCCTATGGCACGCCGCGGGGTCCTGATCGCTGCCATGACGACCCAATGTCGTCATGATGACATCCGGGTCTCCACTGCTGAGAGGCTTCCTGTCATGCGCAGTGCCAGTCGGGAAGACTCTCAGTGTCCGCGCACAGAGGCTGCAGCGCTGACAGATCTACATGCTATAGATGCGATCAGCCTGCAAATAATGAGTATCCTATAGTGGGACAAAGTATAAGAATGAATTTAAAAAAAATGATAATAATAATAATAAAAAAATAAATATTTATTATATCAATAAAAAAATATTTCAGTGAAAAAAAAATCAGAACAATAAAAGTACACATATTTGGTATCCCCAAGTCTGTAATGACCAGACCTATAAAACTGTTCCACTAGTTAACCCCTTTAGGGAACACCATAAAAAAAAACCCAAGGCAAAAAACAACGCTTTATCATCAGACCGCCGAACAAAAAGTGGAATAACACGTGATCAAAAATATAGATATAAATAAACATTTTACAGCTAAAAACGTCAACTTGTCCTGCAAAAAACAAGCTGCAATTTAGCTCCATCACCGGAAAAATAAAAAAGTTATAGCTGTCAGAATAAAGCGATGCAAAAATAAGTATTTTTTTATATAAAATAGTTTTTATTGTATAAAAGTGCCAAAACATAAAAAAATTATATAAATAAGGTGTCGCTGTAATCGTACTGACCCGAAGAATAAAACTGCTTTATCAATTTTACCAAACACGGAACGGTATAAACGCGCCGCCCCCCCCCCCCCTTAAAGAATTTAATGGATTGCTGGATTTTGTTCACTCTGCCTCACAAAAATCGGAATAAAAAGCGACCAAAGAATGCCTTGTGCCCAAAAATGGTACCAATGAAAACGTCAACTCGTCCCGCAAAAAATAAAACCTCACATGACCCTGTGGGCCAAAATATGGAAAAATTATAGCTCTCAAAATGTGGCGATGGAAAAAATATTTTTTGCAACAAAAAGCGTCTTTCAGTGTGTGACGGCTGCCAATCATAAAAATCTGCTATAAAAGTGAATCAAACCCCCCTTCATCACCCCCTTAGTTAGGGAAACATAATAAAATAAAAAAAGTAATTATTTCCATTTTCCCTTTAGGGTTAAGGTTAGAGCTAAAATTAGGATTACGGTTACGTTTGGGATTAGGGTTAGGGGTGTGTTGGGGTTAGAGTTGGAGTTAGAATTGGGGGGGCTTCCACTCTTTAGGCACATCAGGGGTCTCCAAATGCGACATGGCATCTGATCTCAATTCCAGACAATTCGGCAATGAAAAAGTCAATCGGCGCTCCTTTCCTTCCGAGCTCTGCCATGCACCCAAACAGTGGTTTACCCCCACACATGGGGTATCAGCGTACTCAGGACAAATTGCGCACCCACTTCTTGGGTCCAATTTCTCCTGCTACCCTTAGGAAAATGTAAAAAAAAATAGGGATTAAAAGAGCTTGTTTGTGGAAAAAATATGATTTTTTTATTTTCTTGCCCGGGCGCTATAAACTTTAGTGAAACACCTGGGGGTTCAGAGTTCTCACCACACATCTAGATAAGTTCCCTAGGGGGTGTAGTTTCTAATATGGGGTCAATTGTGGGAGGGTTCCACTGTTTAGGCACATCAGTGGCTCTCCAAACGCAACATGACTCCCGCAGACCATTCCATTAAAGTCTGCATTCCAAAACGTCACTACTTCCCTTCCAAGCCTCAACGTGTGCCCGTACAGTAGTTTTCTCCCACATATGGGGCATCAGCGTAATCAAGACAATTGCAGAACATCTTTTGGGGTCCAATTTATCCTGATACCCTTGGGAAAATAAAAAAAATTAGGACTAAAAGATAATTTTTGTGGAAAAAATATCATTTTTTTATTTTCACACCCATGCGCTTCAAACTTTAGTGAAACACCTGGGGGTTCAAAGTTCTGACTACACATCTAGATAAGTTCCTTGTGGGGTCTAGTTTCAAAAATGGGGTCACTTGTGGGAGGTTTCCACTATTTAGGCACATCAGGAGCTCTCCAAACGAGACATGGTATCCAGAGTCAATTCCAGCAAATTTTGCGGTGAAAAAATCAAACGGCGCTCCTTCCCTTCCGAGCTCTGCCGTGTGCCCAAACAGTGGTTTACCCCCACATATGGGGTATCAGCTTACTCAGGACAAATTGAAAAATAACTTTTGTGGTCCTGTTACTCTTTGGAAAATTAAAATTGGGGGTGAAAACATACTTTTTGTGGAACAAATATGATTATTTTTTAATTTTATGGCTCTACGTTATAAACTACTGTAAAGCCCTTGGGGGTTCAAAGTTCTCACCACACATCTAGATAAGTTCCTTCGGGTGTCTAGTTTCCAAAATGGTGTCACTTGTGGTGGGTTTCCACTGTTTAGGCACATCAGGGGCTCTCCAAATGGGACATGGCGTCCGATCTCAATTCCATACAATTTTGCCTTGAAAAAGTCAAACAGCACTCCTTCCCTTCCGAGCTCTGCAGTCCGCCCTAACAGTGGTTTACCCCCACATAAGGGGTATCCAGGGTCAAAGCAGACTGTCTCCCTGGCAAAGCACAGATATCAGTAGCCGGACTACTGAGGTTGTAAGGGACTCTAAGACTTACATCAGAAACTGGAAGGACAGCTGAACTGCAAGTTACCTGTCTGCCACACACACCTGAGACACAGTAACACATAGAGCCCGAGGCGTGATAGAGTCCTTGTAAAAAGGCTCGAGTTACCTGTCATGCAGGTATTGTCCTATCCTATATGGGGGACAGAGAAGATCTGTGAGGACCTTATCTGAAGCCATAGGCAGTAAGGGACTACAACACCACTGCGCTAGAGGGAAGGCTCTTAATCTTCACCTGGAAAAGGGGACTCCCAACTTGCCTCCAAGCCGGCCGGACCCTGCCTACCCTGTGATCTGGTGCCCTGGACTGTGGCTGCCTGAAGACTTTTTGGTATATCTCGATTTTTCCAAAGCGTTTGATACCGTGCCGCACAAGAGGTTGGTACACAAAATGAGAATGCTTGGTCTGGGGGAAAATGTGTGTAAATGGGTTAGTAACTGGCTTAGTGATAGAAAGCAGAGGGTGGTTATAAATGGTATAGTCTCTAACTGGGTCGCTGTGACCAGTGGGGTACCGCAGGGGTCAGTATTGGGACCTGTTCTCTTCAACATATTCATTAATGATCTGGTAGAAGGTTTACACAGTAAAATATCGATATTTGCAGATGATACAAAACTATGTAAAGCAGTTAATACAAGAGAAGATAGTATTCTGCTACAGATGGATCTGGATAAGTTGGAAACTTGGGCTGAAAGGTGGCAGATGAGGTTTAACAATGATAAATGTAAGGTTATACACATGGGAAGAAGGAATCAATATCACCATTACACACTGAATGGGAAACCACTGGGTAAATCTGACAGGGAGAAGGACTTGGGGATCCTAGTTAATGATAAACTTACCTGGAGCAGCCAGTGCCAGGCAGCAGCTGCCAAGGCAAACAGGATCATGGGGTGCATTAAAAGAGGTCTGGATACACATGATGAGAGCATTATACTGCCTCTGTACAAATCCCTAGTTAGACCGCACATAGAGTACTGTGTCCAGTTTTGGGCACCGGTGCTCATGAAGGATATAATGGAACTAGAGAGAGTACAAAGGAGGGCAACAAAATTAATAAAGGGGATGGGAGAACTACAATACCCAGATAGATTAGCGAAATTAGGATTATTTAGTCTAGAAAAAAGACGACTGAGGGGCGATCTAATAACCATGTATAAGTATATAAGGGGACAATACAAATATCTCCCCGAGGATCTGTTTATACCAAGGAAGGTGACGGGCACAAGAGGGCATTCTTTGCGTCTGGAGAAGAGAAGGTTTTTCCACCAACATAGAAGAGGATTCTTTACTGTTAGGGCAGTGAGAATCTGGAATTGCTTGCCTGAGGAGGTGGTGATGGCGAACTCAGTCGAGGGGTTCAAGAGAGGCCTGGATGTCTTCCTGGAGCAGAACAATATTGTATCATACAATTATTAGGTTCTGTAGAAGGACGTAGATCTGGGGATTTATGATGATGGAATATAGGCTGAACTGGATGGACAAATGTCTTTTTTCGGCCTTACTAACTATGTTACTATGTTACTATGTTACTTCAGTAAACCAGGAAAGGAGACTGCAAACCTGTGTCCTCGTTCCTTACTGCACCATTCACCATCTTCCATCTACACACTGGGAGCCCTGGGGACACACTTCACCTGTGGGAAGATATACCATCTAGCAGCCATAACATCACCCCAGAGGACCCCTTAAAGCAGCATCGGTCCCCACTGACCGAATACCACAGGTGGCGTCACGAGCATAAACTTTATACAATTTCCCCTTTTACATGGGCGCCCAGGGCCACCGACCGGGTCGCCACCGTGACATGCCCCTCTGAATGCCGGACCGGTGCCGGGCACCCCATTGCCCTGGCAGGCGTCTCACATACACTACCGTTCAAAAGTTTACGGTCACCCAGACAATTTTGTGTTTTCCATGGTAACTCATACTTTTATTAATCAGATAAGTGTAAAATCTAGTCCAGACATTGACAAGGTAAAAAAAAAATATTTTTATGTGAAATAATAATTTTCTCCTTCAACTTTGCTTTTGTCACAGAATGCTCCTTTGCAGCAATTCCAGCATTGCAGACCTTTGGCATTCTAGCAGTTAATTTGCAGAGGTAATCTGGAGACATTTCCCCCCATGCTTCCAGAAGCCCTTCCACAAGTTGGTTTGGCTGATGGACACTTTTTGGCACCATACGGTCAAGCTGCTACCACAACAGCTCAATGGTGCTGAGATCTGGTGACTGTGCTGGCCGCTCCATTACACATAGATACCAGCTGCTGCTTCTTCCCTAAATAGTTCTTGCATCATTTGGAGGTGGCTTTGGGTCATTGTCCTGTTGTAGGATGAAATTGGCTCCAATCAAGTGCTGTCCACAGGGTATGACATGGTGCTGCAAAATGGAGTGATAGTCTTCCTTATTCAATATCCCTTTTACCTTGTACAAATCTCCCACTTTACCATCACCAACCCTAGATCATCACATTACCTCCACCATGCTTGACAGGTAGTGTCAGACTCTCTTCCAGCATCTTTTCAGTTATTCTGCGTCTCACAAATGTTCTTCTGTGTGATCCAAATACTTCTAACATGGATTCGTCTGTCCATAACACTTTTTTCCAATCTTCCTCTGTCCAATGTCTGTGTTCTTTTGCCCATATGAATCTTTTCCTTTTATTAGCCAGTCTCAGTTATGGCTTTTTCTTTGCCACTCTGCCCTGAAGGCCAGCATCCTGGAGTCACCTCTTCACTGTAGACGTTGACACTGGTGTTTTGCGTGTACTATTTAATGAAGCTGCCAGTTGAGGACCTGTGAGGCGTCGATTTCTCAAAATACAAACTCTAATGTACTTGTCTTGTTGCTCCCACTTCTCTTTCTACTCTGGTTAGAGCCTGTTTGTGCTCTCCTCTGAAGGGAGTAGTACACACTAGAGTTGAGCGACCTTGACCTTTTTAGAGTCGAGCCGGGTTTCGCGAAACCCGACTATCTCAAAAGTCGGGTCGAGTGAAATCGGCCGATTATGACGTAAAGTCGGGATCGACCGAAACACGAAACCCAATGCAAGTCAATGGGGCAGCATAGTCGGCAGTTAGTGGGGGCCAGGAAAACACCTAGAGTGCCCATTTTAATGTCAAAACCATCCATTCTTCTTAATGAAGCTTGTCAAGCGTAATTTACCTTATAATAATTGGAAGGCATTTGAAATTGGGGGTCATTTGGCTAAAGTTGTGGTGGGTAGGGCAGGTTCAAGTAATTAGTGGGCCCAGGAAATCTGGACCACGTCACGGCAGTGGAGCAGGGAGAGGTAAGTATTTCAACTTTGCAAGTGCTGTGAACCTGAGCAAGCAGGGGGGGCCCACTCGTTGGCATTGGCACTGGCACAGGGCCCCTCAAAGTATAGCGGTGTGTCTGCACGGCGGGGGCGCCTCCCACCGGCAGCAACACTTTTGCGTACTATGAGAGGCCCTGTGCCAGTGACGTCGCCAACTAGTATTCCTCCCCCCCACCTGATGAAGGAACCTGCACTTTCATCTGCACCTTCCTCTTTGTCCCCGTGTAAGGTGGTATGGTATGCGGGAAGAGCAACCTGACTTTCAGCAGGGTCACAATGTTGTTGTGTAGCGTGCACGGGGAATGTTGCGTTATGGGTCAATGTACCAGCAGACTCATCTATCACTGGCTGGGCAATGGGCAGGATGAGGAGGAAACACACATATAGGCCCAAAGAATAAAGTTGGCTAAATGCAGTTCAAAATTGGTAACACAGGAATAACCAGGGGGCATTGCAGTGGAGGACAACTGGAATGAGAGGCTGACACAGAGAGTAGGCCCAAATCAGTAAGTAGTCGAAATGCAGTTCAAAATTGGCAACAGTAGTAAACAGGCGGCACAGCTTTGTTCAGTGGAGGAGAACAGCAAGGAGTGGCAGACACCGATAGTAGGCCCCAACCCAACTAGTAGGCAAAATGCAGTCTAACATTAACAACTACTTAACGAGCGCCTGAAAACGGAATTTCAGGACAGGAAACCAGGAGAACAGCAAGGAGTGGCAGACACCGATAGTAGGCCCCAAACCAACTAGTACGCCAAATGCAGTTGTTCCGTTTAACCACAATTTAATGAGAGCCTGAAGATAGAAGTTCAGGAAAGGCAACCTGGAGAACACCTTGGAGTGGAACACACCATCTCTCTACACCCCATACCCAATTTGTAGGCCTAATGCAGTGTAGTTTCCAAGAACTACTAAACGAGAGCCGGAAGATCGAAGCTCAGGAAAGGCAACCTGGAGAACACCTTGGAGTGGAACACACCATCTCTCTACACCCCATACCCAATTTGTAGGCCTAATGCAGTGTAGTTTCCAACAACTACTAAACGAGAGCATGAAGATCGAAGCATTGGCGAGGAAACCTGGGGAACACCTTGGAGTGGAACACACCATCTCTCTACACCCCATACCCAATTTGTAGGCCTAATGCAGTGTAGTTTCCAAGAACTACTAAACGAGAGCCGGAAGATCGAAGCTCAGGAAAGGCAACCTGGAGAACACCTTGGAGTGGAACACACCATCTCTCTGCACCCCATACCCAATTTGTAGGCCTAATGCAGTGTAGTTTCCAACAACTACTAAACGAGAGCATGAAGATCGAAGCATTGGCGAGGAAACCTGGGGAACACCTTGGAGTGGAACACACCATCTCTCTACACCCCATACCCAATTTGTAGGCCTAATGCAGTGTAGTTTCCAAGAACTACTAAACGAGAGCCGGAAGATCGAAGCTCAGGAAAGGCAACCTGGAGAACACCTTGGAGTGGAACACACCATCTCTCTACACCCCATACCCAATTTGTAGGCCTAATGCAGTGTAGTTTCCAACAACTACTAAACGAGAGCATGAAGATCGAAGCATTGGCGAGGAAACCTGGGGAACACCTTGGAGTGGAACACACCATCTCTCTACACCCCATACCCAATTTGTAGGCCTAATGCAGTGTAGTTTCCAAGAACTACTAAACGAGAGCCGGAAGATCGAAGCTCAGGAAAGGCAACCTGGAGAACACCTTGGAGTGGAACACACCATCTCTCTACACCCCATACCCAATTTGTAGGCCCAATGCAGCGTAGTTTCCAACAACTACTAAACGAGAGCATGAAGATCGAAGCTCAGGAAAGGCAACCTGGGGAACACCTTGGAGTGTAACAAACCCTCTCTCTACACCACGGAAGGGCTGATTCTTAGGAAGGAAGGCTGTCGGAAAGAAGCAGGGTGCGTCCGAGGGTGATTATATTCTTATTAGGTATATACTCACCCTCGGACGCGCCCTGCTTCTTTATTTGTAATGAATGTTTATTTGCAATGTGGTTTTGACTTACTCTATTTTTTTGGTAAATAATGATTTTATTATTTTCATTGTTTTGCATCTTCTTGGCAATAATATAAAGAAGACGCGACAGGACAACACTCGGTGGATGCCATATCTGTGTTTAAAATTGAAAAAACCTTTCAGTTAACTACTTGCAGGAGAAAGTTATTGTAGCTGGTGGCCATTTTTAGTACTGTACCAGATTTTTGTTGTATGTGTTTGTTTTTAATGTTAAAATGTCTGCATTTGATATCTCTCCAGTATTTTCTTTTTTATAAGCAAAATACTTATTTTTATATTTTCTGATGTTGGTTCCAGGGGTACACGGGCAGCAGTGGTGTGGTCAGTGGAGGCCTAGTGGAAGGAGTGACCGCAGACAGGCATCGAAGGCCTAAAATAATAACACATGGCTGTAGGCAATTTTAAATTGGTTCCAGGGGTACACGGGCAGCAGTGGTGTGGTCAGTGGAGGCCTAGTGGAAGGAGTGACCGCAGACAGGCATCGAAGGCCTAAAATAATAACACATGGCTGTAGGCAATTTTAAATTGGTTCCAGGGGTACACGGGCAGCAGTGGTGTGGTCAGTGGAGGCCTAGTGGAAGGAGTGACCACAGACAGGCATCGAAGGCCTAAAATAATAACACATGGCTGTAGGCAATTTTAAATTGGTTCCAGGGGTACACGGGCAGCAGTGCCCTGGTCAGTGTAGTAGTAGTTGAAAAAATGGACCGCAGACAGGCATCGAAGGCCTAAAATAAAAAAATTGGGCTGGCTGTAGGCAATTTTAAATTGGTTCCAGGGGTACACGGGCAGCAGTGGTGTGGTTAGTGGAGGCCTAGTGGAAGGAGTGACCGCAGACAGGCATCGAAGGCCTAAAATAATAACACATGGCTGTAGGCAATTTTAAATTGGTTCCAGGGGTACACGGGCAGCAGTGGTGTGGTCAGTGGAGGCCTAGTGGAAGGAGTGACCGCAGACAGGCATCGAAGGCCTAAAATAATAACACATGGCTGTAGGCAATTTTAAATTGGTTCCAGGGGTACACGGGCAGCAGTGGTGTGGTCAGTGGAGGCCTAGTGGAAGGAGTGACCGCAGACAGGCATCGAAGGCCTAAAATAATCACACATGGCTGTAGGCAATTTTAAATTGGTTCCAGGGGTACACGGGCAGCAGTGGTGTGGTCAGTGTAGGCCTAGTGGAAGGAGTGACCGCAGACAGGCATCGAAGGCCTAAAATAATAACACATGGCTGTAGGCAATTTTAAATTGGTTCCAGGGGTACACGGGCAGCAGTGGTGTGGTCAGTGGAGGCCTAGTGGAAGGAGTGACCGCAGACAGGCATCGAAGGCCTAAAATAATAACACATGGCTGTAGGCAATTTTAAATTGGTTCCAGGGGTACACGGGCAGCAGTGGTGTGGTCAGTGGAGGCCTAGTGGAAGGAGTGACCGCAGACAGGCATCGAAGGCCTAAAATAATAACACATGGCTGTAGGCAATTTTAAATTGGTTCCAGGGGTACACGGGCAGCAGTGGTGTGGTCAGTGGAGGCCTAGTGGAAGGAGTGACCACAGACAGGCATCGAAGGCCTAAAATAATAACACATGGCTGTAGGCAATTTTAAATTGGTTCCAGGGGTACACGGCCAGCAGTGCCCTGGTCAGTGTAGTAGTAGTTGAAAGAATGGACCGCAGACAGGCATCGAAGGCCTAAAATAAAAAAATTGGGCTGGCTGTAGGCAATTTTAAATTGGTTCCAGGGGTACACGGGCAGCAGTGGTGTGGTCAGTGGAGACCTAGTGGAAGGAGTGACCGCAGACAGGCATCGAAGGCCTAAAATAATCACACATGGCTGTAGGCAATTTTAAATTGGTTCCAGGGGTACACGGGCAGCAGTGGTGTGGTCAGTGGAGGCCTAGTGGAAGGAGTGACCGCAGACAGGCATCGAAGGCCTAAAATAATAACACATGGCTGTAGGCAATTTTAAATTGGTTCCAGGGGTACACGGGCAGCAGTGGTGTGGTCAGTGGAGGCCTAGTGGAAGGAGTGACCACAGACAGGCATCGAAGGCCTAACATTACAAAAATGTCAATACAATGGTATTGTCAGTGGCAGGCATTGAAGGATGTCAGCGCATAGACTAAACATTGGTGGAGCTGTGAGATAATTTTGCAAGTGGTAGAGCACTGTTTGAGCTGGGGTGGGGGGAAACTGTCTTGTGGCCGGCGGTATAGGCCCAGGGCCCCTCATATTACAACGTTATGTCTGACGTTGGGTGCGCACCACCACCGCCACAGACACTTTATTGTACTAGGAGGGACCCAGTGGCAGTGCCGTCGACCAAAAGCGGGCTCACCCACCTCTTCAGACAAACTGCACTCTCACGGGTGCTGTCGCCAAGTGTCGATACCACGGCCCCGTGTGGGGAGTTTGGCCATTTAGTGAGGTGTAAACATGTCGTATGCTGGACAATCAGGTGCAGAAAATTACGAGATTGGAAAAGGCATTCAGAATAGTCCACAGGCAAGACCTTTTCATAGGAAAGCTAGGTGTCAGCCGGGCAAGTGGGGCAAAAGATTTCGAAATCCAGTTGTGGTTCATTTTAATGAAGGTTAGATCATCTACATTTTGGGTAGCCAGACGAGTCCTTTTTTCTGTTAGTATTGAACCTGCAGCACTGAATACTCTTTCTGATAGGACACTAGCTGCCGGGCAAGCAAGCTCCTGCAATGCATATTCTGCCAATTCTGGCCAGGTGTCTAATTTGGATGCCCAGTAATCAAATGGGAATGACGGTTGAGGGAGAACATCGATAAGAGATGAAAAATAGTTTGTAACCA
Organism: Ranitomeya imitator; assembly: GCF_032444005.1. Taxonomy (NCBI): domain Eukaryota; kingdom Metazoa; phylum Chordata; class Amphibia; order Anura; family Dendrobatidae; genus Ranitomeya; species Ranitomeya imitator. Next base: position 5,376,910 of record NC_091283.1, on the reverse strand, counting down.
TACTGGACAAATGTTGTCTCCTGTCACTTTGAATTGATGCTGCAGTACCTGTCCTGTCTGCGGTCATAGCAAAATCACTCCACAACCTGGTCAGAAAACCCCTCTGGCCAACGCCACTTCTGATTTCTGCCCCTCTAACTCCTCTGGTCTGCTGGCCCCTGCAGCTCGTGTGAGAACGATCACGGGCGCTGTGTGCTGGGAATGCCAGAAGCAAACGGTCAAAAAGAGTTGATTGTTTGGTTGCTAATATTAGTTCCAAGTTCTCATGTGGCATTATATTTTGCAATTTGCCTTTATAGCGAGGATCAAGGAGGCAGGCCAACCAGTAATCGTCATCATTCATCATTTTAGTTATGCGTGTGTCCCTTTTGAGGATACGTAAGGCATAATCCGCCATGTGGGCCAAAGTTCCAGTTCTCAAATCTGCGGTTGTGCTTGGTTGAGGGGCAGTTTCAGGCAAATCCACGTCACTTGTGTCCCTCAAAAAACCAGAACCCGGCCTTGCCGCGCCACCAATTTCCAGTGGCCCCGGAAAAGCTTCCTCATTAAAAATATAATCATCCCCATCATCCTCCTCGTCCTCCTCCTCCTCTTCGCCCGCTACCTCGTCCTGTACACTGCCCTGGCCAGACAATGGCTGACTGTCATCAAGGCTTTCCTCTTCCTCTGGTGCAGACGCCTGATCCTTTATGTGCGTCAAACTTTGCATCAGCAGACGCATTAGGGGGATGCTCATGCTTATTATGGCGTTGTCTGCACTAACCAGCCGTGTGCATTCCTCAAAACACTGAAGGACTTGACACATGTCTTGAATCTTCGACCACTGCACACCTGACAACTCCATGTCTGCCATCCTACTGCCTGCCCGTGTATGTGTATCCTCCCACAAAAACATAACAGCCCGCCTCTGTTCACACAGTCTCTGAAGCATGTGCAGTGTTGAGTTCCACCTTGTTGCAACGTCTATGATTAGGCGATGCTGGGGAAGGTTCAAAGAACGCTGATAGGTCTGCATACGGCTGGAGTGTACGGGCGAACGGCGGATATGTGAGCAAAGTCCACGCACTTTGAGGAGCAGCTCGGATAACCCCGGATAACTTTTCAGGAAGCACTGCACCACCAGGTTTAAGGTGTGAGCCAGGCAAGGAATGTGTTTCAGTTGGGAAAGGGAGATGGCAGCCATGAAATTCCTTCCGTTATCACTCACTACCTTGCCTGCCTCAAGATCTACAGTGCCCAGCCACGACTGCGTTTCTTTCTGCAAGAACTCGGACAGAACTTCCGCGGTGTGTCTGTTGTCGCCCAAACACTTCATAGCCAATACAGCCTGCTGACGTTTGCCAGTAGCTGCCCCATAATGGGAGACCTGGTGTGCAACAGTGGCAGCTACGGATGGAGTGGTTGTGCGACTGCGGTCTGTGGACGAGCTCTCGCTTCTGCAGGAGGACGAAGAGGAGGAGGAGGGGGTGCGAACGGCTACAGCCAATTGTTTCCTAGACCGTGGGCTAGACAGAACTGTCCCAAACTTGCTGTCCCCTGTGGACCCTGCATCCACCACATTTAACCAGTGTGCCGTGATGGACACGTAACGTCCCTGGCCATGCCTACTGGTCCATGCATCTGTTGTCAGGTGCACCTTTGTGCTCACAGATTGCCTGAGTGCATGGACGATGCGCTCTTTAACATGCTGGTGGAGGGCTGGGATGGCTTTTCTGGAAAAAAAAGTGTCGACTGGGTAGCTCGTAGCGTTGTACAGCGTAGTCCATCAGGGCTTTGAAAGCTTCGCTTTCAACTAACCGGTAGGGCATCATCTCTAACGAGATTAGTCTAGCTATGTGTGCGTTCAAACCCTGTGTACGCGGATGCGAGGCTAAGTACTTCCTTTTTCTAACCATAGTCTCATGTAGGGTGAGCTGGACTGGAGAGCTGGAGATCGTGGAACTAGCGGGGGTGCCGGTGGACATGGCAGACTGAGAGACGGTGGGAGATGGTATTGTTGCCACCGGTGCCCTAGATGCAGTGTTTCCTACTACGAAACTGGTGATTCCCTGACCCTGACGGCTTTGGCCTGGCAAAGAAACCTGCACAGACTGCAGGTGGTGCGGAAAATGGTGGCCCTACACTGCCGGAAGGGATGTTGCGTTGCTGACTAGCTTCATTGGCCGAGGGTGCTACAACCTTAAGGGACGTTTGGTAGTTAGTCCAGGCTTGCAAATGCATGGTGGTTAAATGTCTATGCATGCAACTTGTATTGAGACTTTTCAGATTCTGTCCTCTGCTTAAGGTAGTTGAACATTTTTGACAGATGACTTTGCGCTGATCAATTGGATGTTGTTTAAAAAAATGCCAGACTGCACTCTTTCTAGCATCGGATACCTTCTCAGGCATTGCAGACTGAGCTTTAACCGGATGGCCACGCTGTCCTCCAACAGGTTTTAGCTTTGCCACGCGTTTTGGGCAAGATACGGGCCCGGCAGATGGAACCTGTTGCGATGTTGATGCCTGCTGCGGCCCCTCCTCCTCCGCTTCAGAACTGCTGCCGCCTGCACCCTGTTCCCCCAATGGCTGCCAATCGGGGTCAAGAACTGGGTCATCTATTACCTCTTCTTGTAGCTCGTGTGCAACTTCGTCTGTGTCACCGTGTCGGTCGGTGGTATAGCGTTCGTGATGGGGCAACATAGTCTCATCAGGGTCTGATTCTTGATCAGCACCCTGCGAGGGCAATGTTGTGGTCTGAGTCAAAGGACCAGCATAGTAGTCTGGCTGTGGCTGTGCATCAGTGCACTCCATGTCAGATTCAACTTGTAATGGGCATGGACTGTTAACTGCTTCACTTTCTAAGCCAGGGACGGTATGTGTAAAGAGCTCCATGGAGTAACCCGTTGTGTCGCCTGCTGCATTCTTCTCTGTTGTTGTTTTTGCTGAAGAGGACAAGGAAGCGACTTGTCCCTGACCGTGAACATCCACTAACGACGCGCTGCTTTGACATTTACCAGTTTCACGAGAGGAGGCAAAAGAGCTAGAGGCTGAGTCAGCAAGATAAGCCAAAACTTGCTCTTGCTGCTCCGGCTTTAAAAGCGGTTTTCCTACTCCCAGAAAAGGGAGCGTTCGAGGCCTTGTGTAGCCAGACGACGAACCTGGCTCCACAGCTCCAGACTTAGGTGCAATATTTTTTTTCCCACGACCAGCTGATGCTCCACCACTACCACTACCCTCATTACCAGCTGACAATGAACGCCCCCGGCCACGACCTCTTCCACCATACTTCCTCATTGTTTTAAAAACGTAAACAAACTAACGGTATTTGTTGCTGTCACACAAATTACACGGTGAGCTATAACTTCAGTATGATTTAGCTACCCCTTTACAGGTGGGTGAGACCACAACGAAAATCAGCCACAATGTTACACACTCTGTTGTTGTTGGCAACAAATGAGATGGCACACACGCAGGACTGACACTGAAGCGCAAATGTAAATATTTATCTCCCACTGATTTGATTTTTTTTTTTTTTTAAGGGAGACTTTAGGAAAAAAAAAATAGAATAAAATGATTTTTTCAGGAAGAATTTAGAAACCAAATAAAATAAAATGATTTTTTCAGGGAGAATTTAGAAAACAAATAAAACAAAAAAAGGCTTTCTATGGCCCACTGAGTGAGAGATGACGCACACAGGAGTCAGGAGTGGCACACAAGCCCAGAGGCCAATATTTATCTCCCACTGATTGATGTAGTGATTTTTTCAGGTAGATTTTGGAACCCAAATCAAGCTAAAAAAAAATAATAGGCTTTCTATGGCCCACAATTGGAGAGAGATGGCACACCCAGGAGTCAAGACTGGCACACAAGCAGAAAGGGCAATATTAATCTCCCACTGATTTGTTTTTTTTTTTTTTTTTTTTCAGGGAGACTTTAGGAAAAAAAAATAGAATAAAATGATTTTTTCAGGAAGAATTTAGAAACCAAATAAAATAAAATGATTTTTTCAGGGAGAATTTAGAAAACAAATAAAACAAAAAAAGGCTTTCTATGGCCCACTGAGTGAGAGATGACGCACACAGGAGTCAGGAGTGGCACACAAGCCCAGAGGCCAATATTTATCTCCCACTGATTGATGTAGTGATTTTTTCAGGTAGATTTTGGAACCCAAATCAAGCTAAAAAAATAATAGGCTTTCTATGGCCCACAATTGGAGAGAGAGAGAGAGATGGCACACCCAGGAGTCAAGACTGGCACACAAGCAGAAAGGGCAATATTAATCTCCCACTGATTTTTTTTTTTTTTTTTTTTTTCAGGGAGACTTTAGGAAAAAAAAAATAGAATAAAATGATTTTTTCAGGAAGAATTTAGAAACCAAATAAAATAAAATGATTTTTTCAGGGAGAATTTAGAAAACAAATAAAACAAAAAAAGGCTTTCTATGGCCCACTGAGTGAGAGATGACGCACACAGGAGTCAGGAGTGGCACACAAGCCCAGAGGCCAATATTTATCTCCCACTGATTGATGTAGTGATTTTTTCAGGTAGATTTTGGAACCCAAATCAAGCTAAAAAAAAATAGGCTTTCTATGGCCCACAATTGGAGAGTGAGAGAGAGATGGCACACCCAGGAGTCAAGACTGGCACACAAGCAGAAAGGGCAATATTAATCTCCCACTGATTTGTTTTTTGGTTTTTTTTTTCAGGGAGACTTTAGGAAAAAAAAAATAGAATAAAATGATTTTTTCAGGAAGAATTTAGAAACCAAAGAAAATAAAATGATTTTTTCAGGGAGAATTTAGAAAACAAATAAAACAAAAAAAGGCTTTCTATGGCCCACTGAGTGAGAGATGACGCACACAGGAGTCAGGAGTGGCACACAAGCCCAGAGGCCAATATTTATCTCCCACTGATTGATGTAGTGATTTTTTCAGGTAGATTTTGGAACCCAAATCAAGCTAAAAAAAATAATAGGCTTTCTATGGCCCACAATTGGAGAGAGAGAGAGAGATGGCACACCCAGGAGTCAAGACTGGCACACAAGCAGAAAGAGCTATATTAATCTCCCACTGATTTGTTTTTTGTTTTTTTTTTTTCAGGGAGACTTTAGGAAAAAAAAATAGAATAAAATGATTTTTTCAGGAAGAATTTAGAAACCAAATAAAATAAAATGATTTTTTCAGGGAGAATTTAGAAAACAAATAAAACAAAAAAAGGCTTTCTATGGCCCACTGAGTGAGAGATGACGCACACAGGAGTCAGGAGTGGCACACAAGCCCAGAGGCCAATATTTATCTCCCACTGATTGATGTAGTGATTTTTTCAGGTAGATTTTGGAACCCAAATCAAGCTAAAAAAATAATAGGCTTTCTATGGCCCACAATTGGAGAGAGAGAGAGAGATGGCACACCCAGGAGTCAAGACTGGCACACAAGCAGAAAGGGCAATATTAATCTCCCACTGATTTGTTTTTTTTTGTTTTGTTTTTTCAGGGAGACTTTAGGAAAAAAAAAAAATAGAATAAAATGATTTTTTCAGGAAGAATTTAGAAACCAAAGAAAATAAAATGATTTTTTCAGGGAGAATTTAGAAAACAAATAAAACAAAAAAAGGCTTTCTATGGCCCACTGAGTGAGAGATGACGCACACAGGAGTCAGGAGTGGCACACAAGCCCAGAGGCCAATATTTATCTCCCACTTTTTTTTTTTTGTTCCAGGGAAAATTTATAAACCCAATAAAAAAAATAATAAATAGGCTTTCTATGGCCCACTATCTGAGAGACAGAGAGAGATGGCACGCTTAGGACTGGCACACAAGCCCAAAGGCCAATATTAATCTCCCTTTTTTTTTGTAAGGGAGAATTTATAAAACCAAAAAAAAAAAAATAAATAGGCTTTCTATGGCCCACTATTTGTGAGAGAGATGGCACGCTCAGGACTGGCACACAAGCCCAGAGGCCAATATTAATCTCCCACTTTTTTTTTTTTTCCAGGGAAAATTTATAAACCCAATAAAAAAAAAATAAATAAATAGGCTTTCTATGGCCCACTATCTGAGAGAGAGAGAGATGGCACGCTTAGGACTGGCACACAAGCCCAAAGGCCAATATTAATCTCCCACTGATTGATTTATTGATTTTTTCAGGTAGAATTTAGAAAACAAATAAAGCAAAAAAATAAATAGGCTTTCTATGGCCCACTGAGTGAGAGATGGCACACACAGGAGTCAGGAGTGGCACACAAGCCCAGAGGCCAATATTTATCGCCCACTGATTGATGTAGTGATTTTTTCAGGTAGATTTTAGAACCCAAATCAAGCAAAAAAATAAATAGGCTTTCTATGGCCCACTGAGTGAGAGATGACACAGACAGAGATGGCAGAAATGTCAATCTTAATCTCCCACAAAAAAAAAAAAAAAAACAGGGAGTGTCCTTCAATTACTATCTCCCTGCAGTAATCTCAGCCAGGTATGGCAGGCAGCAATAAGGAGTGGACTGATGCACAAATTAAATAAAAAGTGTGGACAAACAAACAAGATAGCTGTGCAGAAAGGAAGGAACAAGAGGATTTGTGCTTTGAAAAAAGCAGTTGGTTTGCACAGCGGCGTACACACAGCAATGCAGCTATCAGGGAGCCTTCTAGGGCAGCCCAATGAGCTACAGCGCTGAGGGGGGAAAAAAAAAAATGTAGCTTCCACTGTCCCTGCACACCGAAGGTGGTGTTGGGCAGTGGAAATCGCTACAGCACAAGCGGTTTGGTGGTTAATGGACCCTGCCTAACGCTATCCCTGCTTCTGACGAAGCGGCAGCAACCTCTCCCTAAGCTCAGATCAGCAGCAGTAACATGGCGGTCGGCGGGAACGCCCCTTTATAGCCCCTGTGACGCCGCAGACAGCAAGCCAATCACTGCAATGCCCTTCTCTAAGATGGTGGGGACCAGGACCTATGTCATCACGCTGCCCACACTCTGCGTCCACCTTCATTGGCTGAGAAATGGCGCTTTTCGCGTCATTGAAACGCGACTTTGGTGCGAAAGTCGCGTACCGCATGGCCGACCCCGCACAGGGGTCGGATCGGGTTTCATGAAACCCGACTTTGCCAAAAGTCGGCGACTTTTGAAAATGAACGACCCGTTTCGCTCAACCCTAGTACACACCGTTGTAGGAAATCTTCAGTTTCTTGGAAATTTCTCGCATGGAATACCCTTCATTTCTAAGAACAAGAATAGACTGTCGAGTTTCACATGAAAGTTCTTTTTTTCTCGCCATTTTGAATGTGTAATGTAACCAACAAATGTAATGCTCTAGATTCTCAACTAGCTCAAAGGAAGGTCAGGTTTATAGGTTCTCTAATCAGCCAAAATGTTTTCAGCTGTTCTTTATATACTTGTACAATGGTTTTAAAGGGTATTCTGACCATCCATTAGCCTTCTTACACAGTTAGCAAACACAAAGTACCATAAGAACACTGGAGTGATGGTTGTTGGAAATGGGCCTCTATACACCTATGAAGACATTGCATTACAAACCAGATGTCTGCAGCTAGAATTGTCATTTACCACATTAACAATGTATAGAGTGTATTTCTGAATCATTTAATGTTAGCTTCATTGGAAAAAATGGTGCTTTTCTTTAAAAAATAAGTGACCCTATGTTAGAACGGTAGTGTATCTGTGTGATTTAAGGGCATGAAAATTCAAAGTTAGAAAATTGCGAAATTTTTAATCAAAATTAACGCCAAATTTCTGTTTTTTTCTCAAATAAATGCAAGTCCCATCAAAGAAATGTTACCAATGTCATGAAGTACAATATGTCACGAGAAAACAATGTCAGAATCACCGTGATCCGTTGAAGCGTTCCAGAGTTATAACCTCATAAATGGACAGTGGTCAGAATTGTAAAAATTGGCCCGGTCATTGACGTGCAAACCACCCTTGGGGATTAGCACTCTGGCACCACTCCAATCCATCCTACACTCTGCTGCCCGACTAATCCACCTGTCCCCCCGCTATTCCCCAGCCTCTCCCCTGTGTCAAGCCCTTCACTGGCTTCCTATCGCCCAGAGACTCCAGTTCAAAACCCTCACACTGACATACAAAGCCATCCACAACCTGTCTCCACCATACATCTGTGACATGGTCTCCCGGTACCTACCTACACGCGACCTCCGATCCTCCCAAGACCTCCTTCTCTACTCCCCTCTCATCTCTTCTTCCCATAACCGCATCCAAGACTTCTCCCGTGCTTCCCCCATACTCTGGAACTCTCTACCCCAACACATCAGACTTGCGCCTACCATAGAAACCTTCAAAAAGAACCTGAAGACTCATCTCTTCCGACAAGCCTACAGCCTGCAGTCATCCTCAACCTACTGAACAGCCGTACAGCCAGCTCTTCCCTCTCCTAGTGTATCCTCACCCACCCCCTGCAGACTGTGAGCCCTCGCGGGCAGGGTCCTCCCTCCTTATGTACCTGTGTGCCTTGTTATCTGCTCATGTTTAATGTATTTGTCTATATTTGCCCCGTATTCACATGTAAAGCGCCATGGAATAAATGGCGCTATAAAAATGTATAATAATAATAATAATAATGAAGGGGTTAATGTACACTCTAAACCCTTGACTGAAAAAAAGAAATGTAGACATTTTTGCAAATTTAACAAAAAAGAAAAACTGAAATGTAAGGGTGTAAGGCCCTCACAGCACAAGTCCACACAGGACCTGCACGTTGATGTAACGTAGCGGGGTGCCACAGACGAGTGCCTTGCCCACAGCTGCCGCCCCGTGCCACATTACAACAATACAAGTGCATATGTTATAAAAACCCGGCATCATCAATTTCTGAAGTTTTTTTAAAATGAACATGCCGAGTCATTGCATGCCTTAATTATGGCGCGCCTGCCTGGCACTAATTATCCATGTTACAGATACAATAATCAGAATAAAATCTGTGCTTCCTCATTTACAGAACAAACTTCTAAAGGCGCCTGGGAGACGGCAGAGAACTTACTGGAGTAGAACTTACAACAACTGAACTACAGCCGGTAATGAACTCTCAGAGGAATATTAGGATCAGATTCGTATCGCACAGTCCTGTGGCCATATGGGTGTATTCAACGAGGATTCCTGACTGCGGGGGAACAATACATTGCAACTGCGCTTTAGGGAAGAGCATTAAGGAACTTGCTGGGATGGGACCTGGGGGACGCATGAAAGTGGATTTCCGACCTAAAGAACGTATGTGAAGTTTTTTTCATTTTAGCTCTTAGTGAAACTAAACCAACAAGCCATGTTATACAAGGGACCAGGCAAACGTCACACAAGGCAGAACCTTCACTGAATGAGCGTTAGAGGTCATCGGGTGGAGATATTTGGGGGATTGGGACCTCTCAGCTCCATGGTCCTGCTCTGCCAGATTAGAAGGAATCTTTAGCATAAATTGTACGAGGCGCTATTGTAACACAGAAAATATAGAGACATTTACTGGAATTTTTAGTTTTATTTTTTCGCTAGATGTAAAAATCCCCCCAAAAAGGTTTCCATCAAAGAGATCATAGAATATTTAGAATCATTCAACACGTTTGTTCCTCGTCTTTTCTTCATGACCCTGATGGTTTGAGGGTCCCGTGAGGACAGTGGCGTAGGAAGGGGGGTGCGGGGGGGGCGGGCCGCCCCGGGCGGCACAAAGTGGGGGGCGGCACAATGCGGGGGGTGGGCCGGCCCGGCGCGCCGCTGGCTGAAGAAGAAGAGGAGACTCAGCCGCCCGGAGCGGCGGCGCTATCTGCGCTACTTGCAATAATGGTATAATAGTAGCCGCTACTATTATACCATTATATTGCTGCTGGCTGGGCTGGGGTCCGGGCCGGGGACCGGGTGGCCGTGGCGCCGCGGCGGCCGCCCGCGCGTGCGCAGATGGTAGTAGCGCTTCCCGGGGCTTCAGGAAAATGGCCGCGGGATGCAGATGGAGATCGCAGCGGCCATTTTCTTGAAGCCCTGTTCGCATTACCCACCGATCTCCTCCAGCCTCCAGGAAGCGCCGCCGCCGGGATCTCTGCAGTGCGCAGCTGCAGAGACAGTCAGTCTGACAGTCAGAAATGAATCTGATTCTGGATCACAGCGGAATCGGTCGGAATCGGATGACTCGGAGTCGGATCAGATCAGAGGCAGACTCACTCTCACAGACTCACAGGCATGCTGCACTGCAGACTGCAGTCCCTACTCCTAGCAGGTATTTAAGCACAGTTTATCATATGTGGAATGTTATATGCAATATAATATTGGTTTGTGACTTTAGAGACTGTCTGAGAGGCATCTAGGGTTTACCGTTTATGTACCACTTCCTTATGGTACTGAAACTGTATTTTGTTGTGACCAGTGCAACACTAAGGCAGTTAGGCTTCTTTCACACTAGCGTCGGATTCGGCCCGTCGCATTGCGTCGGGCCGAGATTCCGACGCTAGCGTTTGATGCGCCGCACAACGGGTGCAGCGGATGCATTTCTCCAGCGCATCCGCTGCCCCATTGTAAGGTGCGGGGAGGTGGGGGCGGAGTTCTGGCCACGCATGCACGGTCGGAAAAAGTGGTCCGTCGGCAGCAAAAAATGTTACATTTAAAGTTTTTTGCTCCCGGCGGTCTGCCACAACACGGCACAACCGTCGTCGGTAATGTTACTCTATGGGGCAAAAACGCATCCTGCAAACCACTTTGCAGGATGCGTTTTTTCCCCTAAACGACGCATTGCGACGTATTCAAAAAAACGCCAGAGTGAAAGTAGCCTTAGCCACATTCACACGTTGTGTTCTGTCCTGCGGGTTCTCCTGCAGCGGATTTGATAAATCTGCGGTTATCCCTGCAGATTTATCGCGGTTTGTCCTGCGGGTTCTGCTGCAGGATTTTACCCCTACTATTGATGCTGCATATCTATGCAGCAATATGCAGCATCAATAGTAATGTTAAAAATAATAAAATAATTATATACTCACCCTCTGACGTCCCGATCTCTGCGGCGCTGCTCCAAAGATGCTGTGCGACCAGGACCGACGTCAACGCAGGTCCTGGTCGCATAGCAAACCTGAGACCGCTTGCAGCGCTGAGACTTCAGAGGTGAGTATAGCTTATTTTTAAATTTAATTTTATTTTTTTTTTTACCACAAATATGGTTCCTGGGGCCTGGAGGAGAGAGTCTCCTCTCCTCCACCCCGGGTACCACCCGCACATTATCCGCTTACTTCCCGCATGGTGTGCACAGCCCCATGCGGGAAGTAAGCGGATCAATGCATTTGTATGGATGCAGAATCGCTGCGATTCTGCACAAAGAAGTGACATGGTCCTTCTTTTTTTCCGCAGCAATTCAGCGCGTTTTTTTTTCGGGATTTTCCGCATCATGTGCACTGCGGTTTTTGTTTTCCATAGGGTAACATTGTACTGTACCATGCATGGAAAACAGCTGCGGACCCGCAGCGGCAAAATCGCGGCGGTTCCGCAGTAAAAACCTCATAGTATGAACATACCCTTAGTTCTACTTATAACAACCTAGCTTGCATTTTCTGTTTTTTTTTTAAGAGAAAATAAATACGGTGTACATTAATTTATTATTTTTGGGTCTAGATTGAGTTCCAGATATTGGTAGGACCCGTTGAAGTGCTGAGGTGAGGCACGAAACGGCCGTTGTCCGCTTTGTTCACATCCCTCCCTGCATATTTTGAAAAATGTCCGAATAAAAATTGTGACCACCACACTCGGGTAAGTGCACTTTTTTTGCCTTTTTCTCTTGGACTTTCATGTTGTTCTGCAGAAGCTGCACCCCGTTGTTATATAAAGGAATTTTGTTGGTCCTCTCTTGAACAAAGGGTTGTTTGGATAATAGGGTCTAACTACAACAGCAGTGCGGGGTATTATCTTTTTACCCTTAGGGTACCGTCACACAGTGGCATTTTGATCACTACGACGGCACGATCCGTGACGCTCCAGCATCGTAACAATATCGCTCCAGCGTTGTAGACTGCTGTCACACTTTGCAATGTACGACGCTGGAGCGAAAATTTCATGACGTATTTGCGATGTAGAAGCCTTTGGTTACTATGCGCACATCGTATACAATATCGTGCACACCTTTGTTACACCATGCGATCATGCCGCCACAGCGGGACACTAGACGATGAAAGAAAGTTTCAAACGATCTGCTATGACGTACGATTCTCAGCGGGGTCCCTGATCGCAGGAGCGTGTCAGACACAGCGAGATCGCTGGAACGTCACGGATATATCGCTGGAACGTCACGGATCGTGCCGTCGTAGCGATCAAAATGCCACTGTGTGACGGTACCCTTAGTTCTACTTATAACAACCTAGCTTGCATTTTCTTTTTTTTTTAAGAGAAAATAAATACGGTGTACATTAATTTAATATTTTTGGGTCTAGATTGAGTTCCAGATAAAATGCTTGTGATTATGACGTTAAAAGTGGGTCCTGCCATAATCTGCCGAAAGCTAACACTCAGGTTCCATATTATACTCCCAGTGGCGTAGGAAGGGAGGTGCAGGGGGGGCGGGCCGCCCCGGGCGGCACAATGCGGGGGGTGGGTCACCGGGCCGCAGCCGGCGCTGGCTGAAGAAAACGAGCGCGATCTGCGCTATACCACGGATTATCGCTGGCGGCGGCCATCTTCCGGAGGCCGCGCATGCACAGATGGTAGTGCTCGGCTTCCCGGGGCTTCAGGAAAATGGCCGCGGGATGCCGCGCGTGTGCAGATGGAGATCGCGGTGGCCATTTTCCTGAAGCCGAGTTCGCATCTTTTATTATATTACCCGTAACTTTCACTTTCGATCTCCTGTCAGTGTCACTGCAGCGATTCCAGGAAGCACCGGGGATTTCTGAGCGTCCGCACAGCAGCAGATCACATCAGATCAGAGGCAGAGAGGATCGCACCAGGCTGAGGTGAGCAACCGCTGGACAGCAGCCGCCCGGTGTGGTGATAAGGGGGAGGCCGCATTTATGCACTTTATTTATGCATTTGCAGTTTCTCTTTACACACCACTTTTAGGGTCCTTCAGACTTTCTTATCTATTTATACTTTTTTTTGAGGGGGGGGGAGAACGAGGTGTTCCCCATTATACTTTATACTTTAGGCACGCAGGGCCTGTGATGACGTCGCGGTCACATGACCGTGACGTCACGGCAGGTCCTTCTGCCAGACGATCTATGCCAACGGAACGTGGCGGTTGTCTCGCGAGGAGCGGTAAAAGCGGCGTATGTGAGTATATAATGGTTTTTTTTTTTTATTATTATTTTTGACATTAGATGTTTTAACTATTGTTGTAAATTGTAAAAAACTTGGTCACACAGGGTTAATAGCAGCGGTAACAGAGTGCGTTACCCGCGGCATAACGCGGTCCGTTACCGCCGGCATTAACCCTGTGTGAGCAAAAAAAAAAAAAGAGTTGAGCAAAAAAAGCTTTGTAGGTCTCAGCAGTCACGTTGGTGGTCCCAGAGGTCTTGGTGGTTCCAGCAATCGCGTTGTGGTCCCAGCGGTCACATTGGTGGTAAGCAGACCTTTTTTTTTTTTTGCAGCAGTCCCGATCATGTGATGGTAACATTCACCGGCGATTCGGCGAAAGAATTTAACTTGTCCATGATCTGAGGTCTTATTTCTGCTGCATTTTTTTTATTCTAAAAAATGCATCATAGAAAATTCAAATTCAGCGTACAGGCTTTACCAACTTACTCCGCTGCCGGGCCGATTGGTCATTTGGTGGGAGGGCGGGACTGTGTGTAGCAGCACCCAGACGTAGGCAGAAAGTCATTCTGGGAATGCTGGAGTGTCTGCAACCAGTCCCGCTCTTATGCCGGCTACAGGAGTGCCATCCTGGTGGCCCGGGCCCTTGTCTGACCTAACTTTATTTTTTTGTTATTTTGTTAGGCTTAGATAAAATGAAGCGAAGAAAAGAAAGTGGTGCAATGTTTAGAAAAAAGAAAAAGGCTAAGGAGGAAGAATTGAAAAAAAATGAAGGTGCACTACTAAAATATCTCAGCCACGATACTACTACTCCTGTTGCTGAGGAGATTCCTAAATTCACAGCATCAGACACAAGTGCTCCTTCAACTTCAGGAACCAATGAGCAGTGTGATGACCAAGACATTGACCCAAGTGCTCCTTCAACTTCAGGAACCAATGAGCAGTGTGATGACCAAGACATTGACCCAAGTGCTCCTTCAACTTCAGGAACCAATGAGCAGTGTGATGACCAAGACATTGACCCAAGTGCTCCTTCAACTTCAAGAAGCAATGAGGAGTGTGACGATCAAAATATTCCTGCTATTGATTTAAAGGATGTTGGTCTTTGGCCAAGTAAAATTAATGATGATACAAGGATCTTACTGGTACGTCAAGGTGCATCAGTGGTTCAGCATCTAGACTCAGACTTTGCTGAAGTGGTTCGTGAGGGAGCATCAATCAAGGGACAAAACAGAAAACTTACACGCAACTGGTTTTTTAAAACTCTGCCAAATAATGAAAAAATGTTGAGGTCATGGTTGCTGTACTCTCCTTCCAAAAAAGCCCTTTACTGCTTTTGTTGCAGACTATTTGCAGATGCAGAAACAAGTCAGTCTAATTTTGATTCAGTGAATGGATTCAACACATGGTGGAAACTTAATCCTAAAGTATACAACCATGAATCTAGTGTGGCCCATGTAGAATGTTTCACAAAATGGAAGGAGTTAGAAATTGGACTCCAACGTGGCGTAACAATTGATAAAAAAGTACAGGAAGAAGTAGAAAATAATGTGAAGAAGTGGAGGGAGATACTTGCAAGATTGTTGGATATCATTAGATTCCTTGCTAAACAAAATTTGGCTTTACGGGGTCACAGAGAAGTAATCCATCATGAGACTGATTACGAACCTGAATCAACTGGAAAAAAGGGAAATTTTTTAGAATTAGTTCATTTGTTGGCGAAATATGATCCAGTGCTACGTGAACATATTCTAAGAATCAAGTTTGGAAAAAAGTTTGCTACATCATATTTCTCTCCTACAATTCAGAATGAGTTTATAGAAATTTTGGGAGGGAAAGTAAGAAGCAAAGTTGTGGAGCAAGTAAAAATAGCAAAGTATTTTTCTATGATATTTGACAGCACCCCTGATATTTCTCATAAGGATCAAATGTGCCAAGTTTTACGCTACGTTATGATCAATG
Organism: Ranitomeya imitator; assembly: GCF_032444005.1. Classification (NCBI taxonomy): domain Eukaryota; kingdom Metazoa; phylum Chordata; class Amphibia; order Anura; family Dendrobatidae; genus Ranitomeya; species Ranitomeya imitator. The sequence continues at coordinate 5,361,738 of NC_091283.1, read as the reverse complement.
GGAAAGAAGTTAAGGTTGTGGAATCATTTGTTGATTTTATTGAAATAAAAGGTAAAACTTCAGAGAGTATTTCAACTGTGATTTTGCAACAATTAGAAAAATACGGAATTGACATCCAAAATTGTAGAGGACAAGCATATGATAATGCTGCTGTAATGGCTGGTCAACATACTGGCGTTCAGAGACGCATTAAGGAAATAAACAAAAAAGCTGAATTTGTTGCATGTACAAATCACTCACTGAATTTGGCAGGTGTACATGCAGCTTCTGTTGCACTGAGTTCGGTTACATTTTTTGGAACTGTGGAGCGTTTGTTCACATTTTTTTCTTCTTCTACCCATCGCTGGGATGTTCTGATTTCAGTCACTGGTCAAAGTGTCAAGCGTGTATTAGAAACTCGGTGGAGTGCACGGGGAGATGCTGTGAGTGCAGTGAAAAAAAATTACTCCAAAATTTTACAGGCTGTAGAACAGTTAACTGGTGAAGAAGAAAATAGAGTTACCAGGTCAGATGCTGGTGTGTTACTTGTTGCATTACAATCTTTTTCCTTCCTGTGCTTTCTTGGCCTGTGGGAATCTGTGCTTAAAGAAATTAATGACACACAGGTCTACCTACAGACCAAAGGATTAAATATCCAACAATGTGACACAAAACTTGGAGCATTAAAAGCATTTTTAACAGAAAACAGAGAGGAATTAGTTAAGCATTCAGTAGCTTATGCAAAAGAAATTTGTGAAGATTTGGGAATAGATATGGATCGCCGCTCTAGAAAGAAGAAAAAGATGGCAGGTGAACAATCGCAAGACGCTGCATTGCCATATGAAACGGAGTTGATGAGAGAAATGTACCTTTCGTTGGACAGAGTGATCCAAGAAATCACAACAAGATTTCAACAGCTTCATGCTCTTGCTGAAAAATATGCCTTCCTTACTCCATCACACCTTTTGGACGATAAGTATGAGTGTCAGCTAAATCAAGATCACGATGATATTAATAAGGAAGAGTTCCTCATTGAGAGAAAAAGGCTTAAAAGTTTTCTTTATGTTGCTGTTACACAAGACAAAAAAGAGACATGGAAGGAGGACAGTCCGCTTGAACTGTTGCAGTTTATTGTAAAATATAGTCTAGAGAACTCAGTTCTAAATATTGTCATACTCCTTCGCATTTTTCTTACTATTGCTGTAAGTGTTGCTACTTGTGAGAGGAGTTTTTCCAAGTTAAAGCTGATTAAAAATTACCTAAGATCCACAATGAGCGCCATGCGTTTAGGAAATATGGCCATTCTGTCTATTGAACATCAGCTGAGTGAAGAAATAGACTTTGATGATGTTATCAACGATTTTGCAAACAGAAAGGCAAGAAAAGTAAAATTCTAAAATATTTGAAATCAACTTTACTCCCAAAGTGACAATTTAAAGTTTCAGTTAAACAATAAAGAGTTTTTTTTCTGTGCGTGTTGTCCTGACTATTTTTGGTAACCTTTGTATTGAGTCGGGGGAAGGGGGGGGGGGCGCCAAACTCGGGACCGGCCCCGGGCGGCAAAAGCTCTAGCTACGCCACTGCGTGAGGAACTGGACAGTAATTTAGTAATTGTAAATGAAGGTCCAGAAAAGAAGAATCCAATTCTGAGGACTGCTCGTTGTCTCTGTGGTTATCGTCGCCTGGAAACATCCAGAACACTGAATAAATATAAATATACAACTGTCCTGGAAAGTTGTCTGCAACACCGAGGCCTCCTAGGACCTTATCCAACTTGTCTCATGCTCCTTAATGCAAACAATGCAGCCATAGTAATGTCCAAGAGAACTGTCTGTATCTAAGTACGGACAGAGGCTGGTTATCACTGCTGTGCTGTCACACACTATCTGTACAGTTTCTTCGGTGTTTTATGGGTTTCTTTTACTATCCAGATTCACACTAAAATGGCCGCTGAATTTCCTGCCTCTACTTTTATACAGGCTCCGATAGTCCCTATTTGATGTCATAGCTACAAGGCATTACGGGGAAGCCGGCCTGAGCTCAGGTTAGCCTTCTTTAGTTGATACAGTCTTCTGCAATGTATACAATAACAGCAGCCATTTTTGGAGATTTGAGAAAAACGAATTCACAAATTGTTTGTTATTATTAGTTTAACAAAAAATGTTACATTTCAAATTGTATAAAATCGACTAGCTCATCTCTATAAAGTAGAACATGGAAATGTAGTACTACTAATGAGAGTTCTACTACTATTTAAGGATGATGAGAGAATCTGACAACATTTCAATTCATTAGTTTCCCTGAATTTGGCCAAGAGACGAGTTACTCGATGCAACTCAAAAGTTCTGGAAACCTTTATATGTTACTTGTTAGATCAACCTCTACAGTCATAGTAACATAGTAACATAGTAACATAGTAACATAGTAAGGCCGAAAAAAGACATTTGTCCATCCAGTTCAGCCTATATTCCATCATAATAAATCCCCAGATCTACGTCCTTCTACAGAACCTAATAATTGTATGATACAATATTGTTCTGCTCCAGGAAGACATCCAGGCCTCTCTTGAACCCCTCGACTGAGTTCGCCATCACCACCTCCTCAGGCAAGCAATTCCAGATTCTCACTGCCCTAACAGTAAAGAATCCTCTTCTATGTTGGTGGAAAAACCTTCTCTCCTCCAGACGCAAAGAATGCCCCCTTGTGCCCGTCACCTTCCTTGGTATAAACAGATCCTCAGCGAGATATTTGTATTGTCCCCTTATATACTTATACATGGTTATTAGATCGCCCCTCAGTCGTCTTTTTTCTAGACTAAATAATCCTAATTTCGCTAATCTATCTGGGTATTGTAGTTCTCCCATCCCCTTTATTAATTTTGTTGCCCTCCTTTGTACTCTCTCTAGTTCCATTATATCCTTCCTGAGCACCGGTGCCCAAAACTGGACACAGTACTCCATGTGCGGTCTAACTAGGGTTAGGGTTACAGTTACAGTCCTAGTTACAGTCCGGTTACAGTCCTAGTTACTGTAGTTTTACATCTTTCTAGCTGCTGTTGTTGGTGTTTTATGTTTGAGTTTTATGTCACCCAGAGCTGGATTTACAGCTACACTTTCCAGGATTGCTGTATATCGTGCAGGATTTAGCAGCTTTCTAGAAAGTATCTAATCTCTGTTGAGAGCTGCATTCACAGATACACTGCTCAGTATCGCTTATTATTGTCCTCCATGCTGCTTCTGCTGTTGCTGCATGCATTGGTTTATGTTTACATCATAGCATCTAATCTCTGTCTCCGTGAACAGAGAAACAATAAAAAAAAAATACAGGATAGAAGTCATATACTGGCCTGCAGCAGCACTGCTTTTCATGAATATTCATGATCTCTTAACATGAAAAGTCTCGTAAGTGCACAGGTCCATGATAAGAATAATTGTAAATGATAATTATATCATAATTCAGGTGAGATTGCACTTTACTGGCTAGATAAGCAGCATGGATGTGACTCCCGAGACCGGGGGACAGCAGATGATATGGGATGTTATGTCTGCTAATGACAGGTGTTATGAAGGCAATCCAGAAACACAGTGTGCTTAGCGATCAGAGCGCACACAGTGATCTGACAAATACCCAAAAACAAAAGAACGAGCTCTGAGACGTGGAAACTCTGTAGACTGCACACCTGATCCTATCCTAAACACAACTAAAAGTGGCTGTGGATTGCGCCTAACCACTACCTATGCAACTCGGCACAGCCTAAGAAACTAGCTAGCCTGAAGATAGAAAAATAGGCCTGACTTGCCCCCAGAGAAATACCCCAAAGGAAAAGGCAGCCCCCCACATATAATGACTGTGGATAAGATGAAAAGACAAAACGTAGGGATGAAATAGATTCAGCAAAGTGGGGCCCGATATTCTTAGACAGAGCGAGGACAGTAAAGCGAACTTTGCAGTCTACAAAAAACCCTAAAGCAAAACCCACGCAAAGGGGGCAAAAAAGACCCACCGTGCCGGACTAACGGCACGGCGGTACACCCTTTGCGTCTCAGAGCTTCCAGCAAAACAAAAGACAAGCTGGACAGAAAAAAGGCAACAAAATAGCAAAAAAGCACTTAGCTATACAGAGCAGCAGGTCACAGGAACAATCAGGAGAAGCTCAGATCCAACACTGGAACATTGACTAGGAGCAAGGATAGCAGCATCAGGTGGAGTTAAGTAACGAAGCAGCTAATGAGCTCACCAGAACACCTGAGGAAGGAAGCTCAGAAGCTGCAGTACCACTTGTGACCACAGGAGTGAATTCAGCCACAGAATTCACAACAGTACCCCCCCCTTGAGGAGGGGTCACCGAACCCTCACCAGAGCCCCCAGGCCTACCAGGATGAGCCGCATGAAAGGCACGAACAAGATCGGGAGCATGAACATCAGAGGCAAAAACCCAGGAATTATCTTCCTGAGCATAACCCTTCCATTTAACCAGATACTGGAGTTTCCGTCTAGAAACACGAGAATCCAAAATCTTCTCCACAATATACTCCAATTCCCCCTCCACCAAAACCGGGGCAGGAGGCTCAACAGATGGAACCATAGGTGCCACGTATCTCCGCAACAATGACCTATGGAATACATTATGTATGGAAAAGGAGTCTGGGAGGGTCAGACGAAAAGACACAGGATTGAGAACCTCAGAAATCCTATACGGACCAATAAAACGAGGTTTAAATTTAGGAGAGGAAACCTTCATAGGAATATGACGAGAAGATAACCAAACCAGATCCCCAACACGAAGTCGGGGACCCACACGGCGTCTGCGATTAGCGAAAAGTTGAGCCTTCTCCTGGGACAAGGTCAAATTGTCCACTACCTGAGTCCAGATCTGCTGCAACCTGTCCACCACAGAATCCACACCAGGACAGTCCGAAGACTCAACCTGTCCTGAAGAGAAACGAGGATGGAACCCAGAATTGCAGAAAAATGGAGAAACCAAGGTAGCCGAGCTGGCCCGATTATTAAGGGCGAACTCAGCCAACGGCAAAAAGGACACCCAGTCATCCTGGTCTGCAGAAACAAAACATCTCAGATATGTTTCCAAGGTCTGATTGGTTCGTTCGGTCTGGCCATTAGTCTGAGGATGGAAAGCCGAGGAAAAGGATAGGTCAATGCCCATCCTACCACAAAAGGCTCGCCAGAACCTCGAGACAAACTGGGAACCTCTGTCAGAAACAATATTCTCAGGAATGCCATGCAACCGAACCACATGCTGAAAGAACAAAGGTACCAAATCAGAGGAGGAAGGCAATTTAGCCAAGGGCACCAGATGGACCATTTTAGAAAAGCGATCACAGACCACCCAAATGACTGACATCTTTTGAGAAACGGGAAGGTCAGAAATGAAATCCATCGAAACATGTGTCCAAGGCCTCTTTGGGACCGGCAAGGGCAAAAGCAACCCACTGGCACGAGAACAGGAGGGCTTAGCCCTAGCACAAATCCCACAGGACTGCACAAAAGTACGTACATCCCGTGACAGAGATGGCTACCAGAAGGATCTAGCCACTAACTCTCTGGTACCAAAGATTCCAGGATGACCAGCCAACACCGAACAATGAAGTTCAGAGATAAGTTTATTAGTCCACCTATCAGGGACGAACAGTTTCTCCGCTGGACAACGATCAGGTTTATTCGCCTGAAATTTTTGCAGCACCCGCCGCAAATCAGGGGAGATGGCAGACACAATGACTCCTTCCTTGAGGATACCCGCTGGCTCAGATAAACCCGGAGAGTCGGGCACAAAACTCCTAGACAGAGCATCCGCCTTCACATTTTTAGAGCCCGGAAGGTACGAAATCACAAAGTCGAAGCGGGCAAAAAATAACGACCAACGGGCCTGTCTAGGATTCAAGCGCTTGGCAGACTCGAGATAAGTCAAGTTCTTATGATCAGTCAATACCACCACGCGATGCTTAGCTCCTTCAAGCCAATGACGCCACTCCTCGAATGCCCACTTCATGGCCAGCAACTCTCGGTTGCCCACATCATAATTACGCTCAGCGGGCGAAAACTTCCTGGAAAAGAAAGCACATGGTTTCATCACTGAGCAATCAGAACCTCTCTGTGACAAAACCGCCCCTGCTCCAATCTCAGAAGCATCAACCTCGACCTGGAACGGAAGAGAAACATCTGGCTGACACAACACAGGGGCAGAACAAAAACGACGCTTCAACTCCTGAAAAGCTTCCACAGCAGCAGAAGACCAATTGACCAAATCAGCACCCTTCTTGGTCAAATCGGTCAATGGTTTGGCAATTCTAGAAAAATTACAGATGAAGCGACGATAAAAATTAGCAAAGCCCAGGAACTTTTGCAGACTTTTCAGAGATGTCGGCTGAATCCAATCCTGGATGGCTTGGACCTTAACTGGATCCATCTCGATAGTAGAAGGGGAAAAGATGAATCCCAAAAATGAAACTTTCTGCACACCGAAGAGACACTTTGATCCCTTCACAAACAAAGAGTTAGCACGCAGGACCTGAAAAACCATTCTGACCTGCTTCACATGAGACTCCCAATCATCTGAGAAGATCAAAATGTCATCCAAGTAAACAATCAGGAATTTATCCAGGTACTCACGGAAGATGTCATGCATAAAGGATTGAAACACTGATGGAGCATTGGCAAGTCCGAACGGCATCACTAGATACTCAAAATGACCCTCGGGCGTATTGAATGCAGTTTTCCATTCATCTCCTTGCCTGATTCTCACCAGATTATACGCACCACGAAGATCTATCTTAGTGAACCAACTAGCCCCCTTAATCCGAGCAAACAAGTCAGATAACAATGGCAAGGGATACTGAAATTTAACAGTGATCTTATTAAGAAGGCGGTAATCAATACACGGTCTCAGCGAACCATCCTTCTTAGCTACAAAGAAGAACCCTGCTCCCAATGGTGATGACGATGGGCGAATATGTCCCTTCTCCAGGGATTCTTTCACATAACTGCGCATAGCGGCGTGTTCGGGCACGGATAAATTAAATAATCGACCTTTAGGGAATTTACTACCAGGAATCAAATTGATAGCACAATCACAATCCCTATGCGGAGGTAGAGCATCGGACTTGGGCTCTTCAAATACATCCTGATAATCAGACAAGAACTCTGGGACCTCAGAAGGGGTGGATGACGAAATCGACAAAAATGGAACATCACCATGTACCCCCTGACAACCCCAGCTGGATACCGACATGGAATTCCAATCCAATACTGGATTATGGGTTTGTAGCCATGGCAACCCCAACACGACCACATCATGCAGATTATGCAACACCAGAAAGCGAATAACTTCCTGATGTGCAGGAGCCATGCACATGGTCAGCTGGGCCCAGTACTGAGGTTTATTCTTGGCCAAAGGTGTAGCATCAATTCCTCTCAATGGAATAGGACACCGCAAAGGCTCCAAGAAAAACCCACAACGTTTAGCATAATCCAAATCCATCAGATTTAGGGCAGCGCCTGAATCCACAAACGCCATGACAGAAAACGACGACAAAGAGCATAACAAGGTAATGGACAGAAGGAATTTGGACTGTACAGTACCAATGACGGCAGACCTAGCGGACCGCTTAGTGCGCTTAGGACAATCAGAAATAGCATGAGTGGAATCACCACAGTAGAAACATAGCCCATTCAGACGTCTGTATTCCTGCCGTTCAACTCTGGTCATAGTCCTATCGCACTGCATAGGCTCAGGTTTAATCTTAGACAATACCGCCAAATGGTGCACAGATTTACGCTCGCGCAAGCGTCTACCGATCTGAATGGCTAAAGACAAAGACTCATTCAAACCAGCAGGCATAGGAAATCCCACCATGACATCCTTAAGAGCCTCAGAGAGACCCTTTCTGAACAAAACTGCCAGCGCAGATTCATTCCACTGAGTGAGTACTGACCATTTCCTAAATTTCTGACAATATACTTCTATATCATCCTGACCCTGGCACAAAGCCAGCAAATTTTTCTCAGCCTGATCCACTGAATTAGGCTCATCGTACAGCAATCCGAGCGCCAGGAAAAACGCATCGACACTACTCAATGCAGGGTCTCCTGGCGCAAGAGAAAATGCCCAGTCTTGAGGGTCGCCGCGCAAAAAAGAAATAATAATCAAAACCTGTTGAATAGGATTACCAGAAGAATGAGGTTTCAAGGCCAGAAATAGCTTACAATTATTTTTGAAACTTGGAAACTTAGTTCTATCTCCAAAAAACAAATCAGGAATTGGAATTCTTGGTTCTAACATAGATTTCTGATCAATAGTATCTTGAATCTTTTGTACATTTATAACGAGATTATCCATTGAAGAGCACAGACCCTGAAAATCCATGTCCAAACCTGTGTCCAGAAACACCCAAATGTCTAGGGAAAAAAAAAAAAAAAAAGTGAACACAGAGCAGAGAAAAAAAAAAAAATGATGTCAGAACTTTTTCTTTCCCTCTATTGAGAATCATTAGTTGGCTCCTTGTACTGTTATGTCTGCTAATGAAAGGTGTAATGAAGGCAATCCAGAGACACAGTGTGCCTAGCGATCAGAGCGCACACAGTGATCTGACAAATACCCAAAAACAAAAGAACGAGCTCTGAGACGTGGAAACTCTGTAGACTGCACACCTGATCCTATCCTAAACACAACTAAAAGTGGCTGTGGATTGCGCCAAACAACTACCTAGGCAACTCGGCACAGCCTAAGAAACTAGCTAGCCTGAAGATAGAAAAATAGGCCTGACTTGCCCCAGAGAAATTCCCCAAAGGAAAAGGCAGCCCCCCACATATAATGACTGTGAGTAAGATGAAAAGACAAAACGTAGGGATGAAATAGATTCAGCAAAGTGGGGCCCGATATTCTTAGACAGAGCGAGGACAGTAAAGCGAACTTTGCAGTCTACAAAAAACCCTAAAGCAAAACCCACGCAAAGGGGGCAAAAAAGACCCACCGTGCCGGACTAACGGCACGGCGGTACACCCTTTGCGTCTCAGAGCTTCCAGCAAAACAAAAGACAAGCTGGACAGAAAAAAGGCAACAAAATAGCAAAAAAGCACTTAGCTATACAGAGCAGCAGGTCACAGGAACAATCAGGAGAAGCTCAGATCCAACACTGGAACATTGACTAGGAGCAAGGATAGCAGCATCAGGTGGAGTTAAGTAACGAAGCAGCTAATGAGCTCACCAGAACACCTGAGGGAGGAAGCTCAGAAGCTGCAGTACCACTTGTGACCACAGGAGTGAATTCAGCCACAGAATTCACAACAATGGGATTCACTTTTCCGCACTCTGTGGATCCCTTTGTTACGCATCCTCCCTCGGACTCTGCTCCGGGCATCACACCAAGTTGTGGAATTGCTCTTGCATGTCGGTTTGCTTAGTGGAGGGCGCCGTGTAGCACCTGAGCTCGGTGGATAGGACCTAGAATGTGAGTGCTATTAGATACAGTCATACGACATTTAATCCCGGAGAGCGCAGGTGTCCTCACGTCTGAATGAATCTCATCAGAGCTCTGACTCCAGGAAACAATATTTAACATGATGGAGAAACAATACTTTCCTGGATGCAGAACCTCGTTTTTTCCATTGTGCTGTATCTAATGGCTTGTCAGCATCTTTTGGTCAGCAAGGAATAGATTTGACTAATAGTCCTTTTCCACCTACAGGAAACCTGCCAGAAAATTTAACCCCCTCCAAACCTAATTAATAGGACTTTGTTGGCTCATAAGTCGGTCTCCACCATTGTTGCCCCAAAGTGATGATTCAGTAGTCATAAAACTTGTCTAAAAGTTTAGTCCAGAAGTGAATTTGATGTAACAATGCACGTACAGCTCCTCAGCCTCCGCTGTAATTGTGAACTAGCAGCACCTTCCCCGGCTGATTGTCCATCAATGTACAAAAGCAAATGACCTGTCAGTCATCCCGGAATGACAGCAGAGGCGGAGGAGCTGTAAGTGCACCGCTACGCCCAAATGCCTAGCAACTAGCCCGGGAATGACAGGAGAGGCGGAGGAGCTGTAAGTGCACCGTGACGACCAAATGCCGAGCAAGCTGAACCTCATAGACGCAATTTCTCACTGCTCAATCATCACTTTGAGTTCATGAAGGAATGAACTGACGTAGACGATAATATCATTTAAAGGTGTAAACAGTTATATTAATGTTTTTTTGTGAGGTTGGGTTTTCAGGTTTCTAACAATAAGTTTTTGAAAGAAAAATTCCGCAACCTATTGCATTTCTCAGTGGCATGAAAATAACATAGAGTATGCGCATGTTTCCTATTGTATTATTATTTTAATTGTTATTATTAGTAATGAATTAAGGAAAATGTTAGCCATTTAATCGTAGAGGGCCGGGAAAAGGGTGAAAAGCATGTGAAAAGCATGTGAAATGCAATGCCTCGCTGCTTACCAGTCCCACCAATGCCACCCTGCGTCCCTTCCTCGACAAAGCTCCATCCGACCTCATTCCCTCTGCACACGACATGGTGATGTGGTCAGATGATTAATATTGTTTCTTTTTTTCACCTTACATTTACTATCTTTCTGGGGTCATGAAATATGCTGTGCCTGGATCCACCCGTATCTGCCGTACGCGTCCAATAGCTGTGGCCTCGGAGGAGATTGTGGCATCGGGATGTGGCGAGGGATGAGACCTTCTTGCCTCTTTTATCGCCATCATCTATAAATCAAGGGCTAAATATTGGCATTAATGTAAGTAGCGTTGCTTCCTGCAAACGTCTTTATTAATACTATGCTCCAGGAGATATATGGGAGAAATAAACAGTTGTTACAGGAAACGTTCCCAGTGCCCGAATGCTCCGAGCTTCTACCAAGTGCCGTAAATTCTACAAGTGGTTGTTGTTCCTCTCATTCCATTTCTCTTCTGTTTAACAGCCGGCCGACAGCAGCAAATCATTAGGCAAATCCGGGAGTAGTCCACTCCGCACATCACCATGTTCTCAAACAATGCCTGCCCGGATGATGCAACGGAATCCCATCCTGACAAACGTCGTGGCGCATGTCTATGCCGGCATGGATTCCGAGTGTCTCCTCCTGATGTCTTAGACTCAATAATGGGCTAATTGTAGCTGCATCGAGATTTATGAGGTTCTTTAATGCCTTTTATTGCAATGTTGTGGAGATATATTAAAAATGAAACAATTGACTCTTCGTACCAGCAAATCAACAACATATTTCAGCCATAATGTGTCCTCGCTCCTCCGGAGCGGCGGTGAGAGCCGGCCAGCTGAGATTAATGAATGGAGGAGATGCCATGCACTGACTACACAACTTACAGCACAAATGTGCTCTTTAATGTGAAGTAATATTGAAATGGGTTTGATCGCTCCAGTATATTAAACTGTCAAAACATAATAGCTTCTGTGATGATGGAGCTGGGCCCAGTTCATTTCCATTCACTTGATTGAATAACGGACGGTGCAGACATTTATTTTTGCTTATTCTCTTTTAATTGAAATAATGACATTACTAATTCACTGTAATACAAGATAAATGCCTGGCAATCAGGCGCCAAATGGAGGACGAGTGTAAACTTGTGTACATGGGAAGAGGCACGTGGCATCCCACAAGACGTCGGCACTTACCCGGTCCGTACGTCGCCCAACGTTCGCGCTTCTATCAGATTACTACTTGTTAGCTCATCTCCGCTAACAGTATATTAAAACCTCAGACCTTGCTATCGTTTACTGCTCATCACCACGGTTACTGGCCACCTCTGACTGACAGGTCTCCATGACAAAGTACACTGTTCATGCAAGCTGATTGCCATAAGCTGACATGCAGCATTCGGCCAACACTCGTGTCCTGCGCCCTCACAGGAGGCAGCGGAAAAGCGGCAGCTAAATACTGCATCAGACAGAACACGACTCAGAACGGCAGCCATTACTCCAATGGGTCAATCTACAAGAAGACAGAAAATGAGTACACCACTCTAAAGTTCTATTAGGCCTAGGTAACACTTGCAAGTTTATTGCGAGAAACTCGCTCGCGTCTCTCGCATCAATACCCGGCGCTGCCACCGACACTTGGGAACGGAGTAAGTGGTAGCTTGTATTTCTATGCAGCTCCATTCCTTCTTTTTTCCAGCCGAGTCCTGGCTGGAAAAAGTTGTCATCTAGGTCTATGCCAGATGGAAAAGACGTGAAAAGTGACAACTCCATCAAAAAGAACGTCAGAGGGAAGTCAACATCTATTGCCAACCTGCACAAACTCCTCATCCTGCTAATACCCCAATACTGAGCCGCTGCTGCCGTATGTGTCCCTATTACTACACCTGATACCCCAATACTGAGCCGCTGCTGCCGCATGTGTCCCTATTACTGCACCTGATACCCCAATACTGAGCCGCTGCTGCCGTATGTGTCCCTATTACTACACCTGATACCCCAATACTGAGCCGCTGCTGCCGTATGTGTCCATATTACTGCACCTGATACCCCAATACTGAGCCACTGCTGCCGTATGTGTCCCTATTACTGCACTTGATACCCCAATACTGAGCCGCTGCTGCCGTATGTGTCCTTATTACTGCACCTGATACCCCAATACTGAGCCACTGCTGCCGTATGTGTCCCTATTACTGCACCTGATACCCCAATACTGAGCCGCTGCTGCTGTATGTGCCCTATTACTACACCTGATACCCCAATACTGAGCTGCTGCTGCCGTATGTGTCCCTATTACTACACCTGATACCCCAATACTGAGCCGCTGCTGCCGCATATGTCCCTATTACTGCACCTGATACCCCAATACTGAGCCGCTGCTGCCGTATGTGTCCCTATTACTGCACCTGATACCCCAATACTGAGCCGCTGCTGCCGCATATGTCCCTATTACTGCACCTGATACCCCAATACTGAGCCGCTGCTGCCGTATGTGTCCCTATTACTGCACCTGATACCCCAATACTGAGCCACTGCTGCTGTATGTGCCCCTATTACTGCACCTGATACCCCAATACTGAACCTCTGCTGCCGTATGTGTCCCTATTACTACACCTGATACCCCAATACTGAGCCGCTGCTGCCGTATGTGTCCCTATTACTGCACCTGATACCCCAATACTGAGACGCTGCTGCCGTATGTGTCCCTATTACTGCACCTGATACCCCAATACTGAGACGCTGCTGCCGTATGTGTCCCTATTACTGCACCTGATACCCCAATACTGAGCCGCTGCTGCCGCATGTGTCTCTATTACTGCACCTGATACCCCAATACTGAGCCGCTGCTGCCGTATGTGTCCCTATTACTGCCCCTGATACCCCAATACCGAGCCGCTGCTACCGTATGTGTCCCTATTACTGCACCTGATACCCCAATACTGAGCCGCTGCTGCCGAAGATGTCCCTATTATGCCCCTGATACCCCAATACTGAGCCGCTGCTGCCGTATGTGTCCCTATTGCTGCACCTGATACCCCAATACTGAGCCGCTGCTGCCGTATGTGTCCCTATTATGCCCCTGATATCCCAATACTGAGCCGCTGCTGCCGTATGTGTCCCTATTACTGCCCCTGATATCCCAACACTGAGCCGCTGCTGCTGTATATGTCCCTATTACTGCCCCTGATACCCCAATACTGAGCCTCTGCTGCCGTATGTGTCCCGATTACTGCACCTGATACCCCAATACTGAGCCTCTGCTGCCATATGTGTCCCTTTTACTGCACCTGATACCCCAATACTGAGCCACTGCTGCCGTATGTGTCCCTATTACTGCACCTGATATCCCAATACTGAGCCTCTGCTGCCGTATGTGTCCCTATTACTGCCCCTGATATCCCAATACTGAGCCGCTGCTGCCGTATGTGTCCCTATTACTGCACCTGATATCCCAATACTGAGCCACTGCTGCCGTATGTGTCCCTATTACTGCACCTGATATCCCAATACTGAGCCTCTGCTGCCATATATGACCCTATTACTGCCCCTGATACCCCAATACTGAGCCACTGCTGCCGTATGTGTCCCTATTACTGCACCTGATACCCCAATACTGAGCCGCTGCTGCCGTATGTCCCTATTACTGCACCTGATATCCCAATACTGAGCCGCTGCTGCCGTATGTGACCCCATTACTGCACCTGATACCCCAATACTGAGCCGCTGCTGCCGTATGTGTCCCTATTACTGCATCTGATACCCCAATACTGAGCCGCTGCTGCCGTATGTCCCTATTACTGCAACTGATACCCCAATACTGAGCCGCTGCTGTTAGGTCTGTGCCAGATGGAAAAGAAAAGTGACAGCTGCTTCGAAAGCATCACCAAACCAGGGATTCAAGCTTCAGGAGGCTAATTTGCATATTCCAGGTGCCTTCTGGGAGAAGCGAAGTCTCCCTAAGCTAGAAGATCGTTGGGTACAGCCGGGACCAGCTGCTTCGAAAGCATCACCAAATTTTTGCCTGTAGGACATTATTGCAAGAGAGCTTGGCTGAGTAGATTACACAAGAAGGAAAACACACAGCAAGTCAGCAGGATCTAGGAGCAACATGGCAGATGTGACAACCTACATGGTGAGCTGCAGCATGTGCTACATGTTCACAGATCGACCAGAAGAAGAATCCAATTTCACCTGTCAGAAGTGTAGACTAGTGGCCCTTTTAGAAGAAAAGGTGCGGGGTCTGGAAGAAAGAATAGCAACTTTGAAACTCATCAAAGAGAATGAAGACTTTCTAGACAGAACAGAAGCATCTCTACTGGTCACAGAAGGTGAAAAAAGTGTCAGAGAACCTCCAAAAGCAGATGAGTGGAAGCATGTGACCAAAAGAAGCAAGAAGACCATGGAGAAATCACCAACCACACAACTGAAGAACCGATATCAAATCTTTGTAGAGGATGAAGATGGCACACCTAAGAATGAAGCAATACCAGCAAGCAAAAAAGAAAAGGGCACACAGCAACAAGTGACAGCAAAAAGTACAGCCAAGAAGCAACGAAGAGTGGTGGTGGTGGGAGACTCACTACTGAGAGGCACAGAAGCAGCCATCTGCAGACCGGACATAACTGCAAGAGAAGTATGCTGCCTTCCAGGTGCGATGATCAAGGATGTGACCGATAGGATACCAAAGCTCTTCAGCTCCAAGGACGTCCACCCATTTCTTCTGATACATGTTGGCACCAATGACACGGCAAGGAAGGACCTACCGACAATCTGCAAGGACTTTGAAGAGTTGGGGAAGAAAGTAAAGGAACTGGATGCACAGGTAGTTTTTTCTTCTATCCTTCCAGTAGACGGGCATGGCACCAGGAGATGGAACAGGATCCTTGATGCAAACAACTGGCTAAGACGATGGTGCAGACAACAAGGATTTGGATTCCTGGACCACGGTGTGAATTACTGGTATGATGGACTCCTCGCCAGAGACGGACTACACCTCAACAAACCTGGGAAACACACATTCGCCAGAAGACTCGCTACACTCATCAGGAGGGCGTTAAACTAGAAGAAGAGGGGACGGGAAGAAAAACATTAGACTCGAACAAAGACGACCCAGGAAAACATACTCAGAAGGGAGGTAAGAACATTTCTAAAACAATCCACAGTGAGGAGATTGGAACAAAACAAAATCCTCTAAACTGCATGCTCGCAAACGCCAGAAGCCTGACAAACAAGATGGAAGAACTAGAAGCAGAAATATCTACAGGTAACTTTGACATAGTGGGAATAACCGAGACATGGTTAGATGAAAGCTATGACTGGGCAGTTAACTTACAGGGTTACAGTCTGTTTAGAAAGGATCGTAAAAATCGGAGAGGAGGAGGGGTTTGTCTCTATGTAAAGTCTTGTCTAAAGTCCACTTTAAGGGAGGATATTAGCGAAGGGAATGAGGATGTCGAGTCCATATGGGTTGAAATTCATGGAGGGAAAAATGGTAACAAAATTCTCATTGGGGTCTGTTACAAACCCCCAAATATAACAGAAAGCATGGAAAGTCTACTTCTAAAGCAGATAGATGAAGCTGCAACCCATAATGAGGTCCTGGTTATGGGGGACTTTAACTACCCGGATATTAACTGGGAAACAGAAACCTGTGAAACCCATAAAGGCAACAGGTTTCTGCTAATAACCAAGAAAAATTATCTTTCACAATTGGTGCAGAATCCAACCAGAGGAGCAGCACTTTTAGACCTAATACTATCTAATAGACCTGACAGAATAACAAATCTGCAGGTGGTTGGGCATTTAGGAAATAGCGACCACAATATTGTGCAGTTTCACCTGTCTTTCACTAGGGGGACTTGTCAGGGAGTCACAAAAACACTGAACTTTAGGAAGGCAAAGTTTGAACAGCTTAGAGATGCCCTTAATCTGGTAGACTGGGACAATATCCTCAGAAATGAGAATACAGATAATAAATGGGAAATGTTTAAGAACATCCTAAATAGGCAGTGTAAGCGGTTTATACCTTGTGGGAATAAAAGGACTAGAAATAGGAAAAACCCAATGTGGCTAAACAAAGAAGTAAGGCAGGCAATTAACAGTAAAAAGAAAGCATTTGCACTACTAAAGCAGGATGGCACCACTGAAGCTCTAAAAAACTATAGGGAGAAAAATACTTTATCTAAAAAACTAATTAAAGCTGCCAAAAAGGAAACAGAGAAGCACATTGCTAAGGAGAGTAAAACTAATCCCAAACTGTTCTTCAACTATATCAATAGTAAAAGAATAAAAACTGAAAATGTAGGCCCCTTAAAAAATAGTGAGGAAAGAATGGTTGTAGATGACGAGGAAAAAGCTAACATATTAAACACCTTCTTCTCCACGGTATTCACGGTGGAAAATGAAATGCTAGGTGAAATCCCAAGAAACAATGAAAACCCTATATTAAGAGTCACCAATCTAACCCAAGAAGAGGTGCGAAACCGGCTAAATAAGATTAAAATAGATAAATCTCCAGGTCCGGATGGCATACACCCACGAGTACTAAGAGAACTAAGTAATGTAATAGATAAACCATTATTTCTTATTTTTAGTGACTCTATAGCGACAGGGTCTGTTCCGCAGGACTGGCGCATAGCAAATGTGGTGCCAATATTCAAAAAGGGCTCTAAAAGTGAACCTGGAAATTATAGGCCAGTAAGTCTAACCTCTATTGTTGGTAAAATATTTGAAGGGTTTCTGAGGGATGTTATTCTGGATTATCTCAATGAGAATAACTGTTTAACTCCATATCAGCATGGGTTTATGAGAAATCGCTCCTGTCAAACCAATCTAATCAGTTTTTATGAAGAGGTAAGCTATAGGCTGGACCACGGTGAGTCATTGGACGTGGTATATCTCGATTTTTCCAAAGCGTTTGATACCGTGCCGCACAAGAGGTTGGTACACAAAATGAGAATGCTTGGTCTGGGGGAAAATGTGTGTAAATGGGTTAGTAACTGGCTTAGTGATAGAAAGCAGAGGGTGGTTATAAATGGTATAGTCTCTAACTGGGTCGCTGTGACCAGTGGGGTACCGCAGGGGTCAGTATTGGGACCTGTTCTCTTCAACATATTCATTAATGATCTGGTAGAAGGTTTACACAGTAAAATATCGATATTTGCAGATGATACAAAACTATGTAAAGCAGTTAATACAAGAGAAGATAGTATTCTGCTACAGATGGATCTGGATAAGTTGGAAACTTGGGCTGAAAGGTGGCAGATGAGGTTTAACAATGATAAATGTAAGGTTATACACATGGGAAGAGGGAATCAATATCACCATTACACACTGAACGGGAAACCACTGGGTAAATCTGACAGGGAGAAGGACTTGGGGATCCTAGTTAATGATAAACTTACCTGGAGCAGCCAGTGCCAGGCAGCAGCTGCCAAGGCAAACAGGATCATGGGGTGCATTAAAAGAGGTCTGGATACACATGATGAGAGCATTATACTGCCTCTGTACAAATCCCTAGTTAGACCGCACATGGAGTACTGTGTCCAGTTTTGGGCACCGGTGCTCAGGAAGGATATAATGGAACTAGAGAGAGTACAAAGGAGGGCAACAAAATTAATAAAGGGGATGGGAGAACTACAATACCCAGATAGATTAGCGAAATTAGGATTATTTAGTCTAGAAAAAAGACGACTGAGGGGCGATCTAATAACCATGTATAAGTATATAAGGGGACAATACAAATATCTCGCTGAGGATCTGTTTATACCAAGGAAGGTGACGGGCACAAGGGGGCATTCTTTGCGTCTGGAGGAGAGAAAGTTTTTCCACCAACATAGAAGAGGATTCTTTACTGTTAGGGCAGTGAGAATCTGGAATTGTTTGCCTGAGGAGGTGGTGATGGCGAACTCAGTCGAGGGGTTCAAGAGAGGCCTGGATGTCTTCCTGGAGCAGAACAATATTGTATCATACAATTATTAGGTTCTGTAGAAGGACGTAGATCTGGGGATTTATTATGATGGAATATAGGCTGAACTGGATGGACAAATGTCTTTTTTCGGCCTTACTAACTATGTTACTATGTTACTATGTTACTAAAGCAGGATGGCACCATTGAAGCTCTAAAAAACTATAGGGAGAAAAATACTTTATCTAAAAAACTAATTAAAGCTGCCAAAAAGGAAACAGAGAAGCACATTGCTAAGGAGAGTAAAACTAATCCCAAACTGTTCTTCAACTATATCAATAGTAAAAGAATAAAAACTGAAAATGTAGGCCCCTTAAAAAATAGTGAGGAAAGAATGGTTGTAGATGACGAGGAAAAAGCTAACATATTAAACACCTTCTTCTCCACGGTATTCACGGTGGAAAATGAAATGCTAGGTGAAATCCCAAGAAACAATGAAAACCCTATATTAAGGGTCACCAATCTAACCCAAGAAGAGGTGCGAAACCGGCTAAATAAGATTAAAATAGATAAATCTCCGGGTCCGGATGGCATACACCCACGAGTACTAAGAGAACTAAGTAATGTAATAGATAAACCATTATTTCTTATTTTTAGTGACTCTATAGCGACAGGGTCTGTTCCGCAGGACTGGCGCATAGCAAATGTGGTGCCAATATTCAAAAAGGGCTCTAAAAGTGAACCTGGAAATTATAAGCCAGTAAGTCTAACCTCTATTGTTGGTAAAATATTTGAAGGGTTTCTGAGGGATGTTATTCTGGATTATCTCAATGAGAATAACTGTTTAACTCCATATCAGCATGGGTTTATGAGAAATCGCTCCTGTCAAACCAATCTAATCAGTTTTTATGAAGAGGTAAGCTATAGGCTGGACCACGGTGAGTCATTGGACGTGGTATATCTCGATTTTTCCAAAGCGTTTGATACCGTGCCGCACAAGAGGTTGGTACACAAAATGAGAATGCTTGGTCTGGGGGAACATGTGTGTAAATGGGTTAGTAACTGGCTTAGTGATAGAAAGCAGAGGGTGGTTATAAATGGTATAGTCTCTAACTGGGTCGCTGTGACCAGTGGGGTACCGCAGGGGTCAGTATTGGGACCTGTTCTCTTCAACATATTCATTAATGATCTGGTAAAAGGTTTACACAGTAAAATATCGATATTTGCAGATGATACAAAACTATGTAAAGCAGTTAATACAAGAGAAGATAGTATTCTGCTACAGATGGATCTGGATAAGTTGGAAACTTGGGCTGAAAGGTGGCAGATGAGGTTTAACAATGATAAATGTAAGGTTATACACATGGGAAGAGGGAATCAATATCACCATTACACACTGAACGGGAAACCACTGGGTAAATCTGACAGGGAGAAGGACTTGGGGATCCTAGTTAATGATAAACTTACCTGGAGCAGCCAGTGCCAGGCAGCAGCTGCCAAGGCAAACAGGATCATGGGGTGCATTAAAAGAGGTCTGGATACACATGATGAGAGCATTATACTGCCTCTGTACAAATCCCTAGTTAGACCGCACATGGAGTACTGTGTCCAGTTTTGGGCACCGGTGCTCAGGAAGGATATAATGGAACTAGAGAGAGTACAAAGGAGGGCAACAAAATTAATAAAGGGGATGGGAGAACTACAATACCCAGATAGATTAGCGAAATTAGGATTATTTAGTCTAGAAAAAAGACGACTGAGGGGCGATCTAATAACCATGTATAAGTATATAAGGGGACAATACAAATATCTCGCTGAGGATCTGTTTATACCAAGGAAGGTGACGGGCACAAGGGGGCATTCTTTGCGTCTGGAGGAGAGAAGTTTTTTCCACCAACATAGAAGAGGATTCTTTACTGTTAGGGCAGTGAGAATCTGGAATTGCTTGCCTGAGGAGGTGGTGATGGCGAACTCAGTCGAGGGGTTCAAGAGAGGCCTGGATGTCTTCCTGGAGCAGAACAATATTGTATCATACAATTATTAGGTTCTGTAGAAGGACGTAGATCTGGGTATTTATTATGATGGAATATAGGCTGAACTGGATGGACAAATGTCTTTTTTCGGCCTTACTAACTATGTTACTATGTTACTATGTTACTATGACAACTCCATCAAAAAGAACGTGAGAGGGAAGTCAACATCTATTCCCAATCTGCACAAACTCCTCATCCTGCTAATACCCCTATACTGAGCCTCTGCTGCCATATGTGTCCCTATTACTGCACCTTATACCCCAATACTGAGCCGCTGCTGCCATGTGTCCCTATTACTGCACCTGATACCCCAATACTGAGCCTCTGCTGCCATATGTGTCCCTATTACTGCACCTGATACCCCAATACTGAGCCGCTGCTGCCGTATGTGTCCCTATTACTGCCCCTGATACCCCAATACTGAGCCACTGCTGCCGTATGTCCCTATTACTGCAACTGATACCCCAATACTGAGCCGCTGCTGTTAGGGTTTGCGGAACGCACCGAATATATATTTATTAGAAGAAGTTGGTGTGTTCGCAACCCAGGATCCACCGTGCAGGAAAGCAGCTGCTGCTAGATATGGCGGTACAATAAAGTAGTATAAATAGACTCTGTTACTTCACAGAGTCTGTTAGCAAAGATAACGCTGTGCCCTGTTTGGCTCACAGAGGAACACAGCCACTTAGTAGAACAGATGGTGGTCATGCAGTCAAATGCAAACATGAAACTAATCGCCGGAGGTGCCAGCATTCTAGGAGCTTATTTCAGCCGGGTCCCTGAATGCACACAAACATGACCACACTGGCGCTGAGCTCATACATAAATTGATACAAGCGCATGGCTGTGCGGCCATGCAAAACTTATATACCTGCAGCACGTACAGGACCTTCCTAGAAGGACCAAGGAGAGGCTGCCACAGAGCCTGAGGAACTTCAGGACCTTCCTGGAGAACCAATGGGTCTTGCTGCAGTATCTAAGCATGTGACCCTCGATCTCCAATGAGAGATCTTACCCTGGACATACTCAAAAGGGGGAAAGCAGGACTTAGTCTCAAAAGCGTCTGCTCGCCGCTGCCCAACACTGGCTTCAATGGCTGGAAAAACAGCAGTAACCCTTTGCACAGAGTCAGACTGAGCGAGACGCTGGGACCGACGTCTCCGTTGAGCAGGCTCCACCGCAGCAGGAGAGGAATGGGAGACCGCAGCGGAGATGGCCCGATATTCCCAATGTGCAGAGGCGGGAACTCGACCCCCAACATCACGCCCCCCCTAGAGCCCCCCTCCCTGGACCTCACTATGCTCGAAGGCAGCAATAAGCTGTGGAGCCCAAATGTGCTCAGCAGGCTCCCAGGACCTGTCCTCAAGACCATAACCCTTCCAGTCCACCAAATAAATTTTTTTGCCACGTACCACCTTGCACCCCAAAATAGCATTCACCTTGTAATCGTCCGTAGACGAACCCGATGTCCCAGCAGATGACTCGGAAAACCAGGACATGTATACGGGTTTAAAGAGGGACACATGAAAGGTTTTGGTGATACCCAGGCGTGGCGGAAGGGCTAAACAGTAGACCACAGGGTTAACCTTTTCGAGGACCTTGAAAGGACCCAAGTAGCGAGGTGCAAACTTAGTGGACTCAACTCGCAGCCTGATGTTACGGGCGGAGAGCCACACCAAGTCACCAGGAGCAAAGGTCGGAGCAGGGCGCCGATGTGCATCGGCGGAGGACCTCATTCTCTCCTTGGAGGCCTGAATGGCATCCTGAATGCGGTCCCAAATATCCCGTGCTTCCACAGCCCAGACTGCCACCAAAAGGATAGATTAGCCCCCCACAAATAATGACTGTGAGTGGAGAGGGAAAAGACATACACAGAATGAAACCAGGATGAGCACAGGAGGCCAGTCTAGCTAAATAGATAGGACAGGATGGAATACTGTGCGGTCAGTATAAAACACTACAAAAATCCACGCAGAGTTTACAAAAAAAAAACTCCACACCTGACTAAAGATGTGGAGGGCAAACCTGCCTCCCAGAGCTTACAGCAAGACAGAATAAATTCACACGGATAAGCTGGACAAACATAGAAAGCACAGAATGGATAAGTCCACAATCTATGGACAGAAAAGAGCAAGCAAAAACTTAGCTTAGCTGAACTGGTCAGGATAACAGGGAACTCCAAAGAGATGTGAATCCAACCAGGAACCATTTACAAGTGGCACTGGCTGAAGATAGAGCCAGACTTAAATAGCCGAGCAGAAGAGACGATAAGTGGAGGCAGCTGAAGACAGCTAACTCCAAGGAGCAGCCATACCAGTAGAAACCACAAGAGGGAGCCCAAGAGCAGAACTCACAAAAGTGCCACTTACAACCACCGGAGGGAGCCCAAGAGCGGAATTCACAACAGTACCCCCCCCCCCTTGAAGAGGGGTCACCGAACCCTCACCAGAGCCCCCAGGCCGATCAGGACGAGCCAAGTGAAAAGCACGAACCAGATCGGTGGCATGGACATCGGAGGCAACAACCCAAGAATTATCCTCCTGGCCATAACCCTTCCACTTGACAAGATACTGAAGCCTCAGCCACGAAAAACGAGAATCCAAAATCTTCTCAACCTCATATTCCAACTCTCCCTCAACCAACACCGGGGCAGGAGGGTCAACTGAGGGAACAACGGGCACTACATATTTCTGCAACAAAGATCTATGGAAAACATTATGAATGGCAAAAGAGGCAGGAAGAGCCAAATGAAAAGACACCGGATTAATAATTTCAGAAATTTTATAAGGACCAATAAACCGAGGCTTAAACTTAGGAGAAGAAACATTCATAGGAACATGACGAGAAGACAACCAAACCAAATCCCCCACACGAAGCCGGGGACCAACACACCGACGGTGGTTAGCAAAACGTTGAGCCCTTTCCTGAGACAACGTCAAATTGTCCACCACATGAGTCCAAATCTGCTGCAGCCTGTCCACCACAGAATTAACACCAGGACAATCAGAAGGCTCAACCTGCCCAGAAGAAAAACGAGGATGAAAACCAAAATTACAAAAGAAAGGTGAAACCAAAGTAGCCGAACTAGCCCGATTATTAAGGGCAAACTCGGCCAACGGCAAGAAAGCCACCCAATCATCCTGATCTGCAGACACAAAGCATCTCAAATAGGTCTCCAAGGTCTGATTAGTTCGCTCAGTTTGGCCATTAGTCTGAGGATGAAACGCCGAAGAAAAAGACAAATCAATGCCCATCCTGGCACAAAAGGCCCGCTAAAATCTAGAGACAAACTGAGAACCTCTGTCAGACACAATATTCTCCGGAATGCCATGCAAACGAACCACATGCTGAAAAAATAATGGAATCAGATCTGAGGAGGAAGGCAACTTAGGCAAAGGTACCAGATGGACCATTTTAGAGAAGCGGTTACAAACAACGCAGATAACAGACATCTTCTGGGAAACTGGAAGATCCGAAATAAAATCCATGAAAATATGCGTCCAGGGCCTCTCAGGGACCGGCAAAGGCAAAAGCAACCCACTAGCGTGGGAACAGCAAGGCTTGGCCCGGGCACAAGTCCCACAGGACTGGACAAAAGCACGCACATCGCGCGACAAGGAAGGCCACCAAAAGGACCTAGCAACCAAATCTCTGGTACCAAAAATCCCAGGATGATCAGCCAACACTGAACAATGAACCTAAGAAATTACCTTACTTGTCCATCTATCAGGAACAAACAGCTTCCCCACTGGACAGCGGTCAGGCCTATCAGCCTGAAATTCCTGAAGCACCCGCCGCAAATCAGGGGAGATAGCAGAAAGAATCACCCCCTCCTTAAGAATGCCAACCGGCTCAAGGACTCCAGGAGAATCAGGTGAAAAACTCCTAGAGAGGGCATCAGCCTTAACATTCTTAGATCCCGGAAGATACGAGACCACAAAATCAAAACGGAAGAAAAACAGGGACCATCGAGCCTGTCTAGGATTCAGCCGCTTGGCCGACTCGAGGTAAATAAGATTCTTATGATCGGTCAGGACTAGGGTTGAGCGAAACGGGTCGGCCACTTTCAGAAGTCGCCAACTTTTGGCAAAGTCGGGTTTCATGAAACCCGACCCGACCCCTGTGTGGGGTTGGCCATGAAGTCGGCGATCTTCTGAATGTGGTATCGGAATTCCGATCCCGATTTCGGATATGTTTGCAATATCGGAAATCGGTATCGGAATCCATATTTAATGTAAAATAAAGAATTAAAATAAAAAATATAGCTATACTTACCCTCTGACGCGCCCTGGTACTAACCGGTAACCTTCCTTCCTTCGAATCAGCGCTTCCAGGACCTTGCGGTGACGTCGCGATGACGTCGCGGCTTGTGATTGGTCGCGCGGCCGCCCATGTGACCGCTCGCGCGACCAATCACAAGCTGCGACGTCACCGCGACGTCACCGCAAGGTCCTGCAAGCGCTGATTCGAAGGAAGGCTGCCGGAAAGAAGCAGGGCGCGTCCGAGGGTGAGTATATACCTAATAGGAATATACTCACCCTCGGACGCGCCCTGCTTCTTTCCGGCAGCCTTCCTTCCTAAGAATCAGCGCTTGCAGGACCTTGCGTGACGTCGCGGTGACGTCGCGGCTTGTGATTGGTCGCGCGAGCGGTCACATGGGCGGCCGCGCAATCAATCACAAGCCGCGACTTCATCGCGACGTCCCCGCAAGGTCCTGGAAGCGCTGATTCGAAGGAAGGAAGGTTCCCGGTTAGTACCAGGGCGCGTCAGAGGGTAAGTATAGCGATATTTTTTATTTTAATTCTTTATTTTACACTTAAATATGGATCCCAGGGTCTGAAGGAGAGTTTCCACTCCTTCAGACCCTGGGAACCATTGGAAACCCAATGCACTGCATTGGGTTTCGAGTTTCGGCCGACCCCGACTTTTTTATAGGATCGGCCGATTTCACTCGACCCGACTTTTGAAAAAGTCGGGTTTCGTGAAACCCGACCCGATCCTATAAAAGTAAAGGTCGCTCAACCCTAGTCAGGACCACAACACGGTGTTTAGCTCCCTCAAGCCAATGTCGCCACTCCTCAAACACCCACTTCATAGCCAACAACTCCCGATTGCCGACATCATAATTGCGTTCCGCAGGCGAAAACTTTCTGGAAAAAAAAGCACACGGTTTCATCAAAAAACCATCAGACTCCCTCTGAGACAAAACGGCCCCTGCCCCAATCTCAGAAGCGTCAACCTCAACCTGAAAAGGAAGAGAAACATCCGGTTGACGCAACACAGGGGCAGAAGTAAATCGGCGTTTAAGCTCCTGAAAGGCCTCAACAGCCTCAGAGGACCAATTAGTCACATCAGCGCCTTTCTTCGTCAAATCAGTAAGGGGCTTAACCACACTGGAAAAATTGGCAATGAAACTGCTATAGAAGTTAGCAAAGCCCAAAAATTTTTGAAGACCCTTCACAGATGTGGGTTGGATCCAGTCATGAATAGCTTTGACCTTAACAGGATCCATTTCTATAGACGAGGGAGAAAAAATAAAACCCAAAAAAGAGACCTTCTGAACTCCGAATAGGCACTTAGACCCCTTCACAAATAAAGCATTGTCACGAAGGATCTGGAACACCATCCTGACCTGCTTCACATGAGACTCCCAATCATCGGAAAAAATCAAAATATCATCCAAATATACGACCATGAATTTATCAAGATAATTGCGGAAAATATCATGCATGAAAGACTGGAACACAGATGGAGCATTAGAGAGCCCAAATGGCATCACAAGGTATTCAAAATGGCCTTCGGGCGTATTAAATGCAGTTTTCCATTCGTCACCCTGTTTAATACGAACAAGATTATATGCCCCTCGGAGGTCAATCTTAGTAAACCAACTAGCCCCCTTAATCTGAGCAAACAAATCAGTAAGCAAAGGCAAGGGGTATTGGAATTTGACCGTGATCTTATTAAGAAGACGATAATCAATACAGGGTCATAAGGAGCCATCATTCTTAGCAACAAAAAGAAACCCGCTCCCAATGGTGACGAAGACGGCCGAATATGCCCTTTCTCCAAAGATTCCTAAACATAGCTCCGCATGGCGGCATGCTTTGGCACAGACAGATTGAAAAGTCGGCCCTTAGGGAACTTGCAGCCAGGAATCAAGTTAATAGCACAATCACAGTCCCTATGTGGAGAAAGGGAACTGGACTTGGGCTCATCAAATACATCCTGGAAATCCGACAAAAACTCAGGGACATCAGAAGAGGGGGAAGAGGAAATTGACATCAAAGGAACGTCACTATGTACCCCTTGACAACCCCAACTAGTCACAGACATAGTTTTCCAATCCAGCACCGGATTATGTTCCTGTAACCATGGAAATCCCAGTACAACAACATCATGCAGGTTATGCAACACCAGAAAACGGCAATCTTCCTGATGTGCAGGAGCCATGTACATAGTCATCTGTTTCCAGTACTGAGGTTTATCCTTGGCCAAGGGTGTAGCATCAATGCCCCTCAAAGGAATAGGGCTCTGCAAAGGCTGCAAGGAAAAACCACAGCGCCTGGTGAATTCTAAGTCCATTAAGTTCAGGGCAGCGCCTGAATCCACAAATGCCATGACAGAAAAAGATGACAATGAGCAAATCAGGGTCACAGATAAGAGAAACTTAGGCTGTATGGTACTAATGGTAACAGACCTAGCGACTCTCTTAGTACGCTTAGGGCAATCAGAAATAACATGAGCAGAATCACCACAGTAAAAACACAGCCTATTCTGACGTCTGAATTCCTGCCGTTCTATTCTAGTCAAAATCCTATCACATTGCATAGGTTCAGGACTTTGCTCAGAGGATACTGCCATATGGTGCACAGCTTTGCGCTCGCGCAGACGCCGATCAATCTGAATGGCTAGAGACATAGATTCGCTCAAACCGGCAGGCGTAGGAAAGCCAACCATAACATCTTTAAGGGTTTCAGAAAGACCTTTTCTGAAAATAGCAGCCAGAGCCTCTTCATTCCATTTAGTGAGCACAGACCATTTTCTAAATTTCTGGCAGTATAACTCTGCCGCTTCCTGACCTTGACACAAGGCCAACAGGGTTTTTTCTGCATGATCCACAGAATTAGGTTCGTCATACAATAATCCGAGCGCTTGAAAAAATGCATCTACATTCAATAATGCCGGATCCCCTGTTTCAAATCCCAGTCTTGAGGGTCACCACGCAGCAAGGATATGATGATTTTTACTTGTTGAATGGGATCACCAGAAGAACGGGATTTCAAAGCAAAAAACAATTTGCAGTTATTTTTAAAGTTCAAAAACTTGGATCTGTCCCCAAAAAACAAATCAGGAGTAGGAATTCTGGGCTCTAAAGCCGGAGTCTGGACAACATAGTCCTGGATACTCTGTACTCTTGCAGCAAGTTGATCCACACGAGAAAACAAACCCTGAACATCCATGCCAAAGCATATATCCTGAACCACCCAGATATCAAGAGGAAAAGAAAAAAAAAAGACAAACCAAAGCACAGAAAAAAAATGGTTCAGAACTTTCTTTTCCTTCTTTTGAGATGCATTTAATTCATTTTTGGCCACTTGTACTGTTATGATACAGTGGTCTAGGAGCAACATGGAACGAGCTCTGAAGGACGTGGTAACTGTACTGACCGCAGTCCCTAAGCTCAACACAACACTAGAAGTAGCCGTGGAATGCTCCTAACTCTCCCTAGGCATCTCATCACAGCCTAAAAGCTAACTACCCCTAAAGAAAGAAGCAGGAAAACTATCTTGCCTCAGAGAAAATCCCTAAAGGATAGATTAGCCCCGCACAAATAATGACTGTGAGTGGAGAGGGAAAATACATACACAGAATGAAACCAGGATGAGCACAGGAGGCCAGTCTAGCTAAATAGATAGAACAGGATGGAATACTGTGCGGTCAGTATAAAACACTACAAAAATCCACGCAGAGTTTACAAAAAAAAAACTCCACACCTGACTAAAGGTGTGGAGGGCAAATCTGCCTCCCAGAGCTTCCAGCTAGACAGAATAAATTCACACGGATAAGCTGGACAAACATAGAAAGCACAGAATGGATAAGTCCACAATCTATGGACAGAAAAGAGCAAGCAAAAACTTAGCTTAGTTGAACTGGTCAGGATAACAGGGAACTCCAAAGAGATGTGAATCCAACCAGAAACCATTTACAAGTGGCACTGGCTGAAGACAGAGCCAGACCTAAATAGCCGAGCAGAAGAGAAGATAAGTGGAAGCAGCTGACGACAGCTAACTCCAAGGAGCAGCCATACCACTAGAAACCACAAGAGGGAGCCCAAGAGCAGAACTCACAAAAGTGCCACTTACAACCACCAGAGGGAGCCCAAGAGCGGAATTCACAACATTCTCCCCAGCGAGATAATGTAGGGTGAAGTGCAACTGGGAAAAGAACAAGGGCCATCTGGACTGGCGAGAATTTTGCCACTGGGCTGTTAGCAAATATAACAAATTTTTGTGGTCTGTGAAGACTTGAAAGGGAAAGTGAGCCCCTTCCAAGAGATGTCTCCACTCCGAGAAAGTCAACTTCATCGCTAGCAACTCCCTGTCCCCGATGGAATAATTCCTCTCCGCTGGTGTGAAGGTCTTGGAGAAGAAGAAGCAAGGATGCTTCCGACCTTGAGCATCCTTTTGGAAGAGGACTGCTCCTGCACCAACGGATGAGGCATCCATCTCCATTATAAACGGCTTATCAACATCGGGACGATGTAGGATGGGAGCGCTAGCAAAATGAGACTTAAAAGAAGAGAAGGCCCTGGAGACCACTTCAGACCACAATTTGGGATTTGCTCCCTTCTTGGTGAGGGCTACCAAGGGAGCTACCAAAGTTGAGAAGTGGGGAATGAACTGGCGGAAATAATTAATGAACCCCATAAAGCGCTGCACCGCTTTAAGAGAATGGGGTTCTTGCCAGTCCATCACAGCCTGTAGTTTGGCAGGATCCATAGCCAATCCCTGGGCGGAGATGATATAGCCCAGGAAAGGTAAAGACTCCTGCTCAAACATACACTTCTCCAACTTTGCATAGAGGGAATTTGCCCGTAAGAGGTCGAAGACTCTGCCAACATCTCTCCGGTGGAAGTCAATATCTGGAGAGAAGATGAGAATATCATCCAGATAGACTACGACCGAGGTAGAGAGCATATCCCGGAAGATGTCATTCACAAAGTCTTGGAAAACGGCTGGGGCATTACAGAGACCGAAGGGCATCACCAGATACTCATAGTGCCCATCCCTGGTATTAAATGCCGTCTTCCATTCGTCCCCCTCACAGATGCGAATCAGGTTATAAGCACCCCTCAGATCTAATTTGGTAAATACCCTTGCTCCCCATAGAATATCAAAGAGCTCAGAAATCAGCGTTAAGACCCCTGTAATCTATGCAAGGACGTAATTCTCCGTTCTTCTTCTGCACGAGGAAGAATCCCGCCCCTGCAGGTGACACTGACTTCCTAATGAATAGTGTTGAGCATTCCGATACCGCAAGTATCGGGTATCGGCCGATATTTGCGGTATCGGAATTTCGATACCGAGTTCCGATATTTTTGTGATATCGGGAATCGGTATCGGGATTTCGATTAATGTGTAAAATAAAGAATAAAAATAAAAAATATTGATATACTTACCCTCGGACGGGCCCTGGTTGTCACCGCTGCAATCGCCATGCTTTTCTTCTTAGGAATGAGCGCGTTAATAACCTTCGATGACGTCGCGGCTTGTGATTGGTCGCGTGAGTGGTCACATGACCGCTCAGCGACCAATCACAAATATCACAAAAATATCGGAACTCGTATAATAAAGTAGTATAAACAGACTCTGTTACTTCACAGAGTCTGTTAGCAAAGATAACGCTGTGCCCTGTTTGGCTCACAGAGGAACACAGCCACTTAGTAGAGCAGATGGTGGTCATGCAGTCAAATGCAAACATGAAACTCCTCACCGGAGGTGCCAGCATTCTAGGGGCTTATTTCAGCCGGGTCTCTGACTGCATACAAACATGACCACACTGGCGCTGAGCTCATACATAAATTGATACTAGCGCATGGCCGTGCGGCCATGCGAAACTTATATAGCTGCAGCACGTACAGGACCTTCCTAGAAGGACCAAGGAGAGGCTGCCACAGAGCCTGAGGAACTTCAGTACCTTCCTGGAGAACCAATGGATCTTGCTGCAGCATCTAAGCATGTGACCCTCGATCTCCAATGAGAGATCTTACCCTGGGCATGCTCAGAAGTGGAAAAGCAGGACTTAGTCCCAAAAGCATCTGCTCGTCGCTGCCCAACACTGGCTTCAATGGCAGAAGCTGGAAAAACAGCAGTAACCCGTTGCACAGAGTCAGACTGAGCGAGACGCTGGTACCGACATCTCCGCTGAGCAGGCTCCACTGCGGCAGGAGAAGAATGGGAGACCGCAGCAGAGATGGCCCGAGATTCCCCCTGTGCAGAGGCGGGAACTTGACCCCTAACAGCTTCTGCCGTATGTGTCCCTATTACTGCACCTGATACCCCAATACTGAGCCGCTGCTGCTGTATGTGTCCCTATTACTAGGGTTGAGCGAAACGGATCAGACATTTTCAAAAGTCGCCGACTTCCGGCAAAGTCGGGTTTCGTGAAACCCGACCCGATCCTAGTGTGGGATCGGCCATGAGGTCAGCAATATTCGCGCCAAAGTCGCATTTCATATGACGTGTTCAGCACCATTTCTCATCCAATGAAGGAGGACGCAGAGTGTGGGCAGCGTGATGACATAGGTCTCGGTCCCCACCATCTTAGAGAAGGGCATTGCAGTGATTGGCTTGCTTTCTGTGGCGTCACAGGTAGAGTTGAGCGACCTTGACCTTTTTAGAGTCGAGCCGGGTTTTGCGAAACCCGACTATGTCCAAAGTCGGGTCGAGTGAAATCGGCCGATTATGACGTAAAGTCGGGATCGACCGAAACACGAAACCCAATGCAAGTCAATGGGGCAGCATAGTCGGCAGTGAGTGGGGGCCAGGAAAACACCTAGAGTGGCCATTTTAATGTCAAAACCATCCATTCTTCTTAATGAAGCTTGTCAAGCGTAATTTACCTTATAATAATTGGAAGGCATTTGAAATTGGGGGTCATTTGGCTAAAGTTGTGGGGGGTAGGGCTGGTTCAAGTAATTAGTGGGCCCAGGAAATCTGGACCACGTCACGGCAGTGGAGCAGGGAGAGGTAAGTATTTCAACTTTGCAAGTGCTGTGAACCTGAGCAAGCAGGGGGGGCCCACTCGTTGGCATTGGCACTGGCACAGGGCCCCTCAAAGTACAGCGGTGTGTTTGCACGGCGGGGGCGCCTCCCACCGGCAGCAACACTTTTGCGTACTATGAGAGGCCCTGTGCCAGTGACGTCGCCAACTAGTATTCCTCCCCCCACCTGATGAAGGAACCTGCACTTTCATCTGCACCTTCCTCTTTGTCCCCGTGTAAGGTGGTATGGTATGCGGGAAGAGCAACCTGACTTTCAGCAGGGTCACAATGTTGTTGTGTAGCGTGCACGGGGAATGTTGCGTTATGGGTCAATGTACCAGCAGACTCATCTATCACTGGCTGGGCAATGGGCACGATGAAGTGGAAACACAGATATAGGCCCAAAGAAGAAAGTGGGCTAAATGCAGTTCAAAATTGGTAACACAGGAATAACCAGGGGGCATTGCAGTGGAGGACAACTGGAATGAGAGGCTGACACAGAGAGTAGGGCCAAATCAGTAAGTAGTCGAAATGCAGTTCAAAATTGGCAACCGTAGTAAACAGGCGGCACAGCTTTGTTCAGTGGAGGAGAACAGCAAGGAGTGGCAGACACCGATAGTAGGCCCCAAACCAACTAGTACGCCAAATGCAGTTGTTCCATTTAACCACAATTTAATGAGAGCCTGAAGATAGAAGCTCAGGAAAGGCAACCTGGGGAACACCTTGGAGTGTAACACACCATCTCTCTCCACCCCATACCCATTTTGTATGGCCTAATGCAGTGTACTTTTCTACAACTACTAAACGAGAGTCGGAAGACCGAAGCAATGGCAAGGAAACCTGGGGAACACCTTAGAGTGTAACACACCCTCTCTCTACACCCCATACCCAATTTGAAGGCCTAATGCAGTGTAGTTTCCAAGAACTACTAAACGAGAGCCGGAAGATCGAAGCTCAGGAAAGGCAACCTGGGGAACACCTTGGAGTGTAACACACCCTCTCGCTACACCCCATACCCAATTTGAAGGCCTAATGCAGCGTAGTTTCCAACAACTACTAAACGAGAGCCGGAAGATCGAAGCTCAGGAAAGGCAACCTGGGGAACACCTTGGAGTGTAACAAACCCTCTCTCTACACCCCATACCCAATTTGTAGGCCTAATGCAGCGTAGTTTCCGACAACTACTAAACGAGAGCATGAAGATCGAAGCTCAGGAAAGGCAACCTGGGGAACACCTTGGAGTGTAACACACCCTCTCTCTACACCCCATACCCAATTTGTAGGCCTAATGCAGCGTAGTTTCCGACAACTACTAAACGAGAGCCGGAATATCGAAGCTCAGGAAAGGCAACCTGGGGAACACCTTGGAGTGTAACACACCCTCTCTCTACGCCCCATACCCAATTTGTAGGCCTAATGCAGCGTAGTTTCCGACAACTACTAAACGAGAGCCGGAATATCGAAGCTCAGGAAAGGCAACCTGGGGAACACCTTGGAGTGTAACACACCCTCTCTCTACACCCCATACCCAATTTGAAGGCCTAATGCAGTGTAGTTTCCAAGAACTACTAAACGAGAGCCGGAAGATCGAAGCTCAGGAAAGGCAACCTGGGGAACACCTTGGAGTGTAACACACCCTCTCGCTACACCCCATACCCAATTTGAAGGCCTAATGCAGCGTAGTTTCCAACAACTACTAAACGAGAGCCGGAAGATCGAAGCTCAGGAAAGGCAACCTGGGGAACACCTTGGAGTGGAACACACCATCTCTCTACACCCCATACCCAATTTGAAGGCCTAATGCAGAGTAGTTTCCAAGAACTACTAAACGAGAGCCGGAAGATCGAAGCTCAGGAAAGGCAACCTGGGGAACACCTTGGAGTGTAACACAACGTCTCTCTACACGACGGAAGGGCTGATTCTTAGGAAGGAAGGCTGTTGGAAATAAGCATTGCGCGTCCGAGGGTGATTATATTCTTATTAGGTATATACTCACCCTCGGACGCGCCCTGCTTCTTTATTTGGAATGAATGTTTATTTGCAATGTGGTGTTGACTTTCTCTATTATTTTGGTAATTAATGATTTTATTATTTTCATTATTTTGCATCTTCTCGGCAATAATATAAAGAAGACGCGACAGGACAACACTCGGTGGATGCCATATGTGTGTTTTCAATTTAAAAAAAACTTTCAGTTAACTACTTGCAGGAGAAAGTAATTGTAGCTGGTGGCCATTTTTAGTACTGTACCAGATTAGAGTTGTGTGTTTGTTTTTAATGTTAAAATGTCTGCATTTGATATCTCACCAGTATTTTCTTTTTTATAAGCAAAATACTTATTTTTATATTTTCTGATGTTGGTTCCAGGGGTACACGGCCAGCAGTGCCCTGGTCAGTGTAGTAGTAGTTGAAAGAATGGACCGCAGACAGGCATCGAAGGCCTAAAATAATAACACATGGCTGTAGGCAATTTTAAATTGGTTCCAGGGGTACACGGACAGCAGTGGTGTGGTCAGTGGAGGCCTAGTGGAAGGAGTGACCGCAGACAGGCATCGAAGGCCTAAAATAATAACACATGGCTGTAGGCAATTTTAAATTGGTTCCAGGGGTACACGGACAGCAGTGGTGTGGTCAGTGGAGGCCTAGTGGAAGGAGTGACCGCAGACAGGCATCGAAGGCCTAAAATAATAACACATGGCTGTAGGCAATTTTAAATTGGTTCCAGGGGTACACGGACAGCAGTGACCTGGTCAGTGTAGTAGTAGTTGAAAGAATGGACCGCAGACAGGCATCGAAGGCCTAAAATAAAAAAATTGGGCTGGCTGTAGGCAATTTTAAATTGGTTCCAGGGGTACACGGGCAGCAGTGGTGTGGTCAGTGGAGGCCTAGTGGAAGGAGTGACCGCAGACAGGCATCGAAGGCCTAAAATAATAACACATGGCTGTAGGCAATTTTAAATTGGTTCCAGGGGTACACGGACAGCAGTGGTGTGGTCAGTGGAGGCCTAGTGGAAGGAGTGACCGCAGACAGGCATCGAAGGCCTAAAATAATAACACATGGCTGTAGGCAATTTTAAATTGGTTCCAGGGGTACACGGGCAGCAGTGACCTGGTCAGTGTAGTAGTAGTTGAAAGAATGGACCGCAGACAGGCATCGAAGGCCTAAAATAAAAAAATTGGGCTGGCTGTAGGCAATTTTAAATTGGTTCCAGGGGTACACGGGCAGCAGTGGTGTGGTCAGTGGAGGCCTAGTGGAAGGAGTGACCGCAGACAGGCATCGAAGGCCTAAAATAATAACACATGGCTGTAGGCAATTTTAAATTGGTTCCAGGGGTACACGGGCAGCAGTGACCTGGTCAGTGTAGTAGTAGTTGAAAAAATGGACCGCAGACAGGCATCGAATGCCTAAAATAATAACACATGGCTGTAGGCAATTTTAAATTGGTTACAGGGGTACACGGACAGCAGTGACCTGGTCAGTGTAGTAGTAGTTGAAAGAATGGACCGCAGACAGGCATCGAAGGCCTAAAATAAAAAAATTGGGCTGGCTGTAGGCAATTTTAAATTGGTTCCAGGGGTACACGGACAGCAGTGGTGTGGTCAGTGGAGGCCTAGTGGAAGGAGTGACCGCAGACAGGCATCGAAGGCCTAAAATAATAACACATGGCTGTAGGCAATTTTAAATTGGTTCCAGGGGTACACGGACAGCAGTGGTGTGGTCAGTGGAGGCCTAGTGGAAGGAGTGACCGCAGACAGGCATCGAAGGCCTAAAATAATAACACATGGCTGTAGGCAATTTTAAATTGGTTCCAGGGGTACACGGACAGCAGTGACCTGGTCAGTGTAGTAGTAGTTGAAAGAATGGACCGCAGACAGGCATCGAAGGCCTAAAATAAAAAAATTGGGCTGGCTGTAGGCAATTTTAAATTGGTTCCAGGGGTACACGGGCAGCAGTGGTGTGGTCAGTGGAGGCCTAGTGGAAGGAGTGACCGCAGACAGGCATCGAAGGCCTAAAATAATAACACATGGCTGTAGGCAATTTTAAATTGGTTCCAGGGGTACACGGACAGCAGTGGTGTGGTCAGTGGAGGCCTAGTGGAAGGAGTGACCGCAGACAGGCATCGAAGGCCTAAAATAATAACACATGGCTGTAGGCAATTTTAAATTGGTTCCAGGGGTACACGGACAGCAGTGACCTGGTCAGTGTAGTAGTAGTTGAAAGAATGGACCGCAGACAGGCATCGAAGGCCTAAAATAAAAAAATTGGGCTGGCTGTAGGCAATTTTAAATTGGTTCCAGGGGTACACGGACAGCAGTGGTGTGGTCAGTGGAGGCCTAGTGGAAGGAGTGACCGCAGACAGGCATCGAAGGCCTAAAATAATAACACATGGCTGTAGGCAATTTTAAATTGGTTCCAGGGGTACACGGACAGCAGTGGTGTGGTCAGTGGAGGCCTAGTGGAAGGAGTGACCGCAGACAGGCATCGAAGGCCTAAAATAATAACACATGGCTGTAGGCAATTTTAAATTGGTTCCAGGGGTACACGGACAGCAGTGACCTGGTCAGTGTAGTAGTAGTTGAAAGAATGGACCGCAGACAGGCATCGAAGGCCTAAAATAAAAAAATTGGGCTGGCTGTAGGCAATTTTAAATTGGTTCCAGGGGTACACGGGCAGCAGTGACCTGGTCAGTGTAGTAGTAGTTGAAAGAATGGACCGCAGACAGGCTTAGAAGGCCTAACATAACAAACTTGGGCTGGCTGTAGGCACTTTTAAATTGGTTCCAGGGGTACACGGGCAGCAGTGGTCTGGTCAGTGGAAGTCTAGTGGAAGGAGTGACCGCAGACAGGCTTCCAAGGCCTAACATAACAAACTTGGGCTGGCTGTAGGCACTTTTAAATTGGTTCCAGGGGTACACGGGCAGCAGTGGTCTGGTCAGTGGAAGTCTAGTGGAAGGAGTGACCGCAGACAGGCTTCCAAGGCCTAACATAACAAACTTGGGCTGGCTGTAGGCACTTTTAAATTGGTTCCAGGGGTACACGGGCAGCAGTGGTCTGGTCAGTGGAAGTCTAGTGGAAGGAGTGACCGCAGACAGGCTTCCAAGGCCTAACATAACAAACTTGGGCTGGCTGTAGGCACTTTTAAATTGGTTCCAGGGGTACACGGGCAGCAGTGGTCTGGTCAGTGGAAGTCTAGTGGAAGGAGTGACCGCAGACAGGCTTCCAAGGCCTAACATAACAAACTTGGGCTGGCTGTAGGCACTTTTAAATTGGTTCCAGGGGTACACGGGCAGCAGTGGTCTGGTCAGTGGAAGTCTAGTGGAAGGAGTGACCGCAGACAGGCTTCCAAGGCCTAACATAACAAACTTGGGCTGGCTGTAGGCACTTTTAAATTGGTTCCAGGGGTACACGGGCAGCAGTGGTCTGGTCAGTGGAAGTCTAGTGGAAGGAGTGACCGCAGACAGGCTTCGAAGGCCTAACATAACAAAATTGGGCTGGCTGTAGGCACTTTAAATTGGTTCCAGGGGTACATGGGCAGCAGTGTATGGTCAGTGGAAGTCTAGTGGAAGGAGTGACGGCAGACAGTCTTCGAAGGCCTAACATAACAAAATTGGGCTGACTGTAGGCACTTTTAAATTGGTTCCAGGGTAACACGGCCAGCAGTGGCCTGGTCAGTGTAGTAGTTGTAGAAAGAAGGGACCGCAGACAGGCTTCGAAGGCCTAACATAACAAAAATGTCAAAACAATGGTATTGTCAGTGCCAGGCATTGAAGGATGTCAGCGGCTAGACTACACATTGGTGAAGCTGTGAGAGATAATTTTGCTAGTGGTAGAGCACTGTTTGAGCTGGGGGGGGGAACTGTCTTGTGGCCGGCGGTACAGGCACAGGGCCCCTCATATTACAACGGTGTGTCTGACGTTGGGTGCGCACCACCACCGCCAGAGACACTTTATTGTACTATGAGGGACCCAGTGGCAGTGCCGTCGACCAAAAGCGGCCACACCCACCTCTTCAGACAAACAGCACTCTCAAGGGTCCAAGCGCAAAGTGGCGATAGCACGGCCCCGTGTGGGGAGTTTGGCCATTTCGTGAGGTGGAAACATGTCGTATGCTGGACAATCAGGTGAAGAAAATTACGAGATTGGAAAAGTCATTCAGAATAGTCCACAGGCAAGACCTTTTCATAGGAAAGCTAGGTGTCAGCCGGGCAGGGTGGGGCAAAAG
Source organism: Ranitomeya imitator (assembly GCF_032444005.1). Classification (NCBI taxonomy): domain Eukaryota; kingdom Metazoa; phylum Chordata; class Amphibia; order Anura; family Dendrobatidae; genus Ranitomeya; species Ranitomeya imitator. The sequence goes on along the minus strand of NC_091283.1, from coordinate 5,323,891 downwards.
ATTTTGAAATCCAGTTGTGGTTCATTTTAATGAAGGTTAGATCATCTACATTTTGGGTAGCCAGACGAGTCCTTTTTTCTGTTAGTATTGAACCTGCAGCACTGAATACTCTTTCTGATAGGACACTAGCTGCCGGGCAAGCAAGCTCCTGCAATGCATATTCTGCCAATTCTGGCCAGGTGTCTAATTTGGATGCCCAGTAATCAAATGGGAATGACGGTTGAGGGAGAACGTCGATAAGGGATGAAAAATAGTTTGTAACCATACTGGACAAATGTTGTCTCCTGTCACTTTGAATTGATGCTGCAGTACCTGTCCTGTCTGCGGTCATAGAAAAATCACTCCACAACCTGGTCAGAAAACCCCTCTGTCCAACGCCACTTCTGATTTCTGCCCCTCTAACACCTCTGGTCTGCTGGCCCCTGGAGCTCGTGTGAGAACGATCACGGGCGCTGTGTGCAGGGAATGCCAGAAGCAAACGGTCAACAAGAGTTGATTGTTTTGTTGCTAATATTAGTTCCAAGTTCTCATGTGGCATAATATTTTGCAATTTGCCTTTATAGCGAGGATCAAGGAGGCAGGCCAACCAGTAATCGTCATCGTTCATCATTTTTGTAATGCGTGTGTCCCTTTTGAGGATACGCAAGGCATAATCCGCCATGTGGGCCAAAGTTCCCGTTGTCAAATCTGCGGTTGTGCTTGGTTGAGGGGCAGTTGCAGGCAAATCTACGTCACTTGTGTCCCTCAAAAAACCAGAACCCGGCCTTGCCACGCCACCAATTTCCCGTGCCCCCGGGAAAGCTTCCTCATTAAAAATATACTCATCCCCATCATCCTCCTCATCCTCCACCTCCTCTTCGCCCGGTACCTCGTCATGTACACTGCCCTGACCAGACAATCGCTGACTGTCATCAAGGCTTTCCTCTTCCTCTGGTGCAGACGCCTGATCCTTTATGTGCGTCAAACTTTGCATCAGCAGACGCATTAGGGGGATGCTCATGCTTATTATGGCGTTGTCTGCACTAACCAGCCGTGTGCATTCCTCAAAACACTGAAGGACTTGACACATGTCTTGAATCTTCGACCACTGCACACCTGACAACTCCATGTCTGCCATCCTACTGCCTGCCCGTGTATGTGTATCCTCCCACAAAAACATAACAGCCCGCCTCTGTTCGCACAGTCTCTGAAGCATGTGCAGTGTTGAGTTCCACCTTGTTGCAACGTCTATGATTAGGCGATGCTGGGGAAGGTTCAAAGAACGCTGATAGGTCTGCATACGGCTGGAGTGTACAGGCGAACGGCGGATATGTGCGCAAAGTCCACGCACTTTGAGGAGCAGGTCGGATAACCCCGGATAACTTTTCAGGAAGCACTGCACCACCAGGTTTAAGGTGTGAGCCAGGCAAGGAATGTGTTTCAGTTGGGAAAGGGAGATGGCAGCCATGAAATTCCTTCCGTTATCACTCACTACCTTGCCTGCCTCAAGATCTACAGTGCCCAGCCACGACTGCGTTTCTTGCTGCAAGAACTCGGACAGAACTTCCGCGGTGTGTCTATTGTCGCCCAAACACTTCATAGCCAATACAGCCTGCTGACGTATGCCAGTAGCTGCCCCATAATGGGAGACCTGGTGTGCAACAGTGGCAGGTGCGGATGGAGTGTTTGTGCGACTGCGGTCTGTGGACGAGCTCTTGCTTCTGCAGGAGGACGAGGAGGAGGAGGAGGAGGGGGTGCGAACGGCTACAGACAACTGTTTACTAGACCGTGGGCTAGGCAGAACTATCCCAAACTTGCTGTCCCCTGTGGACCCTGAATCCACCACATTTACCCAGTGTGCCGTGATGGACACGTAACGTCCCTGGCCATGCCTACTGGTCCATGCATCTGTTGTCAGGTGCACCTTTGTGCTCACAGATTGCCTGAGTGCATGGACGATGCGCTCTTTAACATGCTGGTGGAGGGCTGGGATGGCTTTTCTGGAAAAAAAGTGTCGACTGGGTAGCTCGTAGCGTGGTACAGCGTAGTCCATCAGGTCTTTGAAAGCTTCGCTTTCAACTAACCGGTAGGGCATCATCTCTAACGAGATTAGTCTAGCTATGTGGGCGTTCAAACCCTGTGTACGCGGATGCGAGGCTAAGTATTTCCTTTTTCTAACCATAGTCTCATGTAGGGTGAGCTGGACTGGAGAGCTGGAGATCGTGGAACTAGCGGGGGTGCCGGTGGACATGGCAGACTGAGAGACGGTGGGAGATGGTATTGTTGCCGCCGGTGCCCTAGATGCAGTGTTTCCTACTACGAAACTGGTGATTCCCTGACCCTGACTGCTTTGGCCTGGCAAAGATACCTGCACAGATACAGCAGGTGGTGCGCTAAATGGTGGTCCTACACTGCCGGAAGGGATGTTGCGTTGATGACTAGCTTCATTGGCCGAGGGTGCAACAACCTTAAGGGACGTTTGGTAGTTAGTCCAAGCTTTCAAATGCATGGTGGTTAAATGTCTATGCATGCAACTAGTATTGAGACTTTTCAGATTCTGACCTCTGCTTAAGGAAGTAGAACATTTTTGACAGATGACTTTGCGCTGATCAATTGGATGTTGTTTAAAAAAATGCCAGACTGCACTCTTTCTAGCATCGGATACCTTTTCAGGCATTGCAGACTGAGCTTTAACCGGATGGCCACGCTGTCCTCCACCAGGTTTTGGCTTTGCCACGCGTTTTGGGCAAGATACGGGCCCGGCAGATGGAACCTGTGGCGATGTTGATGCCTGCTGCGGCCCCTCCTCCTCCTCTGCTTCAGAACTGCTGCCGCCTGCACCCTGTTCCCCCAATGGCTGCCAATCGGGGTCAAGAACTGGGTCATCTAATAACTCTTCTTGTACCTCCTGCGCAACTTCGTCTGTGTCACCGTGTCGTTCGGTGGTATAGCGTTCGTGATGGGGCAACATAGTCTCATCAGGGTCTGATTCTTGATCAGCACCCTGCGAGGGCAATGTTGTGGTCTGAGTCAAAGGACCAGCATAGTAGTCTGGCTGTGGCTGTGCGTCAGTGCACTCCATGTCAGATTCAATTTGTAATGGGCATGGACTGTTAACTGCTTCACTTTCTAAGCCAGGGACGGTATGTGTAAAGAGCTCCATGGAGTAACCCGTTGTGTCGCCTGCTGCATTCTTCTCTGTTGTTGTTTTTGCTGAAGAGGACAAGGAAGTGACTTGTCCCTGACCGTGAACATCCACTAACGACGCGCTGCTTTTACTTTTACCAGTTTCACGAGATGAGGCAAAAGAGCTAGAGGCTGAGTCAGCAAGATAAGCCAAAACTTGCTCTTGCTGCTCCGGCTTTAAAAGCGGTTTTCCTAATCCCAGAAAAGGGAGCGTTCGAGGCCTTGTGTAGCCGGACGACGAACCTGGCTCCACAGCTCCAGACTTAGGTGCAATATTTTTTCCCCCACGACCACCTGATGCTCCACCACTACCACTACCCTCATTACCAGCTGACAATGAACGCCCCCGGCCACGACCTCTTCCACTAGACTTCCTCATTGTTTTAAAAACGTAACCAAACTAACGTTATTTGTTGCAGTAACACAACTTACACGGTGAGCTATAACTTCAGTATGATTTAGCTACCCCTTTACAGGTTGGTGAGACCACAGCGAAAATCAGGCCCAATGTTACACACTCTTTTTTTGGTGGCTGCAAATTAGAGAGATGCCCCACACGCAGGACTGTCACTGAAGCACAAATGTTAATATTAATGTCACACTATTATTTTTTTTTTATTTTTATTTTTTTCAGGAACACTTTAGAAACCCCCCAAAAAAAAAAAAATAGATTTTTGCAGGGAGAATTTAGAAAACAAATGTAACAAACTATATGCTTTCTATGGGCCACTGAGTGAGAGATGACGCACACAGGAATCAGGAGTGGCACACAAGCCCAGAGGCCAATATTTTTCTACCAATGATTGATGGAGTTATTTTCTCTGGTAGATTTTGGAACCCAAATCAAGGAAAAAAAATGTAGGCTTTCTATGGACCACAATTGGAGAGAGAGAGAGAGAGAGATGGCACACCCAGGAGTCAAGACTGGCACACAAGCAGAAAGGCCAATATTAATCTCCCACTGTTTTTTTTTTTTTTTTTTTTTTTTCAGGGAGACTTTAGAAAAAAAAATAATAAAAAAAATATGATTTTATCAGGAAGAATTTAGAAACCAAATAAAATAAAATGATTTTTTCAGGGAGAATTTATAAAACAAATAAAAACAAAAATAGGCGTTCTATGGCCCACTGACTGAGAGATGACGCACACAGGAGTCAGGAGTGGCACACAAACCCAGAGGCCAATATTTTTCTACCAATGATTGATGTAGTTATTTTCTCTGGTAGATTTTAGAACCCAAATCAAGGAAAAAAAATATAGGCTTTCTATGGACCACAATTGGAGAGAGAGAGAGAGAGAGAGAGAGAGAGAGAGAGAGAGAGAGAGAGATGGCACACCCAGGAGTCAAGACTGGCACACAAGCAGAAAGGCCAATATTAATCTCCCACTGTTTTTTTTGGTTGTTTTTTTTTTTTTTTTTTTCAGGGAGACTTTAGAAAAAAAAATAATAAAAAAAATATGATTTTATCAGGAAGAATTTAGAAACCAAATAAAATAAAATGATTTTTTCAGGGAGAATTTATAAAACAAATAAAACCAAAAATAGGCGTTCTATGGCCCACTGACTGAGAGATGACGCACCCAGGAGTCAAGACTGGCACACAAGCAGAAAGGCCAATATTAATCTCCCACTGTTTTTTTTGGTTGTTTTTTTTTTTTTTTTTTCAGGGAGACTTTAGAAAAAAAAATAATAAAAAAAATATGATTTTATCAGGAAGAATTTAGAAACCAAATAAAATAAAATGATTTTTTCAGGGAGAATTTATAAAACAAATAAAACCAAAAATAGGCGTTCTATGGCCCACTGACTGAGAGATGACGCACCCAGGAGTCAAGACTGGCACACAAGCAGAAAGGCCAATATTAATCTCCCACTGTTTTTTTTTTTTTTTTTCAGGGAGACTTTAGAAAAAAAAATAATAAAAAAAATATGATTTTATCAGGAAGAATTTAGAAACCAAATAAAATAAAATGATTTTTTCAGGGAGAATTTAGAAAACAAATAAAACCAAAAATAGGCGTTCTATGGCCCACTGACTGAGAGATGACGCACACAGGAGTCAGGAGTGGCACACAAACCCAGAGGCCAATATTTTTCTACCAATGATTGATGTAGTTATTTTCTCTGGTAGATTTTAGAACCCAAATCAAGGAAAAAAAATATAGGCTTTCTATGGACCACAATTGGAGAGAGAGAGAGAGAGAGAGAGAGAGAGAGAGAGAGAGAGAGAGATGGCACACCCAGGAGTCAAGACTGGCACACAAGCAGAAAGGCCAATATTAATCTCCCACTGTTTTTTTTGGTTGTTTTTTTTTTTTTTTTTTTTCAGGGAGACTTTAGAAAAAAAAATAATAAAAAAAATATGATTTTATCAGGAAGAATTTAGAAACCAAATAAAATAAAATGATTTTTTCAGGGAGAATTTATAAAACAAATAAAACCAAAAATAGGCGTTCTATGGCCCACTGACTGAGAGATGACGCACCCAGGAGTCAAGACTGGCACACAAGCAGAAAGGCCAATATTAATCTCCCACTGTTTTTTTTGGTTGTTTTTTTTTTTTTTTTTTCAGGGAGACTTTAGAAAAAAAAATAATAAAAAAAATATGATTTTATCAGGAAGAATTTAGAAACCAAATAAAATAAAATGATTTTTTCAGGGAGAATTTATAAAACAAATAAAACCAAAAATAGGCGTTCTATGGCCCACTGACTGAGAGATGACGCACCCAGGAGTCAAGACTGGCACACAAGCAGAAAGGCCAATATTAATCTCCCACTGTTTTTTTTTTTTTTTTTCAGGGAGACTTTAGAAAAAAAAATAATAAAAAAAATATGATTTTATCAGGAAGAATTTAGAAACCAAATAAAATAAAATGATTTTTTCAGGGAGAATTTAGAAAACAAATAAAACCAAAAATAGGCGTTCTATGGCCCACTGACTGAGAGATGACGCACACAGGAGTCAGGAGTGGCACACAAACCCAGAGGCCAATATTTTTCTACCAATGATTGATGTAGTTATTTTCTCTGGTAGATTTTAGAACCCAAATCAAGGAAAAAAAATATAGGCTTTCTATGGACCACAATTGGAGAGAGAGAGAGAGAGAGAGAGAGAGAGAGAGAGAGATGGCACACCCAGGAGTCAAGACTGGCACACAAGCAGAAAGGCCAATATTAATCTCCCACTGTTTTTTTGGTTGTTTTTTTTTTTTTTTTTTCAGGGAGACTTTAGAAATAAAAATAATAAAAAAAATATGATTTTATCAGGAAGAATTTAGAAACCAAATAAAATAAAATGATTTTTTCAGGGAGAATTTAGAAAACAAATAAAACCAAAAATATGCGTTCTATGGCCCACTGACTGAGAGAGAGAGAGAGATGGAACGCTTAGTACTGGCACACAAGCCCAAAGGGCAATATTAATCTCCCTTTTTTTTTCCAGGGAGAATTTCTGAAACCCAAAAAAAAAATAAAATAGGCTTTCTATGGCCCACTATTTGTGAGAGAGATGGGACGCTCAGGACTGGCACAGATGGCACGCTCAGGACTGGCACAGAAGCCCAGAGGCCAATATTAATCTCCCTTTTTTTCTGGGAGAATTTATAAAACCAAAAAAATATTTAAATAGGCTTTCTATGGCCCACTATTTGTGAGAGAGATGGCACGCTCAGGACTGGCACAGATGGCACGCTCACAACTGGCACACAAGCCCAGAGGCCAATATTAATCTCCCTTTTTTCAGGGAGAATTTCTAAAACCCAAAAAAAAAATAAAATAGGCTTTCTATGGCCCACTATTTGTGAGAGAGATGGGACGCTCAGGACTGGCACAGATGGCACGCTCAGGACTGGCACAGAAGCCCAGAGGCCAATATTAATCTCCCTTTTTTTCTGGGAGAATTTATAAAACCAAAAAAATATTTAAATAGGCTTTCTATGGCCCACTATTTGTGAGAGAGATGGCACGCTCAGGACTGGCACAGATGGCACGCTCACAACTGGCACACAAGCCCAGAGGCCAATATTAATCTCCCTTTTTTCAGGGAAAATTGATAAAACAAAAAAAAAAATTAAATAGGCTTTCTATGGCCCACTATTTGTGAGAGAGATGGCACGCTCAGGGCTGGCTGGCACAGATGGCACGCTCAGGACTGGCACACAAGCCCAGAGGCCAATATTAATCTCCCTTTTTTTCTGGGAGAATTTATAAAACCAAAAAAATATTTAAATAGGCTTTCTATGGCCCACTATTTGTGAGAGAGATGGCACGCTCAGGACTGGCACAGATGGCACGCTCACAACTGGCACACAAGCCCAGAGGCCAATATTAATCTCCCTTTTTTCAGGGAAAATTTATAAAACAAAAAAAAAAATTAAATAGGCTTTCTATGGCCCACTATTTGTGAGAGAGATGGCACGCTCAGGGCTGGCACAGATGGCACGCTCAGGACTGGCACACAAGCCCAGAGGCCAATATTAATCTCCCTTTTTTTCAGGGAGAATTTATAAAACCAAAAAAAAAAATAAATAGGCTTTCTATGGCCCACTATTTGTGAGAGAGATGGCACACTCAGGACTGGCACACAAGCCCAAAGGCCAATATTAATCTCCCACTGTATTTTTATCAGGGAGAATTTATACACCCCACAAAAAAAAATACAGAAAAATGAAAAGGCTTTCTATGGCCCACTATGTGAGAGAGATGGCACACACAGGGATGGCACTCTAGCAGAAATGCCAAATTGCCAATCTTAATCTCCCACCAAAAAAAAAAAAAAAAAAAAAACAGGGAATGTCCTACAATTACTATCTCCCTGCCTGCAGTAATCTCAGCCAGGTATGGCAGGCAGCTACTATCTCCCTGCCTGCAGTAATCTCAGCCAGGTATGGCAGGCAGCAATAAGGAGTGGACTGATGCACAAATGAAATAAAAAGTGTGGACAAACAAAAAAGATAGCTGTGCAGAAAGGAAGGAACAAGAGGATTTGTGCTTTGAAAAAAGCAGTTGGTTTGCACAGCGGCGTACACACAGCAATGCAGCTATCAGGGAGCCTTCTAGGGCAGCCCAATGAGCTACAGCGCTGAGGGGAAAAAAAAAAAAAAAAAAACTTCCACTGTCCCTGCACACCGAGGGTGGTGTTGGACAGTGCAAATCGCTGCAGCACAAGCGGTTTTGTGGTTAATGGACCCTGCCTAACGCTATCCCTGCTTCTGACAAAGCGGCAGCAACCTCTCCCTAAGCTCAGATCAGCAGCAGTAAGATGGCGGTCGGCGGGAACGCCTCTTTATAGCCCCTGTGACGTCGCAGACAGCAAGCCAATCACTGCAATGCCCTTCTCTAAGATGGTGGGGACCAGGACCTATGTCATCACGCTGCCCACACTCTGCGTTTACCTTCATTGGCTGAGAAATGGCGCTTTTCGCGTCATTGAAACGCGACTTTGGCGCGAAAGTCGCGTACCGCATGGCCGACCCCGCACAGGGGTCGGATCGGGTTTCATGAAACCCCGACTTAGCCAAAAGTCGGCGACTTTTGAAAATGTTCGACCCGTTTCGCTCAACCCTAGTCACAGGGGCTATAAAGGGGCATGCACGCCGACCGCCATCTTACTTCTGCCGATCTGAGCTTAGGGAGAGGTTGCTGCAGCTTCATCAGAAGAAGGGATATAGTTAGAGAGGGAAGATTAACTCCGAAACTGCTTGTGCTGTAGCGAATTCCACTGTCCAACACCACCTTTTCTTTGCAGGGACAGTGGAGTTTATTTTTTTGTGCATTAGCTCTGTAGCTTATTAGGCTGCCCTATAAGGCTCCCTGATAGCTGCATTGCTGTGTGTACGCCGCTGTGCAAACCAACTGCTTTTTTAAAAGCAAAAATCCTGTTGCTCCTTTCTCCACAGTTCTCTTGTTTCTTTGTCCACACTTTTGTGTGGAGCAGTCCTTTTTATTGCTGCCATACTTGTCCTGAGATCATTTTAGGGAGATTGAAATTCTACTACAGTCCTTGTATTTTTTGATATATCTTCCAGCCACGTTCTGCCACTTACATTGTGTAGTGTAATACACTGGGCCTGAGTTTTGTTGCAGTCTCTCTGTTGTGAATTCTGTGGCAGAGCTCCCTCCTGTGGTCACAAGTGGTACTTCGGCTGATTCTCTCTGTGAGCTTCCGTTGGTGGAGGAAAGTGGTACTGCGGCTTCTGAGTTTCCTTCCTCAGGTGATGTGGTGAAGTCGTTAGGTGCTGCTCTATTTAACTCCACCTAGTGCTTTGATCCTGGCCTCCAGTCAATATTCTAGTATTGGACCTGTTTCCTCCTGGATCGTTCCTGTGGCCTGCTGCTCTGCATAGCTAAGTCCTGCTTTGCTATTTTGTTTGCTGTTTTTTCTGTCCAGCTTGTCTATTTGTTTTTTTCTGCTTGCTGGAAGCTCTGGGACGCAGAGGGTGTACCTCCGTGCCGTTAGTTCGGTACGGAGGGTCTTTTTGCTCCCTTTGCGTGGTTTTTGTAGGGTTTTGTGTTGACCGCAAAGTTACCTTTCCTATCCTCGCTCTGTTCAGAAAGTCGGGCTTCACTTTGCTAAATCTCTTTCATCTCTGCGTTTGTCTTTTCATCTTAACTCTCAGTCATTATATCTGGGGGCTGCCTTTTCCTTTGGGGTATTTCTCTGAGGCAAGGTAGGCTTATTTTCTATCTTCAGGCTAGCTAGTTTCTCAGGCTGTGCCGAGTTGCATAGGGAGCGTTAGGCGCAATCCACGGCTGCCTCTAGTGTGGTTGGAGAGGATTAGGGATTGCGGTCAGCAGAGTTCCCACGTCTCAGAGCTTGTTCTATGTTTTTGGGTTATTGTCAGGTCACTGTATGTGCTCTGACCTCTATGTCCATTGTGGTACTGAATTACCTTATCATAACAGTACTGGAGGCCAAAAGTACTAATGATTCTCATTAGAGGGAAAAAAGAAGTTCTGAGACCATTTTTTTTTCTCTGCACTGTGTTTTGCCTTTTTTTTCCCTAGACATTTGGGTGGTTCAGGACACAGGTGTAGCGATGGACATTAAAGGTCTGTCTTCATGTGTGGATCAGCTCACGGCAAGAGTACAAAATATTCAAGACTTTGTGGTTCAGAATTCTATGTTAGAACCGAGAATTCCTATTCCTGATTTGTTTTTTGGAGATAGAACTAAATTTCTGAGTTTCAAAAATAATTGTAAACTATTCCTAGCTTTGAAACCTCGCTCCTCTGGTGACCCAGTTCAACAAGTTAGGATCATTATTTCTTTTTTACGTGGCGACCCTCAGGACTGGGCATTTTCTCTTGCGTCAGGAGATCCTGCATTAAGTAATATCGATGCGTTTTTCCTGGCTCTCGGATTGCTGTACGATGAACCTAATTCAGTGGATCAGGCAGAGAAAAATTTGCTGGCTCTGTGTCAGGGTCAGGATGAGATAGAGGTATATTGTCAGAAATTTAGAAAGTGGTCTGTACTCACTCAATGGAATGAGGGTGCGCTCGCAGCTATTTTCAGAAAGGGTCTCTCTGAAGCCCTTAAAGATGTCATGGTGGGATTTCCTATGCCTGCTGGTCTGAATGAGTCTATGTCTTTGGCCATTCAGATCGGTCGACGCTTGCGTGAGCGTAAATCTGTGCACCATTTGGCGGTATTACCTGAGCTTAAACCGGAGCCTATGCAGTGCGATAGGACTTTGACCAGAGTTGAACGGCAAGAACACAGACGTCTGAATGGGCTGTGTTTCTACTGTGGTGATTCCACTCATGCTATCTCTGATTGTCCTAAGCGCACTAAGCGGTTCGCTAGGTCTGCCACCATTGGTACGGTACAGTCAAAATTTCTTCTGTCCGTTACCTTGATCTGCTCTTTGTCATCGTATTCTGTCATGGCATTTGTGGATTCAGGCGCTGCCCTGAATTTGATGGACTTGGAGTATGCTAGGCATTGTGGGTTTTTCTTGGAGCCCTTGCAGTGTCCTATTCCATTGAGAGGTATTGATGCTACGCCTTTGGCCAAGAATAAGCCTCAGTACTGGACCCAGCTGACCATGTGCATGGCTCCTGCACATCAGGAGGTTATTCGCTTTCTGGTGTTGCATAATCTGCATGATGTGGTCGTGTTGGGGTTGCCATGGCTACAAGTCCATAATCCAGTATTAGATTGGAAATCCATGTCTGTGTCCAGCTGGGGTTGTCGGGGGGTACATGGTGATGTCCCATTTCTGACTATTTCGTCATCCACCCCTTCTGAGGTTCCAGAGTTCTTGTCTGATTACCGGGATGTATTTGATGAGCCCAAGTCCGATACCCTACCTCCGCATAGGGATTGTGATTGTGCTATCGATTTGATTCCTGGTAGTAAATTCCCAAAAGGTCGACTGTGTAATTTATCTGTGCCTGAGCACGCCGCTATGCGGAGTTATGTGAAGGAGTCCTTGGAGAAGGGGCATATTTGCCCGTCATCGTCGCCATTAGGAGCAGGGTTCTTTTTTGTAGCCAAGAAGGATGGTTCGCTGAGACCTTGTATAGATTACCGCCTTCTAAATAAAATCACGGTTAAATTTCAGTACCCCTTGCCGTTGTTATCTGATTTGTTTGCTCGGATTAAGGGGGCTAGTTGGTTCACCAAGATAGATCTTCGTGGTGCGTATAATCTGGTGCGTATCAGGCGAGGCGATGAATGGAAAACTGCATTTAATACGCCCGAGGGCCATTTTGAGTATCTAGTAATGCCTTTCGGACTTGCCAATGCTCCATCAGTGTTTCAGTCCTTTATGCATGACATCTTCCGAGAGTACCTGGATAAATTCCTGATTGTGTACTTGGATGACATTTTGATCTTCTCGGATGATTGGGAGTCTCATGTGAAGCAGGTCAGAACAGTGTTTCAGGTCCTGCGTGCTAATTCTTTGTTTGTGAAGGGATCAAAGTGTCTCTTTGGTGTTCAGAAGGTTTCATTTTTGGGGTTCATCTTTTCCCCTTCTACTATCGAGATGGACCCTGTTAAGGTCCAAGCCATCCATGATTGGACTCAGCCGACATCTCTGAAAAGTCTGCAAAAGTTCCTGGGCTTTGCTAATTTTTATCGTCGCTTCATCTGCAATTTTTCTAGTATTGCTAAACCATTGACCGATTTGACCAAGAAGGGTGCTGATGTGGTCAATTGGTCTTCTGCTGCTGTGGAAGCTTTTCAAGAGTTGAAGCGTCGTTTTTCTTCTGCCCCTGTGTTGTGTCAACCAGATGTTTCGCTTCCATTCCAGGTCGAAGTTGATGCTTCTGAGATTGGAGCAGGGGCTGTTTTGTCGCATAGAAGTTCTGATTGCTCGGTGATGAAACCATGCACCTTCTTTTCCAGGAAGTTTTCGCCTGCTGAGCGAAATTATGATGTGGGCAATCGAGAGTTGCTGGCCATGAAGTGGGCATTCGAGGAGTGGCGTCATTGGCTTGAAGGAGCTAAGCATCGCGTGGTGGTTTTGACTGATCATAAGAACTTGACTTATCTCGAGTCTGCCAAGCGGTTGAATCCTAGACAGGCTCGTTGGTCGCTGTTTTTTGCCCGTTTTGACTTTGTGATTTCGTACCTTCCGGGCTCTAAAAATGTGAAGGCGGATGCTCTGTCTAGGAGTTTTGTGCCCGACTCTCCGGGTTTATCTGAGCCGGCGGGTATCCTCAAAGAGGGAGTAATTGTGTCTGCCATCTCCCCTGATTTGCGGCGGGTGCTGCAAAAATTTCAGGCTGATAAACCTGATCGTTGCCCAGCGGAGAAACTGTTTGTCCCTGATAGGTGGACGAATAAAGTTATCTCTGAGGTTCATTGTTCGGTGTTGGCTGGTCATCCTGGAATCTTTGGTACCAGAGAGTTAGTGGCTAGATCCTTTTGGTGGCCATCTCTGTCGCGGGATGTGCGTACTTTTGTGCAGTCCTGTGGGATTTGTGCTCGGGCTAAGCCCTGCTGTTCTCGTTCCAGTGGGTTGCTTTTGCCCTTGCCGGTCCCGAAGAGGCCTTGGACACATATCTCTATGGATTTTATTTCAGATCTTCCCGTCTCTCAAAAGATGTCAGTCATATGGGTGGTCTGTGATCGCTACTCTAAGATGGTCCATTTGGTACCCTTGTCTAAATTGCCTTCCTCCTCTGATTTGGTGCCATTGTTCTTCCAGCATGTGGTTCGTTTACATGGCATTCCAGAGAATATCGTTTCTGACAGAGGTTCCCAGTTTGTTTCGAGGTTTTGGCGAGCCTTTTGTGGTAGGATGGGCATTGACTTGTCTTTTTCCTTGGCTTTCCATCCTCAGACTAATGGCCAGACCGAACGAACCAATCAGACCTTGGAAACATATCTGAGATGCTTTGTTTCTGCTGATCAGGATGGCTGGGTGTCCTTTTTGCCTTTGGCTGAGTTCGCCCTTAATAATCGGGCCAGCTCGGCTACCTTGGTTTCGCCGTTTTTCTGCAACTCTGGGTTCCATCCTCGTTTCTCTTCAGGGCAGGTTGAGTCTTCGGACTGTCCTGGTGTGGATACTGTGGTGGACAGGTTGCAGCAGATTTGGACTCATGTAGTGGACAATTTGACCTTGTCCCAGGAGAAGGCTCAACGTTTCGCTAATCGCAGACGCTGTGTGGGTCCCCGACTTCGTGTTGGGGATTTGGTTTGGTTATCTTCTCGTCATATTCCTATGAAGGTTTCCTCTCCTAAGTTTAAACCTCGTTTCATTGGTCCGTATAGGATTTCTGAGGTTCTTAATCCTGTGTCTTTTCGTCTGACCCTTCCAGATTCTTTTTCCATACATAACGTATTCCATAGGTCATTGTTGCGGAGATACGTGGCACCTATGGTTCCATCTGTGGATCCTCCTGCCCCGGTTTTGGTGGAGGGGGAGTTGGAGTATATTGTGGAGAAGATTTTGGATTCTCGTGTTTCTAGACGGAAACTCCAGTATTTGGTTAAATGGAAGGGTTATGCTCAGGAAGATAATTCCTGGGTCTTTGCCTGTGATGTCCATGCTCCCGATCTTGTTCGTGCCTTTCATATGGTTCATCCTGGTCGTCCTGGGGGCTCTGGTGAGGGTTCGGTGACCCCTCCTCAAGGGGGGGGGGGGTACTGTTGTGAATTCTGTGGCAGAGCTCCCTCCTGTGGTCACAAGTGGTACTTCGGCTGATTCTCTCTGTGAGCTTCCGTTGGTGGAGGAAAGTGGTACTGCGGCTTCTGAGTTTCCTTCCTCAGGTGATGTGGTGAAGTCGTTAGGTGCTGCTCTATTTAACTCCACCTAGTGCTTTGATCCTGGCCTCCAGTCAATGTTCTAGCATTGGACCTGTTTCCTCCTGGATCGTTCCTGTGGCCTGCTGCTCTGCATAGCTAAGTTCTGCTTTGCTATTTTGTTTGTTGTTTTTTCTGTCCAGCTTGTCTATTTGTTTTTTTCTGCTTGCTGGAAGCTCTGGGACGCAGAGGGTGTACCTCCGTGCCGTTAGTTCGGTACGGAGGGTCTTTTTGCCCCCTTTGCGTGGTTTTTGTAGGGTTTTGTGTTGACCGCAAAGTTACCTTTCCTATCCTCGCTCTGTTCAGAAAGTCGGGCCTCACTTTGCTAAATCTCTTTCATCTCTGCGTTTGTCTTTTCATCTTAACTCACAGTCATTATATGTGGGGGCTGCCTTTTCCTTTGGGGTATTTCTCTGAGGCAAGGTAGGCTTATTTTCTATCTTCAGGCTAGCTAGTTTCTCAGGCTGTGCCGAGTTGCATAGGGAGCGTTAGGCGCAATCCACGGCTGCCTCTAGTGTGGTTGGAGAGGATTAGGGATTGCGGTCAGCAGAGTTCCCACGTCTCAGAGCTTGTTCTATGTTTTTGGGTTATTGTCAGGTCACTGTATGTGCTCTGACCTCTATGTCCATTGTGGTACTGAATTACCTTATCATAACATCCCCACTCCCCCCCCCCCCAAAAAAAAAGGGAGATTAAAATTCTCCACAAGTTTATATACACCTTCTACCTTGTTTTACAGTAACATATAACGGTTGTTATTTTGGTTAGATTTTTCAAAAAATGAGGAATTCTGGTGGAAGAGGCCGTGGGCGGGCGTTGCCAGCTGGTACTGATGGTGGTGTTGGTGGTGGTGGAGCATCGGGTGGTAGTGGAAAAAGCAAAATAGCATCAAAGGCTCGAGATGTTGAGCCAGCATCATCGTCTGGCTACACAAGGCCTCGAAGGCTCCCTTATCTGGGAGTAGGAAAACAGCTTTTAAAGCTGGAGCAGCAGGAAAAAGTTTTAGCTTTCCTTGCTGACTCAGCCTCTAGCTCTTTCTCCTCCTTTTCAGAAAGTTCCAAATATAAAAGCAGCGAGTCGTCAGTGGATGGTCCCGGTCAGGAACAAGTCGTTTCCTTGTTTCCTTCACCCAAACCAAAAGTGAAGGATGCGGCAGGAGAAACTCCATGGAGCTCTTTACACATACCGTGCCTGGGTTAGAGAGGGAAATTGTTAAAAGCTCATTACAAGATGAATCGGACATGAAGTGCACTGATGCACAGCCACAGCTAGATTATTATGCTGTTCCATTGACTTAGATCACTACATTGCCCTCGCAGTGTACTGAGCCCGAATCTGACCCTGATGAGACTATGGTGCCCCGTCCCGAACGCTATAGCACCTTACACGGTGACACAGAGGAAGGTGCACATGAAATTGAAGAGGAGGTGATAGATGACCCAGTTGTTGACCCAGATTGGCAGCCACTGGGGGAAGAGTGTGCCGCTGCCAGTAGCTCTGAAGTGGAGGAGGAGAATCCGCAGCAGGCATCTACATTGCAACAGCTTTCTTCTGGCAGGCCCATATCTGGCCAAAAACGTTTGTCAAATCCAAAAACAGTTTTAGGACACCATGGCCATCCGGTGAAAGTAGCACAGCGTGCAATGCCTGAAAAGGTAATCCATAGTAGGAAGAGTGCAGTGAGGGCATTTTTAACCAAGATCCGAATGATCAGTGCAAAGTTATCTGTAACAAGTGCTCAAAGACCTTTAGCAGAGGGAAGAATCTCCAAAGTTTAAATACAACGTGCATGCGTAGACATTTA
The DNA here is from genome assembly GCF_032444005.1 of Ranitomeya imitator. Classification (NCBI taxonomy): domain Eukaryota; kingdom Metazoa; phylum Chordata; class Amphibia; order Anura; family Dendrobatidae; genus Ranitomeya; species Ranitomeya imitator. The sequence goes on along the minus strand of NC_091283.1, from coordinate 5,307,662 downwards.
ACCAGCATGCACTTTCAAGCCTGGACTAACTACCAAACGTCCAGTACCGTTGGTGCACCTGCTCAGAATGAAGGTAGTCAGCAACGCTACATTGCATCCCTCACAGTAAGCCCACCAGTTAGGACACCACCAGCAACAAATGTGGAGGTATCGTCGCAAGGCCAAAGCAGTCAGGGAATCACAAGGTTCTTGGTAGGAAACACTGTAGGTAGGCCAACATCAAGAATACCATCACTAACTCTCTCTCAATCTGCCATGTCCACCACCCCCAGCGCTAGTTCCACTATATGCAGCTCTCCAGTCCAGCTCACCCTACAAGAGACTCTCTCTAGGAAAAGAAAGTACTCATCCTCTCATCACAGGGTTTGAATGCCCACATTGCTAGACTAATCTCGTTAGAGATGATGCCTTATCGTTTGGTTGAAAGCAAAGCTTTCAAAGCCCTGATGGCCTACGCAGTACCATGCTATGACCTACCCAGTCGACACTTCTTTGCGAGAAAAGCCATCCCAGCCCTCCACCCAGCCCTCCATCAAAGACCGCATTGTCCATGCACTGAGGCAATTAGTCAGTAGAAAGGTGAACCTCACAACAGATGCATGAACCAGTAGGCATGGCCAGGGCATCACGGCACACTGGGTTAATGTGGTGGATGCAGGGTCCACAGGGGACAGCCATAGTGGGACAGTTCTGCCTAGCTCACGGTCTAGGAAACAGTTGGCTGTAGGCATTCGCCACCCCTCCTCCTCCTCCTCCTCCAGAAGTGAAAGCTCGTCCACAGACCGCAGTCGCACGACCACTCCATCCGCAGCTGCCACTGTTGCACACGAGGTGTCCCATTATGGAACAGCTAGTGGTAATGCGTCAGCATTCTGTATTGGCAATGAAGTGTTTGGGCGGCAACAGACACACCGCGAAAGTACTGGCTGAGTACTTGCAGCAAGAAACTCAGTCATGGCTGTGTACATCTTGAGGCAGGCAAGGTAGTCAGTGATAATGGAAGGAATTTTATGGCTGCCATAGCCCTTTCAGAACTGAAACACATTCCTTGCCTGGCTCACACCTTGAACCTGGTGGTGCAGTGCTTCCTGAAAAATTATCCAGAGTTACCAGCCCTGCTCCTGAAGGTGCAAAGACTTTGCTCGCACATCCGCCGGTCGCCCGTACACTCCAGCCGTATGCTGAACCATCAGCGATTGCTGAAGCTTCCCCAGCACTGCCTAATAATCGACGTGGCAACAAGGTGAAACTCCACACTGCACATGCTTCAGAGACTGTGTGAACAGAGGCGGGCTGTCATTTATTTGTGGGTGGATACACATACATGGGCAGGCAGTTGGATGGCAGACATGGAGTTGTCTGGTGTGCAGTGGTCGAAGGTACAAGACATGTGTCAAGTCCTTCAGTGTTTTGAGTAATGCACACGCTGGTTAGTGCAGACGACGCCATCATAAGCATGAGCATCCCACTAATGTGTCTGCTGATGCAAAGTTTGATGCACATCAAGGAGCAGGCGTCTGCAGCCGAGGAGGAGGGAAGCCTTGATGACAGTCAGCCATTGTCTGGTCAGGGAACTCTCCCAGACGAGGTGGCGGACGAAGAGGAGGAGGAGGAAGAGGATGATGGGGATGAATATTTATGGGAGGAGGATGCTTCTCAGGGGGCAATAGAAACTGGTGGTGTTGCAAGGTCAGGTACAGGGTTTTTGCTGGACACAAGTGATGTTGATTTGCAAGAAAGTGCTCCTCAACCCAGCACAAGCAGTGAATTTATTTACACCTGGAACATTGGCCCACATGGCTGAGTATGCCTTGCGTATCCTAAAAAGGGACCCCCACATTATCAAAATGATGACCAATGACGATTACTTGTTGGCCTGCCTCCTGGATCCACGATACAAAGGAAAATTACAAAATATCATGCCACATGAGAACCTGGAGCAAATATTGGCTACCAAACAAGCAACTCTTGTAGACCGTTTGGTTCTGGCATTCCCAGCACACATTAACAGTGATGGTTCTCACACGAGCCGTAGGGGGCAACATGGCAGAGGTGTTAGAGGTGCACAAAGCCGAAGTGGCGTTGGACAGAGGGGTTTTCTGACCAGGTTGTGGAGGGATTTCGCAATGACCGCAGACAGGACAGGTACTGCTGCATCGATTCAAAGTGACAGGAGACAGCATTTATCTAGTATGGTTACTAACTATTTTTCCACCCTTATCGATGTTCTCCCTCACAGGTCATTCCCCTTTGATTACTGGGCATCTAAAATAGACACCTGGCCTGAATTGGCAGAATATGCATTACAGGAGCTTGCTTGCCCAGCAGCTAGTGTGCTATCAGAAAGAGTCTTCAGTGCTGCAGGTTCAATACTGACCGAAACAAGGACACGTCTGTCTACCCAGAATGTTGATGATCTAACCTTCATTAAAATGAACCAATCATGGATTTGAAATTATTTTGCCCCACCTTCTCCTGCTGACATGTAGCTTGCCTGAAAAATGTCTTGCTTTTGGCCTCCTCTTACTGACTTCTCCAATTCCTCCATTTGCAGCTGCTGAATGTCCACCATAGGCCATTTTTATACCTCCCTAAATGGGCTGACTCCCCCCACAGGGCAGTGGTCACCATCTGGCGCAAGCCACCGTGCGAGTGCCGTTTGCCTGGACAGGTGGGTGGGCCCACTCTTGGGAAACGGCACTGGCACAGGGTCCCTCATAGTACAATGAAGTGTCTCTGATGGTGGTGGTGCACAACCAACGTCAGACACACCGTCGTAATATGAGGGGCCCTGTGCCAGTACCGCCGCCCATGAGAGAGTGTCCCCCCAGCTCGAACAGTGCTCCACCACTTGCAATACTTACCTCTCCCTGCTCCACCACTGTGTAGTCTGTGCTGTTAAATCCTTAAATGGCACTGCCAATACAAATTTGTTGAAATGATAGATGATAGTAAAAATATATACGGGCCCTGGCCTCCATTTAGACCAGTTAATACTTTGCGCCAACTAACACTGTCTGCTACTCAGCAGAGGAGCCCACCCCTGTACCTAGCTATGCCACCTGTTTATTTATGAACATTTTTTGGCTGACATTTAGCCCACTTTATTATTTTGGCCTACTAACTGTGTCAGCCACTCATTACAGTTGTCCTCCTCTGAACAAAGCAATGCTGCCAGTGTATTCCTCTTACCAATTGTGAACTGCATTTAGCCTACTTTTTTATTTTAGGCCTACTAACTGTGTCTGAGCCACTTATTACAGTTGTCCTCCACTGAACAAAGCTATGCCACCTGTGTACTCCTGTTACCAATTTTGACTGCATTTAGCCTACTTACTTACTTGGGCCTAGTAACTGTGTCAGCCTCTCATAACAGTTGTCCTCCTCCGCTGTACAAAGCTATGCTGCCTGTGTACTCCTGTTACCAATTGTGAAATGCATTTAGCCCACTTACTTTTTGGGGCCTACTAACTGTGTCAGCCTCTCATTACAGTTGTCCTCCGCTGATCAAAGCAATGCCGCTTATTTAGTCCTGTTACAAATTGCGAACTGCATTTAGCCTACTTTTTTATTTTAGACCTACTAGGTCTGACTGAGCCACTTATTACAGTTGTCCTCCTCTGAACAAAGCTATGCTGCCTGTGTACTCCTGTTACCAATTTTGAACTGCATTTAGCCTACTTACTTACTTGGGCCTAGTAACTGTGTGAGCCTATATTTGCTATGCGGTCTGGCCTGTTGGTTAATATTAGGTCTAGCAGTGCCCCCCTTCTTGTTGGGTCCTGAACCAGTTGTCAGAGGTAATTGTCTCTCATAGTTGTCAGACCCCGATCACCTTTGCTGGAACTGCAGGTTTCTGTTCCCCAATCTATTTCAGGGTAGTTGAAGTCCCCCATAATAATGACTTCCCCTTGAGTCGCAGCTTCATCTATTTGCTTTACAAGGATATTCTCCATTGCTTCCATTATTTTTGGAGACTTAAAACAAACCCCTATCAGTAACATAGTAACATAGTAACATAGTTAGTAAGGCCGAAAAAAGACATTTGTCCATCCAGTTCAGCCTATATTCCATCATAATAAATACCCAGATCTACGTCCTTCTACAGAACCTAATAATTGTATGATACAATATTGTTCTGCTCCAGGAAGACATCCAGGCCTCTCTTAAACTCCTCGACTGAGTTCGCCATCACCACCTCCTCAGGCAAGCAATTCCAGATTCTCACTGCCCTAACAGTAAAGAATCCTCTTCTATGTTGGTGGAAAAACCTTCTCTCCTCCAGACGCAAAGAATGCCCCCCTGTGCCCGTCACCTTCCTTGGTATAAACAGATCCTCAGCGAGATATTTGTATTGTCCCCTTATATACTTATACATGGTTATTAGATCGCCCCTCAGTCGTCTTTTTTGTAGACTAAATAATCCTAATTTCGCTAATCTATCTGGGTATTGTAGTTCTCCCATCCCCTTTATTAATTATGTTGCCCTCCTTTGTACTCTCTCTAGTTCCATTATATCCTTCCTGAGCACCGGTGCCCAAAACTGGACACAGTACTCCATGTGCGGTCTAACTAGGGATTTGTACAGAGGCAGTATAATGCTCTCATCATGTGTATCCAGACCTCTTTTAATGCACCCCATGATCTTGTTTGCCTTGGCAGCTGCTGCCTGGCACTGGCTGCTCCAGGTAAGTTTATCATTAACTAGGATCCCCAAGTCCTTCTCCCTGTCAGATTTACCCAGTGGTTTCCCGTTCAGTGTGTAATGGTGATATTGATTCCCTCTTCCCATGTGTATAACCTTACATTTATCATTGTTAAACCTCATCTGCCACCTTTCAGCCCAAGTTTCCAACTTATCCAGATCCATCTGTAGCAGAATACTATCTTCTCTTGTATTAACTGCTTTACATAGTTTTGTATCATCTGCAAATATCGATATTTTACTGTGTAAACCTTCTACCAGATCATTAATGAATATGTTGAAGAGAACAGGTCCCAATACTGACCCCTGCGGTACCCCACTGGTCACAGCGACCCAGTTAGAGACTATACCATTTATAACCACCCTCTGCTTTCTATCACTAAGCCAGTTACTAACCCATTTACACACATTTTCCCCCAGACCAAGCATTCTCATTTTGTGTACCAACCTCTTGTGCGGCACGGTATCAAACGCTTTGGAGAAATCGAGATATACCACGTCCAATGACTCACCGTGGTCCAGCCTATAGCTTACCTCTTCATAAAAACTGATTAGATTGGTTTGACAGGAGCGATTTCTCATAAACCCATGCTGATATGGAGTTAAACAGTTATTCTCATTGAGATAATCCAGAATAACATCCCTCAGAAACCCTTCAAATATTTTACCAACAATAGAGGTTAGACTTACTGGCCTATAATTTCCAGGTTCACTTTTAGAGCCCTTTTTGAATATTGGCACCACATTTGCTATGCGCCAATCCTGCGGAACAGACCCTGTCGCTATAGAGTCCCTAAAAATAAGAAATAATGGTTTATCTATTACATTACTTAGTTCTCTTAGTACTCGTGGGTGTATGCCATCCGGACCCGGAGATTTATCTATTTTAATCTTATTTAGCCGGTTTCGCACCTCTTCTTGGGTTAGATTGGTGACCCTTAATATCGGGTTTTCATTGTTTCTTGGGATTTCACCTAGCATTTCATTTTCCACCGTGAATACCGTGGAGAAGAAGGTGTTTAATATGTTAGCTTTTTCCTCGTCATCTACAACCATTCTTTCCTCACTATTTTTTAAGGGGCCTACATTTTCAGTTTTTATTCTTTTACTATTGATATAGTTGAAGAACAGTTTGGGATTAGTTTTACTCTCCTTAGCAATGTGCTTCTCTGTTTCCTTTTTGGCAGCTTTAATTAGTTTTTTAGATAAAGTATTTTTCTCCCTATAGTTTTTTAGAGCTTCAATGGTGCCATCCTGCTTTAGTAGTGCAAATGCTTTCTTTTTACTGTTAATTGCCTGTCTTACTTCTTTGTTTAGCCACATTGGGTTTTTCCTATTTCTAGTCCTTTTATTCCCACAAGGTATAAACCGCTTACACTGCCTATTTAGGATGTTCTTAAACATTTCCCATTTATTATCTGTATTCTCATTTCTGAGGATATTGTCCCAGTCTACCAGATTAAGGGCATCTCTAAGCTGGTCAAACTTTGCCTTCCTAAAGTTCAGTGTTTTTGTGACTCCCTGACAAGTCCCCCTAGTGAAAGACAGGTGAAACTGTACAATATTGTGGTCGCTATTTCCTAGATGCCCAACCACCTGCAGATTTGTTATTCTGTCAGGTCTATTAGATAGTATTAGGTCTAAAAGTGCTGCTCCTCTGGTTGGATTCTGCACCAATTGTGAAAGATAATTTTTCTTGGTTATTAGCAGAAACCTGTTGCCTTTATGGGTTTCACAGGTTTCTGTTTCCCAGTTAATATCCGGGTAGTTAAAGTCCCCATAACCAGGACCTCATTATGGGTTGCAGCTTCATCTATCTGCTTTAGAAGTAGACTTTCCATGGTTTCTGTTATATTTGGGGGTTTGTAACAGACCCCAATGAGAATTTTGTTACCATTTTTCCCTCCATGAATTTCGACCCATATGGACTCGACATCCTCATTTCCTTCGCTAATATCCTCCCTTAAAGTGGACTTTAGACAAGACTTTACATAGAGACAAACCCCTCCTCCTCTCCGATTTTTACGATCCTTGCTAAACAGACTGTAACCCTGTAAGTTAACTGCCCAGTCATAGCTTTCATCTAACCATGTCTCGGTTATTCCCACTATGTCAAAGTTACCTGTAGATATTTCTGCTTCTAGTTCTTCCATCTTGTTTGTCAGGCTTCTGGCGTTTGCAAGCATGCAGTTCAGAGGATTTTGTTTTGTTCCAATCTCCTCGCTGTGGATTGTTTTAGAAATGTTCTTACCTCCCTTCTGAGTATGTTTTCCTGGGTCTTCTTTGTTCAAGTCTAATGTTTTTCTTCCCGTCCCCTCTTCTTCTAGTTTAACGCCCTCCTGATGAGTGTAGCGAGTCTTCTGGCGAATGTGTGTTTCCCAGGTTTGTTGAGGTGTAGTCCGTCTCTGGCGAGGAGTCCATCGTACAAGTAATTCACACCGTGGTCCAGGAATCCGAATCCTTGTTGTCTGCACCATCGTCTTAGCCAGTTGTTTGCATCAAGGATCCTGTTCCATCTCCTGGTGCCATGTCCGTCTACTGGAAGGATAGAAGAAAAAACTACCTGTGCATCCAGTTCCTTTACTTTCTTCCCCAACTCTTCAAAGTCTTTGCAGATTGTCGGTAGGTCCTTCCTTGCCGTGTCATTGGTGCCAACATGTATCAGAAGAAATGGGTGGACGTCCTTGGAGTTGAAGAGCTTTGGTATCTTATCGGTCACATCCTTGATCATCGCACCTGGAAGGCAGCATACTTCTCTTGCAGTTATGTCCGGTCTGCAGATGGCTGCTTCTGTGCCTCTCAGTAGTGAGTCTCCCACCACCACCACTCTTCGTTGCTTCTTGGCTGTACTTTTTGCTGTCACTTGTTGCTGTGTGCCCTTTTCTTTTTTGCTTGCTGGTATTGCTTCATTCTTAGGTGTGCCATCTTCATCCTCTACAAAGATTTGATATCGGTTCTTCAGTTGTGTGGTTGGTGATTTCTCCATGGTCTTCTTGCTTCTTTTGGTCACATGCTTCCACTCATCTGCTTTTGGAGGTTCTCTGACACTTTTTTCACCTTCTGTGACCAGTAGAGATGCTTCTGTTCTGTCTAGAAAGTCTTCATTCTCTTTGATGAGTTTCAAAGTTGCTATTCTTTCTTCCAGACCCCGCACCTTTTCTTTTAAAAGGGCCACTAGTCTACACTTCTGACAGGTGAAATTTGATTCTTCTTCTGGTCGATCTGTGAACATGTAGCACATGCTGCAGCTCACCATGTAGGTTGTCACATCTGCCATGTTGCTCCTAGATCCTGCTGACTTGCTGTGTGTTTTCCTTCTTGTGTAATCTACTCAGCCAAGCTCTCTTGCAATAATGTACTACAGGCAAAAATTCGGTTTGGTGATGCTTTCCAAGCAGCTGGTCCCGGCTGTACCCAACGATCTTCTAGCTTAGGGAGACTCCTTGCTTTTCCCAGAAGGCACCTGTAATATGCAAATTAGCCTCCTCAAGCTTGAATCCCTGGTTTGGTGATGCTTTCCAAGCAGCTGGTCCCGGCTGTACCCAGCGATCTTCTAGCTTAGGGAGACTCTTCGCTTTTCCCAGAAGGCACCTGGAATATGCAAATTAGCCTCCTCAAGCTTGAATCCCTGGTTTATTATTTTTTCCCCCTCCCCTTATCTCCACCCACAGGGATTCTACATTTTCATTAGATTCACCTACATTATCACGCAGGATGGGTTTTAAGGACGATTTTACATATAGACACACCCCTCCCCCTCGCTTATCTGTACGGTCATTTCTGAACAGGCTATAACCCTGCAAGTTAACAGCCCAGTCATGGCTCTCATCCAGCCACGTCTCAGATATCCTCACTATGTCATAATTATGCTCCAACAACATTAATTCTAATTCCTCCATGTTGTTGGCAAGACTTCTGGCATTAGTATACATGCACTTTATGTATCTCTCTGCACCTCTATTCTTTCTTAATAGGCCTCCATATGGTATAATAGTTACATAGTTATTAAGGTTGAAGGAAGACTATATGTCCATCTAGTTCAACCCATAGCCTAACCTAACATGTTGATCCAGAGGAAGGCAAAAAAAACCCATGTGCAAAGAGTAAGCTCCACATTGGGGAAAAAAATTCCTTCCCGACTCCACATACGGCAATCAGACTAGTTCCCTGGATCAACGCCCTATCAAGGAATCTAGTGTATATACCCTGTAACATTATACTTTTCCAGAAAGGTATCCAGTCCCCTCTTAAATTTAAGTAATGAATCACTCATTACAACATCATACGGCAGAGAGTTCCATAGTCTCACTGCTCTTACAGTAAAGAATCCGCGTCTGTTATTATGCTTAAACCTTTTTTCCTCCAACCGCAGAGGATGCCCCCTTGTCCCTGTTTCAGGTCTATGATTAAAAAGATCATCAGAAAGGTCTTTGTACTGTCCCCTCATATATTTATACATTAAAATAAGATCACCCCTTAGTCTTCGTTTTTCCAAACTAAATAGCCCCAAGTGTAATAACCTATCTTGGTATTGCAGACCCCCCAGTCCTCTAATAACCTTGGTCGCTCTTCTCTGCACCCGCTCCAGTTCAGCTATGTCTTTCTTAAACACCGGAGACCAGAACTGTGCACAGTATTCTAAGTGTGGTCGAACTAGTGACTTGTATAGAGGTAAAATTATGTTCTCCTCATGAGCATCTATGCCTCTTTTACTGCATCCCATTATTTTATTTGCCTTTGTTGCAGCTGCCTGACACTGGCCACTGAATTTAAGTTTGTCATCCACCCATACACCCAGGTCTTTTTCATTGACGGTTTTGCCCAGAGTTTTAGAATTAAGCACATAATTATACATCTTATTACTTCTACCCAAGTGCATGACCTTACATTTATCCCCATTAAAGCTCATTTGCCATTTATCAGCCCAAGCTTCTAGTTTACATAAATCATCCTGTAATATAAAATTGTCCTCCTCTGTATTGATTACCCTGCAGAGTTTAGTGTCATCTGCAAATATTGAAATTCTACTCTGAATGCCCCCTACAAGGTCATTAATAAATATGTTAAAAAGAAGAGGGCCCAATACTGACCCCTGTGGTACCCCACTGCTAACCGCTACCCAGTCCGAGTGTGCTCCATTAATAACCACCCTTTGTTTCCTATCCCTGAGCCAGCTCTCAACCCACTTGCACATATTTTCCCCTATCCCCATTGTTCTCATTTTATGTATCAACCTTTTGTGTGGCACCGTATCAAAAGCTTTTGAAAAGTCCATATACACTACATCCACTGGGTTCCCTTGGTCCAATCTGGAACTTACCTCTTCATAGAAACTGATCAAATTAGTCTGACATGAACGGTCCCTAGTAAACCCGTGCTGATACTGGGTCATGAGGTTATTCCTCTTCAGATACTCCAGTATAGCATCCCTTAGAATGCCCTCCAGGATTTTACCCACAGTAGAGGTTAAGCTTACTGGCCTATAATTTCCGAGTTCAGTTTTTGTCCCCTTTTTGAATATTGGCACCACATTTGCTATACGCCAGTCCTGTGGCACAGACCCTGTTATTATGGAGTCTTTAAAGATTAAAAATAATGGTCTATCAATGACTGTACTTAATTCCTGCAGTACTCGAGGGTGTATCCCATCCGGGCCCGGAGATTTGTCAATTTTAGTGATTTTTAGACGCCGCCGCACTTCCTGCTGGGTTAAGCAGGTGACATTTAATTGGGAATTTTTATCACTAGACATTTTGTCTGCCATGGGATTTTCTTGTGTAAATACTGATGAAAAAAAGTCATTTAGCATATTGGCTTTTTCCTCATCCTCATCCACCATCTCACCCAGACTATTTTTAAGGGGGCCAACACTATCATTTTTTAGTTTCTTACTATTTATGTAGTTAAAGAATATTTTAGGATTATTTTTACTCTCTCTGGCAATGAGTCTCTCTGTCTCAATCTTTGCTGCCTTGATTTGCTTTTTACAGAATTTATTTAATTTTCTGTATTTATTTAATGCCTCCTCACTACCTACTTCCTTTAATTCTCTAAATGCTTTCTTTTTGTCACTTATTGCGCCCCTTACAGCTCTATTTAGCCATATTGGTTTCCTCCTATTTCTAGTATGTTTATTCCCATACGGTATATACTGTGCACAGGTCCTATCCAGGATGCTAATAAACGTCTCCCATTTTCTTTGTGTATTTTTGTGTCTCAGGATATCGTCCCAGTTAATTGCACCAAGATCCTCTCTCATCCGTTGGAAATTTGCCCTCCTGAAGTTTAGTGTCCTTGTAACCCCTCTACTACACATCTTTTTAAAGGATACTTGAAAACTTATTATTTTGTGATCGCTATTTCCCAAGTGACCCCCAACCCTTATATTTGATATGCGGTCTGGCCTGTTGGTTAATATTAGGTCTAGCAGTGCCCCCCTTCTTGTTGGGTCCTGAACCAGTTGTGAAAGGTAATTGTCTCTCATAATTGTCAAAAACTGATTACCTTTGCTGGAACTGCAGGTTTCTATTCCCCAATCTATTTCAGGGTAGTTGAAGTCCCCCATAATAATGACTTCTCCTTGAGTCGCAGCTTCATCTATTTGCTTTACGAGGATATTCTCCATTGCTTCCATTATTTTTGGAGATTTATAACAAACCCCTATCAGTAATTTATTATTTTTTCCCCCTCCCCTTATCTCCACCCACAGGGATTCTACATTTTCATTAAATTCACCTATATTATCGCGCAGGATGGGTTTTAAGGATGATTTTACATATAGACACACCCCTCCCCCTCGCTTATCTGTACGGTCATTTCTGAACAGGCTATAGCCCTGCAAGTTAACAGCCCAGTCATGGCTCTCATTCAGCCACGTTTCAGATATCCCCACCATGTCATAATTATGCTCCAACAACATTAGTTCTAATTCGTCCATTTTGTTGGCGAGGCTTCTGGCATTAGTATACATGCACTTTATGTTCCTCTCTGTACTTCTATTTCTTAAATTATTAACTGTTCTGACCCCAAAAATGCACTCCTCATAAGCCTCCATGTAGTATAATGCACCCCATACGTCTCCATATGGTATAATGCACTCATATAGGACTGTGTAATGTATAATAATGCTCTCCCCATACGTTTCTATATAGCATAATGCACTCCCTATAATGTTTCTAGATAGCATAATGCACTCTCCATATGCCTCAATGTAGTTCAATGCACTCTCCATAGGTCTCTATATAGTATAATGCACTCCTCATAGGCCTCCATGTAGTATAATGCACTCCCCATAGGCCTGTATAAGGTAGAATGCTCTCCCATAGGTTCCTATATAGAATAATGTGCTCTCTATAGGCCTCCATACACTATAATGCACTCTCCATAGGCCTCCATACACTATAATGCACTCTCCATATGCCTCAATGTAGTATAATGCACTCTCCATAGGTCTCTATATAGTATAATGCACTCCTCATAGGCTTCCATGTAGTATAATGCACCCCATAGTCTCCATATAGTATAATGCACTCCCCATAGGCCTGTATAAGGTATAATGCTCTCCCATAGGTGCCTATATAGAATAATGTGCTCCCCATAGGCCTCCATACACTATAATGCACTCTCCATAGGCATCCATACAGTGTAATTGCACTCTCTATAGGCCTCCATATGGTATAATGCAGTCCCCATAGGACTCTATATAGTATAATGCAGTCCCCATAGGTCTCCATATAGTATAATGCAGTCCCCATAGGTCTCCATATAGTATAATGCAGTCCCCATAGGACTCTATATAGTATAATGCACACTCCATAAAAAAATATACAATACTCAACTCTCCTCCTTGTTATCTTGGTTGTCCCGGCGCCATCTCAGCACAGCAGGCGCCATGCACTGACGTCATTGTGCCCTCTGTCAGTGTCTACATCAGCGACGTCAGAAGCAGAGATCGAGTTTCCCTGCTCTACCGCAGAGTGTTGCTTTTAGGGTCGCGATACACCCACTGATACAGTGTCAGTAGCATAGCTCCAGACGGGCCCCTCAGAGTGCAGGGCCCGGGGTGACTGCGCCCTCTGCTCCCCTGGTATCTACACTACTGCTTACGTGTAATACAATAATTACATTTACGAGAATTTCTCTAAATCAGATTTCTTGTCCTGGTAGATTGTCTCCTAACACCTTTATCAGAGAGGCCAGGACCATTTACAGAAGCTTCTCGCATAACGTACTACAGTCATCTGAAAATATTTCCTGTTAACAAGTTTTTTCTGTGGCAATTAATGTGCTAGTTCCTGTAACTTAATTAGGAAGCATGTTTGCCAGATTTGTATTCACTCTTGTAAGCAATTTAATTAAGTTCTAGTGGAAGCTTTTCCAAATGCCAGTTGTGCTATAGAGAATCTAATTTTATCAGTTGAAATGTAAGTAAGTTGCAACAAACTTGGTAATTAGCACTAAATTTCCGAGGAGCGATCGCAGAGACGATGGGCGCAGCACGCGGCGACAGCTTCACTTCCGGCTACTTTTATTTCTAATTGACACATTTCACTAAGGACTTATACATGAGATTTATATCCAATGTTCAGCCGACTGTACAGTAACGTGATAGAATGATAGATTTGCTCTCTAATTTGATTTATTCCCTTTGTTCTAGTTTAATATAAGCCTTCACATGATGCCAGATATTTTACTATTAGTATTAAAGTAATGTCACAAGAATATTTATATACGGACATAAAATATAAGAAAATATAAAGTGAATGTGGCAGGGAAACATATAGTTGTACATATTACTATATTAAAATGTAACCTTTGGAGAGTTGAGCAGAATTACTTCCCGCCATGAAATCTTCAATGAAAGAGGGAGGAAATTATTTCTTTCCAGATTTATGTAGACGGCGTAATGAAGCTTCGCACCCAGAGCCGGTGAAGATGCTGCAAAAGCTTCTCGTGATGAGCAACAAAACAGCAGCGTGGCCGCCTGTGCAAGCAGCGCTCACATGCTATATTCATGGAATTGTGAAATGGTGTCAGGTTCTCCCATAGTCTTCAATGGAGAGAGGTCCATATGTGCGGGATCTAGTCCCCTCTAGAGAACTGATTAAAGGAGAAGAGCCACCTCGTTCTCCAGACGTGCGGGAGTCCAGGTAGTGGAGCCTGCATCTTCTACACATTTGTGACATATACTATTTGTATACGATAATCATCTCAAAAGGTTATATCCCTTTACAGTGGCTCCTGGAAGTTGCACAATATGACAATGTGGCCCTTGTCCAAAAAATGTTTGGCACCGCTGAATTAATCCTTCCAATCCAGGTATGCTGCACCAATTCTGGGCTCTCCTTGAGAACGAGAACATCTGAAGCCTTGAGCTGCAGCGGGGTGTAAGAGTACGAAGTAGCAAGGAGAAGATGTTCCCCTGGCACTTTCCAATAACTTATTGTTTAGTGTTCATTTCCTCCGGGGAGAGGCGTCCTGCACCTAATATTAAAGAGGATGAGGCTAAGGGGCCCGTGACCGCATGGTCTCTGCATGGTCTATGTATGGTCTCTGTGTGGTCTCTGCATGGTCTCTGGGTTGTCTCTGGGTGGTCTGCATGGTCTATATATGGTGTGCATCATCTCTTTGTGGTCTCTGCGTTGTCTCTGGGCTGTCTCTGGGTTGTCTCTGGGTGGTCTCTGCATGGTCTCTGAGTGGTCCCTGTGTAGTCTTTGCGTGGTCTCTGTGTTATTTAAATGCAGTTTTGTTTTTTTACTTAGTTACATCAGAGTTTTTGTTTACTTTTTTCTCTTGCAGGTTTTAATGTTTTGTGGCCAATGTGAACATGCGTTTAACCTCGGCATGTGTACCAACTCAATTTAAGCTTAATTTTGTGTTTTTTTTTTCTCTGTATTGTTGCATTCTGTGCAATCCGGGGTGCGGCCTCTCTGTTTCTGAGCTAGAGACTATATAAGGCTTCCCCAGTCTTGTGTTTCACTGGTTGGGCCCAGTCCTTTTGTCTGCCCTTATTCACACTGAGGTCAACATTGACACAATGTAAGGTTTTAATATTAGACAGTGTAGGACTGTCCCGATCAGAGTTACCGTGACGAGGTGGGATGGCTTTTGTGCTATTTTTTTTTAATCAAAAAACAGTATTCCTAAAAACTCTGTGTTATTTAAATGCACTTTTGCTTTTTTACTTACTTACATCAGGGTTTTCGTTTACTTTTTTATCTTGTAAGTTTCAATGTTTTGTGGCCAATGTGAACATGCGTTTAACCTCTGCATGTGTACCAACTCAATTTAAGCTCAATTTTGTGTGTGTGTGTGTGGGGGGGGGGGGGGTTGCGTGGTCTCTGTGTAGTCACTGGGTGGTTTCTGCGTGTTCTCTGGGTTGTCTCTGCATGGTCTCTGAGTGGTCTCTGCGTGGTCCCTGCATGGTCTCTGGGTTGTCTCTGGGTGGTCTTTATGTGGTCTGCATGGTCTCTGTGTGGTCTCTGTGTGGTCTATGAGTGGTTTCTGGGTGGTTTGCATGGTCTCTGGGTGGTCTTTGGTTGGTCTCTTTGTGGTCTCTGCATAGTCTCTGGGTGGTTTCTGGGTAGTGTCTGGGTGGTCTCTGCATGGTTTTTGTGGTCTCTGGGTGGTCTCTACATGGTCCCTTCATAGTCTCTTTGCGGTCTCTGCGTGGTCCCTGCATGGTCTCTTCGCCGTCTCTGGGGGGTCACTGGGTGACCTCTGCGTGGTCTCTTCGTGGTCTCTGCATGGTCTCTGGGTGGTCCCTGCGTGGTCTTTGGGTGGTTTCTGCATGGTCTCTGCACAGTCTCTGGGTGGTCTTTTGGTAGTGTCTGGTTGGTCTCTGTGTGATCTCTACATGGTCTCTGAATGGTCTCTATGTGGTTTCTGCTTGGTATCTGCGTGGTCTCTGTGTGGTTTCTGCATGGTCTCTGTGTGATCTCTGGTGGGTGTCTGCATAATCTCTGGGTGGTCTCTGTAGTGTCTGGGTGGTCTGCGTGGTTTCTGTATGGTCTCTGCATAGTCTCTGGGTGGTCTGTGGGTAGTCTCTGGGTGGTCTCTGCATAGTCTATTGGTGGTCTTTGTGTGGTCTCTGCTTGGTCTCTGGGTACTGTATGTGTGGTCTCTGTGTGGTCTCTGGGTGTTCTATGCAAGGTCTCTGGGTGGTCTCTGCGTGCTCTCTGAATATTTTCTGGGTAGTGTATGGGTGGTCTCTGCATGGTCTCTTCATTGTCACTTTGTGGCCTCTGGGTGGTCTCTGTGTGGTCTCTGCATGGTCTCTGCGTGGTCTCTGTATGGTCTCTTCATTGTCACTTCGTGGTCTCTGGGTGGTCTCTGGGCAGTGTCTGGGTGGTCTCTGTGTGGTCTCTGCATGGTTTGCCTTGATGTCATGGACGCACTTGTCTCTCTCCTGTAGTTTACCGTACATTGCCTGCAATAGTGATTAATAGAATTGTGATTCATTACGACTAATGTGTTAAAACTGAAATCCTCAAACAACCTTTCTCATAGATCTACTCGAACACACGGAATTCACTTCTAGGTGAAGACAGAATAAAGGTACCGTCACACTTAGCGACGCTGCAGCGATACCGACAACGATCCGGATCGCTGCAGCGTCGCTGTTTGGTCGCTGGAGAGCTGTCACACAGACCGCTCTCCAGCGACCAACGATCCCGAGGTCCCCAGTAACCAGGGTAAACATCGGGTAACTAAGCGCAGGGCCGCGCTTAGTAACCCGATGTTTACCCTGGTTACCAGCGTAAAAAAACAAACAGTACATACTTACATTCAGCTGTCTGTCCCTTGCCGTCTGGTCCCTGCACTGACTGCTGGCCGCAAAGTGAAAGTGAAAGCACAGCACAGCGGTGAGTCACACAGCGGTGACTCACTGCTGTGGCTGTGCTCTGCTTTCACTACGGCCAGCAGTCAAGGCAGGAACCAGACAGCAAGGGACAGACAGCTGAATGTAAGTATGTACTGTTTGTTTTTTTACGCTGGAAACCAGGGTAAACAGCGGGTTACTAAGCGCGGCCCTGCGCTTAGTTACCCGATGTTTACCCTGGTTACCAGTGAAGACATCGCTGAATCGGTGTCACACACGCCGATTCAACGATGTCTACGGGGAGTCCAGCGACGAAATAAAGTTCTGGACTTTCTTCCCCGACCAGCGATCTCCCAGCAGGGGCCTGATCGCTGCTGCCTGTCACACTGGACGATATCGCTAGCGAGGACGCTGCAACGTCACGGATCGCTAGCGATATCGTCTAGTGTGACGGTACCTTAAGTCTGTTCTAATACAAAAGTAAAAATAGACAGAAGATGAAAATAATCTTTAGATTTGATTCCCAACCGCTTAATTAGAAATGACGGCACAAACCTCCTAGTATCCGGACTGAAGCACGGAGAGGGGTTTGATACAGAGGAGTCTCTGGCAGTAAATAATCAAGAGTCCCTTTGTGAGTAATTAAAAAAGCCATTCAAAAGTAACAAGAAAATAAAGTTGTGCTTTGTGTTGGCAGCTGATTAACCCAACGAAAACATGGAGAAATCTGAGGAACACGGTAACTAGAATGTGGGAAGTGTCAGAATCCCGAGAGTCTGGAGATTGGTTCCTCTCTTCACACGCTTGTCACCGTTTCACCCCCAGAACTTGATACATTCACAGATATTCAGCTGCAGCTTGGATGCTTCATTGTGAGATGTAGACCAGTTAGATACATTATGTATCACCTGTAGATCGCTAAGTCTTAATCTCAAATCAGTGTGAGTGTTACCATCCGACAGAAGGACGATGTTTTCTCAGGAGACTTCCTAGTGGCTTCCTGTTTGGAGCAGTTTTGTTCTCTGAATCTGTTATTATAAACTGTCTGAACATTTTTTTTTATTCTCTGTCCTATAACAATGTATCAGTGAAAAATGGATGAACACTGAAGAACAAAGTCTGCCTTCCAAGTTCCATCCTTATCTCCTGAATGTCCACAGATCTCAATGGTCCACAATTCGGATGAGAGCAGGACCCGTTCTTGGGATCCACCGGAGACACGGACTCGTTATTAAAATGAATGTGTGTATGATGCAATGAAACTCTATGGGTAGATGTGAACAAAGTGGCCAGCACGAGGACGTGACCCGCGGACGTGTGAATGTAACCAAGTGATACTGCAGCTTCATCCCCCCACTCTCCAACTCTTAGTAGAAACAAATTAAAAAGATACAATGTGACGGTCAGAGAAGGGCAGATGCTGAAGTAGTAAATGCATGGTAAACTGTATGGTAGCAGCATGTAATATTGTACAATACAAGGAGCTAATTATCGATTGTCGGCGGCCTGTGCGTCTACCCCCTCATGTGACTGCAATGAATCATGCAGGGAATGCTCACCATAGGCCTCACTTTATTCACATGTGATCCGGAAGTCTCTCGGGGACATATCCCGCGTCACGTCACTGTTCAGGCCTTGTTGTAAAACATGTATCACAATGTAAACTCACTACAGCAACCTCTGTGCAGACACTGAAACAGCAGGAGGTGCTGCAGCAGCTTGGCAAGGTTGGCTGACATCTCACCACCATTGTGCCGCCAGCTTCCTCCTGAGCTTGGATCCCATCCACATTTGAACAATTCTGGCTGGGTGCTAAGAATTCGGAAACGAGCGATAAATCTATTGACTCCCTATGAAGAAATATTAGAGAGCGGGCAGCCATAGAATCACGGATCTCTGCTTTCTGCATGTAGATACTGTTACTGTCTGGTTACAATGTTGCACTTTCTAAATTGAACCTGATAAAAATAGAATGAGCAAGATGTGAACTTTATATGTAAGGAATAGATGGAACATGATGTGAGGAAGACGGTGTGTAATGGCTGGGGGAAAGGTGTGCGGCATCTAAAAGGTTCCCCCTCAGGACAGAGGTGCAGACGCTCCTCATTGTGTCTACAATGTTGGAGATACAGTATCGCTTCCATTACAGCATAGCCCGTCTGTGCACAGCTCAGTATATGAAATGTTATGAACTTTACAAGTATTTCTGCTTTTAGCTTCAGGAGACCATGCAAATCGCTTACGTACCTGACCCCCCATCAAGTATCTACTATTAAGAGCAATTTCACCTTTTCTTCCCAGTAGAGACCAGCAAATCTTCACAAATTCACTAACATTGCCAAATATTTCCCAAATAGTATTTTCCTGAGAATCCGCGTGTAACACTCTGATGTCTCCTAGGACTGTATGTAACCCCCTACAAGCTTAATGCAGATGTATCCTTAGTAATGTCAGTGACCTCGGCATGTATGGCAATAGGTGAATGGATGCTGTCACATCCTATCTTTAATGTATATACATCAGTGTATTCAGCCCAATCGGTGGCTTCATTCCCTGCCCCAGCTTTTATACTCAGCCAGCATGGTAGTATGGGGAAGCCTGGACAGCCGCTCCTGAGGTCATGCCACACATCCCTGGCAGATGAAAACCTCTGCAATGTGTAAAATGGCAGCAGCCATAGTTTCGTGATTGGAAATGGAAAAGTTTAAGTTTTCAGAGTTCCACAAATTGCTGAAAATGTGCCAGTGTCTGTACTTGCTGCATTAAAGTGCCAGTGTCTGTACTTGCTGCCATGACTGAAAGCCAGCGGCTACTGGGAGGAAACAAATTCATTTTCTCCTGTCAGCTGTTCTATCAGTAAGGCAGCCTGGTGGTGGCGTAATAATATTTGCCTGCGGATTAACTCTATATCTGCAGGTCAATAGCATTTTTCAAGGTGACAGGTTCCCTTTAATGTACTTGACCAATCCTGTGAATTACGAGAGGAGCTATGCACACGTCAGTGTTATTGTAAAGTCCATGATACTCTGTTCATTTTCCAGAATACACCAGACCGGTGCAGATTACGCTGCGTCTCATATCTACTCCTTGCCAATATATCGTAATTTCAGCTTTGCATGCTGCCCTGAAGGTTGAATGTATTTACACCGTGCCTCCTACATTTCAGCCATACTGACAAGTCTCCATAGCCGCACACATGTAAGTAGATGTCGAAATACATTGCTAAGAACGTTGAGGAACGTTTCATCTTTGTTTTCTTGTGGGGAGGGCAGTGGAGGTCCTGGGTGCTCTTGTAGATTAGGTGCTGGAAACAATGGTTTACTTTCTGACGATTGTTCCTTTGTGACGTAACGTTGATACATTGCGCTCTACCTCTTCACAGCAGAGAATATATACAGTGTCTGGCTATGAAGGCCGATCCCCATCTGTGGACATGACGGTGATGATTTGCTCGGTTTGTGCGTCTTCTCTCCTCTGACCGTCCTCTCTCCCCTGTACAGTACGCGTCCATTCCTCCACCTTTGCCCATGACTGGCGTTCTGCCTGGTGAGTTAAAATAAACATCATCTGAAGCCGCCGCTCGTCTGAGTCTGTAACTCGATAATGACAATCTCCGATGGCAGTGGACATAATTCACAAATCATCACTTATTTAATACGCTTTCGATTTTACAACTCAGACGGATCATTTTGTCCCAGACATACAAGGGCTCTTCAAATCTGATATTTTGTTTCAGGATCTGCAAAAAAAAAAAAGGTTTGTACAGATCCAAGGATTGGCTATTAAATCAGACATCAAAGACATGACTGTCGCCGCGGTGAAGTGCCAGAGCGTTGTTCGCGTTTGTAACCTTTTGCCATCAAAGCACTTTACACGCTTTCATTCTATCACTTCATCCATTTTTGACCTCGCCACATGTCTCTTGCAGGGTGAGATTTGGTAAGTTGCAAATGTTGCTGAATCCCCTGAGGTGGAGAGGTGTTCTAATAAAATGAAAGTCTGAAGAATTTTATTATCTCTCCATCTTTATCTATTTATCCATTTATGAATTAATCTACTGTGTCTGCTTAAAACTAGAGAACTGAGGAAGAACACGTGTACGGTGTAAGGTTCATTTGATCAACTCTGTGCATCTTGACATAAGTGTTACAGCTATGTGTCTCAGTAGCTGAACCTGCGCAATATTGGCAGACGCCAGCTGTAATACACAGCCAGCATCGGTCTGTAACGCAGTGGTCAGCACTGACTCTGATCGCTGCAGTTTAACCATTTAATGTAAGCTGTCAGCACAGGATGGTACTCAGTAACTACAGTAACTACAGACAGTGTCAGGCAGGCGCCGTTATACTGATTACAATGATATCTGGTGATGAAATCTGACTTGTGGTTGTTGTGGAATCTTTATTTCCAGCAAAATGGCATTGGCAGCGGTGCCTGCGCAGTAGCATCTACCTCTTACTGACAGATGCTACTGCGTAAGAGCCGGCACCATTTTGCTGCAGCCAAATTTGTCTTTCCTTCAGCAAAATGGCGCTGGTGGTTGGGCATACGCTTTAGCATCTATCTCTTACCAATAGCTGCTACTGTGCAAGTACCGTCGCCATTTTGCTGCAGACAATTTTTTTTTTCTTCAACAAAATGGCACCAACACCGACGCTTGCGCAATAGCCTCTATCGGCAAGCGATAGCATAATTTAGCACCAGAACCCCACTTAGATGAATGGGGACCCGAACATTCATTGTTCGCCACGTTGTCATCTGCATGACAGCGGGGCAAACACTGCCTCTGATCGGCAGTAAGATCATTACCGCCAGTAAGATCATTACCGCCAGTCAGAGTGATGCAGCTCCTGCGCTGTCAAATGAAAGCGTGAGCAAGCAGCTGTGACGTTCCTCACAGCCACAGCTGATGGGACTACTACTGCAATTAGCCAACACCTGCTGTCCATGATAACAATGAAAACTGGCGGTGGCCGATGGAAGAATTCATCAGCCGTCACTGCACTATAAATAAAATTAAAAAAAAAATGAAAACGGCATGTGTTCACTTCTATTTTTTATAATCGTCATGGCAAAACTGACAGCTGTGGGGTGCAATCCTCAACTGTCAGTTTTAGCAAGGCTGGTTATCAAGAATAGAGGGGCCCCCATGCTGTTTTTTTAAATTATTTAAATAAATAAAATAGCAGCTCACAGCCACCCCAGAAAAGGCGATTTGCACTGCTCTTCCCACTCGCTCTGTAGCGGTGGCAAGTGGGGTTAATATTTGTGGGTTTGCTGTCACCTTTGTATTGTCTGGTGATATCAAACCAACGGCTTAGTAATGGAAAGGCGTCTATAAGACACCCATACATTACTAATCCTATAGTTGTATAGTAAACAAACACACAGCCAGAATAAAGACCTTTATTAGAAATAAAAATATACACGTACAAATATACATTTACTTTATTTAAAAATTAGAAGCACAGTCATACTCACCCATTCCATTAAAGTCCTCATCCCCTGTAAAAAAACAATGTAGATAAAAAACAATATCCTTCACCTGACCATCGTTCTGTCCCATGCCATAATTCATGTCTGTGATAAACAATTTTCAACCTGGACAGTGCCAAGATGCGACTGTCTAGGCTGAAAACCACAAGATAATGACATGCTGCAAGTCCAGCATCAGTGACTAGCAGTGACGTCATTGAGGCTGCCACAGGTCATTGACATTGTGTTCACAGCTCATTTCATATTGAGATAGGCCCCTGAACTGCATTGACTTCAGTGAGATCACCAATAGCACAGTGAGAAAAAGTCTCACAGTGCAGCGCTGAGCTCAATGAGATCACCAAAGTTCAATAAAATAAATTTCTTAAGGTGAACTCACTGAGCTCAGTGTTGCACCGTGAAACTTTTTCTCATGGTGCTAGTGGTGATCTCAGTGAGATTGCCGCAGTTCAGGGGTCCAGCTCACAAAGAAATTAGCAGGTAATGCAGCCTCAGACCTGCAGTAACATCAATGACGTCACTACTAGTCACTGATGATGCACTTGCAGTAGCTCATTCTCCCATGGTTTTCAGCCTGGACGGTCACATCTTTGCATTGTCTAGGTTGAAAACCACTTATCACAGACATGGATTATGGCTTGGAACAGTATATCGGACAGGTGAGGGATATGGTTTTTTATTTATTCATTTTTACAGTAGACCAGGGCTTCAAAGGAATGGGCATTAGGTGAGTATTATTGTTGTTTAATTTCTGTTTTCTTACAGGTGACAAGGGCTTCAATGGAATGTAAGAGGGTATATAATGCAAGATAGTCTATACACCATGTAAGAGGTATTATAATGTAAGAGAGACTATACACTGTATAAGAGAGTACACTCCCTGACAGAAGTTATTTCGCTTATCCATGTTCTGTAAATAAAAGCTTATAACTTGACGTTAAATTCATCCATTGGTTGTATAAATTATTTTTTTGAAAGCGGAAACCCTCCGAAATGGGGTTTAGGTTAAGAAAATAAATTGGCATCAGTGCAGAAATATTGGCCAGTTAATGGACACAGAATGGTCAGATTTTGGCAAGACAAAAGTTTTGTCGCCTGGTCATATAATGCACCCAATCCTAGTTTACATCCTCATCTGTGCTCAGTAAATGATCGGTTAATTAATGTGTGTGTATAAAAAGAAACCCAGCACCCCAGACCTTCACTTGAACTGCAACTTGAGCTCTAACAACATGCCAAAAATCCACCCAACGACCAAAGCCTGGATTATCAAGAGGCTGAAGACCAGATCCACTGCAGAGGTGGCTGGCACCTTTAATGTGTCTCAGCGTCAAGTACAAAGAATTAAAAAAAGATTTGAAGAGACTGGAGATGTGCTTGACAAGCCCAGGTTTGGCAGACCCCGCAAGACAACTGCTCAGGAGGAACGTTTGTTGGTTAGAAAATCCAAAGCAAGCCCCTCTTCCACTGCAGCAGAGCTCCAACAGGCCTGGTCACCTCAAGTCCCTGTGTCAACTAGAACAGTTTGTAGGATTCTGTCTCGAAATGGCCTCCATGGTCCAATCAGTGCCCAGAAGCCAGCACTAAACAAAAGGCAAATAAAAATCTGTGTGACATTTGCAAAGTCCCACAGCCTGCTAAACAGATGGACGCTGGAAAAGTGGTAGAAGGTGGATTTCTCTGATGAATCTTCAGTAGAATTATACCACAGCAGCCATAAATACTGCAGGAGACCTACTGGAGCCCATATGGATCCAAAATACACCCAGAAAACTTACATTTGGTGGTGGAAAGATCATTGTCTGAGGATACATTCAGTATGGGGGTGTGCGAAACATTTGCAAGGTGGAAGCAATATCAATAGCCTAAAATATCAAGAAGTATTAGCTACCTCTTATATTCCAAATCATAAAATGGTTCAAATTCTGCAGCAGGATGGTGCTCCATCTCATACATCCATCTATACAACAACTTTACTCCAGGCAAAAAAAGATCAAGGTGCTCAAGGACCGGCCAGCCCGGCCACCAGACATGGACATCATTGAGCATGTTTGGGGTAGGATGAAAGAGGAAGCTTGGAAGACAAAACCAAAGAATCTAGATGAACTCTGGGAGGCAGGTAAGACTGCATTCTGTGCTATTCCTGATGACTTCATTAATAAATTGTATGAATCATTGCTGAACCGCATGGATGCAGTCCTTCAAGCTCATGGAAGTCACGCAAAATATTAAATATGACTAATAGCACCACAACTTATGCAACATATATTTGTATTTTAAGCTAAATATTTGTTTGAATATCACATTACTTTCTGTTTGTGACAAAACTTTTGTCTTGCCAAAATCTGACCATTCTGTGTCCATTAACTGATCAATACTTCTGCATTGATGCCAATTAATTTTCTTAACCTAAACCACATTTTGGAGGGTTTCAGCTTTCAAAAGAATAATTTATACAACCAATGGATGAATTTAATGTCAGGTTATAAGCTTTTATTTACATAACATGGATAAGAGACATAACTTCTGTCAGGGAGTGTATATACACCATGTAAGAGAGTATATAATGTAAGAAGATATACTGTTGTGCTCACAAGTTTACACACCCCGGCTGAATTTTTGCTTTCTTGGCCTTTTTTCAGAGAGTATGAATGATAGCACCAAACCTTTTTCTCCACTCATGGTTAGTGGTTGGGTGAAGCCATTTATTGTCAGACTCCTGTGTTTTCTCTTTTTAAATCTTAATGACAACCCAAAACATCCAAATGACCCTGATCAAAAGTTCACATACCCTGGTGATTTTGGCCTGATAACATGCACAGAAGTTGACACAAATGGGTGTGAATGGCTACTAAAGATAACATCCTCACCTGTGACCTGTTTGCTTGTAATCAGTGTGTGCATAAAAGCTGAGTGAGTTTCTGGGATCCAGACAGACTCTTGCATCTTTCTTCCAGCCACTGATGTTTCTGGATTGTGAGTCATGGGGAAAGCAAAAGAAGTGCCAACGGATCTACGGGAAAAGGTAGTTGAGCTGTATAAAACAGGAAAGGGATATAAAAAGATATCCAAGGAATTGATAATGCCAGTCAGCAATGTTCACACTGTGATTAACAAATGGAAAATAAGGGGCTCTGTAACAACAAAACTTCTGGAACAAGGTAATTTGGAGTGATAAGACCAAAATTGAACTTTTTGGCTATAACCATAAAAGCTACATTTGGAGAGAGGTCAACAAGGCCTATGATGAAAGGAACACCATTCCTACTGTAAAGCACGGAGGTGGATCGCTGATGTTTTGGGGATGTGTAAGCTACAAATTCACAGGAAACTTTGTCAATGTTGAAGGAAAAGATGAATGCAGCACGTTATCAGCAAATACTGGAGGCAAATTTGCAATCATCAGCCTAGAAGCTGTGCATGAGATGTACTTGGATGTTCCAACATGACAACGATCCAAAACACAAGTCCAAGTCGTCCTGTCATTGGCTACAGCAGAACAAAGTGAAGGTTCTGGAGTGGCCATCTCAGTCTCCTGACCTCAGTATCATTGAGCCACTCTGGGGAGATCTCAAGAGCGCAGTTCATGCTAAACCGCCCAGGAATTTACAGGAACTGGAGGCTTTTTGCCAAGAAGAGTGGTCAGCTTTACCATCTGAGAAAATAAAGAACCCCATCCACAACTACCACAAAAGACTTCAGGCTGTCAATGATGTTAGAAATGGGGTATATGAACTTGTGATCAGGGTCATTTGGATGTTGTGGGTTGTCATTATGATTTAAAAAGAGATAACACAGTAGTTTGACAATAAATGGCTTCACCCAACCACTGACCATGAGTGGAGAAAAAGTTTTGGTGTTATCATTCATATTCTCTGAAAAAAAGGTAAAAGAAAGCAAAGATTCTGCCGAGGTATATAAAATTTGAGCACAACTGTATACACCATGTAAGAGGGTATATAATGTAGGAGAGTGGGCACACCATGTAAGATGATTTACTGCAGGACAGCGCGCCCTGTATGAGATGCATGCTGTAATGGAGTGCCCGCAGTATACGGTATATTCAAGGTTTGTTATGTTTTTCTTATTCTTTTATCGAGTCTTACAGAATTATGTTTCTTAAATAAGTGTTTGTTTTACAGACATCAATGAAACTGAACATGAAAAAAGGAGAAATCAATTTGAGAATTGATTTTTTAGCCTCTCCAGTCAATTTATGTAGTCCACCGGACAAAGTTTCCGACTTTCTAATGCGCTGCCAAACACTATCATCTTGGACAAGAACAGTTCCCTAATGATACCAGTATAGAGCAACATGCACTAAAAAGCCAAAAATACTGGTGAGATATTGACTGGAAATAAGCTCAGCTGACGAGAACCAAGAGGGGAGAATAAGAAGCTTTTATGTCTGAGGCTAGAATTGGCGCGATGAGAGACCTGGGGCGTAACATATGGCTAGTATATACATATTGTATACATATGGACGGAAGCAGCCGCGACGATCTGAGGGCGCAAATCCAAGACTGACCTCAACGAGGTCTATAAGAGGCGAAAACCAGCAGGTGCCTTTATTAGTGTGCACCCAACTCATACCGGCACCTTCCTGTCCCACTTATCGGAGGAGGGATACTGGTTTTTGCATAGATATATATAGAATAATAATACAAACTTCATGACTTCTATACCATCCTCACCCACTGCATTTATTACTTAAAGGGATTGTCTCATAAATAACATATTATCAATCCACAGGATAGGTAATGAATAAATACATGGCTGCCGGGGGTCCGACTGGTTGTACATCCACCAACCTGAGAACAGGAGCCCCACATTTACCTGGATGAGTGACGCAGTAATGAGCCTGAGCGTTTATTATGTGACATTATAGTCAATGGTGTGGTGGTCGCACAAGATCACTAACGCCCTACTCACACCGCTGTCCATGGTTCCTGAGATCGGTGGGAGCCTCAGCAATCTCACAAATATCATGCAGCCTGCAAATAATTGATGAATGCAAGATATATTGTTTATGGCACAACCCCTTTAACTGTGTGGCATCATCTTCTTTTGGGATGCAATGTCTACGACCAAAGAAAATATGGGAAAGTTACATGTAGAACTCAGGGCTGGAAGGAGAAGATAAGAAAAGAGTAAAAGAAGAAAAGAGAGTAAAAGAGAAGAAAAGAGAGGAGAAAAGAGAATGGAGACAAAAAGAGAAGAGAGAAAATGAGAGGAAAAGAGGAGACGAGACAAGAAGAGAGGAGAAGAGAGAAGGAGAGAGGAAAAGAGAAGAGAAGAGATGGAAAGAAGAGAAGAGAAAAGAGGAAGGAGACAAAAAGAAGAGAGATAATGAGAGGAAAAGAGAAGAGAAGAGATGGAAAGAAGAGAAGAGAAAAGAGGAAGGAGACAAAAAGAGAAAAGAGATAATGAGAGGAAAAGAGAAGAGATGAGAAGAGAGGAAAAGAAAAGAGGAGAAAAGAATAAAAGAGTAAAAAATAGGAGGATAGAGAAGTGAGGTAAAGAGAAGAGATGAAACGGAAGAGAAGAGAAAAGAGGAGAGAAAAAGAGAAGAGAGAAAATGAGAGGAAAAGAGGAGACGAGACAAGAAGAGAGGAGAAGAGAGAAGGAGAGAGGAAAAAAGAAGAGGAGAGAAAAGATGGAAAGAAGAGAAGAGAAAAGAGGAGAAGTGGGAACGAGAGAGGAAAGGAGAGGAGATGAGATGAAAAGAGAGAAGAGAGGAAAAGAGAAAAAAAGAAGAGAGAAGCGAGGCAAAGAGAAGAGATGAAACAGAAGAGAAGAGAAAAGAGGAGATGAGAAAAAGAAGAGAGAAAATGAGAGGAGAAGAGAGAAGATGACAAGAGACAAAAAAAGGAGAGAGGAGAGGAAAAGAGAAGATGAGACAAGAAGAGAGGAGAAGAGAGAAGGATAGAGGAAAAGAGAAGAGAGAAAATGAGAGGAAAAGTGGAGATGAGACAAGAAGAGAGGACATGAGACAAGAAGAGAGGAAAAGAGAAGAGGTAAGATAAGAAGAGAAGGGGAAAAGAGAAGAGATGGAAAGAAGAGAAAAGAGGAAGGAGACAAAAAGAGGAGAGAGATAATCAGAGGAAAAGAGATGAGAAGAGCGGAAAAGAGAATAAAAGATTAAAAAATATGAGAAGAGAGAAGTGAGGTAAAGAGAAGATGAGATGAGAATAGACAAGAGAAGAGATGAGATATTAACTGGGAAACAGAAACCTGTGAAACCCATAAAGGCAACAGGTTTCTGCTAATAACCAAGAAAAATTATCTTTCACAATTGGTGCAGAATCCAACCAGAGGAGCAGCACTTTTAGACCTAATACTATCTAATAGACCTGACAGAATAACAAATCTGCAGGTGGTTGGGCATTTAGGAAATAGCGACCACAATATTGTGCAGTTTCACCTGTCTTTCACTAGGGGGACTTGTCAGGGAGTCACAAAAACACTGAACTTTAGGAAGGCAAAGTTTGACCAGCTTAGAGATGCCCTTAATCTGGTAGACTGG
Organism: Ranitomeya imitator; assembly: GCF_032444005.1. Classification (NCBI taxonomy): domain Eukaryota; kingdom Metazoa; phylum Chordata; class Amphibia; order Anura; family Dendrobatidae; genus Ranitomeya; species Ranitomeya imitator. The sequence continues at coordinate 5,279,114 of NC_091283.1, read as the reverse complement.
GACAATATCCTCAGAAATAAGAATACAGATAATAAATGGGAAATGTTTAAGAACATCCTAAATAGGCAGTGTAAGCGGTTTATACCTTGTGGGAATAAAAGGACTAGAAATAGGAAAAACCCAATGTGGCTAAACAAAGAAGTAAGACAGGCAATTAACAGTAAAAAGAAAGCATTTGCACTACTAAAGCAGGATGGCACCATTGAAGCTCTAAAAAACTATAGGGAGAAAAATACTTTATCTAAAAAACTAATTAAAGCTGCCAAAAAGGAAACAGAGAAGCACATTGCTAAGGAGAGTAAAACTAATCCCAAACTGTTCTTCAACTATATCAATAGTAAAAGAATAAAAACTGAAAATGTAGGCCCCTTAAAAAATAGTGAGGAAAGAATGGTTGTAGATGACGAGGAAAAAGCTAACATATTAAACACCTTCTTCTCCACGGTATTCACGGTGGAAAATGAAATGCTAGGTGAAATCCCAAGAAACAATGAAAACCCTATATTAAGGGTCACCAATCTAACCCAAGAAGAGGTGCGAAACCGGCTAAATAAGATTAAAATAGATAAATCTCCGGGTCCGGATGGCATACACCCACGAGTACTAAGAGAACTAAGTAATGTAATAGATAAACCATTATTTCTTATTTTTAGTGACTCTATAGCGACAGGGTCTGTTCCGCAGGACTGGCGCATAGCAAATGTGGTGCCAATATTCAAAAAGGGCTCTAAAAGTGAACCTGGAAATTATAGGCCAGTAAGTCTAACCTCTATTGTTGGTAAAATATTTGAAGGGTTTCTGAGGGATGTTATTCTGGATTATCTCAATGAGAATAACTGTTTAACTCCATATCAGCATGGGTTTATGAGAAATCGCTCCTGTCAAACCAATCTAATCAGTTTTTATGAAGAGGTAAGCTATAGGCTGGACCACGGTGAGTCATTGGACGTGGTATATCTCGATTTTTCCAAAGCGTTTGATACCGTGCCGCACAAGAGGTTGGTACACAAAATGAGAATGCTTGGTCTGGGGGAAAATGTGTGTAAATGGGTTAGTAACTGGCTTAGTGATAGAAAGCAGAGGGTGGTTATAAATGGTATAGTCTCTAACTGGGTCGCTGTGACCAGTGGGGTACCGCAGGGGTCAGTATTGGGACCTGTTCTCTTCAACATATTCATTAATGATCTGGTAGAAGGTTTACACAGTAAAATATCGATATTTGCAGATGATACAAAACTATGTAAAGCAGTTAATACAAGAGAAGATAGTATTCTGCTACAGATGGATCTGGATAAGTTGGAAACTTGGGCTGAAAGGTGGCAGATGAGGTTTAACAATGATAAATGTAAGGTTATACACATGGGAAGAAGGAATCAATGTCACCATTACACACTGAACGGGAAACCACTGGGTAAATCTGACAGGGAGAAGGACTTGGGGATCCTAGTTAATGATAAACTTACCTGGAGCAGCCAGTGCCAGGCAGCAGCTGCCAAGGCAAACAGGATCATGGGGTGCATTAAAAGAGGTCTGGATACACATGATGAGAGCATTATACTGCCTCTGTACAAATCCCTAGTTAGACCGCACATGGAGTACTGTGTCCAGTTTTGGGCACCGGTGCTCAGGAAGGATATAATGGAACTAGAGAGAGTACAAAGGAGGGCAACAAAATTAATAAAGGGGATGGGAGAACTACAATACCCAGATAGATTAGCAAAATTAGGATTATTTAGTCTAGAAAAAAGACGACTGAGGGGCGATCTAATAACCATGTATAAGTATATAAGGGGACAATACAAATATCTCGCTGAGGATCTGTTTATACCAAGGAAGGTGACGGGCACAAGGGGGCATTCTTTGCGTCTGGAGGAGAGAAGGTTTTTCCACCAACATAGAAGAGGATTCTTTACTGTTAGGGCAGTGAGAATCTGGAATTGCTTGCCTGAGGAGGTGGTGATGGCGAACTCAGTCGAGGGGTTCAAGAGAGGCCTGGATGTCTTCCTGGAGCAGAACAATATTGTATCATACAATTATTAGGTTCTGTAGAAGGACGTAGATCTGGGGATTTATTATGATGGAATATAGGCTGAACTGGATGGACAAATGTCTTTTTTCGGCCTTACTAACTATGTTACTATGTTACTATGAAATTAGGATTATTTAGTCTAGAAAAAAGACGACTGAGGGGCGATCTAATAACCATGTATAAGTATATAAGGGGACAATACAAATATCTCGCTGAGGATCTGTTTATACCAAGGAAGGTGACGGGCACAAGGGGGCATTCTTTGCGTCTGGAGGAGAGAAGGTTTTTCCACCAACATAGAAGAGGATTCTTTACTGTTAGGGCAGTGAGAATCTGGAATTGCTTGCCTGAGGAGGTGGTGATGGCGAACTCAGTCGAGGGGTTCAAGAGAGGCCTGGATGTCTTCCTGGAGCAGAACAATATTGTATCATACAATTAGGTTCTGTAGAAGGACGTAGATCTGGGGATTTATTATGATGGAATATAGGCTGAACTGGATGGACAAATGTCTTTTTTCGGCCTTACTAACTATGTTACTATGTTACTATGTAAAAGAGGCGAAAGTGGAGAACAGAAGAGAGTGAGTGCAATCAGAGGAGTAGTCGACAATAGACATTTAAGTTTCATGAAAACCATAAAGGGACATAAGCCCCCCTCCCCCAACATGGGATTGAAGCCAGACGCGCCTTGAATTAGTGGAGCCGTCAGCAGAGAGTCGGGGGGATGTCAGGAGAACACGGCGAGCTTTATATGACACATAGTCAAACAAATATTTGATATCATCACTAATGGAAAGAAGAATGGAGAAACAATGTCCTGCACAGCTCATTTCATCTCTGCACCAGCTGCAATGTACAAAAACACAAAGAAGGAGAAGAAAGAGAAGAATCGAGCTGCGCCATTTCAAAGGGAAAGTTTCACTCCCCGAGTTTTATTCCTTTTTATTTTTTTAAGACTTTTTTTCTTAGAACTCACAATGTTGTTTGTGTTGTGCTTTCCCATTATGGGGGGGATGGAATTTAATGGAATGAATTATTCATTAGGCCGGGAAACCTCTGCACTAAGTAAATTGTGTTCTTTGAAAACAAATTGTAGCTGTAGTTTTTATGATGATTGCAAAATCACTGGCAATGTAAAACAATACAGTATGGAGATAGAGCCATGAAAAAATGGCCGGATACAAGAAGCGGGACGTCCCCCGCGGGAGGACGCTGCACGGGGGCCGGAATGACTGAAGCGGGGCCCGGGCCCTAAGAGAAGAAGATGACACGACCTCAAGACTCAGCCACTGTAACAAGGGCCCGAATATTCATTTATAACCCTTCACCTCTGGGCAATTTTACTTTTTTCATTTTTTTTGTTATTCACCATGTTCGCTAAATCCTAGTACTGACCTGCTTTATGCCCCAAATAATTACGAGTACACAGATATTAAACACGTATAGGTTCTTTTTTATTTAAAGGGTTATTTCTATCTCCAAGATCCCACCACAAAATGTAGGTGTAATAACACTGGTCTACAAAAAAAAAAAAAATTCTGCCATGGACTTTAAGAACAGGTTTAGACTAATTTGAGGGTGCGGAATTGAAATCTGATCTTATAATTTCTCTATCACACTATAGGTATAGAGCCCATTTTCATGAATTCCATGATAAATATAAGTAATGTATGAAAAGTGCCGGTTTATACGGTTCACTAAGGTAAATTTAGTTTTCATTTAGTCTCCCAATAAATGTGAGAATATCTTTGTTTTCTTTGAACATGCAGAATTCCCATTTGTTATGATAACCCCCTTGTTTTCGGTGCTACTGGGACAGTAGAGCTACAGCAGAGCATTGGGTGAACACTGAATGGCCTCAGCGACAGAGTTTGGCATCTGGCGATAAGAATGTCATCCATGATCCTCTATAGGAAGGACATTGTCTTTGCTCCCTTACACATAAAACTTGGATTGATGAAGCAGTTCGTCAGAGCTCTCAATCACAGTGGAGAATGCTTTAACTATATATGTTCAACTTTTCCTGGTAACATACATAGTAACATAGTAACATAGTTAGTAAGGCCGAAAAAAGACATTTGTCCATCCAGTTCAGCCTATATTCCATCATAATAAATCCCCAGATCTACGTCCTTCTACAGAACCTAATTGTATGATACAATATTGTTCTGCTCCAGGAAGACATCCAGGCCTCTCTTGAACCCCTCGACTGAGTTCGCCATCACCACCTCCTCAGGCAAGCAATTCCAGATTCTCACTGCCCTAACAGTAAAGAATCCTCTTCTATGTTGGTGGAAAAACCTTCTCTCCTCCAGACGCAAAGAATGCCCCCTTGTGCCCGTCACCTTCCTTGGTATAAACAGATCCTCAGCGAGATATTTGTATTGTCCCCTTATATACTTATACATGGTTATTAGATCGCCCCTCAGTCGTCTTTTTTCTAGACTAAATAATCCTAATTTCGCTAATCTATCTGGGTATTGTAGTTCTCCCATCCCCTTTATTAATTTTGTTGCCCTCCTTTGTACTCTCTCTAGTTCCATTATATCCTTCCTGAGCACCGGTGCCCAAAACTGGACACAGTACTCCATGTGCGGTCTAACTAGGGATTTGTACAGAGGCAGTATAATGCTCTCATCATGTGTATCCAGACCTCTTTTAATGCACCCCATGATCCTGTTTGCCTTGGCAGCTGCTGCCTGGCACTGGCTGCTCCAGGTAAGTTTATCATTAACTAGGATCCCCAAGTCCTTCTCCCTGTCAGATTTACCCAGTGGTTACCTTAGTGAAGAGAAGAGAAAGGCTGGAATATTTGATGGACCTCAAATAAGAACACTTATGAGAGACCCAAATGTGATCACATCAATGAATGAGACAGAAGAAAGAGCTTGGAATGCATTTTGTAAAGTGGAGAAGAATTTTCTAGGGAATAAGAAAGCCGACAACTATGAAGAGATTGTGGAAGAGAAGATCTACTAATGAGTCTGCGGAATCTGGGATGGAGAATGAGGATCAAGATTCACTATATACAGAGAACCTTGGGGATGTGAGCGAGGAACAAGGGGAGCGTTTTCATCAGGACATTAAAACAATGGAAGAACGGTATCAAGGCCGGAGGGACTCACATATGATGGCGACTATTGCTGGAGCTTGATGAGAGACAACCCAGAAGCCGCAAATCACAGATCAGCCGAGAAAAGGAAGTTCCAATATCGGCCATGTGTCATTCACTAGTAGTTTAATTCTGTAAGTATATTTGATTTGCTGTACATGGACTTTGTAATTTTTGTTACTCCTTGATTAAAAAATATACAAAATGTAGTGCCGAAAATCAAGTGTTTTTATCATAAAATATTAGATAGGAGTAATTTTCATCAAAAATTTAAAATATCTCGAAATCCTGATGTGAAAGCCAACAACGGAGTTCATATTCGTAATCAGCAGCCAAAATTGACTTAAAATAGGTTTTAAAACCTTTTGCCAGAAAAATTGCGTTGACCAGTGTAATAATACTAGAAAATGCCTTAAATTAGAAATGTAGGATAGTTCTCCTGATTCGCTATATCTCTTTCCTCATGTGCAAAAACGTAATTCTGGTGTTTTGATTATTCTTTCTCGTTTCGCCGTTTATCGGTCTGATTAATTTATTTTATATTTTGATCGATCGGACATTTCCAAATATTATATTTTTTATTTTTATTATTTTGAATAGGGAAAAAAAGGGGGGATTTGAACTTTTGCACTTTTTTTTAAATATTTAAATGTTTTTTTTTCCTTTTTACTGTCTTTAATAGTCACTTTAGGAGACTTGAAGCTGCGATCGTCCGATCACCTGCACTATGTAGAGCAGGGCATCGGCACCACTATGTATGGCAGAAATGCTGGTCTATGAACGCCGGCCACAAGCCGACGTTCATAGGAGATTTACCATGGAAAACCCAGGGCTCTTCTGCAGACCCATGGCTGTCATGAAAACCCATTGCCCCCTAAAGTCATGTGACAGGGGCGCCGATGGGCATGTCTCTTGAGTGTTAGAGACACATGACACATGATCCGATCAGCTGCCATGTGGCGGGAAAGATTCAGCTCAGCTCCGGAGCCACTTCACAGGCAGGGACACGACCAATGAAAAAACCTATACATCATCAGTCTGGAAGGGGTTAATTTACATAATAAAATTATCTTATTTTTGCCTCTATGCAGAATTCCGACAAATTGTGACAAGATTATTAGTTCCATAAATGATAAATTGCTGACAATTATGGTCTCAATTTATTGGGGCAGATATTCTAAGCCTGCCCTTAGACGAGGTCGTCCTGTGCTGAGTGATAACTTGTGGGGTCTTTAGTCACTTAGATATGACTTTCTGTCACTTCTTGATTCCATTTTGGGCACCGCTTTTAATCTCTAATTTTGGCTTATTTCGGGGCACTCTGCTAAATTCTGAGTTTTACCCTTTTCTTCTAAGCGGTGTCCACTTCACCTAAAACATGCCACATGTAAGAATGCTAAAGGGGTCTCATAAATGTAATAATAGGCGGGTCTGAAACCGGAGGGCACAATTTAACACAAAACGCGGATTTACCGACAAAGTTGTGACATTGTTTTGATGCCTTTTAACAAGCCAGATTATCATGAAAATATCGCTAAGAAAGGGATGGGGTCATTAACATTAGCAAAACGTGGCTGATTGCAAAGCTGCTTCTAAGTCACTAAGCAGAATGTGGCCGGAATGAAACCCTCATGATGGGCTTCATACTCAGGCACCGTAGGTGGGAGCTGCCCATGTACTGTCCGTTTCTTTCTCAGCACACCCACCCAAAACATTTCATTAATCCAGGACCCAGTTCTGTAAAAACAACAGGCTCTATGTGTCTGATCTTAGAACACGACATCTGCAGGAGTTTCTATGTTCTACCAGTTTCCTCTCACATTCCAAAGACTGACAGGGAAAGGAGATTGTGAGCCCCAATGGGGACAGTGACGATGTCTGTACAGCGCTGTGGAGAATGATGGTGCTATATGAGCAAAGTGTAATAAATAAATCTTAAGAAGTGCACAGCTAAATGTAAAGCCATCTGAGGAAGTTGTATGGACCGACTCTCCAGAGTTCTGCTGGGGTCTAGGCTTGGTTGGGTTGTATGTGGGTGGGCACGGGAGCGGCCTGTAATGCTAGATTTGGATGTGGATATTTACATATTGGCTGAATGAATATGTTATTAGTTACTAATACAGCTCGTCACTAACCCAGGGAATGAGCCTGGGACAGGTCTAGAGTGTGGTTACTTCCATAGTTGGGTGTATAGAATGGTTCCCGAATGAAGTGGACCAATTCTCAGCCTGGTTGCTGCACTTTATGTCCTCAGAACTCCCAACCCTTATCCTGGGAGACTTCAACCTCTCCATTAACAGCCCCACTTCCACATCTGCGTCCAAGCTTCTTTCACTAACCACTTTTCTTGGCCTCTCAGAGCTCTCAACCTCTGAGACACACAAGGATGGTAACACCTTGACTTGGTCTTCACCCGTCTCTGCTCAATCTCCTACCTGGATAACTCACCGCTTCCCCTCTCAGGCCACAACATTCTCTCCTTCACGCTCACAAATCCTCACCCACCCCAGCACACTCCTACCTACCATTCAGTCAGAAATCTACAAGCCATTAACCCTCATACACTTTCAGACTCCCTACTCTCATCATGGTCCCCAATCTCCTCTTTTTCCTGTCCTGATCTGGCTGTACATCACTACAACGACACTCTTAGAAGCACCCTGGACAAAGTAGCTCCCCTCACCCTCAGAACCTCCAAACACAGAGTGAAACAGCCCTGGCTCACATCGCAAACCCGATTTCTCCAGCGATGCTCTAGGAGTGCTGAACGCTTATGAAGGAAAACTCGCACACCAGAAGACTTCAAAAATTTCAAATTTATGTTAAAATCCTATAACTCTGCCCTTCACCTCGCCAAACAGACCTACTACACCACCCTGATCTCCTCACTATTCAGCAACCCCAAGAAACTTTTTGACACCTTTCACTCCCTCCTCAGGCCAAACGCACAAGCCCCTATCACAGACATTTGTGCTGATGACCTGGCCTCCCACTTTATAGAGAAAATAGACAATATCCGTCAAGAAATCCGCTCCGAGCTGCCAAGTGCAGTGACTCCCATCCCTCCCTGCACTTTCCCTGGCTCACTCTCCACATTTGATCCCATCACAGAAGAAGTCTCCAAGCTCCTCTCTTCTTCTCATCCGACTACATGCTCTACCGACCCCATTCCCTCTCATCTCCTCCAGTCTCTCTCTCCAGTCGTCACTACTCACCTAACTACAATCTTTAATCTCTCCCTCTTCTCTCGCATTTTCCCCTCCTCCTTCAAACACTGGATCCTTACTGCATTATTAAAAAAACCCTCTCTCAATCCATCCTGCACAAATAACTACAGACCAGTCTCCAATCTCCCCTTCATCTCTAAACTCTTGGAGCGCCTGGCCTACTCCCGCCTTACACGTTACCTCCACACACTCCCTCCTAGACCCTTCACAATCTGGGTTCCGCCCCCTACATTCAACAGAAACTGCATTCATAACGGTGGCCAATGACCTTCTGACAGCAAAGTGTAACAGTGACCACTCTCTGCTCATTCTTCTTGACCTTTCTGCAGCTTTCAACACTGTTGACCACCCTCTCCTACTCTTTAGGCTCCAGTCACTTGGCATTAAGGACACTGCTCTCTCCTGGTTCTCCTCCTATCTTTCTGACCGCTCCTTCAGTATTCTGTTCTCTGGCTCCACTTCATCTCCTCTTCCTCTCGCTGTCGGGGTACCTCAGGGCTCAGTCCTTGGCCCCCTTCTCTTCTCCCTCTACACGGCCCCAATTGGACAGACCATCAGCAGATTTGGCTTTCAGTACCATCTTTATGCTGATGACACACAACTATACACGTCATCCCCTGACCTTACCCCGCTGTACTACAGAACGCCACTGACTGTCTGTCCGCAGTCTCTGACATCATGTCCGCTCTATCTGAAGCTCAACCTCTCCAAAACTGAACTTCTTCTGCTCCCACCATCTACTAACCTCCCTAAATCTGACGTTTCCCTCTCTGTGGGTGGCACCATAATAACACCCCCGCAGCAGGCGCGCTGCCTGGGTGTTATGTTTGACTCCGATCTCTCCTTCACCTTCCACATACAATCTCTTGCCCGCTCGTGCCGCTTACACCTAAAGAACATCTCTAGAATCCGCCCTTTTCTCACCATGGAAACAACAAAAACCCTCACTGTCGCCCTGATCCACTCCCGCCTGGAGTACTGTAACGCTTTATTAATTGGCCTCCCCCTCACGCGACTTTCCCCTCTCCAGTCCATCCTTAATGCAGCAGCCAGGGTCGTCCATCTGGCTAATCATTACTCGGAGGCTCTTCGCCAGTCGTTACACTGGCTGCCCATTCATTACAGGATACAATTCAAAGTACTTGTTCTCACCCACAAAGCTCTCCACAGTGCGGCCCCCCTTACATCTCCTCCCTCATTACTGTCTATCAGCCTAACAGACCACTGCGCTCTGCAAATGACTTTCGACTAACCTCGGCACTAATCCGTACCTCCCACTCCCGACTCCAAGACTTCTCCCGTGCTGCACCAATCCTCTGGAATGCTCTACCCCAAGATATTAGGACCATCCACAATTTGCATAGTTTTAGGCCCTCCCTTAAAACACATTTGCTCAGAGCGGCCTATCACGTTCCCTAATCAAAGTCATTTTATGTTTGTGTGTGTGTAGCCCATTCACTATCTCCATCTACCCCCACCCCCTGAAGATGGCCGGACCCTCATTGTAAATACATCATTGTAAATACACACCTGTACTTTGTATCTCCCCCACCTCATTGTAGATTGTAAGCTCTCACGAGCAGGGTCGTCTTATTTTGCTTTAATTATTGTATTGCTAACGTTGTTACTTATGACTTTTGTGTTTGAAACTGTTAAACTGTAAAGTGCTGCGGAATATGTTGGTGCTATATAAAGATTATTATTATTATTATTACTAAGTGTCACACCTGGTACATATCATATCCGTTGCCTCGGCTTGGGGGTACTCAGCGGTCTCTGGGGCAGGTGGGGTGGCACGCCGGTATTTTGTAATAAGGTTTTGTTATTCTTCCTGTGTTTCTTGTATTGCTGAGTTGTGGACTGACTGATATATTATGGACGAGAAAAAAAAAGCAAGTAAAGGAGAAAAATGTTCCAATTTATATGGGTGTAAAAATGATCCTAGATATGAGTGCAGCGGAATCTGGAACATTCTCCTGATTTAGAGAGAAGAGCATAAATATCTGTTCTATAAATTAAAATACCAAGAAAACAGAACACAAACAGGTTGTATTATGCAGGCAATATGCGCTTGTATTCACCTTCATTCCATGAGGGATAAAGTAACAAATATACAATATGTCCATTAAATGAACAGTAGAAACAGAGGGCTGAGATCTGGAGGACGCGGCCATTTCTATTCTTAGTCTTACCCACCACCTTTTACGCATCCCAGTAAAAGTCAACGTTTTACAGCCGTACAATATAATAGACAGTTTTCATTCTTCTTAGGCTTCAGATAGATATTTTTTTGGAAAGGTAGAAAGAATAACATTTTATTAGACCTTTTCAAAAGACGATTGTCATTTGTTTCAAATCTCAAACAAACCAGATGTAAGATTTTGTTTTAAAGTAGCAATATTTCTCCTAGTTCTCAGGATGGACATAAATATGTCATGGAGTATGTTACTGTATCAGGAAAATTGGCTCTCATCATAACTTACCTGGGTAATTTTAGTGACATAGATAGATGATAGATAAATGATAGATAATAGATAATAGATAGATACTAGATAATAGATAGATAGATGATAGATAATAGATAATAGATAATAGATGATAGATAGATAATAGATAGATAATAGATAGATGATAGATAATAGATAGATAGATAGATAGATAGATAGATAGATAGATAGATAGATAGATAGATAGATAGATAGATAATAGATAGATAGATAGATAATAGATAGATAGATAATAGATAGATGATAGATAATAGATAGATAATAGATAGATAGATAGATAGATAGATAGATAGATAGATAGATAATAAAATATGTAGAATTGAGAGTCCTCAGTGGTTGATACCTTTTAATGACTAACTGAAAAGATAGTAACAAATTGCAGCTTTCGAGACTACACAGGTATCTTCATCAGGCCTTGACTACTGCAACCTCCTGCTCTGTGGCCTCCCTTCTAGCACTCTGGCACCACTACAATCCATCCTACACTTTGCTGCCCGACTAATCCACCTGCCCCCCCGCTATTCCCCGGCCTCTCCCCTCTGTCAGTCCCTTCACTGGCTCCCCATTACCCAGAGACTCCAGTACAAAACCCTAACCATGACGTACAAAGCCATCCACAACCTGTCTCCTCCATACATCTGTGACCTCGTCTCCCGATACTTTCCTACACGCAACCTCCGATCCTCACAAGATCTCCTTCTCTACTCCCCTACTATCTCCTCTTCCCACAACCGCATCCAAGATTTCTCCCGTGTTTCCCGCATACTCTGGAATTCTCTACCCCAACACATCAGACTCTCGCCTACCATAAAAACCTTCAAAAAGAACCTGAAGACCCACCTCTTCCGACAAGCCTACAACCTGCAGTAACCACCGATCAACCAAATCGCTGCACGACCAGCTCTATCCTCACCTACTGTATCCTCACCCATCCCTTGCAGATTGTGAGCCCTCGCGGGCAGGGTCCTCTCTCCTTATGTACCTGTGTGCCTTGTATTGCTCATGTTTATTGTATTTGTCTATATTTGCCCCGTTTACATGTAAAGCGTCATGGAATAATGGTGCTATAAAAATATATAATAATAATCAGGCATAGACTGATAGAAATTCTGAAGAATCACATATTTATGCACAACATAGCCACTGGCTAACATAGTAACATAGTAACATAGTAACATAGTTAGTAAGGCCGAAAAAAGACATTTGTCCATCCAGTTCAGCCTATATTCCATCATAATAAATACCCAGATCTACGTCCTTCTACAGAACCTAATAATTGTATGATACAATATTGTTCTGCTCCAGGAAGACATCCAGGCCTCTCTTGAACCCCTCGACTGAGTTCGCCATCACCACCTCCTCAGGCAAGCAATTCCAGATTCTCACTGCCCTAACAGTAAAGAATCCTCTTCTATGTTGGTGGAAAAACCTTCTCTCCTCCAGACGCAAAGAATGCCCCCTTGTGCCCGTCACCTTCCTTGGTATAAACAGATCCTCAGCGAGATATTTGTATTGTCCCCTTATATACTTATACATGGTTATTAGATCGCCCCTCAGTCGTCTTTTTTCTAGACTAAATAATCCTAATTTCGCTAATCTATCTGGGTATTGTAGTTCTCCCATCCCCTTTATTAATTTTGTTGCCCTCCTTTGTACTCTCTCTAGTTCCATTATATCCTTCCTGAGCACCGGTGCCCAAAACTGGACACAGTACTCCATGTGCGGTCTAACTAGGGATTTGTACAGAGGCAGTATAATGCTCTCATCATGTGTATCCAGACCTCTTTTAATGCACCCCATGATCCTGTTTGCCTTGGCAGCTGCTGCCTGGCACTGGCTGCTCCAGGTAAGTTTATCATTAACTAGGATCCCCAAGTCCTTCTCCCTGTCAGATTTACCCAGTGGTTTCCCGTTCAGTGTGTAATGGTGATATTGATTCCCTCTTCCCATGTGTATAACCTTACATTTATCATTGTTAAACCTCATCTGCCACCTTTCAGCCCAAGTTTCCAACTTATCCAGATCCATCTGTAGCAGAATACTATCTTCTCTTGTATTAACTGCTTTACATAGTTTTGTATCATCTGCAAATATCGATATTTTACTGTGTAAACCTTCTACCAGATCATTAATGAATATGTTGAAGAGAACAGGTCCCAATACTGACCCCTGCGGTACCCCACTGGTCACAGCGACCCAGTTAGAGACTATACCATTTATAACCACCCTCTGCTTTCTATCACTAAGCCAGTTACTAACCCATTTACACACATTTTCCCCCAGACCAAGCATTCTCATTTTGTGTACCAACCTCTTGTGCGGCACGGTATCAAACGCTTTGGAAAAATCGAGATATACCACGTCCAATGACTCACCGTGGTCCAGCCTATAGCTTACCTCTTCATAAAAACTGATTAGATTGGTTTGACAGGAGCGATTTCTCATAAACCCATGCTGATATGGAGATAAACAGTTATTCTCATTGAGATAATCCAGAATAACATCCCTCAGAAACCCTTCAAATATTTTACCAACAATAGAGGTTAGACTTACTGGCCTATAATTTCCAGGTTCACTTTTAGAGCCCTTTTTGAATATTGGCACCACATTTGCTATGCGCCAGTCCTGCGGAACAGACCCTGTCTCTATAGAGTCCCTAAAAATAAGAAATAATGGTTTATCTATTACATTACTTAGTTCTCTTAGTACTCGTGGGTGTATGCCATCCGGACACGGAGATTTATCTATTTTAATCTTATTTAGCCGGTTTCGCACCTCTTCTTGGGTTAGATTGGTGACCTTTAATATAGGGTTTTCATTGTTTCTTGGGATTTCACCTAGCATTTCATTTTCCACCGTGAATACCGTGGAGAAGAAGGTGTTTAATATATTAGCTTTTTCCTCGTCATCTACAACCATTCTTTCCTCACTATTTTTTAAGGGGCCTACATTTTCAGTTTTTATTCTTTTACTATTGATATAGTTGAAGAACAGTTTGGGATTAGTTTTACTCTCCTTAGCAATGTGCTTCTCTGTTTCCTTTTTGGCAGCTTTAATTAGTTTTTTAGATAAAGTATTTTTCTCCCTATAGTTTTTTAGAGCTTCAATGGTGCCATCCTGCTTTAGTAGTGCAAATGCTTTCTTTTTACTGTTAATTGCCTGTCTTACTTCTTTGTTTAGCCACATTGGGTTTTTCCTATTTCTAGTCCTTTTATTCCCACAAGGTATAAACCGCTTACACTGCCTATTTAGGATGTTCTTAAACATTTCCCATTTATTATCTGTATTCTCATTTCTGAGTATATTGTCCCAGTCTACCAGATTAAGGGCATCTCTAAGCTGGTCAAACTTTGCCTTCCTAAAGTTGAATGTTTTTGTGACTCCCTGACAAGTCCCCCTAGTGAAAGACAGGTGAAACTGTACAATATTGTGGTCGCTATTTCCTAGATGCCCGACCACCTGCAGATTTGTTATTCTGTCAGGTCTATTAGATAGTATTAGGTCTAAAAGTGCTGCTCCTCTGGTTGGATTCTGCACCAATTGTGAAAGATAATTTTTCTTGGTTATTAGCAGAAACCTGTTGCCTTTATGGGTTTCACAGGTTTCTGTTTCCCAGTTAATATCCGGGTAGTTAAAGTCCCCCATAACCAGGACCTCATTATGGGTTGCAGCTTCATCTATCTGCATTAGAAGTAGACTTTCCATGGTTTCTGTTATATTTGGGGGTTTGTAACAGACCCCAATGAGAATTTTGTTACCATTTTTCCCTCCATGAATTTCAACCCATATGGACTCGACATCCTCATTCCCTTCGCTAATATCCTCCCTTAAAGTGGACTTTAGACAAGACTTTACATAGAGACAAACCCCTCCTCCTCTCCGATTTTTACGATCCTTTCTAAACAGACTGTAACCCTGTAAGTTAACTGCCCAGTCATAGCTTTCATCTAACCATGTCTCGGTTATTCCCACTATGTCAAAGTTACCTGTAGATATTTCTGCTTCTAGTTCTTCCATCTTGTTTGTCAGGCTTCTGGCGTTTGCAAGCATGCAGTTTAGAGGATTTTGTTTTGTTCCAATATCCTCGCTGTGGATTGTTTTAGAAATGTTCTTACCTCCCATCTGAGTATGTTTTCCTGGGTCGTCTTTGTTCGAGTCTAATGTTTTTCTTCCCGTCCCCTCTTCTTCTAGTTTAACGCCCTCCTGATGAGTGTAGCGAGTCTTCTGGCGAATGTGTGTTTCCCAGGTTTGTTGAGGTGTAGTCCGTCTCTGGCGAGGAGTCCATCATACCAGTAATTCACACCGTGGTCCAGGAATCCAAATCCTTGTTGTCTGCACCATCGTCTTAGCCAGTTGTTTGCATCAAGGATCCTGTTCCATCTCCTGGTGCCATGCCCGTCTACTGGAAGGATAGAAGAAAAAACTACCTGTGCATCCAGTTCCTTTACTTTCTTCCCCAACTCTTCAAAGTCCTTGCAGATTGTCGGTAGGTCCTTCCTTGCCGTGTCATTGGTGCCAACATGTATCAGAAGAAATGGGTGGACGTCATTGGAGCTGAAGAGCTTTGGTATCCTATCGGTCACATCCTTGATCATCGCACCTGGAAGGCAGCATACTTCTCTTGCAGTTATGTCCGGTCTGCAGATGGCTGCTTCTGTGCCTCTCAGTAGTGAGTCTCCCACCACCACCACTCTTCGTTGCTTCTTGGCTGTACTTTTTGCTGTCACTTGTTGCTGTGTGCCCTTTTCTTTTTTGCTTGCTGGTATTGCTTCATTCTTAGGTGTGCCATCTTCATCCTCTACAAAGATTTGATATCGGTTCTTCAGTTGTGTGGTTGGTAGTGTTGAGCATTCCGATACCGCAAGTATCGGGTATCGGCCGATATTTGCGGTATCGGAATTCCGATACTGAATTCCGATACTTCCCGCGTATCGGATACCGGAATCGGAAGTTCCCAGAATTCAAATTGAACGCAGCAGCCAATGAGGAATGAATGGAAGTGTGGGCACATCCTGTTTAGCATGGTGGGCATGTAAGTACTGGCAAGGCTTGGATTGGCTGCTGAAATGATGTCACTCTGCACTATAAAAAAGCGCTGCCGCCATTTTGCGCTCACTCTGCTGTGATTTCAGTTAGGGACAGGACGCTGTGTTCTAACTGAGGGCCAGTTGAGCTAGCTAATTGCTTTATTTTCCTTTCCAAAGGCTAATTTAGCAAAACGCTGTGTGTTCTTCACTGTTCACCTTGCTCTTGCCTTGCAGCGCTGTTTTAACAGCGTTCTGCAAGGTCTCTGTGTGTGTGTGTGTGTGTGTGCAGCTCACTCTGTAGTCTGTGTGCAGCCATATACCCGGTTGTATTCAGCTCAGGGGGGGTTCACACTGCCTCACACAGTTGTTCTTTTTTGCTCTTAGTGCAGCCTGCTGCACATTTTTTCTCAAATTTCCTATTAGTGTTTTTCCACCAGTCTCCAGCTCTATTGTGGAAAAACACTACATAGGATAACCTAGAGGGGGGTTTTTGGGCCTTGCAGCGCCGTTTACGGCTGTCTGCACGGTCTCCGTGTGAGCCCAGCTCGCCCTGTAGTCTGTGTGCAGCCATAGCCGGTTGGATTCAGCTCAGGGTTCGTTACTGGCTCATACCTTGAGAAAAATTTTCCTTTTTTTCAAATAGTGCAGCCTGTTTAAAATTTGAAAAAAAAAATTCCTATTAGTGTCTTTCCACTCGTATCCAGCTAAATAGTGGAAAAACACTATATAGGATAACCTAGAGGAGGGTTTTTTGGCCTTGCAGCGCCGTTTACGGCTGTCTGCACGGTCTCCGTGTGAGCCCAGCTCGCCCTGTAGTCTGTGTGCAGCCATAGCCGGTTGGATTCAGCTCAGGGTTCGTTACTGGCTCATACCTTGAGAAAAATTTTCCTTTTTTTCAAATAGTGCAGCCTGTTTAAAATTTGAAAAAAAAAAAAATTCCTATTAGTGTCTTTCCACCAGTCTCCAGCTCAATTGTGGAAAAACACTACATAGGATAACCTAGAGGTTTTTTTGGGGGCCTTGCAGCGCCGTTTACGGCTGTCTGCACGGTCTCTGTGTGAGCGCAGCTCGCCCTGTAGTCTGTGTGCAGCCATAGCCGGTTGGATTCAGCTCAGGGTGCGTTACTGCCTCATACCTTGAAAAACAATTTCCTTTTTTTCAAATAGTGCAGCCAGTTTAAAATTTGAAAAAAAAAATTCCTATTAGTGTCTTTCCACCCGTCTCCAGCTAAATAGTGGAAAAACACTATATAGGATAACCTAGAGGAGGGTTTCTTGGCCTTGCAGCGCCGTTTACGGCTGTCTGCACGGTCTCCGTGTGATTTAAACTAGCTCTGTAGCCCGATCTGCACCAAAAAAAAGGTTAAGTTCACCAAACACAACTTACACTTGTGTAGGCCACATTTGAAAAATAATAAAGTTTAGTCCACAATTTACAACATTAGTGTTTCTTACACCTGTTAGGAGGAGCATTACAGGAATAAGCACACTAAGGCCTTAGTACTTTTCTGCTTATCTTTATCTGTCAACCAAGATGAAGAGGGCAGGGAGTAAGGCACGTGGGCGTGGGCGCGGAGCAGGGAGAGGAGCAGGGAGAGGACGTGGTGATTCTGTGCCTGCTGCGGGCGCCGGTGACTCGTCGTCACTCAGTTTCAGCAGGGAACAGTCCTTCATGCGCAGCTTTGTCGGAGAGCGCCGTGCACCGCTGCTGCGTGAAGACCAAATTGAAGCCGTTGTCGGGTGGATGGCAGCTAACGCCTCGGCATCGACTTCAGTTAGTGCCACATCCTCTCAGGCACAGAGCACTGGAGAGCAGCCATCTGTCTCTTCACCACCTGCCAAATTGGCCAGGCAGTCAGAGAGCCCAGGACAGGAGCCGTCTCTACTTCTGTTCTCTGAATCTCTTGGCTTGGAAACAGGGGGCCAGCCAAGCAGCATTGGAGAAATGGAAGAAGAGGCAGTGTGCAGTGATGCCCAACACCTTTTTCTCTCTGACTCTGAAGAGGCAGGTGGGTCAGTGCCTCCGGTGACCACAGCGCAGTACGCATCTGATGATGAAACTCAGGTGCCGCTTTCTCGTGCGTACTGTGCTGCTGAGACTACCCAGGAGGAGCAGTTGGTGGCAGAGGGTAGTGGAGATGATGAGGTCCTTGACCCATCGTGGCGTGAGGAACAGGAAGGTGGTGGGAGCAGCTCAGAGGAAGAGCTTCCTCTTACGGGCCAAAGAGGGAGAGGGAGGGGGAAGACTGCGGAGCCTGTAGCCTCCACTTTGGCACCCGTTAGGAGCCTGTCTCTTTCCAAAGCCAAAAAGGGCGCTCCCAAGACTTGCAGTGCCTGGTCCTTTTTTGACACAGTTGCAGATGACATTTGTTTTGTCAAATGCAAGCTGTGTCATCATAAAGTAAAAAGAGGGAAAAATGTCAGCAACCTCAATACCACAAATATGTGGAAACATGTGCGGACCAGGCACGCAGTGGAGTTACAGAAACACACTGAAGATGTAGGCCAACCAACAGCGGCAGCTACCACCTCTTCAGCTCGTGTTGCCTCTTCCTCCAGCTCACGCACAGCTGGTTTGGCTTCCTCCCAGAGACCTTGTGTAATTCCACCCACAGCACCACCTTCCCAGTCATCCTCACACTCCCAGTCTACTCTACAGCCATCGGTAGTACAGGCATGGGAGAAAAGGCGGGCATTCTCGGCCAACCACCCCCGAGCACAGGCTCTGAATGCAGGCATTGCCAAACTGTTGTCCCTGGAAATGCTCTCGTTCAGGCTGGTGGAGACTGACAGCTTCCGTGACTTGATGGCATTGGCAGTCCCACAGTACAAGGTGCCCAGCCGCTTTTACTTCAGCAGGCAGGCTGTCCCTGCCCTGCACAGGCATGTTGAGGCAAACATAAAACATGCGCTACTGAACGCCGTCAGTAGCAAGGTCCACCTCACCACCGATGCGTGGACCAGTCAGCATGGACAGGGGCGATATGTTTCCCTCACTGCCCATTGGGTTAATGTTGTTGAGCCAGGTACAGATCGTGCGAGTGGCGCAGGACGTGTCCTGCCCACTCCAAGGATTGCAGGAATCCAGTCTGTACGCATCGACTCCTCCTCTTACACCAGTTCCTCTGATTCCTCTCTGCAGGATCCGTCACAGTCCACCCCCACATGGACCCGTGAACGTTTACCTATGACCGACATGAGCACAGCCGTGGCCAAACGTCAGCAGGCCGTCTTGAAACTAGTTTCATTGGGGCATCGAAGCCACACAGCGCAGGAGCTCTGGAATGCCATCAAGCAGGAGAGCGATGTGTGGTTACTGCCAGCGAATCTCCA
This sequence comes from Ranitomeya imitator, assembly GCF_032444005.1. Taxonomy (NCBI): domain Eukaryota; kingdom Metazoa; phylum Chordata; class Amphibia; order Anura; family Dendrobatidae; genus Ranitomeya; species Ranitomeya imitator. The sequence continues at coordinate 5,259,881 of NC_091283.1, read as the reverse complement.
GCCAGGCATGGTAGTGTGTGACAATGGCCGAAATCTGGTGGCAGCTTTGGCCCTTGGCAACCTCACTCACATCCCATGTCTGGCACATGTGCTCAATTTGGTTGTGCAGAGTTTTCTGAGGGACTATCCGGATCTTGATGCCCTGCTGCACAAGGTCCGCCTAGAGTGTGCTCACTTGCGGCGTTCCAGCTTGGCCAGATCCCGCATTGCTGCTCTGCAGCGCCGATTCCGCCTTCCGGAACACCGCATCATATGTGACCTACCTACCCGGTGGAATTCCACGTTACATATGTTGGAGCGGTTGTGTGAGCAGCAGCAAGCAGTTATGGAGTACCAGCTGCATCAGGCGCAAAGAAGTCGCAGTCAGCGCCGATCAGACTTCACAACCACAGAGTGGGCCACTATGAAGGACGTCTGCCAGGTTTTGCGTCCTTTTGATTATTCCACGCGGATGGCAAGTGCAGATGATGCACTAGTCAGCATGACTGTCCCCCTTATCTGCCTGCTTCAGCAAACTTTGCAAGGGTTAAGGGATGATGTGGTGGAAGAGGTGGAGGATGAGGAGTCACCTTTTCCATCAGCTTCTGGAGAGTCAGCGCCACGTGGTTCCTCACAAAGGGGTACGCAGGGGCCAATTTGTGAGGAGGATGAGGAGGAGTCAATGGAGGAGGAAGAGCTCCGTCCAGAGGAGGGAGCGACACAATTGTCCAGTGGTCAGTGTGTACAGCGAGGGTGGGGTGATGACGAGCGGGCAGAGATCATGTCTCAAGCAGGGGACAGCGTTTCTGGGCCGGTTGGCACTCTGCAGCACATGGTGGATTTCATGCTGCAGTGCCTGAGAAACGACCGCCGCATCGACCACATTCTCAACATGCCTGATTATTGGGTGTTCACCCTCCTCGATCCTCGCTACCGGGACAACGTCCAAAACCTCATCCCTGCGTTGACCCGGGAGCGTAAATTGCGGGAGTACCACGACACACTGGTGAATTCCATCATCTTCTCCTGTCCAACTGAGAGGAGTGCTGCTAGTGCTTTACAAAGCAGCTCAGTGCGTCGAGGCAGTGGGGGAGGCTCTGCCCAAAGAGGGAGCAGAAGCAGTGCCTCTGCCCAAGGCAAGCCCAGTATGGCACAACTCTGGCACACTTTTGTGTGCCCGCCCCAAATGTCTACACCATCACCGGCGGCTCCAGTCAGCAGGAGGCAACGGTTCCGTCAGATGGTGACAGACTACATGGCTTGCCCTCTTACTGTACTCCCAGACGGCTCTTCCCCGTTCAAGTTTTGGGTCTCTAAGCTGGATACATGGCCAGAGCTAAGCCAGTAAGACGGTTCAGTAACGTCAGCTGATCCCCAGCTGTGTATCCGGCAACGTGTCATGCGACCGCCACGCTGGCACAACTAAAATGTAAGGGGACCTGTCCCCCCCCCCCCCCTAGGCGTTTGTTACTGAAAGAGCCACCATGTGCAGCACTAATACTGCACAAGGGAAAGGTCGCTCTTGAAATTATGCTCCTTGCAAACGCTGAACTACACACTCATGTAATGTGTCCCCTCACACCGTCCAACCGTCCCGGAGGTGGGACTTTCCTTTGTAATGTGACGCAGCACAGCCGTCATTGCTACCCCCTTGGCACCGTGCGCTGCCTCCTTAGCGTTGTTTGATTCCGTCATGGACCCTGCGCTGTTATGTTATCCCTTGGCCATGCACAGTTTGCGCTGCCCGTCCTCTGACATCATTTGTTGTCGTCCTGGCTGCGCCTGTGCGTCCACGCTGCCCGAAATCACACCTCGCAGTGTCGTCTAATGTGATCCCACAGTGGGCCTGGTATCCATGGCCATGCGCAGTGCATATACTAGCCTCTCACTCCCCTTCTTCACGCTTCTTCAGACTAGGCGGCGTCAGCTGATCCCTAATAGCATGCCACGGCCGTGACGCCGCACAGTCTGAAGAAGCAGGAAGGAGGTGAGTGAGAGGCGATGATATGCACTGCGCATGCCCATGGATCCCTGGCCCGCAGTGGGACTACATTAGATGACACTGCAAGGTTGGATCTCGGGCAGCTTGGACGCACAGGCACTGCCAGCCTGACACCTACATGATGTCAGAAGACGGGCACCGCTAACTGTGCATGGCCAAGGGATAACATTACAGTGCGGGCTCCGTGACAGAACCAAACAACGTTGAGGAGGTGGTGCCCGGCACCAAGGGGGTTGGAATGACGGCTGTGCTGTGTCACATTACAAAGGAAAGTCCCACTTCCGGGATGGTTTGACGGTGTGAGGGGACACATTATATGAGTGTGTACTTCAGCGTTTGCAAGGAGCATAATTTTCGGAGCCACCATTTTCCATGTGCAGTATTACTGCTGTACAAGATGGCTCTTTCAGCAACAAATGCCTGGGGGGGGGGTTAAAGGTTCCCTTTCAACTTGCTCCACTGCAGGCTTCGGCCTACACTCTGCTCCTCTTTGATTCCCTGGGTTTCAACACTGTCAGTTGCCACCTGGAAGTGTTGTCTACACAGAAAAAAACACTAGGTGATGTGTCAGTGGGGTTCAGCACCGCCAGCTGTTCCCCTGCTGTGTAGTCGGCAACGTGTCCAGCACAAGCCACGCTGGCACAACAGAACAAAAGCTGCCACCAGTGCAGGCTTCGGCCTACACTCTGCTCCTCTCCTCCTCCTGCTGACCCTGGGCTCAAACACCGCTAGTTTTTGCCCGGAAGTGCTAGCTGCACAGAGAAAAACACCAGCCAATGTGTTAGTGGGGTTCAGCAACGCCAGCTGTTCCCCTGCTGTGTAGCCGGCAACGTGACCTGCAAACGCCATGCAGGCACAGGAACTGAAATTAAAAGGGAACCTGGCCCCACCCCCCCAGGTGTTTCTATGTATAACAGCCACCTAGTACAGCAGTACTGCTGCATTTGTACAAGGTGGCTGACTTTTTCTCCTTGCCCACGTGGAACTCAACACGTACAAAATGTGTCTCATTGAGACCATTCCACTGTCCCTGAGGTGTGACTTTCCTTTGTAATGATACGCAGCACCCCCCTTGGTAGCGTTTCCCGTCTTTTGTCATCATGGTTAGCTGGCTGCGCCTGTGCATCCGCCCTGCTAGAAACAACGCCCCTCGTTGTCATATTTATTTTGTCAGCGAGGGTGTGGTTTATGGGCACGAGCAGTGCATATGTTCGCCTGTCTTAACTCATCTCCTTCCGCCTTCTTCAGACTGTGCGGCCTCCTGGCCGTGGTAGGCGATAAGGGATCAGCTGAGGCCGCCCAGTCTGGAGCAGGTGTAAGGACATGTGTAAGCGGCAAACCTATTTACTGCACAAGGCCACGAATCCCAGCCACGCAGTGTGATTTTTTGAAAACACACTGTGGGTCTGGGATTCATGTCCATCGCTAACCGCAACGGCCGACATGAAATGAGGTCAGAAGACAGGAAGCGCTCACAGCACATGGCCAAGGGATCACAATAGCGCAGACTCCTGTACAGCAAATAACAACGCTCAGGAATCTGCGCCCAGTACCTAGGTGCAAATTTTGACACCTGTGCTGCGTCTCGTTAAAAAGACAAGTCACGCCTCCACAACTGTTTGACAGTATAATGGGCTAAATAGTGTACGTGTTTTAGTCAGCGTGTGCAAGGAGCAAAACAAATAGAGCAACCTTTTACTTGTGCAGCATTAATGCTGCACAAGGTGTGGCTCTTGTACCTTGCAACACCTGAGGGGGGGGTTAAAGGTAACCTTTGAAATTGGTTCAACTAGGCTTCGGCCTACACTCTGCTCCTCTACTCCTCCTGCTGACCCTGGGCTCAAACACCGCTAGTTTTTGCCCGGAAATGCTAGCTGCACAGAGAAAAACACCAGCCAATGTGTAAGTGGGGTTCAGCACCGCCAGCTGTTCCCCTGCTGTGTAGTCGGCAACGTGTCCAGCACAAGCCACGCTGGCACAACAGAACAAAAGCTGCCACCAGTGCAGGCTTCGGCCTACACTTTGCTCCTCTCCTCCTCCTGCTGACCCTGGGCTCAAACAACGCCAGTTTCTGCCCGGACATGCTAGCTGCACAGAGAAAAACACCAGCCAATGTGTTAGTGGGGTTCAGCACCGCCTGCTGTTCCCCCGCTGTGTAGCCGGCATCGTGTCCAGCACAAGCCACGCTGGCACAACCGACCAAAAGCTGCCACCAGTGCAGGCTTCGTCCTACACTTTGCTCCTCTCCTCCTCCTCCTGCTGACCCTGGGCTCTAACACCGCTAGTTTTTGCCCGGACATGCAATCTGCACAGAGAAAAACACCAGTCAATGTGTCAGTGGGGTTCAGCAACGCCAGCTGTTCCCCTGCTGTGTAGCTTGCAACGTGACCTGCAAACGCCACGCAGGCACATGAACTGAAATTGAAGGGAGCCTGCCCCCCACCCCCCCAGGTGTTTCTATGTATAACAGCCACCTTGTACAGCAGTACTGCTGCATTTGTACAAGGTGGCTGACTTTTTCTCCTTGCACACGTGGAACTCAACAAGTACAAAATGTGTCTCATTACAGACCATTACAATGTCCCTGAGGTGTGACTTTCCTTTTTAATGACACGCAGCACCCCCATTGTTAGCGCTGCCCGTCTCCTGACATCATTGGTTGGCTGGCTGTGCCTGTGCGTCCCCCCTGCCCGACACAACGCCCCCCGTTGTCTCATATATTTTGACTGCGAGGGTGTGATTGATGGGCACGAGCAGTGCATATGTTCCCCTGTTTTCACTCCCCTCCTTCCGCCTTCTTCTGACTGTGCGGCCTCATGGCCGCGGCATGCGATAAGGGATCAGCTGAGGCCGCCCAGTCTGAAGCAGGTGTAAGGACATGTGTGAGCGGCGAACATATTTACTGCACAAGGCCACGAATCCCAGCACCGCAGTGTGACTTTAGGAAAAGCCACTGTGGGTCTGGGATTTATGGCCATCGTTAACCGCACCGGCCAACATGAAATGAGGTCATGAGACGGCCTGCACTAACAGGGTATTGCCAAGGGATAACACAAGAGCGCAGTTTCCTGTACTGCAAATAACAACGGTAAGGAATCTGCGCACAGCACCTAGGTGTAAATTTGTACACCTGTGCTGCGTCTCCTTAAAAAGACTAGTAGTCACGCCTCCACTACTGTTTGACAGTATAATGGGCTAAATAGTGTACGTGTTTAATTCAGCGTGTGCAAGGAGCAAAATTAAATAGAGCAACCTTTGACTTGTGCATCATTAATGCTGTTCAAGGTGTGGCTCTTGTACCTTGCAACACCTGAGGGGGGGGTTAAAGGTAACCTTTGAAATTGGTTCAACTAGGCTTTGGCCAACACTCTGCTCCTCTACTCCTCCTGCTGACCCTGGGCTCAAACACCGCTAGTTTTTGCCCGGAAATGCTAGCTGCACAGAGAAAAACACCAGCCAATGTGTTAGTGGGGTTCAGCACCGCCAGCTGTTCCCCTGCTGTGTAGTCGGCAACGTGTCCAGCACAAGCCACGCTGGCACAACAGAACAAAAGCTGCCACCAGTGCAGGCTTCGGCCTACACTTTGCTCCTCTCCTCCTCCTGCTGACCCTGGGCTCAAACAACGCCAGTTTCTGCCCGGACATGCTAGCTGCACAGAGAAAAACACCAGCCAATGTGTTAGTGGGGTTCAGCACCGCCAGCTGTTCCCCTGCTGTGCAGCTTGCAACGTGACCTGCAAACGCCACGCAGGCACATGAACTGAAATTGAAGGGAGCCTGGCCCCCACCCCCAGGTGTTTCTATGTATAACAGCCACCTTGTACAGCAGTACTGCTGCATTTGTACAAGGTGGCTGATGTTTTCTCCTTGCCCACGTGGAACTCAACACGTACAAAATGTGTCTCTTTGAGACCATTCCACTGTCCCTGAGGTGTGACTTTCCTTTCTAATGATACGCAGCACCCCCCTTGGTAGCGCTTCCCGTCTTCTGACATCATTGGTTGGCTACTTGCGCCTGTTCGTCCGCCCTGCCTGAATAAAATGCTCCTCGTTGTCTTAATTATTTTGACTGCGAGGGTGTGATTGATGGGCACGAGCAGTGCATATCTTCGCCTGTCTTAACTCATCTCCTTCCGCCTTCTTCAGACTGTGCAGCCTCATGGCCGCGGCATGCGAGAAGGGATCAGCAGAGGCCGCCCAGTCTGAAGCAGGTGTAAGGACGTGTGTGAGCGGCCAAAATATTTACTGCTCAAGGCCACAAATCCCAGCACCGCAGTGTGGCTTTATGAAAAGACACTGTGGGTCTGGGATTTATGGCCATCGTTAACCGCACCGGCCAACATGAAATGAGGTCATAAGATGGGCAGCGCTAACAGGGCATTGCCAAGGGATAACACAAGAGCGCAGACTCCTGTACAGCAAATAACAACGCTCAGGAAGCTGCGCCAAGCACCAAGGCGTTATTTTGGACACCTGTGCTGCGTCTCATCAAAAAACCAAGTCACGCATCCACTACAGTTTGACTGTAGAATGGGGTAAATTGTGTATGTCTTTCATTCAGCGTGTGCAAGTAGACAAATTAATAGAGCAACCTTTCACTTGTGCAGCATTAATACTGCACAAGGTGTGTCTCTTGTACTTTGTAACACCTGAGGGGGGGGTTAAAGGTTTCCTTTGAAATTGGTTCAACTAGGCTTCGGCCTACACTCTGCTCCTCTCCTCCTCCTCCTGCTTCAACACGGGCTCTAACATCGCTAGTTTTTGCCCGCAAGTGCTAGCTGCACAGATAAAAACACACGCCATTGTGTTAGTGGGGTTCAGCAACGCCAGCTGTTCCCCCAGTGTGTAGCCGGCAAAGTGTCCTGCAAACGCAACGCAGACACAAAGCTGCCTCCAGTGCAGGCTTCGGCCTACACTCATCTCCCCCTGCTTACCCTTTGCTCCAACACCGCTAGTTGGGGCTCTAGGAAGACAATCTTTAATAGGCAAGGCAACGCATCCGGGTTCCAGCACCGCCAGCTGGTTCTCGGCAGTGTTCTTGTCACAGGTACTCCCTCGTGCCAAGCCTGGTTTCAGCACCGTCAGCTGTTTCCGGGTTGTGTCAACTTCACTGAGACGCCTATGCTTGCCCCGTCGTGGGGCGGTCGAGTTAGCCAACTCCAGGGTGCCTCCAGTTTAGGAGCTTCCTATGTGGGCTGCGTGAACTGGTAGTCAAGGCTGGTTCTGTAGTGCCAGTAGGCCCAGCTCCCCCTGTAGGACTGTTGGGGTTCGGTAACTGCGGCTGCCTCGCGGCCTAGCTGTTCTCTCCTCTCCTGTGGGCCTTGGGGTCCACCACCTGGTTCCAGCACCGTCAGCTGGTTCCGGGCCGAGCCTTTGGCTTAGGTGCCTCCTCCTGGGTATCCGAGTTCCGCCAACGCCAGGCGGTCCTTGGTAGTGCTTTTAAGCGCGGGCACCTACAGCTTAGCAACCGGGTTCCAGCACCGTCAGCTGGTCCTCGGTCGTGCCATTGGCTCTTGCACACTGGGGCAACGCATCCGGGTTCCAGCACCGCCAGCTGGTTCTCGGCAGTGTTCTTGTCACAGGTACTCCCTCGTGCCAAGCCTGGTTTCAGCACCGTCAGCTGTTTCCGGGTTGTGTCAACTTCACTGAGACGCCTATGCTTGCCCCGTCGTGGGGCGGTCGAGTTAGCCAACTCCAGGGTGCCTCCAGTTTAGGAGCTTCCTATGTGGGCTGCGTGAACTGGTAGTCAAGGCTGGTTCTGTAGTGCCAGTAGGCCCAGCTCCCCCTGTAGGACTGTTGGGGTTCGGTAACTGCGGCTGCCTCGCGGCCTAGCTGTTCTCTCCTCTCCTGTGGGCCTTGGGGTCCACCACCTGGTTCCAGCACCGTCAGCTGGTTCCGGGCCGAGCCTTTGGCTTAGGTGCCTCCTCCTGGGTATCCGAGTTCCGCCAACGCCAGGCGGTCCTTGGTAGTGCTTTTAAGCGCGGGCACCTACAGCTTAGTAACCGGGTTCCAGCACCGTCAGCTGGTCCTCGGTCGTGCCATTGGCTCTTGCACACTGGGGCAACGCATCCGGGTTCCAGCACCGCCAGCTGGTTCTCGGCAGTGTTCTTGTCACAGGTACTCCCTCGTGCCAAGCCTGGTTTCAGCACTGTCAGCTGTTTCCGGGTTGTGTCAACTTCACTGAGACGCCTATGCTTGCCCCGTCGTGGGGCGGTCGAGTTAGCCAACTCCAGGGTGCCTCCAGTTTAGGAGCTTCCTATGTGGGCTGCGTGAACTGGTAGTCAAGGCTGGTTCTGTAGTGCCAGTAGGCCCAGCTCCCCCTGTAGGACTGTTGGGGTTCGGTAACTGCGGCTGCCTCGCGGCCTAGCTGTTCTCTCCTCTCCTGTGGGCCTTCGGGTCCACCACCTGGTTCCAGCACCGTCAGCTGGTTCCGGGCCGAGCCTTTGGCTTAGGTGCCTCCTCCTGGGTATCCGAGTTCCGCCAACGCCAGGCGGTCCTTGGTAGTGCTTTTAAGCGCGGGCACCTACAGCTAAGCAACCGGGTTCCAGCACCGTCAGCTGGTCCTCGGTCGTGCCATTGGCTCTTGCACACTGGGGCAACGCATCCGGGTTCCAGCACCGCCAGCTGGTTCTCGGCAGTGTTCTTGTCACAGGTACTCCCTCGTGCCAAGCCTGGTTTCAGCACCGTCAGCTGTTTCCGGGTTGTGTCAACTTCACTGAGACGCCTATGCTTGCCCCGTCGTGGGGCGGTCGAGTTAGCCAACTCCAGGGTGCCTCCAGTTTAGGAGCTTCCTATGTGGGCTGCGTGAACTGGTAGTCAAGGCTGGTTCTGTAGTGCCAGTAGGCCCAGCTCCCCCTGTAGGACTGTTGGGGTTCGGTAACTGCGGCTGCCTCGCGGCCTAGCTGTTCTCTCCTCTCCTGTGGGCCTTCGGGTCCACCACCTGGTTCCAGCACCGTCAGCTGGTTCCGGGCCGAGCCTTTGGCTTAGGTGCCTCCTCCTGGGTATCCGAGTTCCGCCAACGCCAGGCGGTCCTTGGTAGTGCTTTTAAGCGCGGGCACCTACAGCTTAGCAACCGGGTTCCAGCACCGTCAGCTGGTCCTCGGTCGTGCCATTGGCTCTTGCACACTGGGGCAACGCATCCGGGTTCCAGCACCGCCAGCTGGTTCTCGGCAGTGTTCTTGTCACAGGTACTCCCTCGTGCCAAGCCTGGTTTCAGCACCGTCAGCTGTTTCCGGGTTGTGTCAACTTCACTGAGACGCCTATGCTTGCCCCGTCGTGGGGCGGTCGAGTTAGCCAACTCCAGGGTGCCTCCAGTTTAGGAGCTTCCTATGTGGGCTGCGTGAACTGGTAGTCAAGGCTGGTTCTGTAGTGCCAGTAGGCCCAGCTCCCCCTGTAGGACTGTTGGGGTTCGGTAACTGCGGCTGCCTCGCGGCCTAGCTGTTCTCTCCTCTCCTGTGGGCCTTGGGGTCCACCACCTGGTTCCAGCACCGTCAGCTGGTTCCGGGCCGAGCCTTTGGCTTAGGTGCCTCCTCCTGGGTATCCGAGTTCCGCCAACGCCAGGCGGTCCTTGGTAGTGCTTTTAAGCGCGGGCACCTACAGCTTAGTAACCGGGTTCCAGCACCGTCAGCTGGTCCTCGGTCGTGCCATTGGCTCTTGCACACTGGGGCAACGCATCCGGGTTCCAGCACCGCCAGCTGGTTCTCGGCAGTGTTCTTGTCACAGGTACTCCCTCGTGCCAAGCCTGGTTTCAGCACCGTCAGCTGTTTCCGGGTTGTGTCAACTTCACTGAGACGCCTATGCTTGCCCCGTCGTGGGGCGGTCGAGTTAGCCAACTCCAGGGTGCCTCCAGTTTAGGAGCTTCCTATGTGGGCTGCGTGAACTGGTAGTCAAGGCTGGTTCTGTAGTGCCAGTAGGCCCAGCTCCCCCTGTAGGACTGTTGGGGTTCGGTAACTGCGGCTGCCTCGCGGCCTAGCTGTTCTCTCCTCTCCTGTGGGCCTTCGGGTCCACCACCTGGTTCCAGCACCGTCAGCTGGTTCCGGGCCGAGCCTTTGGCTTAGGTGCCTCCTCCTGGGTATCCGAGTTCCGCCAACGCCAGGCGGTCCTTGGTAGTGCTTTTAAGCGCGGCACCTACAGCTTAGTAACCGGGTTCCAGCACCGTCAGCTGGTCCTCGGTCGTGCCATTGGCTCTTGCACACTGGGGCAACGCATCCGGGTTCCAGCACCGCCAGCTGGTTCTCGGCAGTGTTCTTGTCACAGGTACTCCCTCGTGCCAAGCCTGGTTTCAGCACCGTCAGCTGTTTCCGGGTTGTGTCAACTTCACTGAGACGCCTATGCTTGCCCCGTCGTGGGGCGGTCGAGTTAGCCAACTCCAGGGTGCCTCCAGTTTAGGAGCTTCCTATGTGGGCTGCGTGAACTGGTAGTCAAGGCTGGTTCTGTAGTGCCAGTAGGCCCAGCTCCCCCTGTAGGACTGTTGGGGTTCGGTAACTGCGGCTGCCTCGCGGCCTAGCTGTTCTCTCCTCTCCTGTGGGCCTTGGGGTCCACCACCTGGTTCCAGCACCGTCAGCTGGTTCCGGGCCGAGCCTTTGGCTTAGGTGCCTCCTCCTGGGTATCCGAGTTCCGCCAACGCCAGGCGGTCCTTGGTAGTGCTTTTAAGCGCGGGCACCTACAGCTTAGTAACCGGGTTCCAGCACCGTCAGCTGGTCCTCGGTCGTGCCATTGGCTCTTGCACACTGGGGCAACGCATCCGGGTTCCAGCACCGCCAGCTGGTTCTCGGCAGTGTTCTTGTCACAGGTACTCCCTCGTGCCAAGCCTGGTTTCAGCACCGTCAGCTGTTTCCGGGTTGTGTCAACTTCACTGAGACGCCTATGCTTGCCCCGTCGTGGGGCGGTCGAGTTAGCCAACTCCAGGGTGCCTCCAGTTTAGGAGCTTCCTATGTGGGCTGCGTGAACTGGTAGTCAAGGCTGGTTCTGTAGTGCCAGTAGGCCCAGCTCCCCCTGTAGGACTGTTGGGGTTCGGTAACTGCGGCTGCCTCGCGGCCTAGCTGTTCTCTCCTCTCCTGTGGGCCTTCGGGTCCACCACCTGGTTCCAGCACCGTCAGCTGGTTCCGGGCCGAGCCTTTGGCTTAGGTGCCTCCTCCTGGGTATCCGAGTTCCGCCAACGCCAGGCGGTCCTTGGTAGTGCTTTTAAGCGCGGGCACCTACAGCTTAGTAACCGGGTTCCAGCACCGTCAGCTGGTCCTCGGTCGTGCCATTGGCTCTTGCACACTGGGGCAACGCATCCGGGTTCCAGCACCGCCAGCTGGTTCTCGGCAGTGTTCTTGTCACAGGTACTCCCTCGTGCCAAGCCTGGTTTCAGCACCGTCAGCTGTTTCCGGGTTGTGTCAACTTCACTGAGACGCCTATGCTTGCCCCGTCGTGGGGCGGTCGAGTTAGCCAACTCCAGGGTGCCTCCAGTTTAGGAGCTTCCTATGTGGGCTGCGTGAACTGGTAGTCAAGGCTGGTTCTGTAGTGCCAGTAGGCCCAGCTCCCCCTGTAGGACTGTTGGGGTTCGGTAACTGCGGCTGCCTCGCGGCCTAGCTGTTCTCTCCTCTCCTGTGGGCCTTCGGGTCCACCACCTGGTTCCAGCACCGTCAGCTGGTTCCGGGCCGAGCCTTTGGCTTAGGTGCCTCCTCCTGGGTATCCGAGTTCCGCCAACGCCAGGCGGTCCTTGGTAGTGCTTTTAAGCGCGGGCACCTACAGCTTAGTAACCGGGTTCCAGCACCGTCAGCTGGTCCTCGGTCGTGCCATTGGCTCTTGCACACTGGGGCAACGCATCCGGGTTCCAGCACCGCCAGCTGGTTCTCGGCAGTGTTCTTGTCACAGGTACTCCCTCGTGCCAAGCCTGGTTTCAGCACCGTCAGCTGTTTCCGGGTTGTGTCAACTTCACTGAGACGCCTATGCTTGCCCCGTCGTGGGGCGGTCGAGTTAGCCAACTCCAGGGTGCCTCCAGTTTAGGAGCTTCCTATGTGGGCTGCGTGAACTGGTAGTCAAGGCTGGTTCTGTAGTGCCAGTAGGCCCAGCTCCCCCTGTAGGACTGTTGGGGTTCGGTAACTGCGGCTGCCTCGCGGCCTAGCTGTTCTCTCCTCTCCTGTGGGCCTTCGGGTCCACCACCTGGTTCCAGCACCGTCAGCTGGTTCTCGGCAGTGTCTTTTGCTCTTGTACCTTCTGCTCCCCATCCTGGTTCCAGTACCGTCAGCTGGTTCCGGGCAGAGCCTTTGGCTTAGGTGCCTCCTTCTGGGTATCCAAGTTCCACCAATGTCAGGTGGTCCTTGGTAGTGCTTTCAGGCACGGGTACCTCCTGCTTAGTAACCGGGTTCCAGTAACGTCAGCTGGTCCTTGGTAGTTCCATTGGCTCTTGGACATTCGGCTACCCATCCGGGTTCCAGTACCGTCAGCTGGTTCTCGGCAGTGTCTTTTGCTCTTGTACCTTCTGCTCCCCATCCTGGTTCCAGTAACGTCATCTGGTTCCGGGCAGAGCCTTTGGCTTAGGTGCCTCCTTCTGGGTATCCGAGTTCCGCCAACGTCAGGCGGTCCTTGGTAGTGCTTTTTAGCACGGGTACCTCCTGCTTAGTAACCGGGTTCCAGTAACGTCAGCTGGTCCTCGGTAGTTCCATAGGCTCTTGAACCTTCGGGTAGCCATCCGAGTTCCAGTTCCATCAGCTGGTTCTTGGCATTTTCTCAGCCTTCTTGTACCTTCTGCTACATTTCCAAGTTGAAGACCCTAACGTCGACAACCCGGAAGACCACCCCGATGACGACGACCCGGATGACGACGACGACGACGACGGCGGAGACGACGACGGCTGAGACGACGACGGCGGAGATGACGACACTGGAGACGAAGACCCTGGAGACGACAACATGGAAGACCGAGAAGCAGAAGAACAAGAGGCTGCAGAACAAAGAGCAGAAGAACATTAAGCATAAGACTTAATATCAGAGCAAAAGATATTATCTAAATTATATGCAGAAGAAGACTAAGCAGTGTATGGGGGTGAGTCCGTTCCTCCTCGTGGTGCCCCTGGATAAAGCCTGATGCTGCAGGCCAAACTGAACGCGGACAAATGTAACTTTTGTGACTGGCAGAACGGAAGGTGTAATCTTCCAACTTTTATAGATAACAACTACGGGAATGCCTGTCACAAATGAGAATATGATGAAGAAGTAGAATAGGAAGAATAATAACAGTGGAATAAAAAGAATATGTAGAATAGGAAGAATAATAATAGTTGAAGAAAATGAATATGAAGAATGTAATAAAAAAAAAAAAATAGGTAGAAGATGAAGAAGAAGATGAATAAGGTGAAGAAGTTGATGTCAAGGATGCTGATGATGATGAAGATGAAAGTGTGGGAAAAGAAAAAAAAAAAAAGAAAAAAAAGAAGGGGAAGGGCGTGGAATAGTGAAACATCAATATCTGACAAAATAAAAAAAATTTACATACTCAATATCTTTTTCAATCCGAACGTCTTTAAAAAAAAAAAAAAAACATGCTATTCTATTTGATTGGACTAATCCTCATTGCCTTTAATGTCTCCGCCACCTCCCCCATACATCCTACATTATTCTTAGTTGTTTTCCTTCAGGTAGAATGAACCTACAAGGAAAGAAAGGGTTTATTTTAATTCCGATATTTTGGTCTCATTGACTTGCATTGGGATCGGGTATCGGTATCGGCGATATCCGATATTTTTTGAATATCGGCCGATCCAAACCGATACCGATACTTTCCGATATCGGAAGGTATCGCTCAACACTAGTGGTTGGTGATTTCTCCATGGTCTTCTTGCTTCTTTTGGTCACATGCTTCCACTCATCTGCTTTTGGAGGTTCTCTGACACTTTTTTCACCTTCTGTGACCAGTAGAGATGCTTCTGTTCTGTCTAGAAAGTCTTCATTCTCTTTGATGAGTTTCAAAGTTGCTATTCTTTCTTCCAGACCCCGCACCTTTTCTTCTAAAAGGGCCACTAGTCTACACTTCTGACAGGTGAAATTTAATTCTTCTTCTGGTCGATCTGTGAACATGTAGCACATGCTGCAGCTCACCATGTAGGTTGTCACATCTGCCATGTTGCTCCTAGATCCTGCTGACTTGCTGTGTGTTTTCCTTCTTGTGTAATCTACTCAGCCAAGCTCTCTTGCAATAATGTCCTACAGGCAAAAATTTGCGCGCCGTAAGGCGCACGGTTTGGTGATGCTTTCGAAGCAGCTGGTCCCGGCTGTACCCAACGATCTTCTAGCTTAGGGAGACTTCGCTTCTCCCAGAAGGCACCTGGAATATGCAAATTAGCCTCCTGAAGCTTGAATCCCTGGTTTTGAGCTTGAATCCCACCAATATATATATACATATCTTTCTTGTAGATAGATAGATAGATAGATAATACATACAGTGAGTACGGAAAGTATTCAGACCCCTTTACATAGTAACATAGTAACATAGTTAGTAAGGCCGAAAAAAGACATTTGTCCATCCAGTTCAGCCTATATTCCATCATAATAAATCCCCAGATCTACGTCCTTCTACAGAACCTAATAATTGTATGATACAATATTGTTCTGCTCCAGGAAGACATCCAGGCCTCTCTTGAACCCCTCGACTGAGTTCGCCATCACCACCTCCTCAGGCAAGCAATTCCAGATTCTCACTGCCCTAAAGGTACTGTCACACTAGACGATATCGCTAGCGATCCGTGACGTTGCAGCGTCCTCACTAGCGATATCGTCCAGTGTGACAGGCAGCAGCGATCAGGCCCCTGCTGGGAGATCGCTGGTCGGGGAAGAAAGTCCAGAACTTTATTTCGTCGCTGGACTCCCCGTAGACATCGCTGAATCGGCGTGTGTGACACCGATTCAGCGATGTCTTCACTGGTAACCAGGGTAAACATCGGGTAACTAAGCGCAGGGCCGCGCTTAGTAACCCGATGTTTACCCTGGTTACCAGCGTAAAAAAACAAACAGTACATACTTACATTCAGCTGTCTGTCCCTAGCCGTCTGGTTCCTGCACTGACTGCTGGCCATAAAGTGAAAGCAGAGCACAGCCACAGCGGTGAGTCACCGCTGTGCTGTGCTTTCACTTTCACTTTACGGCCAGCAGTCAGTGCAGGAACCAGACGCAGAGGCGTAGCTAGAGCTTTTGCCGCCCGGGGCTGTTCCCGAGTTTGGCGCCCCCCCCCGGCTCAATACACACAAAGGTTACCAAAAACGGTTTTCCTGTTTTGTAGAACTTAAACTGGGCCTAATGGTGTCACCCCCACATGCCACACCTGTGACTTAATACCACCACACCATGACCAGGCCACATAGTGACCGAATAATACTACATACAAGGGACAAATACCACAACACCATTTCCAGACCACATATTACCACCACATAGTGACTGAATACTACAATACTGATCAGTAATAAAAAAAAAAACCACAATACTATCACCATAAGTGCCAGTATTCACAGGAGATCTGTACTTAGTATGCAGTGTCTGTGTAGAGGTAATACAGAGATCACTGGTGACATTATACACAGGACCTCTATATAGTATACAGTGTATAGTGTCAGTGTATAGGTAACACTGACTCACCAGTGACGTCTCTAGGTGAAGTCCTTCATCTTTCATCCAGCACAGACCGCCATCATTCCTTCCAGCCAGGACTCGTTTCTGCAGGAAATAACACAGTTATCTCGAGCTCCGCTTGCAGAACACATTACTTAATTTTTCACAACTTCTACATTACATCACATGAAGAAAAAAAGGTGATATAGTGTCACTCTGCACAGTAACAGGACCGCCCCCCCATTTAAAACAGTATACTCAAAAAATAAAATAAATACATCACTGCAGTAATAATATCCCTTAATTAGCCCCTATGGTAATAATATTCCCCACCCTGGCCCCGTTTCTCATTCCTGGCTCCAGCCATATGTTCTCGCATCCTGCCCTCATGAGTATCCATTCTACCCCATATGATCTCCACATCCTGCCCCACCAGCCTCCATCGTATCCGTCCTGCCCCATGATCCAATCCTGCCCCGTGTCTCCAATCATGCCCCGTATCTACATTCTGCCCATGCCTCAAGTCCTGCCCCCAGTGTGTCCAGCATATTACCCCCATGTTGTCCAGCAATCTGCCCCAGTGTGTCCAGCATATTACCCCCATGTTGTCCAGCAATCTGCCCCAGTGTGTCCAGCATATTACCCCCATGTTGTCCAGCAATCTGCCCCAGTGTGTCCAGCATATTACCCCCAGTGTGTCCAGCAATCTGCCCCAGTATGTCCAGCACTGCCCCCAGTGTGTCCAGCACTGCCCCCAGTGTGTCCAGCAATCTGCCCCAGTGTCCAGCCTTTCCCCAGTGTGTCCAGCAGTCTGCCCCAGTGTGTCCAGCATATTACCCCCAGTGTCCAGCATTGCCCCAGTGTGTCCAGCATATTACCCCCAGTGTGTCCAGCAATCTGCCCCAGTGTCCAGCATTGCCCCAGTGTGTCCAGAAGTCTGCCCCAGGGTCTCCAGCATTGCCTCAATGTGTCCAGAAATCTGCCCCAGGGTCTCCAGTATTGCCCCAGTGTGTCCAGCAATCTGCCCCATGGTCTCCTGTATTGCCCCAGTGTGTCCAGCATTCTGCCCCATGGTCTCCAGTATTGCCCCGGTGTATCCAGCAATCTGCCCCATGGTCTCCTGTATTGCCCCAGTGTGTCCAGCATTCTGCCCCATGGTCTCCAGTATTGCCCCGGTGTGTCCAGCAATCTGCCCCATGGTCTCCAGTATTGCCCCAGTATGTCCAGAAGTCTGCCCAGGGTCTCCAGCATTGCCTCAATGTGTCCTGAAATCTGCCCCATGGTCTCCAGTATTCAGTGTGTCCAGCAATCTGCCCCATAGTCTCCTGTATTGCCCCAGTGTGTCCAGCAATCTGCCCCATGGTCTCCTGTATTGCCCCAGTGTGTCCAGCATTCTGCCACATGGTCTCCTGTATTGCCCCAGTGTGTCCAGCATTCTGCCCAATGGTCTCCAGTATTGCCCCAGTGTGTCCAGCAATCTGCCCCATGGTCTCCTGTATTGCCCCAGTGTGTCCAGCAATCTGCCCCATGGTCTCATGTATTGCCCCAGTGTGTCCAGCATTCTGCCCCATGGTCTCATGTATTGCCCCAGTGTGTCCAGCAATCTGCCCCATGGTCTCATGTATTGCCCCAGTGTGTCCAGCATTCTGCCACATGGTCTCCTGTATTGCCCCAGTGTGTCCAGCATTCTGCCACATGGTCTCCAGTATTGCCCCAGTGTGTCCAGCATTCTGCCCCATGGTCTCCAGTATTGCCCCAGTGTGTCCAGCAATCTGCCCCATGGTCTCCTGTATTGCCCCAGTGTGTCCAGCAATCTGCCCCATGGTCTCATGTATTGCCCCAGTGTGTCCAGCATTCTGCCCCATGGTCTCATGTATTGCCCCAGTGTGTCCAGCAATCTGCCCCATGGTCTCATGTATTGCCCCAGTGTGTCCAGCATTCTGCCACATGGTCTCCTGTATTGCCCCAGTGTGTCCAGCATTCTGCCCCATGGTCTCCAGTATTGCCCCAGTGTGTCCAGCAATCTGCCCCATAGTCTCCTGTATTGCCCCAGTGTGTCCAGCAATCTGCCCCATGGTCTCATGTATTGCCCCAGTGTGTCCAGCAATCTGCCCCATGGTCTCATGTATTGCCCCAGTGTGTCCAGCAATCTGCCCCATGGTCTCCAGTATTGCCCCAGTGTGTCCAGCATTGCCCCAGCCCCATGGTCTCCAGTATTGCCCCAGTGTGTCCAGCATTCTGCCCCATGGTCTCCAGTATTGCCCCAGTGTGTCCAGCAATCTGCCCCATGGTCTCCAGTATTGCCCCAGTGTGTCCAGCAATCTGCCCCATGGTCTCCAGTATTGCCCCAGTGTGTCCAGCAATCTGCCCCATGGTCTCCAGCATTGCCCCAGTGTGTCCAGCATTCTGCCCCATGGTCTCATGTATTGCCCCAGTGTGTCCAGCAATCTGCCCCATGGTCTCCAGTATTGCCCCAGTGTGTCCAGCATTGCCCCAGTCCCAGACAGTCAGACATAAAGAAAAAAAAAAAAAAGTAAAATCCTCACCTCTCCCGTTCCTAGCGTAGGTCCGGTGCAGTCAGCGTCTCTCCGGCTCTGCGACGCTCAGGACAGAGAGGCAGAGCGGCGCGCACAGTAGTGACGTCATCGCGCCCTCTGCTCTGAGACGTCGCAGAGTCAGAGGACGCTGCAGCTGCCGGCGCCGCAGGAACCAGGAGAGGTGAGTATAGAGCGGGGGGCGGGGTCCGGTGGTGGGGGGAGCTGGCCCTGGTCGTGGTGGCGGACGGCGCCGCCCGAAGATTTAAAGGGGCGTCTTTTTTTTTTTTTTCTTCTCCTGCAGCGCCGGCCGCCCCCCGCATTGTGCCGCCCGGGGCGGACCGCCCCCCCCCCGCACCCCCCTTCCTACGCCACTGACCAGACGGCAAGGGACAGACAGCTGAATGTAAGTATGTACTGTTTGTTTTTTTACACTGGTAACCAGGGTAAACATCGGGTTACTAAGCGTGGCCCTGCGCTTAGTTACCCGACGTTTACCCTGGTTACCGGGGACCTCGGGATCGTTGGTCGCTGGAGAGCTGTCTGTGTGACAGCTCTCCAGCGACCAAACAGCGACGCTGCAGCGATCCGGATCGTTGTCGGTATCGCTGCAGCGTCGCTAAGTGTGACGGTACCTTAACAGTAAAGAATCCTCTTCTATGTTGGTGGAAAAACCTTCTCTCCTCCAGACGCAAAGAATGCCCCCTTGTGCCCGTCACCTTCCTTCCTTTACATTTTTCACTCTTTGTTTCATTGCAGCCATTTGGTAAATTCAAAAAAGTTAGGTTTTTTTCACATTAATGTACACTCTGCACCCCAATTTTGACTGAAAAATAAACAGAAATGTAGAAATTTTGCAAATTTATTAAAAAAGAAAAACTGAAAAATCGCATGGTCAAGGAAATGTGGTAGATAGAGTATATCTTGACTTCAGCAAAGCATTTGATAAAGTATCTCACACCATCCTAAATGATAAAATGACCAAGTATGACCAAGGATTAACAAAACTACAGTTAGGTGGATTCATGATTGTACTCGTGGTAATAAATGGTTGCACATCCAATTGGAAGAGTGTTACAAGCGGGGACCACAAGGCTCTGTCCTGGCCCCAGTGTTCATCAACATTTTTATAAATAATCTAGATAAGGGAACTAAAGGTAAACTTATCAAATTTGCAGACGATGTAAAGCTAGGAGGGATAGCAAACACTAAAGAAGAGAGAAAAAGAATCAGAAGGATCTAGATAAGCTTGAACAATGGGCACCGACTAACAGAATGATATTTAACGGAGAAATGCAAGAATCTACATATGGGCAAGAAAAACAAAAATTACATCTATAGAATGGGAAGAATAAAACTAAGCAACAGCACGTGTGAATAAGAGTTGGATATACTAATAGATCACAGACTGCACATGAGTCAACAGTGTGATGCAGCAGCAAAAAGGCAAACAGTTGAAGGATGTATTATGAGAAGCAAAGAGTCTAGATCACGTGAAGTCATTATCCCCCCTCTACTCCTCTGTGGTCAGACCTCATCGGGAATAGTGTCCAGTTCTGTGCACCACATTTTAAAAAAGACATTGAAAAAAAGATCAGAGAAGATCTACCAGGATGGTGAGTGGACTGTAAAGTATGTCCTATGAGGATCGGATAAAGGATCTGGGAATGTTTAGCTTCAAAAACAGAAGACTGAGTGGAGACATAATAGGTGTCTACAAATATCTGAAGGGCAGAGTAATCATCTTTATTAGATGTCGCTCTCTAGATTATGGATTAGATGTTTACATTTAGGTTATATAGAGAGGACATGAAATTACTAATCTTGGTCCCAAAATACGTAATTTGGGAGCAATTATTTGTGAATGGAGATATTTTTGATGGGAGGGTCCAGTTGTCTCGTTTTACATTAATATTTAACAGTTCAGACTTTGAGAAGTTCATTTTAAAATTTGATACAATTATATCTTGATGTTACAAAACTGCATAATAGTGTTAATAAAATTGATAACGCTTATTCACCTAGTTGCTAGAGATGTAATTTGTTACCTGGAACACCCTCCCATGTTTGGTTTGATTGTATTAAAATAATACACTTTTGGAAAACAATACAGTCATATAGGAAAAACTCGTAACATATCGCCCCCTTTAACACCCCGTCTAGTCCTCCTTAACGTCCATCCTCAATATCAGCATTTTAGTGCTTATACTATAATACCCCCTCTCCTTAACGCGGCTAAAATCACCATAGCAAGACATTGTAAGGATACGGATACCCCTTATATCTCAGAATGGATGAACGAATCCAATAGCATATATTCATTTGAAAAAAAATTGCCTGATTCACCCCAATCAAGACAAACTTCGAGAAAGCTGGCAACAATGGCATGAACATCAAAACAAGATTACGCTTTAAACCATAGAATTGAATTACCAAGTATATTTATGCTATCTATAATATAACGCTGGGAGCGTCACTCTGTTCAAAGCCTTTATAGACTGCGCAAGCGCCGGCGCAGTCTGGACCCCACAGAGTGACGCAGCCCTGGAGATCGCGGTATGCGTAAGCACTGAACGCACACCGTGATCTCCAATGGAGAAGCAGGGACGTGCCAGGAGGGTGAGAATGCTATATTCACCTGTCCCGTTCCAGCACCGCGCGCCGCTCTGTGTTCCGGGTCCTCTGCCTGTGACGTTCAGTTCAGAGGGCGCGATGATGCGCTTAATGCGCGCCGCCCTCTGACTGAACAGTCACAGCCAGAGGAGCCGGAACACGGAGCGGACGCAGCGCTGGATTGGGACAGGTGACTATAGCAAGTGTCGGGGCCTGAGCTAGCAGTGACTCCGGCACCTGACCGCCACAGCGCGCCGGTATCCCCGCCTGCTCAGGCCCCCCAGCACTCGGCGCCGAGCGACGATAGGTGAGTATGTTATATTTTTTTATATATCGCAGCAGCATACGGGGAATATACTATGGAGCATCTTATGGGGGCCATCAACATTTATGGAGCAGCATACGGGGCATATACTATGGAGCATCTTATGGGGGCCATCAACCATAATGATGCAGCATACGGGGCATATACTATGGAGCATCTTATGGGGGCTATCAACCATAATGGAGCCGCATACGGGGCATATGCTATGGAGCATCTTATGGGGGCCATCAACCATAATGCAGCAGCATATGAGGCATATACTATGAAGCATCTTATGGGGGCCATCAACCATAATGGAGCAGCATATGAGGCATGTACTATGGAGCATCTTATGGGGGCCATCAACCATAATGGTGCAGCATATGGGGCATATACTATGGAGCATCTTATGGGGGCCATCAACCATAATGCAGCAGCATATGAGGCTTATACTATGGAGCATCTTATGGGGGCCATCAACCATAATGGAGCAGCATATGAGTTATATACTATGGAGCATCTTATGGGGGCCATCAACCATAATGGAGCAGCATATGAGGCATATACTATGGAGCATCTTATGGGGGCCATCAACCATAATGGAGCAGCATATGAGGCATATACTATCAAGCATCTTATGGGGCCATCAACCTTTATGGAGCAGTGTACGGGGGCATATACTATGGAGCATCTTATGGGGGCCATCAACCTTTATGGAGCAGTGTACGGGGACATATACTATGGAGCATCTTATGGGGGCCATCAACCTTTATGGAGCAGCATATGGGGCATATACCATGGAGCATCTTATGGGGCCATCAACCTTTATGGAGCAGTGTACGGGGACATATACTATTGAGCATCTTATGGGGGCCATCAACCTTTATGGAGCAGTGTACGGGGACATATACTATGGAGCATCTTATGGGGGCCATCAACCTTTATGGAGCAGCATATGGGGCATATGGATGGGAGCAGCAAATTACAGAACGGTGGCGCAGGATGGGAGCAGCACATGACAGGATGGGGGTGCAGGATGGAAGCAACACATACCAGGATGGAGACATATACCAATATAAATGCTCACCACCCGGGCGTAGAACGGGTTCAATAGCTAGTACAGTATATAACTAGATATGTTTTAGTTTCTCAACTAAAGGAAAAAAAGATTCTCTCTCAACAGGACCACCACCTCTACCCTTCCCTCTCATCCCTCCTGCTCTCAATTGTTTCCCCTCCCCCATCCCTTACAGGACCACCACCTCTACCCTTCCCTCTCATCCCTCCTGCCCTCAATTGTTTCCCCTCCCCCATCCCTTACAGGACCACCACCTCTACCCTTCCCTCTCATCCCTCCTGCCCTCAATTGTTTCCCCTCCCCCATCCCTTACAGGACTACCACCTCTACCCTTCCCTCTCATCCCTCCTGCCCTCAATTGTTTCCCCTCCCCCATCCCTTACAGGACCACCACCTCTACCTTTCCCTCTCATCCCTCCTGCCCTTAATTGTTTCCCCTCCTCCATCCCTTACAGGACCACCACCTCTACCCTTCCCTCTCATCCCTCCTGCCCTCGATTGTTTCCCCTCCCCCATCCCTTACAAGACCATCACCTCTACCCTTCCCTCTCATCCCTCCTGCCCTCAATTGTTTCCCCTCCCCCATCCCTTACAGGACTACCACCTCTACCCTTCCCTCTCATCCCTCCTGCCCTCAATTGTTTCCCCTCCCCCATCCCTTACAGGACCACCACCTCTACCCTTCCCTCTCATCCCTCCTGCCCTTAATTGTTTCCCCTCCTCCATCCCTTACAGGACCACCACCTCTACCCTACCCTCTCATCCCTCCTGCCCTCAATTGTTTCTCCTCCCCCATCCCTTACAGGACCACCACCTCTACCCTTCCCTCTCATCCCTCCTGCCCTCAATTGTTTCCCCTCCCCCATCCCTTACAGGACCACCACCTCTACCCTTCCCTCTCATCCCTCCTGCCCTCAATTGTTTCCCCTCCCCCATCCCTTACAGGACCACCACCTCTACCCTTCCCTCTCATCCCTCCTGCCCTCAATTGTTTCCCCTCCCCCATCCCTTACAGGACCACCACCTCTACCCTTCCCTCTCATCCCTCCTGCCCTTAATTGTTTCCCCTCCTCCATCCCTTACAGGACCACCACCTCTACCCTACCCTCTCATCCCTCCTGCCCTCAATTGATTCCCCTCCCCCATCCCTTACAGGACCACCACCTCTACCCTACCCTCTCATCCCTCCTGCCCTCAATTGTTTCCCCTCCCCCATCCCTTACAGGACCACCACCTCTACCCTTCCCTCTCATCCCTCCTGCCCTTAATTGTTTCCCCTCCTCCATCCCTTACAGGACCACCACCTCTACCCTACCCTCTCATCCCTCCTGCCCTCAATTGATTCCCCTCCCCCATCCCTTACAGGACTACCACCTCTACCCTACCCTCTCATCCCTCCTGCCCTCAATTGTTTCCCCTCCCCCATCCCTTACAGGACCACCACCTCTACCCTTCCCTCTCATCTCTCCTGCCCTCAATTGTTTCCCCTCCCCCATCCCTTACAGGACCACCACCTCTACCCTTCCCTCTCATCCCTCCTGCCCTCGATTGTTTCCCCTCCCCCATCCCTTCCTCTCTTTCCTACCCCCAGTTCACTTAAACTTTGCATCCCTTAAAGAAAGCAGATTTTGTTGTTTCTATGTATCTTTGCTGTTGTTTTACTTATGCCAACATTCTCAAATAAAGAATTTATTTTATAAAATCTGAAGCGTTGTCACAGTGCAGAGGGATCATCATCATTATTCTCATTTGCACATGGAAACACGACGAGCAATGGAATGAAACTGTGCACATTGTAGGATTGTTACATAATTAATTTGCATTTTATTGCATGAAATAAGTATTTGATCATCGACCAACCAGCAGGAATTCTGGCTCTCACAGACCTGTTAGTTTTTCAGTAAGAAGCCTCCTACTCTGCACTCATTACCTGTATTAATTGTACATGTCTGACCTCGTTACCTGTATAAAAGACACCTGCCCACACACTCAATCACACTCTAACCTCTCCACCATGGCCAAGACCAAAGAGCCGTCTAAGGAAACCAGGGACACAATTGTAGACCTTCACAAGGCTGGGACGGGCTACAGTACAACGGGCAAGCAGCTTGGTGAGAAGGCAACAACTGTTGGCAGATTAATTAGAAAATAGAAGAAACACAAGATGACTATCATTCTTCCACAGTCTGACTCTGACCTCTCCATTTCTTGTAGGTGTGAAAAGTCGCAGCTTATGAAATGCTTATTTCCCGTACTGTACATGTCTATGGGTAAACAGATGGCAGCGGTTTATCATGTTTGTAATGTTTATTTAGCGTTTTATGACTTTCTATATCTATATAGGTTTAGCTTCGAGCTGTGACATCGTCTCACTATTCTTACTTGACTTAAAACATCTTCTGCATTCCCTGCCCTGGATTTTATACAGGCTGCGATAGTCTCTCCTGATTGGCCGCGCCATGCGATGTGATGCGACAGCTGCAAGGCATTATGGGGAAGCCGGTGCTGCACTCCTGAGGTCATCTGAGTGCTCTCTGGCTGGTGCAGTCTTCTACTTGTCATTTAATGGCCGTGGGCATGTTTGCACAAATTATTACATATCAAAAATTGTTACAGTTTTCAGGGAACAGGGAATCTCTTAAAATTCTACTTGTATTTGATTCACATTGAATTGATTTGCTCATCTCAATAAATAATAGCAATTTCTATAAATCCTTGATAGTATTGCTGCCATAGTTATTGTAATGTAAAAAACGTAAAAATTTTAAATGAGAGATTTACTGCTTCATGTAATGGTCCGGTTACCACCATACTCAGAAATACAGCGTCTAACAGCATCACGTTTGTCATCTTATTGTCGACTTTTCTTCATCCACCTTGGACTCTTCAGCACTCAGCATCTGACCTTACTCTGGTATTTCCACAGACAACTTCAACTTGATTTTCCACCTTCTGCAGCATTTCAGAGATTATCTGCATTCATCCCTGCGCCAACTGTACATCAGCTACACGGTAAGGGATCATCAGCAGTGATAGCGCAGGCCCAGGGGTCAAGCACTCTGGCAATCCAGGATTCGGTGATGGCTGTGTGGTACAGAAGCTGCAGAGAAGAGGATAGCCTGGAAATTCAGGAATTGGTGATGGAAGTGTTTATAGAAGCTGCAGAGAAGAGCGTAGCCAGGAAGTCCAGGATTTGATGATGGCTGTGTGGTACTAAGGGTGCAGAGAAGAGGGTAGCCAGGAAGTCCAGGATTTGGTGATGGCTGTGTGGTACAGAAGCGGCAGAGAAGAGTGTAGCCAGGAAGTCCAGGATTCAGTGATGGCTGTGTGGTACTGAGGGTGCAGAGAAGAGTGTAGCCAGGAAGTCCAGGATTCGGTGATGGCTGTGTGGTACTGAGGGTGCAGAGGAGAGGGTAGCCAGGAAGTCCAGGATTCGGTGATGGCTGTGTGGTACAGAAGCGGCAGAGAAGAGTGTAGCCAGGAAGTCCAGGATTCGGTGATGGCTGTGTGGTACAGAAGCTGCAGAGAAGAGGGTAGCCAGGAAGTCCAGGATTCGGTTATGGCTGTGTGGTACAGAATCTGCAGAGGAGAGTGTAGCCAGGAAGTCCAGGATTCGGTGATGGCTGTGTGGTACAGAATCTGCAGAGAAGAGTGTAGCCAGGAAGTCCAGGATTTGATGATGGCTGTGTGGTGCAGAAGCGGCAGAGAAGAGTGTAGCCAGGAAGTCCAGGATTTGGTGATGGCTGTGTGGTACAGAAGCTGCAGAGGAGAGGGTAGCCAGAAAGTCCAGGATTTGATGATGGCTGTATGGTACTGAGGGTGCAGAGAAGAGGGTAGCCAGGAAGTCCAAGATTCGGTGACGGTGATAGATAAGAGTCACAGAATCTTGGGTCGCAGTAATAATGTACAGTAAGGTTGAGCGACCTTTACTTTTATAGGATCGGGTCGGGTTTCACGAAACCTGACTTTTTCAAAAGTCGGGTCGAGTGAAATCGGCCGATCCTATAAAAAAGTCGGTGACGGGGTTGGCCGAAACTCGAAACCCAATGCAGTGCATTGGGTTTCCAATGGTTCCCAGGGTCTGAAGGAGCGGAAACTCTCCTTCAGACCCTGGGATCCATATTTAAGTGTAAAATAAAGAATTAAAATAAAAAATATCGCTATACTTACCCTCTGACGCACCTATTAGGTATATACTCACCCTCGGACGCGCCCTGCTTCTTTCCGGCAGCCTTCCTTCCTAAGAATCAGCGCTTGCAGGACCTTGCGTGACGTCGTGGTGACGTCGCGGCTTGTGATTGGTCGTGCGAGCGGTCACATGGGCGGCCGCGCGACCAATCACAAGCCGCGACGTCACCGCAAGGTCCTGGAAGCGCTGATTCTTAGGAAGGAAGGCTGCCGGAAAGAAGCAGGGCGCGTCCGAGGGTGAGTATATACCTAATAGGTGCGTCAGAGGGTAAGTATAGCGATATTTTTTATTTTAATTCTTTATTTTACATTAAATATGGATTCTGATACCGATTTCCGATATTGCAAACATATCGGAAATCGGGATCGGAATTCCGATATCACATTCAGAAGATCGCCGACTTCATGGCCGACCCCACACAGGGGTCGGGTCGGGTTTCATGAAACCCGACTTTTCCAAAAGTCGGCGACTTCTGAAAGTGGCCGACCCGTTTCGCTCAACCCTAATGTACAGGATTAATTACTGAGTCATTGAAACAGCAAGATGAGGCTGAATGTGCTAACATATAACTGTCCAGAGGCCGGAGTACAGGCGCAATAGAAAAAGCAGCCAACAGTCCGCCTGGTTGCAGAACTGTGCGCTCTGCACATGTGCCGTGCATCATCTCTGCCCTTCTCATCAATCTTCTAACAGTGGACATGAAGTCACCAGTATTTATTGCCACAGACTTTGAAAGTTGATAAAAGACTTAGTAATAACAAAAAATTACATTTAGAAAATCTGAAACAAGATTAAAACTGAAGTCAGAAAAACGTCCAGAAAAGTATGAAAAACACCGGCAAGCAGTATGTCCACAGGATAGAAGAAGAGGAATTGTCAGACATGACTGAGGGTGTATTTATATTTTATTATAAAACCATCCATATCGTCTGACGCCACCGGAAATGCTACAATATTTCTTATCACGGAATGATTACTACATGTTTGACAGTGACAATAGTCATTGGTAACATTTTATGTCTAGTTGACTTTCATCTTGCAGTACATAATACCTCGCTGTAACTTTTACTATCCAAAGTATAAATTCGGAAGAGTTAAAAAAAAAAAAGTGTTTTACCTAGTTGAATTTATTTAGGATTTTCTTGGATCTTTTCTAACATTTGACAACAGCTGAACAATTTCTTAATGGTCCAGAAGATAGTTGAAATGTGTTCATTTTTGTGTATATAATGAATCCTCCCGAGACTGAACTATGGCCACAAAATGCTAAGCATGACGTCTGTGAAGGTTGTGTTGGATTAATTCAATTAATTGTTCACATTATTTATCTCATTATTCTAAGTGCCACTTTCAACTCTTTCGACTCCTAAGGATGCCCAAAAGAGCGCGGCATTAGCTTCCGTCAAAACTATCTGACTGAATAATTGACTGTGCCGTAATGCACATTGGATGCGAAGCTGCTTGAAAATTCATGGCTTACTCTGTTTTTGGAAGCCTATGATTTGACCAATTCCCCAAAATAACATCGAAAAATCCCCTCCAGACCCAACTGACTTATTTCCCAGCTCAGTATGTCTCATCTGTTCCATCATAACACCATTTTCTGATTAGCAGATAACATTTACTGCAGGGTGAAGCAGCAAATTGAAGAGAAATCTGTAAATTAATCATGATTATTTGTAACAAAGACGTAAATTATAAAGGAGCCAAAGTGGGTTGCTTAATTTACATTTACCAAAAACATGGCAGACCTCCCAAACTAAACTCTACTGTTCACGCAGCTAAAGAATGCTTCAGCCGTAACCTCTTATTTATTTTGCATCTACACAACGGATGAAATCCCATTTGCACTTAGAAATGCACGCCTCGTCGCCAACCACCGGCGGCCAAGCCAACGTTCTACTCTCTGTAAGTGGCAAGACGTCAGCCTCTTCGGAAAACAAACATTGAATTATATTTTATTTTTATTTTTTTTAGACAAATTAGCTGTACAAATGTATTTCCAAAAATTATGATTAATATATTATTCAGTCATAAATAGGAAAAAATAGGCATAAAGTCATCCATATACAAGTCTGCCAACGGTTTTAGAAGGTAATTGCTACAGAGAGCCAACATCTGTCTATAGAACTAAAAGACAAAGCAATAAATCCAATATGTTTACATTTTCAAACACAATATTATTCTGAAATCAGACGTTAGAAATACAGAGAAAGTTATGGAATAAGACTGAAAATCATGGGCTTGTGCCAGATCTTTTCGAAATGTAATTTACCCAAACAGGCCAAGGAATTGGCAGACATTGATGTTTGTGTCAAGATGCAGCCAAAACCCACTATTTGCATCTGCGTCCATTGGAAACCCGTGCTATATTTTGCTACCATATATTTTTAATGGTGCATGCTTCCAAGAAGTGTTTACAGGCCATGTGTAGCGCCAGTTTGCTGGTGACGACAGACATCGCTTACTCATTAAGCTTTTCTTACTCACAGAGAAAATTTGTAAATTCGGAGAAGTTAAGTTTTACGGTCTTGTCAACTTTTCAGGGGGGTCTCCATTTTGAGCAGTTTTTTGACAAGGCTGATCATGTGATGGTTTCTACAAATTTAAAGGCATTTCCAATAATATTGGATTTGGCAAAACCGATTGCCTCTTGTAATTGTAAATTTAGGCTCGTTATTACATGGGTATGGACTTTGATGTTTGGCGGTGTCCAGGTATCTCCGTGTTCTGGCTGCGGCAGAAGGGAAAAGTTAACGACTCCTGCTCAGTTCTCTTTTTAGTTTGAAATATCTTTTATGTTTTTATCATTTTCACGTCTTTGATAATTGCAGTCAGAATTAAATACCAGTTAATGTGAATACACACAGTCATGGCCGAAAGTGTTGGCACCCATGAAATTATTCCAGAAAATGCAGTTTTACACACACATTTATTTCATTTGTGTGAATTGGAACAACATGAAAAAAAAAGGCAAATTGGATATAATTTTACGCAAAACTCTAAAACAGGGCAGGACAAAATTGTTGGCTCCCTCCACTTAATATTTGGTTGCATCCTTTGGAATAAATAACTACAATCAATTGCTTCCTATAATCGTCAACAAGCTTCTTACACCTCTCAGCAGAAATTTTGAACAGCTCTTCTTCTTCCTCTGCAATCTACTCCCGGTCTCATACTTCGTCTTCTCCCAACAGCAATATTAAGATCTCTCCACAGTGGATCAATGGGATTTAGATCTGGACTCACTGCGGCCACTTTAGAACTCTCCAGTGCTTTGTTTCCATCCATTTCTGGGGGCTCCTTGAAGTATGTTTGGGGTCATTGTCCTGCTGGAAGACCCATGACCTAATACACAAACCCAGCTGACACTGAGCAAGCATAAATCCTTGGGTAATCTTCAGACACTGATGCCCCCTGAGCCTGCAGGACAGCTTGGATTTCTTTGGAACTTGCTTGGGGCTTATCCACCATCTTGACTATCCTGCGTAACAACCTTTCACTATTTTTCTCTGCTATCCACGTCCAGGGAGATTAGCTACAGTGCCATGGGTTATAAACTTCTTGATTATGTTGCACACAGTGGACAAAGGGATCGTCAAGATCTCTGGAGATGGACTTGTGACCATGAGAATGTTGATATTATTCAGCAATTTGGTTCTCAGGTCCTCAGACTGTTCTCTTCTCCTCCTTCTGTTCTCTATGCTTGGTGTGGCACACACAGGCACACAATGCAAAGAATGTGTCAAGTTCTCCCCTTATATCTGGTTTCAGTTGTGATTTTCATATTGCTCTCACCTGTTACTTGCCACAGGTGAGTGTGAACGAGCATCACATGCTTGAGACAAAGTAGTTTACTCACCATTCTGGCATGGTGTCAATAGTTTTGTCTCGGCTTTTTCTGGGGTTTTGTGTGAAATTATGTCTCATTTGCCATTTTCTCTCTGTTTTTGTGTTCCAATACACATAAAGGAACAATCATGTGTGTAAAAAAATAAACGTGATTGCAATAATTTTCTGGAAGAAATACTTTATTTTATGGAGCAATTTCAAGGGTGCCAACACTTTTGGCCATGACTGTATGTAGTCCAACAAGTCCATAGTGTTTG
This sequence comes from Ranitomeya imitator, assembly GCF_032444005.1. NCBI lineage: Eukaryota > Metazoa > Chordata > Amphibia > Anura > Dendrobatidae > Ranitomeya > Ranitomeya imitator. The sequence continues at coordinate 5,229,484 of NC_091283.1, read as the reverse complement.
GGTAGATTTTCCATGCTGGGCTTCATAGTCTGATATATTTTTAAGTTTTCCAAGAACAGATATTGAGTATCTATAAGACTTTGCTCTGACTTTATAAGTTTTTTTTTATTTTTCTCTTCCGTTTTCACTAGTTGTGGACTTTTTTTTTCCACATTGTTACAGTAGCTCTTGGAAATAAGACTGTTACACGTCCCTGTGATTGACAGACCATCAAAACTAGAGGTGCTCTTCTGCCCCGTGCTCTCACGACAAAGAATTGGTCTCCAAGAATCTTCAGAAGGTTGAAGTGAGTTAAAGACGATGGAAGACTCTCCGTTCATTATTCCGTGTAGAGAACACAGGGAGGGCGAGCTCCGCGCAGTTATTAGTCTGCCTGTTAAATAAAACCACCTGAAGAAAGAATAACCGAGCGCGCTTCTTCTGCAACCAGGCAGGCCATTAACTTTCAAATCTGAGGAAGCCTATGAAATATTTTCCCTTGATGTCGGTGGAAATCTGGAGCCCTGTTTGTTTTATTATCGATGACTTAGTTATAGGCATCTAATAACAAATGCATAAAGTTTTTCAGAACCGAGAGCCCCATCTGGTGCACTAATGATCACATTTCTATGAAGCAAGAAGGGTCATCCAAGACACGACGCGTTCCTTACCTGACAGAAGATATTGTCAAATGAATGAGAAACTCCTACAGAAAGGTCTGATTACAGATAATACAAAATCCCTTAAACACACAAGAAATCTGCTGAGAAATACCAACAATTACCCTACAGTAACTTTTATTGGATGTTTTTGGTGCATCAAGGCTGAAACTTGTCTGGCCGGAAAGATAAGTCCAGTGATTAAGGTAGCGTTATGGTAAAACTGCACAAAACGCACAATTCTACAGCCGGCAGGGCCATTCTCTATTATGGCGGTGTATGATATTTTGGCAACCCACAAGCATCACTTGCCCCATATGAAACTGTTAAACTTCTGCCATCTGCTGAGCTGGAGATGGAGATCACAGTGGAATCCACTCTACACCGGATTCCATATCATGGAGGAATTCCCAGTAATACCATTAGGATCTGCCATTACTTTATTCTTCATGGGGCCCAATCTCTAGGGTCCTCAGTGACCACAAAAGTGAAGGGTCTGCAGCACTGATTTACCTGTACACTGGCAGGTTGTCCGTCCACAGTGGCACCCATGTCTTCATCTGTGGGTGCAGTAACTGTGGCCAGCCGCACATCCAGAGGGCGCAGGAGTCACATAGCCACCGATCATAAAGAGAACAGAGTGATCATAGTCTAGCAATATTCCAACATTTTGTTACAAAAAACAGCCCCAAAAATATGTACACTCAGGGAATAAAAGATTGGTCCTAGACATAGAGAAGGAGGAAGGTTGGGAGATGGATTCCAAGCTGTTTTGCAGCATTGAAGTAGACTAGCACTATGGTGGATGTGCAAGAACTGACGTCACAGCCTCCTATACCTGGTTCTAAAGGATGTTAGACAAGCTACTTGTTTTTTTTTTTTCAAAAAAAAATTTGGATTCTGGGGCTAGAGATGATCAAATAGAATCTAGACGAGACAAATCTGCTAAAAGTGTCCCCAAAATTCAGCTTATAAATGAATGAATCAAAATGTATTGGGATTCATTTAGCGAAAATGAAGCAAACTGGTGGCCAATTGGGGAACATTCACAGGATTTTGAGGGCTCTCGAAAGGGTCAAAAAACAATAAATACTTATACTCACAACTCTCTTCAACCTCCCAATACCTGACTCGCTGCCACTGTAACTCTTCTTTACTCTGAATAGCTGTGCTTCCTTCTTATTCTCCTCATTTTCTGGGGTCACATGGGGAGCAGCACACATCTGTTTGTTTGTCTATCATCAATCTATAAATTTTCTATCTATAAACTATCTGTTATCTATCATCTATCATCTATTATCTATGTGATATCTATATATCTATTATCTTTCTATTATCTATCTGTTATCTATATATCTATCATATATCATCTATATTCAATTATCTATTATCTATCTATTATCTATCTATTATCTATGATCTATCTATTATCTATCTATTAATAATATTATCTTCTATCATCTATTATTTATCTATTATCTATCTAGCATCTATCTATTATCTATAATCTTTCTATTATCTATTTCGTATCGGTCTATTATCTAGCTATCATTTATCTTTCTATGTATTATCTAAATGTTATCTATCAATCTATCTATTATCTATCTATTATCTATCGTCTATTATCTATCTATCATCTACTATCTATCTATTACCTATCTATCTATTATCTATTATCTATCATTTATTATCTACCTATTATCTATCTATCATCAATCATTGTAGATTGTAAGCTCTCACGAGCAGGGTCGTCTTATTTTGCTTTATTGCTGTATTGTTAACATTGTTACCTATGACTGTTGTGTTTGAAACTGTTAAACTGTAAAGCGCTGCGGAATATGTTGGCGCTATATAAATAAAGATTATTATTATAATATAATATTATTATTAGTATCAATCTATTATCTTTCTATCTATTATCTATATATTATCGATCATCTATATCTATTACCTATCATCTACTATCTATATCTATCCATCTGTTATCTATCTATTGTCTATCTATCATGTACTGTATCTATTTCTCTATCATCTATTATATCTATCTATCTGTACATTATCTATCGATACATTTTCTATCTATTATCTTTGACTGGAAATGTCCGGAATGGGACCATCTCAGTTTGATAATTCCGAGTAAACAAACATTGCATTTACTATTCTAGCATTGATAACGGAAGAAGAAACAATATTGCTTTTAATCTCAACCGAAGCTTAGTCGGCGCTGTCCTAATATACAATGCAGTCACTGATAGAGTCATCTCGATATGACAACAAGCAGCGCAATCCATGTCACAGTTAGACAAGTCTACTCACCAACATCAGATGCCGAGGAGGAGGACGCTGAACTATTCTACGATCAAGTTCAAGAAGAAATCGACAAGATGCCAAAACAAGTCTTATTATTATGGGAGACTTGATTTCCAAAGTGGGCTGCAGCAAACATGGAACCGGAAGTCAATAGTAGAATAGCTATGGGCAAATATGCAATTAAATCAGTGGACCAGGTCTTCAAGTCCAGGAACATTTCACTGGCAATGAAGACATGGCTCATACATAGTCTGGTGTTTTCTGTACTAACATATGGATACAAAACCAGGAAAAAAAAGAAACAAGACAGAAGAAGACTCAATGGCTTCTAAATTTGGTGCTGGAGAAGGATGTCATCAATACCATGGATATCAAAAAGAACAAACAAATCAATTTTGGAATATATCAAGCTAGACATGTCACTTACTGTAAAGCAAGGATAACCAAGCTACGACTTGCCTACTTTGGACCCATCATTGGAAGAAAGCAATCACTGGACATCATGGTCGGAAGAACAGAAGAAGCAAGGCAAAGAGGAACACCGAAAACCTTGATGACCTGATCCAATCAGCATAACTGCGTTAAAGGCCCTCGTGAACCTATCTAGGCTTGCACAAGACCAATCTTCCTATAGGGCATTCATCCATCAAATCGCCATGGCTCAAGATTGAGCTGAAGGTCACTAAATAATAATAGGCTATCTATCTAACTAACTATTGATTCTCTCTCCTGTGGCATCTAGGAATCCCATTTGGTAATATGTGACACTTCATGCTAGATCCCACGTCTCGGACATGATGTAGTCAAGCCTGGAGTGACCATGGTTGCCCATCGTAGCTCTTCCACCTCCTTGCCTGACTTCAGCAATCTACACAGGGTAGTGGACGCAGCTTTTACCGATAGGTTCCCGGATCCAGCTTCCAGCCTCCACTATTCTCTTCTAGTGTAGGACACTTTAAAGTCAAATAAAACTTGATTACTAGCTGATTTCTCCGGGGATTCTATGCCATTTTACACCAATTTCATATTTTCAAAATATCATTTTGTCTCCATGGAAAGTTTGCTCCTGTATTTTAATTTTTAGACTAAAAATGGACCTAGAAAATTAATAGTGAAGGTGCCAGAAAGTCCCATAGTTTCAGCCTGGGGCAGATCATTCCAGAAACTTCTATAATTTTGATACATTATTGCACATGATGGACATTATTTTGGCTCAAAAGGGCCGTGTCAGCCGAGATGCCTCCTCGTGCCCTAATCACTCAATAAAAATTATACTTAACTTTATGTCAAGTCACACAAAGACACATTTAATAAAATAAGCTTCTCTCTGGCTCATTAGTGAGTCTGATGTGGTAAAGACCACGTGATTCTGCCCAGAAAATGATAAAGTAAAAACATTTACCTTAGAACCTTCTCACATCTGCACCATAGCGCCTAGTTATTATGGAGATGGAGAATGGAGGACAATGACTTATGATTGGTTCTTGTTAGGGATGAGCGAGCGTGCTCAGTGTTACTTGGTTATCACTGGAGTATCATGGTACTCGGATGTGCTCGTTACTCGGTGAGTAATGGATGGTGCTCTATGTAAATCTGAAAATCTCGCCCCACATCTTTGTCACCTGTTACACAGCCAATAAGCATTCAGGGATTGCCTGTGAGTCCCTGTAATGCCGTAGCCATCTTGGTTGTGGCATTCCTGTGATTGGCTGGCCATGTGACATCATCAGAGGTTATAAAAGGACAGATGCCTGTTGTGAATTCTGTGGTCAAGCTCCCTCCTGTGGTCATGAGTGGTACTTCGGCTGGTTCTGTCTATGAGCTTCCTTTGGTGGATGAGAGTGGTACTGCGGCTTCTGAGTTTCCTTCCTCAGGTGACGAGGTTAATTAGTTAGCTGGCTGCTCTATTTAACTCCACCTAGTTCTTTGTTCCTGGCCTTCAGTCAATGTTCCAGTATTGGTCTTGCTTTCTCCTGGATCGTTCTTGTGGCCTGTCTGCCCTGCATAAGCTAAGTTCTGCTTGTGTTATTATTGTTTGCTATTTTTTCTGTCCAGCTTGCTATATTGGTTTGTCTTACTTGCTGGAAGCTCTGGGACGCAGAGGGAACACCTCCGTACCGTTAGTCGGTGCGGAGGGTCTTTTTGCGCCCTCTGCATGGTTGTTTGTAGGTTTTTGTGCTGACCGCAAAGCTATCTTTCCTGTCCTCGGTCTATTTAGTAAGTCGGGCCTCACTTTGCTAAAATCTATTTCATCTCTGTGTTTGTGTTTTCATCTTTGCTCACAGTGATTATATGTGGGGGGCTGCCTTTTCCTTTGGGGAATTTCTCTGAGGCAAGGTAGGCTTATTTTTCTATCTTCAGGGCTAGCTAGTTTCTCAGGCTGTGCCCGAGGCGCCTAGGTCTGGTCAGGAGCGCTCCACGGCTACCTCTAGTGTGGTGTGATAGGATTAGAGATTGTGGTCAGCAGAGTTCCCACGTCTCAGAGCTCGTCCTATGTGATTAGCAACTATCAGGTCATTATCTGTGCTCGTAACCACCAGGTCCATTGTGGTTCTGAATCACCTGTTCATAACAGATGCCGTCCGGTTCAGTGCACTGACGCCATTGCATACATCTGTGATCTCCCTCCATCTGTATTGGAGGGAGAGAGTGTTTGTCCAGTCCTGTGTGTGCCCAGTATAACGAGTCAGAGGCCTGTAGAGTAGATACTGGAGCTGAAGCGGAGCCATCAGACTAAAGGTACCGTCACACATAACGATATCATTAACGATATCGTTGCTTTTTGTGACGTAGCAACGATATCGTTAACTAAATCGTTATGTGTGACAGCGACCAACGATCAGGCCCCTGCTGGGAGATCGTTGGTCGCTGGGGAAAGTCCAGAACTTTATTTCGTCACTGGATCTCCCGCTGACATCGCTGAATCGACGTGTGTGACACCGATTCAGCGATGTCGTCACTGGTAACCAGGGTAAACATCGGGTTACTAAGCACAGGGCCGCGCTTAGTAACCCGATGTTTACCCTGGTTACCGTTGTAAATGTAAAAAAACAAACACTGCATACTTACATTACCGGTGTCTGGTCATGTCCCTCGCCTTCAGCTTCCCGCACTGACTGGTGAGCGCCGGCTGGCCGTAAAGCACAGGAGTGACGTCACCGCTGTACTTTACGGCCGGCAAAAATGTAGCTGCAGTATTTTTGGGGGGTGTGAAAAAATGTAATATGTTTTGATCCATCGAACATTATGTGATTTGTGTTACCTTTTTGTACTATATAACATTAAAAAAATCTTTTAAAAATTTTCCTGGGTGAAAATTCTTACCCATGCATTATTCTATTTCTTGATTATTTTGTTTTATATAACACTTCAAAAAAAGTGTTTAAAAATTTTGCAGGCTTAACCCCTTTACCCCCGAGGGTGGTTTGCACGTTATGGACCGGGTTAATTTTTACAATTCTGACCACTGTCCCTTTGTGAGGTTATAACTCTGGAACGCTTCAACGGATCCCAGTGATTCTGACATTGTTTTCTTGTGACATATTGTACTTCATGATAGTGGTAAAATTTCTTTGATAGTACCTGCGTTTATTTGTGAAAAAAATGGAAATTTGGCAAAAATTTTGTAAATTTCGCAATTTTCCAACTTTGAATTTTTATGCAATTAAATCACAGAGATATGTCACACAAAATACTTAATAAGTAACATTTCCCACATGTCTCCTTTACATCAGCACAATTTTGGAACCAAATTTTTTTTTGTTAGGGAGTTATAAGGCTTAAAAGTTGACCAGCAATTTCTCATTTGAAGTCATTTTGAAGAGTCTTTATGATAGAAAATACCCAAGTGTGACACCATTCTAAAAACTGCACCCCTCAAGGTGCTCAAAACCACATTCAAGAAGTTTATTAACCCTTCAGGTGTTTCACAGGAATTTTTGGAATGTTTAAATAAAAATGAACATTTACCTTTTTTTTCACAAAAAATTTACTTCAGCTCCAATTTGTTTTATTTTACCAAGGGTAACATGAGAAAATGCATGCCAAAAGTTGTTGTATAATTTCTCCTGAGTACGCCGATACCCCATATGTGGGGGTAAACCACTTTTTGGGCGCATGACAGAGCTCGGAAGCGAAGGAACGCCATTTGACTTTTTAATGCAAAATTGACTGGAATTGAGATGGGACGCCATGTTGCGTTTGGAGAGTCACTGATGTGCCTAAACATTGAAACCCCCCACAAGTGACCCCATTTTGGAAAGTAGACCCCCTAAGGAACTTATCTAGAGGTGTGGTGAGCATATACCTATTAGGTATATACTCACCCTCGGACGCGCCCTGCTTCTTTCCGGCAGCCTTCCTTACTAAGAATCAGCGCTTGCAGGACCTTGCGTGACATCGCGGTGACGTCGCGGCTTGTGATTGGTCGCGCGAGCGGTCACATGGGCGGCCGCGCGACCAATCACAAGCCGCGACGTCACCGCAAGGTCCTGGAAGCGCTGATTCGAAGGAAGGAAGGTTCCCGGTTAGTACCAGGGCGCGTCATAGGGTAAGTATAGCGATATTTTTTATTTTAATTCTTTATTTTACATTAAATATGGATTCCGATACCGATTTCCGATATTGCAAACATATCGGAAATCGGGATCGGAATTCCGATACCACATTCAGAAGATCGCCGACTTCATGGCCGACCCCACACAGGGGTCGGGTCGGGTTTCATGAAACCCGACTTTGCCAAAAGCCGGCGACTTCTGAAAGTGGCCGACCCGTTTCGCTCAACCCTAGTGGTGAGCACTTTGACCCACCAAGGGCTTCACCGAAGATTATAATGCAAAGCCGTAAAAATAAAACAAAAATTTTTTCCCACATAAATTATTTTTTAGCCCCCAGTTTTGTATTTTCCCAAAGGTAACAGGAGAAATTGGACCCCAAAAGTTGTTGTCCAATTTGTCCTGACTACGCTGATACTCCATATGTTGGGGTAAACCCCTGTTTGGGCACACGGGAGAGCTCGGAAGGGAAAGAGAACTGTTTTACTTTTTCAACACAGAATTGGCTGGAATTGAGATCGGACGCCATGTCGCGTTTGGAGAGCCCCTGATGTGCGTAAACATAGTAACATAGTAACATAGTTAGTAAGGCCGAAAAAAGACATTTGTCCATCCAGTTCAGCCTATATTCCATCATAATAAATCCCCAGATCTACGTCCTTCTACAGAACCTAATTGTATGATACAATATTGTTCTGCTCCAGGAAGACATCCAGGCCTCTCTTGAACCCCTCGACTGAGTTCGCCATCACCACCTCCTCAGGCAAGCAATTCCAGATTCTCACTGCCCTAACAGTAAAGAATCCTCTTCTATGTTGGTGGAAAAACCTTCTCTCCTCCAGACGCAAAGAATGCCCCCTTGTGCCCGTCACCTTCCTTGGTATAAACAGATCCTCAGCGAGATATTTGTATTGTCCCCTTATATACTTATACATGGTTATTAGATCGCCCCTCAGTCGTCTTTTTTCTAGACTAAATAATCCTAATTTCGCTAATCTATCTGGGTATTGTAGTTCTCCCATCCCCTTTATTAATTTTGTTGCCCTCCTTTGTACTCTCTCTAGTTCCATTATATCCTTCCTGAGCACCGGTGCCCAAAACTGGACACAGTACTCCATGTGCGGTCTAACTAGGGATTTGTACAGAGGCAGTATAATGCTCTCATCATGTGTATCCAGACCTCTTTTAATGCACCCCATGATCCTGTTTGCCTTGGCAGCTGCTGCCTGGCACTGGCTGCTCCAGGTAAGTTTATCATTAACTAGGATCCCCCAGTCCTTCTCCCTGTCAGATTTACCCAGTGGTTTCCCATTCAGTGTGTAATGGTGACATTGATTCCTTCTTCCCATGTGTATAACCTTACATTTATCATTGTTAAAACTCATCTGCCACCTTTCAGCCCAAGTTTCCAACTTATCCAGATCCATCTGTAGCAGAATACTATCTTCTCTTGTATTAACTGCTTTACATAGTTTTGTATCATCTGCAAATATCGATATTTTACTGTGTAAACCTTCTACCAGATCATTAATGAATATGTTGAAGAGAACAGGTCCCAATACTGACCCCTGCGGTACCCCACTGGTCACAGCGACCCAGTTAGAGACTATACCATTTATAACCACCCTCTGCTTTCTATCACTAAGCCAGTTACTAACCCATTTACACACATTTTCCCCCAGACCAAGCATTCTCATTTTGTGTACCAACCTCTTGTGCGGCACGGTATCAAACGCTTTGGAAAAATCGAGATATACCACGTCCAATGACTCACCGTGGTCCAGCCTATAGCTTACCTCTTCATAAAAACTGATTAGATTGGTTTGACAGGAGCGATTTCTCATAAACCCATGCTGATATGGAGTTAAACAGTTATTCTCATTGAGATAATCCAGAATAACATCCCTCAGAAACCCTTCAAATATTTTACCAACAATAGAGGTTAGACTTACTGGCCTATAATTTCCAGGTTCACTTTTAGAGCCCTTTTTGAATATTGGCACCACATTTGCTATGCGCCAATCCTGCGGAACAGACCCTGTCGCTATAGAATCCCTAAAAATAAGAAATAATGGTTTATCTATTACATTACTTAGTTCTCTTAGTACTCGTGGGTGTATGCCATCCGGACCCGGAGATTTATCTATTTTAATCTTATTTAGCCGGTTTCGCACCTCTTCTTGGGTTAGATTGGTGACCCTTAATATAGGGTTTTCATTGTTTCTTGGGATTTCACCTAGCATTTCATTTTCCACCGTGAATACCGTGGAGAAGAAGGTGTTTAATATGTTAGCTTTTTCCTCGTCATCTACAACCATTCTTTCCTCACTATTTTTTAAGGGGCCTACATTTTCAGTTTTTATTCTTTTACTATTGATATAGTTGAAGAACAGTTTGGGATTAGTTTTACTCTCCTTAGCAATGTGCTTCTCTGTTTCCTTTTTGGCAGCTTTAATTAGTTTTTTAGATAAAGTATTTTTCTCCCTATAGTTTTTTAGAGCTTCAATGGTGCCATCCTGCTTTAGTAGTGCAAATGCTTTCTTTTTACTGTTAATTGCCTGTCTTACTTCTTTGTTTAGCCACATTGGGTTTTTCCTATTTCTAGTCCTTTTATTCCCACAAGGTATAAACCGCTTACACTGCCTATTTAGGATGTTCTTAAACATTTCCCATTTATTATCTGTATTCTCATTTCTGAGGATATTGTCCCAGTCTACCAGATTAAGGGCATCTCTAAGCTGGTCAAACTTTGCCTTCCTAAAGTTCAGTGTTTTTGTGACTCCCTGACAAGTCCCCCTAGTGAAAGACAGGTGAAACTGTACAATATTGTGGTCGCTATTTCCTAGATGCCCGACCACCTGCAGATTTGTTATTCTGTCAGGTCTATTAGATAGTATTAGGTCTAAAAGTGCTGCTCCTCTGGTTGGATTCTGCACCAATTGTGAAAGATAATTTTTCTTGGTTATTAGCAGAAACCTGTTGCCTTTATGGGTTTCACAGGTTTCTGTTTCCCAGTTAATATCCGGGTAGTTAAAGTCCCCCATAACCAGGACCTCATTATGGGTTGCAGCTTCATCTATCTGCTTTAGAAGTAGACTTTCCATGGCTTCTGTTATATTTGGGGGTTTGTAACAGACCCCAATGAGAATTTTGTTACCATTTTTCCCTCCATGAATTTCGACCCATATGGACTCGACATCCTCATTTCCTTCGCTAATATCCTCCCTTAAAGTGGACTTTAGACAAGACTTTACATAGAGACAAACCCCTCCTCCTCTCCGATTTTTACGATCCTTTCTAAACAGACTGTAACCCTGTAAGTTAACTGCCCAGTCATAGCTTTCATCTAACCATGTCTCGGTTATTCCCACTATGTCAAAGTTACCTGTAAATATTTCTGCTTCTAGTTCTTCCATCTTGTTTGTCAGGCTTCTGGCGTTTGCGAGCATGCAGTTTAGAGGATTTTGTTTTGTTCCAATCTCCTCGCTGTGGATTGTTTTAGAAATGTTCTTACCTCCCTTCTGAGTATGTTTTCCTGGATCTTCTTTGTTCAAGTCTAATGTTTTTCTTCCCGTCCCCTCTTCTTCTCGTTTAACGCCCTCCAGTGGAAACCCCCCAATTATAACTGAAACCCTAATCCAAACACACCCCTAACCCTAATCCCAACCGTAACCCTAACCACACCTCTAACCCTGACACACCCCTAACCCTAATTCCAACCCTATTCCCAACTGTAAATGTAATCTAAACCCTAACTTTAGCCCCAACCCTAACTGTAGCCCTAACCCTAACCCTAGCCCTAACCCTAACCCTAGCCCTAACCCTAGCCCTAACCCTAGGCCTAACCCTAGGCCTAACCCTAACCCTAGCCCTAACCCTAACCCTAGCTGTCATGATAAGGTGATTCAGTACCACAATGGACATTGAGGTCAGAGCACATACAGTGACCTGACAATAACCCAAAAACATAGAACGAGCTCTGAGACGTGTAAACTCTGCTGACCACAATCCCTAATCCTCTCCAACACACTAAAGGCAGCCGTGGATTGCGCCTAACGCTCCCTATGCAACTCGGCACGGCCTGAGAAACTAGCTAGCCTGAAGATAGAAAATAAGCCTACCTTGCCTCAGAGAAAAACCCCAAAGGAAAAGGCAGCCCCCACATATAATGACTGTGAGTAAAGATGAAAAGACAAACGTAGAGATGAAATAGATTTAGCAAAGTGAGGCCCGAGGAGCAGCACTTTTAGACCTAATACTATCTAATAGACCTGACAGAATAACAAATCTGCAGGTGGTTGGACATTTAGGAAATAGCGACCACAATATTGTGCAGTTTCACCTGTCTTTCACTAGGGGGACTTGTCAGGGAGTCACAAAAACATTGAACTTTAGGAAGGCAAAGTTTGAACAGCTTAGAGATGCCCTTAATCTGGTAGACTGGGACAATATCCTCAGAAATGAGAATACAGATAATAAATGGGAAATGTTTAAGAACATCCTAAATAGGCAGTGTAAGCGGTTTATACCTTGTGGGAATAAAAGGACTAGAAATAGGAAAAACCCAATGTGGCTAAACAAAGAAGTAAGACAGGCAATTAACAGTAAAAAGAAAGCATTTGCACTACTAAAGCAGGATGGCACCATTGAAGCTCTAAAAAACTATAGGGAGAAAAATACTTTATCTAAAAAACTAATTAAAGCTGCCAAAAAGGAAACAGAGAAGCACATTGCTAAGGAGAGTAAAACTAATCCCAAACTGTTCTTCAACTATATCAATAGTAAAAGAATAAAAACTGAAAATGTAGGCCCCTTAAAAAATAGTGAGGAAAGAATGGTTGTAGATGACGAGGAAAAAGCTAACATATTAAACACCTTCTTCTCCACGGTATTCACGGTGGAAAATGAAATGCTAGGTGAAATCCCAAGAAACAATGAAAACCCTATATTAAGGGTCACCAATCTAACCCAAGAAGAGGTGCGAAATCGGCTAAATAAGATTAAAATAGATAAATCTCCGGGTCCGGATGGCATACACCCACGAGTACTAAGAGAACTAAGTAATGTAATAGATAAACCATTATTTCTTATTTTTAGGGACTCTATAGAGACAGGGTCTGTTCCGCAGGACTGGCGCATAGCAAATGAGGTGCCAATATTCAAAAAGGGCTCTAAAAGTGAACCTGGAAATTATAGGCCAGTAAGTCTAACCTCTATTGTTGGTAAAATATTTGAAGGGTTTCTGAGGGATGTTATTCTGGATTATCTCAATGAGAATAACTGTTTAACTTCATATCAGCATGGGTTTATGAGAAATCGCTCCTGTCAAACCAAACTAATCAGTTTTTATGAAGAGGTAAGCTATAGGCTGGACCACGGTGAGTCATTGGACGTGGTATATCTCGATTTTTCCAAAGCGTTTGATACCGTGCCGCACAAGAGGTTGGTACACAAAATGAGAATGCTTGGTCTGGGGGAAAATGTGTGTAAATGGGTTAGTAACTGGCTTAGTGATAGAAAGCAGAGGGTGGTTATAAATGGTATAGTCTCTAACTGGGTCGCTGTGACCAGTGGGGTACCGCAGGGGTCAGTATTGGGACCTGTTCTCTTCAACATATTCATTAATGATCTGGTAGAAGGTTTACACAGTAAAATATCGATATTTGCAGATGATTCAAAACTATGTAAAGCAGTTAATACAAGAGAAGATGGTATTCTGCTACAGATGGATCTGGATAAGTTGGAAACTTGGGCTGAAAGGTGGCAGATGAGGTTTAACAATGATAAATGTAAGGTTATACACATGGGAAGAGGGAATCAATATCACCATTACACACTGAACGGGAAACCACTGGGTAAATCTGACAGGGAGAAGGACTTGGGGATCCTAGTTAATGATAAACTTACCTGGAGCAGCCAGTGCCAGGCAGCAGCTGCCAAGGCAAACAGGATCATGGGGTGCATTAAAAGAGGCCTGGATACACATGATGAGAGCATTATACTGCCTCTGTACAAATCCCTAGTTAGACCGCACATGGAGTACTGTGTCCAGTTTTGGGCACCGGTGCTCAGGAAGGATATAATGGAACTAGAGAGAGTACAAAGGAGGGCAACAAAATTAATAAAGGGGATGGGAGAACTACAATACCCAGATAGATTAGCGAAATTAGGATTATTTAGTCTAGAAAAAAGACGACTGAGGGGCGATCTAATAACCATGTATAAGTATATAAGGGGACAATACAAATATCTCGCTGAGGATCTGTTTATACCAAGGAAGGTGACGGGCACAAGGGGGCATTCTTTGCGTCTGGAGGAGAGAAGGTTTTTCCACCAACATAGAAGAGGATTCTTTACTGTTAGGGCAGTGAGAATCTGGAATTGCTTGCCTGAGGAGGTGGTGATGGCGAACTCAGTCGAGGGGTTCAAGAGAGGCCTGGATGTCTTCCTGGAGCAGAACAATATTGTATCATACAATTATTAGGTTCTGTAGAAGGACGTAGATCTGGGTATTTATTATGATGGAATATAGGCTGAACTGGATGTACAAATGTCTTTTTTCGGCCTTATTAACTATGTTACTATGTTACTATGTTACTATGACTTTCTAAACAGAACGAGGATAGAAAGGTAACTTTGCGGTCAACACAAAACCCTACAAAAACCACGCAAAGGGGGCAAAAAGACCCTCCGTACCGAACTAACGGCACGGAGGTACACCCTCTGCGTCCCAGAGCTCCCAGCAAGCAGGAAAAAACAAATAGACAAGCTGGACAGAAAAAAACAGCAAACAAAATAGCAAAGCGGAACTTAGCTATGCAGAGCAGCAGGCCACAGGAACGATCCAGGAGGAAACAGGTCCAATACTAGAACATTGACTGGAGGCCAGGATCAAAGCACAAGGTGGAGTTAAATAGAGCAGCACCTAATGACTTCACCACATCACCTGAGGAAGGAAACTCAGAAGCCGCAGTACCACTTTCCTCCACCAACGGAAGCTCACAGAGAGAATCAGCCGAAGTACCACTTGTGACCACAGGAGGGAGCTCTGCCACAGAATTCACAACAGTACCCCCCCTTGAGGAGGGGTCACCGAACCCTCACCAGAGCCCCCAGGACGACCAGGATGAGCCATATGAAAGGCACGAACAAGATCGGGAGCATGGACATCTGAGGCAAAGACCCAGGAATTATCTTCCTGAGCATAACCCTTCCACTTAACCAGATACTGGAGTTTCTGTCTTGAAACACGAGAATCCAAAATCTTCTCCACAATATACTCCAACTCCCCCTCCACCAAAACCGGGGCAGGAGGATCAACAGATGGAACCATAGGTGCCACGTATCTCCGCAACAATGACCTATGGAATACGTTATGTATGGAAAAAGAATCTGGAAGGGTCAGACGAAAAGACACAGGATTAAGAACCTCAGAAATCCTATACGGACCAATGAAACGAGGTTTAAACTTAGGAGAGGAAACCTTCATAAGAATATGACGAGAAGATAACCAAACCAAATCCCCAACACGAAGTCGGGGACCCACACAGCGTCTGCGATTAGCGAAACGTTGAGCCTTCTCCTGGGACAAGGTCAAATTGTCCACTACATGAGTCCAAATCTGCTGCAACCTGTCCACCACAGTATCCACACCAGGACAGTCCGAAGACTCAACCTGCCCTGAAGAGAAACGAGGATGGAACCCAGAGTTGCAGAAAAACGTCGAAACCAAGGTAGCCGAGCTGGCCCGATTATTAAGGGCGAACTCAGCCAAAGGCAAAAAGGACACCCAGTCATCCTGATCAGCAGAAACAAAGCATCTCAGATATGTTTCCAAGGTCTGATTGGTTCGTTCGGTCTGGCCATTAGTCTGAGGATGGAAAGCCGAGGAAAAAGACAAGTCAATGCCCATCCTACCACAAAAGGCTCGCCAAAACCTCGAAACAAACTGGGAACCTCTGTCAGAAACAATATTCTCTGGAATGCCATGTAAACGAACCACATGCTGGAAGAACAATGGCACCAAATCAGAGGAGGAAGGGAATTTAGACAAGGGTACCAAATGGACCATCTTAGAGAAGCGATCACAGACCACCCAAATGACTGACATCTTTTGAGAGACGGGAAGATCTGAAATAAAATCCATAGAGATATGTGTCCAAGGCCTCTTCGGGATCGGCAAGGGCAAAAAAAAACCACTGGCACGAGAACAGCAGGGCTTAGCCCGAGCACAAATCCCACAGGACTGCACAAAAGTATGCACATCCCGCGACAGAGATGGCCACCAAAAGGATCTAGCCACTAACTCTCTGGTACCAAAGATTCCAGGATGACCAGCCAACACCGAACAATGAACCTCAGAGATAACTTTATTCGTCCACCTATCAGGGACAAACAGTTTCTCACACAATTACTCCCTCTTTGAGGATACCCGCCGGCTCAGATAAACCCGGAGAGTCGGGCACAAAACTCCTAGACAGAGCATCCGCCTTCACATTTTTAGAGCCCGGAAGGTACGAAATCACAAAGTCAAAACGGGCAAAAAACAGCGACCAACGAGCCTCTCTAGGATTCAACCGCTTGGCAGACTCGAGATGAGTCAAGTTCTTATGATCAGTCAAGACCACCACGCGATGCTTAGCTCCTTCATGCCAATGACGCCACTCCTCGAATGCCCTCTTCATGGCCAGCAACTCTCGATTGCCCACATCATAATTTCGCTCAGCAGGCGAAAACTTCCTGGAAAAGAAGGCGCATGGTTTCATCACCGAGCAATCAGAACTTCTCTGCGACAAAACAGCCCCTGCTCCAATCTCAGAAGCATCAACCTCGACCTGGAACGGAAGCGAAACATCTGGTTGACACAACACAGGGGCAGAAGAAAAACAACGCTTCAAACTCTTGAAAAGCTTCCACAGCAGCAGAAGACCAATTGACCACATCAGCACCCTTCTTGGTCAAATCGGTCAATGGTTTAGCAATACTAGAAAAATTGCAGATGAAGCGACGATAAAAATTAGCAAAGCCCAGGAACTTTTGCAGACTTTTCAGAGATGTCGGCTGAGTCCAATCATGGATGGCTTGGACCTTAACAGGGTCCATCTCGATAGTAGAAAAAGGAAAAGATGAACCCCAAAAATGAAACCTTCTGAACACCAAAGAGACACTTTGATCCCTTCACAAACAAAGAATTAGCACGCAGGACCTGAAACACCGTTCTGACCTGCTTCACATGAGACTCCCAATCATCCGAGAAGATCAAAATGTCATCCAAGTACACAATCAGGAATTTATCCAGGTACTCTCGGAAGATGTCATGCATAAAGGACTGAAACACTGATGGAGCATTGGCAAGTCCGAATGGCATTACTAGATACTCAAAATGGCCCTCGGGCGTATTAAATGCAGTTTTCCATTCATCGCCTCGCTTAATACGCACAAGATTATACGCACCACGAAGATCTATCTTGGTGAACCAACTAGCCCCCTTAATCCGAGCAAACAAATCAGATAACAATGGCAAAGGGTACTGAAATTTAACCGTGATCTTATTTAGAAGGCAGTAATCTATACAAGGTCTCAGTGAACCATCCTTCTTGGCCACAAAAAAGATCCCTGCTCCTAATGGCGACGATGACGGGCGAATATGCCCCTTCTCCAAGGACTCCTTCACATAACTCCGCATAGCGGCGTGCTCAGGCACAGATAAATTAAACAGTCGACCTTTTGGGAATTTACTACCAGGAATCAAATCGATAGCACAATCACAATCCCTATGCGGAGGTAGGGTATCGGACTTGGGCTCCTCAAATACATCCCGGTTCAGACAAGAAATCTGGAACCTCAGAAGGGGTGGATGACGAAATAGAAATGGGACATCACCATGTAACCCCTGACAACCCCAGCTGGACACAGACATGGATTTCCAATCTAATACTGGATTATGGGCTTGTAGCCATGGCAACCCCAACACGACCACATCATGCAGATTATGCAACACCAAAAAGCGAATAACCTCCTGATGTGCAGGAGCCATGCACATGGTCAGCTGGGTCCAATACTGAGGCTTATTCTTGGCCAAAGGCGTAGCATCAATTCCTCTCAATGGAATAGGACACTGCAAGGGCTCCAAGAAAAACCCACAACGCCTAGCATACTCCAAGTCCATCAAATTCAGGGCAGCGCCTGAATCCACAAATGCCATGACAGAATACAATGACAAAGAGCAGATCAAGGTAACGGACAGAAGAAATTTTGACTGTACCGTACCAATGGTGGCAGACCTAGCGAACCGCTTAGTGCGCTTAGGACAATCAGAGATAGCATGAGTAGAATCACCACAGTAGAAACACAGCCCATTCAGACGTCTGTGTTCTTGCCGTTCAACTCTGGTCAAAGTCCTATCGCACTGCATAGGCTCAGATTTAAGCTCAGGTGATACCGCCAAATGGTGCACAGATTTACGCTCACGCAAGCGTCGACCGATCTGAATGGCCAAAGACATAGACTCATTCAGACCAGCAGGCATAGGAAATCCCACCATGACATCCTTAAGGGCTTCAGAGAGACCTTTTCTGAAAATAGCTGCGAGCGCACCTTCATTCCACTGAGTGAGCACGGACCACTTTCTAAATTTCTGACAATATACCTCTATCTCATCCTGACCCTGACACAGAGCCAGCAAATTTTTCTCTGCCTGATCCACTGAATTAGGTTCATCGTACAGCAATCCGAGCGCCAGGAAAAACGCATCGATATTACTTAATGCAGGATCTCCTGACGCAAGAGAAAATGCCCAGTCCTGAGGGTCGCCACGTAAAAAAGAAATAATGATCCTAACTTGTTGAACTGGGTCACCAGAGGAGCGAGGTTTCAAAGCCAGAAATAGTTTACAATTATTTTTGAAATTCAGAAATTTAGTTCTATCTCCAAAAAACAAATCAGGAATAGGAATTCTTGGTTCTAACATAGAATTCTGAACCACAAAGTCTTGAATATTTTGTACTCTTGCCGTGAGCTGATCCACACATGAAGACAGACCCTTAATGTCCATCGCTACACCTGTGTCCTGAACCACCCAAATGTCTAGGGGAAAAAAAAGGCAAAGCACAGTGCAGAGAAAAAAAAATGGTCTCAGAACTTCTTTTTTCCCTCTATTGAGAATCATTAGTACTTTTGGCCTCCAGTACTGTCATGATAAGGTGATTCAGTACCACAATGGACATTGAGGTCAGAGCACATACAGTGACCTGACAACCCAAAAACATTGAACGAGCTCTGAGACGTGGAAACTCTGCTGACCGCAATCCCTAATCCTCTCCAACACACTAAAGGCAGCCGTGGATTGCGCCTAACGCTCCCTATGCAACTGGCACAGCCTGAGAAACTAGCTAGCCTGAAGATAGAAAATAAGCCTACCTTGCCTCAGAGAAATACCCCAAAGGAAAAGGCAGCCCCCACATATAATGACTGTGAGTAAAGATGAAAAGACAAACGTAGAGATGAAATAGATTTAGCAAAGTGAGGCCCGACTTTCTAAACAGAGCGAGGATAGAAAGGTAACTTTGCGGTCAACACAAAACCCTACAAAAACCACGCAAAGGGGGCAAAAAGACCCTCCGTACCGAACTAACGGCACAGAGGTACACCCTCTGCGTCCCAGAGCTCCCAGCAAGCAGGAAAAAACAAATAGACAAGCTGGACAGAAAAAAACAGCAAACAAAATAGCAAAGCGTAACTTAGCTATGCAGAGCAGCAGGCCACAGGAACGATCCAGGAGGAAACAGGTCCAATACTAGAACATTGACTGGAGGCCAGGATCAAAGCACAAGGTGGAGTTAAATAGAGCAGCACCTAACGACTTCACCACATCACCTGAGGAAGGAAACTCAGAAGCCGCAGTACCACTTTCCTCCACCAACGGAAGCTCACAGAGAGAATCAGCCGAAGTACCACAGGACGGAGCTCTGCCACAGAATTCACAACACCTAGCCCTAACCCTAACCCTAGCCCTAACCCTAGCCCTAACAGGAAAATGGAAATAAATACATTTTTTTAATTTTTCCCTAACTAAGGGGGTGATGAAGGGGGGTTTGATTTACTTTTATAGTGGCTTTTTATTGCAAAAAATATTTTTTGCGTTACCACATTTTGGGAGCTATAATTTTTCCATATTTTGGTCCTCAGAGTCATGTGAGGTCTTGTTTTTTGCGGGATGAGTTGACGTTTTTATTGGTAACATTTTCGGGCACGTGACATTTTTGATCGCTTTTTATTCCGATTTTTGTGAGGCAGAATGACCAAAAACCAGCTATTCATGAATTTCTTTTGGGGAAGGCGTTTATACCGTTCTGTGTTTGGTAAAATGGATAAAGCAGCTTTATTCTTTGGGTCAGTACGATTACAGCGATACCTCATTTACATAATTTTTTTATGTTTTGGCGCTTTTATACAATAAAAACTATTTTATAGAAAAAATAATTATTTTTGCATCGCTTTATTCTGAGGACTATAACTTTTTAATTTTTTCGCTAATGATGGTGTATGGTGGCTCGTTTTTTGCGGGACAAGATGATGTTTTCAGCGGTACCATGGTTATTTATATCTGTCTTTTTTTATCGCGTGTTATTTCACTTTTTGTTTGGCAATATGAGAATAAAGTGTTTTTTTTTTTTACGATGTTCTCTGAAGGGGTTAACTAGTGATATAGTTTTATAGGTGGGGTCATTACGGACGTGGCGATACTAAATATGTGTACTTTTATTGTTTTTTTATTATTTAAAGAAATGTATTTATAGGAACAATATTTTTTTTTTTTTCTTGGAATTTTTTTTTATTTTTTTTTTTTTACACATTGCAATATTTTTTTTTTTACACTATAACAGTGCCCCGGGGGGGGGGGGGGGGCATCATGTTATAGTGTAAGATCGCTGATCTGACACTTTGCTGTGCACGGTGTCAGATCAGCGATCTGACGTGCACTTTTCCTATGCTTCCTGGCGCCTGCTCTGAGCAGGCGCAGTGAGGCCACCTCCCTGCAGGACCCGGATGCTGCGGCCATCTTGGATCCGGGTCTGCAAGGAGGAGGTAAGAGACCCTCGCAGCAACGCGATTTCATTGCGTTGCTGCAGGGGTCTCAGGGAAGCCCGCAGGGAGCCCCTTCCCTGCGCGATGCTTCCTTATACCGCCGGCACACTGCAATCATGTTTGATCGCAGTGTGCCGGGGGTTATGTGCCGTGACCGCTCCTGGCACATAGTGCCGGATGTCAGCTGCGATAGGCAGCTGACACCCGGCCGCGATTGGCCGCGCTCCCCCCCGTGAGCGCGGCCGATCGCTATGACGTACTATCCCATCGGTGGTCATACGGGCCCACCCCAACTCGATGGGATAGTACGTCATATGTCAGAAAGGGGTTAAATTTGTCACCCATACACTATTCAGTGGTCTGGTTGCATTTCCTTTGATCTATAAAAATGAAAAAAAAAGCATTAACTTTTGCAGGCTTTTCCTTTCTCGACCATACAGTTTCACATGTTCTGTGGTACTTTTCTGTGATATCTAACAATCCAAAAAAGCATTAAAAAATTAGCTGGATTACAGTTCTTGCACATACACTATTCATTGGTCTGGGGTAAATTTCTGCGATATTATCTAACACTACAAAAAAGCATTAAAATATTGGCTAGATCACAGTTCTCCTCCATACTCTATTCTATGGCCTGTGGGATATTTACAGTGATCTATAAAACTGAAAAAAGCACTCAAAAATTTTACAGTCTTAAATTTCTCAGCTATACAGTTTCACATGCTCTATGGTATATTTCTGTGATATCTAGCGCTCCAAAAAAATGTAAAAATTTTTGCTGGGCTACATTTTTCACCCATACAGTGCTATGTGCTTTGTGGTACATTTATTTGGATTATAACACTCCCAAAGAGCATTGAAACATTTTTCTGGATTGAATTTGATTGTCATCCATACACTTGCATTCCTTCTGTTTCATTATGGTGGTATTAAACTCGCCAAAACAGCTTTAACTGCTACAGGTAGCCATTTTTTTTTGTACTGAAAATTAACTTGGCTTCAAGAGACCTCTCAATTACAAAATACATAGGGGGTGTGATAAAGGATGGGGAAGTGGAAGTGCTGAAGATGGTGTACGCAGATGCAAAGGAAATAGCGCTGGTGCAAGTACACCTGTAGCTGTTGCACAAGAAACACGCCCATCCGCAACACAGAATCGTCTCCCATTTTGCAGGTAGACATGGTACACCGCTTCTGAAGCCAGTGCCGTGTGAAAAGTTGGTCGGCTGGATAGAAGATCATGTTTCCAGCAGCCTTGGCAGGACTACCCAGTTTTCCACAAGGTCACCAGCCTACAGTCTTGATCACTTAATCCTTACCCAGATCCTCCTTCCTAAAACCATGTATGAGACCCATGAGACAACAGGATGGACAGGAAGACAAGCTGTTTGGTAATGCACAAAACTTAGAGAAGCCACAGCCACAAGTTGTTGAAAAGCAAATTTTGGCTAAGAAAAATAATGATGAGGAGACACAGTTGCCACTAAGTCTTGTTGCTGTTAATTCACAAAGTCAGGAGGACCAGGGTGCGGGGGCTGATGACGAGGTGGTGGATGGCGAAGTCAATAACCCAACCTTGGAAGCTGGCATGCAGAGTGAAGCCAGAAGCTCTGAGGAGGAGAGGTTGGCAGCACCTAAACAGACTGGAAAAGGCAGTGGGGTAAAACGAGTGAGAAGGTGGGCAACTGTTCTGCAGAGCACTAACACTCCTGAATTTCTGCATTAAAAAGTTAGGTGTTCCTCAGTCTGAGACTTTGTAACGAGAGTTCTGAGACAAACAGAATGACCATTTGCAATCTGTGCCATGCCAAGATCAACAGAGGCCTGACCACTAAGAATCCTACCACCACCATCATGATCGGGTATATGTCATCTAAGCACCTGACTCAGTGAGCCAAAGATCTGGGTCCACGATTGGTACCATCTGGTGACACCACTGCCTTTTGCCCTATGCTAGATCTTTCCCAATCCCCAGTCCAAAACACTGGCACATATGACTCCAGCTCAACACCTGACTTACCATGATCAGGGAATTCCAAATTGTTGTCCCAGCATTCAGCAGTCCCTACCCATGGCCTTAGAACAAAAGAGAAAATTTGTAGCTGACCACCCACAGGCTCAGAGGCTAAAAGTAGACATTTTCAGGCTGCTTGTTTTGGAAATGGTGCCATGTAGGATTGTTCAAATGGATGATTTCTGCTGAATCATAGCGGCAGCAGTGCCTCGGTACTCGATCTCCAGCCGTCTCTTTTGCTCCCAGTTTAGCATCCCCGTCTTGTAACAGCATGTGTCCAGGAACATCACCTGTGCTCTTACCATGCCCTGGAACTCTACACTGCCCATGCTGGCAAGGCTTTGTGAACTGCAGAGGCCAGTGATTGAGTACCAGCTCCAACATGCCCATCGGTATTCTGGTCAGCCTCTGCACATAACAGCTGAAGAGTAGGCATGGATATCTGACATTTGTGCAGTTCGCCAAGACTTTGAGGACTCCACAAAGATTGGGAGCGGCGGTGACGCCATAGTCAGCTGTTGTGAATTCTGTGGCTGAATTCACTCCTGTGGTCACAAGTGGTACTGCAGCTTCTGAGCTTCCTCCCTCAGGTGTTCTGGTGAGCTCGTTAATTGCTTCGTTACTTAACTCCGCCTGATGCTGCTATCCTTGCTCCTTGTCAATGTTTCAGTGTTGGATCTGAGCTTCTCCTGATTGTTCCTGTGACCTGCTGCTCTGTATAGCTAAGTGCCTTTTGCTTTTTTGTTGCTTTTTTTCTGTCCAGCTTGTCTTTTGTTTTGCTGGAAGCTCTGAGACGCAAAGGGTGTACCGCCGTGCCGTTAGTTCGGCACGGTGGGGTTTTTTTGCCCCCTTTGCGTGGTTTTGCTTTAGGGTTTTTTGTAGACTGCAAAGTTCGCTTTACTGTCCTCGCTCTGTCCTAGAATATCGGGCCCCACTTTGCTGAATCTATTTCATCCCTACGTTTTGTCTTTTCATCTTACTCACAGTCATTATATGTGGGGGGCTGCCTTTTCCTTTGGGGAATTTCTCTGGGGCAAGTCAGGCCTATTTTTCTATCTTCAGGCTAGCTAGTTTCTTAGGCTGTGCCGAGTTGCCTAGGTAGTTGTTAGGCGCAATCCACAGCCGCTTTTAGTTGTGTTTAGGATAGGATCAGGTGTGCAGTCTACAGAGTTTCCACGTCTCAGAGCTCGTTCTTGTATTTTTGGGTATTTGTCAGATCACTGTGTGCGCTCTGATCGCTAAGCACACTGTGTTTCTGGATTGCCTTCATTACACCTGTCATTAGCAAACATAACAGTCAGCGCAATGATCCCATTTCTGTTTCTACTTAAACAGTCGCTCCTTGCAATTAAACACGAGCTTTGCATGCGGACCAGGTGGGGATGAAGGAAAACACAACACAGAATGATTGTAGCCAGCCCAGCCTCATCTCATCTGTTCAGTGAGGATTGGATAACAATGAGGAGGTGGACGCTAAGGAGAAACAGAATCTGGTGGCTAGCGCAACCTAGACTAGTAGCCGCACAAGCTTCGCCCCTTCTCTCCAACATGGATGGGCAGAGGATGGGAATGAGGAGTGTTATGATCAGGTGACCTTGGAGCAGCATGAAAACCTTCACTGGAGCAGGTGGTAACTATACTGACTGCAAACCCTGATCTTATCACCGCAACTAGAAGTAGCCGTGGGGTGTGCCTAACAAAACCTAGACACCTCGACACAGCCGGAGGACTAAATACCCCTATAGATGGAAATAGGAATTTCTACCTTGCCTGAGAGCAGAACCCCAAAGGATAGGCAGCCCCCCACAAATATTGACTGTGAGTAGTAGAGGAAAAGACACACGCAGACAGGAAACAGGATTTAGAAAATGAGGCACACACTAGCTTAATAGGAAAGGATAGGACAGGATACTAAGCGGTCAGTATTAAAAATCCTTCGAAAAATATCCACAGCAGAAAATACAAAAACTCCACCATCTAACTAAAGATGTGGAGCATATATCTGCATCTCCAGAGAATCCAACAAGACTGAGAAAACACTGACACAGTCTAAGCTGGACAAGAGAAAAACAAATGAATAGCACAGAATATAAGCACACTGCATGTGTGCCACAGAAACAAAAAACAGACACTTATCTTTGCTGAACTGGCAGCTAAGCAGGAGAAGCCAGAAAGTGATCCAACACTTCAGAAGAAACATTGACAACTGGCAAGGACTAATGAATCCTGCACACCTAAATATCCCAGTCAGAACTGCAATCAGCAGATACACCTGGCCAGGACTGCGACTAAGAGACAACTGCGTTACCACCTACAGCCACTGGAGGGAACCCAAGAGCAGAATTCACAACAGAGGAGGAAGAGAGGGAGGAGGAGGAGGAAGAGAGGGAGAGTCGTCATCATGTTGAAGACATGGAAGTGTTGGCTGTATGGAGCTTGGCACCTATGGGCAACTCTATGTACCGTTGCCTTTCCCGTGACCCTCGTGTTACATTCATCTTGGCAAAAAAGAGCACTAGTTGTTCAGCCTGCTAGACCCTATCTACAAGGAGAACTTTGCATCTCTTCTTCCTTAGGTGGAGAGGTCTTCTAAAATGGTGCTATATCAGAATTCTATTGTTTTAAATATGTTGAAAAGAAGTTTCCAATCAGATAATGCTAGTGGCAGGGGGCAAGCTTCCTTGCCCAACCAAGGAGGAGGGGCCAGGGGTATAATGTCAAAGGCATTTGCCAATATAATGACACCAGCCCAGTGTCCAGGGCCTAATGACCTGACATTTTTTACAAGGAGGGAAAAAAGTTTTGAAGATAGCCAAGTAATACTTGGCCAACAAAACCAATATGCTCCCTACTTACTCTGGGACTTTCATCTTTTGGGTTGCAAAGCTGGACACCTGCCATGAACTGTCCTTGTATGCCTTGGAGATGTTGTGCTGCCCTGCCATTAGCGTCTGGGCTGAGCGGGTTTTTAGTGCTGATGGTGGGATCATAGTAAACAGGTGCCTTAGCCTGTCAATTAAGAATGCTGATAGGCTCACTCACATAAAAATGAACAAAGCCTGGATAAGCCCATAATTTTCCACACCACCAGATAAGTGTTTTAATATTCTATATTTGAATAAGGTCTGCCAGTTTTTGTATTTCAGGGGTCTATAAATGACCCTCCTTATAATTTTTGCCTGGCTTTGCACTTTCTGCAAAGCCTTTAGGACTGTATAATTACATATTTACATTCTAATTTTTTTATGGATTCAACGATTCATCTATACAGTTTAACACAGCTATTATTGCATTGCAATGGTATGTAAATCTCACAAAAAGAAAAATATTTCTGGATTAGATCACTCATCCATAGATTATTATATGATTTCTGTCACATTTTAGTGATATATAAAAGTGCAAAAAAACTTTAAAAATTTGGCTTGGTTACATTTCTTACCCAAACACTATTCTGTTGTATGGAGTACATGTTTGTCATATTTAACACTCAAAAAAGTATTAACACATTTTTCTAGGTAAAATTTTGCAGTCTTAAAGTATTTTGTGGTCTTGGATACATTTTTATGATATATAAAGCTCTCAATTTTTTTTTAAATTTAGCTGGGTTACATTTAATCACCAAAACACTATTCCTTGATCTGGGGTACATTTTTTCAATGATATATAACACTACAAAAAAAGTTAAAATGTTTCCTGTGTTAAATTTCTCACTAAATACCTTATTCCATCTTCTGGGCTACATTTTGTTTTGACATTACTCTCAAAAACTTGTTCACAAATTTATTGGTAGTATATTGCCCATTCATACAGTATTACGTGTTCTTAGGTACATTTCATTGGAAGATAACCCTCAAAATCTTGTTCAAAAATGTATTGGTATTATATTGCTCACCCATAGACTATGCTGTGGTCTGCAGTACATTTCCTTGGTATATAACCCTCAGAAGTGCATACCTTTATGAGTCTTAGGAGACCAATATGTGACATTTTGAACAGAAAGTGTAGGAGGCCCCCTTCATGTCTAAGACAGGGTGTATCTGAGGCCCTTATTTTGGCAGTCCTTGCTTCCTTTATAAATTACACTGAAATGTCCTTTGTTTTAAGTAAAAAAAACAATTTGGGGTTTTGACTTGTACTCTGCTCTGCTGGTGCATGTGCTGGTCCAAAAAATGTTTTTCAAAGACTCACAGAAATTGCTTATGCCACTTACACTGCTACTGCTAATGTTTTGGCGATGATGCCTTAACGTTCCTGGGTTGAACGTTTGCAACTGGGATGCACACTGTGTGCCTCACTGTTGTCTTGGGGAAAACCACTCTTAAGATTGTCTACAAGCGTGTTCCGATACTCCATCATGCACGCATCCCTTTCCATAGAGAGAAGCATCTGGCTAAATTGACTCTTGTACCGTTGATCTAACAGAGTGGCAACCCAGTAGTCAGCACTATTTCTAACCCTAAGAATACGGGCATCATGTTGAAGGAAGCGCAGGAAGGCACTCATGTGTTGGGCGCTTCCATTAGGACAAAGTCCATGCTGTGTTGGTGGTGGGGTAACACTGAAGATTGCTTCCTCCATCCCCTCCCACCAACCATGGACAAAGGAGAGCATGTCATTATCTTCTCCATCTCCTGACTGTTATGTGTCCATCACCTCATCCTCCTTGACACCTGCATCTTCACCAACAGTTTGTCTGGTACCATGAGCTCCCCTTGATTGCTGTAAGCCACACTCCCATGGCACCTGTCTGTGCATCCAGAAATTTGAGATATTGTTATCTCTTCTGCATCCTTCTCTGCTTCCAACTGCTTCCATCACCTCCTCATGCAGACTATTCAAAGTGTGCTCCAGCATGTAGATGACCGGAATAGTGATGCTTATGACGGCATCATCAGCGCTAAACAAAAATCCTGCAGGGCATGCAAGATCCTACTGCTCATGCCATCACATGTCCAGGTCTGTTTTAAGTTCAACATTGACCATCTGGATGATCCAGAGGAGGCAAGGGAGAAGGATATATGGTCAGGTGTGACCAAAACAGAACTTATTGCTATCAACTCCCCTTTGTCGTATTTGGAAGAAGAAGAAGGATGAGTACAACCCCAAGAATGCCGACCCAACCTTGAAGCATGGTGGGGGAAACATCATATGGGGATGCTTTTCTGCAAAGTGGACAGTACGACTGCACCGTATTCAAGGGAGGATAGATGGGGTCATGCATCGCGATTTTGGCCTACAACCTCCTTTCCTCAGGAAGAGCATTGAAGTTGGGTCATGGCTGAGTCTTCAAACAGCCAGGGCATCTAAGGAGAGGCTCCATGTGAAGCCATTTGGTCTTAATAAAGTCCACTTTTTTTAAACCTTATTTTGTTTTGATTGGATTGTTGCCTTCTTTAAGATTTATGCTATGGAACAAATTGGACATTTGTCTGGAAACTTGGCACCCATTGTGAGCAATTGTTAAATGTTGCTGTTCCACAACTCCCTAGATAGATAGATAGATAGATAGATAGATAGATAGATAGATAGATAGATAGATAGATAGATAGATAGATAGATAGATAGATAGATAGATAGATGATAGATTTTTCCAGAGAATAGAGGCAGCATGCAATTCAGAATGAAAAACTTCTGTTTAATGGCCTATCACGGCGACAGTTCGGTTCATCACTGATGATCGTTCTCAAGGTTAAATTGTGTGCTCTCTCCTATCGCTGGAAATATATTGAAGGTTTGGTGGATACCTGGGTTTTTTTTTTTTTACTAGTACTGATCTTGTTTTCTCATTATACACAGTGGGTATGGAAAGTGTTCAGACCCTTTCAAATGTTTCACTCTTTGTTTCATTGCAGTCATTTGGTAAATGCAATAAAGTTTATTTTTCCTCATTAATGAACACTAGAGTTGAGCGACCTTGACCTTTTTAGAGTCGAGCCGGGTTTCGCGAAACCCGACTATCTCAAAAGTCTGGTCGAGTGAAATCGCCCGATTATGACGTAAAGTTGGGATCGACCGAAACACGAAACCCAATGCAAGTCAATGGGGCAGCATAGTCGGCAGTGAGTGGGGGCCAGGAAAACACCTAGAGTGCCCATTTTAATGTCAAAACCATCCATTCTTCTTAATGAAGCTTGTCAAGTGTAATTTACCTTATTATAATTGGAAGGCATTTGAAATTGGGGGTCATTTGGCTAAAGTTGTGGTGGGTAGGGCTGGTTCAAGTAATTAGTGGGCCCAGGAAATCTGGACCACGTCACGGCAGTGGAGCAGGGAGAGGTAAGTATTTCAACTTTGCAAGTGCTGTGAACCTGAGCAAGCAGGGGGGGCCCACTCGTTGGCATTGGCACTGGCACAGGGCCCCTCAAAGTACAGCGGTGTGTTTGCATGGCGGGGGCGCCTCCCACCGGCAGCAACACTTTTGCGTACCATGAGAGGCCCTGTGCCAGTGACGTCGCCAACTAGTATTCCTCCCCCCACCTGATGAAGGAACCTGCACTTTCATCTGCACCTTCCTGTTTGTCCCTGTGTAAGGTGGTATGGTATGCGGGAAGGGGGACCTGACTTTCAGCAGGGTCACAATCTTGCAGTGTAGCGTGCACGGGAAATGTTGCGTTATGGGTCAATGTACCAGCAGACTCATCTATCACTGGCTGGGCAATGGGCAGGATGAGGAGGAAACACAGATATAGGCCCAAAGAATAAAGTGGGCTAAATGCAGTTCAAAATTGGTAACACAGGACTAATCAGGGGGCATTGCAGTGGAGGACAACTGGAATGAGAGGCTGACACAGAGAGTAGGCCCAAATCAGTAAGTAGTCGAAATGCAGTTCAAAATTGGCAACAGTAGTAAACAGGCGGCACAGCTTTGTTCAGTGGAGGAGAACAGCAAGGAGTGGCAGACACCGATAGTAGGCCCCAACCCAACTAGTAGGCCAAATGCAGTCTAACATTAACAACTACTTAACGAGCGCCTGAAAATGGAATTTCAGGACAGGAAACCAGGAGAACAGCAAGGAGCGGCAGACACCGATAGTAGGCCCCAAACCAACTAGTACGCCAAATGCAGTTGTTCCGTTTAACCACAATTTAATGAGAGCCTGAAGATAGAAGTTCAGGAAAGGCAACCTGGAGAACACCTTGGAGTGGAACACACCATCTCTCTACACCCCATACCCAATTTGTAGGCCTAATGCAGCGTAGTTTCCAACAACTACTAAACGAGAGCATGATGATCGAAGCATTGGCGAGGAAACCTGGGGAACACCTTGGAGTGGAACACACCATCTCTCTACAGTGGAACACACGATCTCTCTACACCCCATACCCAATTTGTAGGCCTAATGCAGCGTAGTTTCCAACAACTACTAAACGAGAGCCGGAAGATCGAAGCAATGGAGAGGAAACCTGGGGAACACCTTGGAGTGTAACACACCATCTCTCTACACCCCATACCCAATTTGTAGGCCTAATGCAGCGTAGTTTCCAACAACTACTAAACGAGAGCCGGAAGATCGAAGCAATGGAGAGGAAACCTGGGGAACACCTTGGAGTGTAACACACCATCTCTCTACACCCCATACCCAATTTGTAGGCCTAATGCAGCGTAGTTTCCAACAACTACTAAACGAGAGCCGGAAGATCGAAGCAATGGAGAGGAAACCTGGGGAACACCTTGGAGTGGAACACACCATCTCTCTACAGTGTAACACACCATCTCTCTACACCCCATACCCAATTTGTAGGCCTAATGCAGCGTAGTTTCCAACAACTACTAAACGAGAGCCGGAAGATCGAAGCTCAGGAAAGGCAACCTGGGGAACACCTTGGATTGGAACACACCATCTCTCTACACCCCATACCCAATTTGTAGGCCTAATGCAGCGTAGTTTCCAACAACTACTAAACGAGAGCCGGAAGATCGAAGCAATGGAGAGGAAACCTGGGGAACACCTTGGAGTGTAACACACCATCTCTCTACACCCCATACCCAATTTGTAGGCCTAATGCAGCGTAGTTTCCAACAACTACTAAACGAGAGCCGGAAGATCGAAGCAATGGAGAGGAAACCTGGGGAACACCTTGGAGTGGAACACACCATCTCTCTACAGTGTAACACACCATCTCTCTACACCCCATACCCAATTTGTAGGCCTAATGCAGCGTAGTTTCCAACAACTACTAAACGAGAGCCGGAAGATCGAAGCTCAGGAAAGGCAACCTGGGGAACACCTTGGATTGGAACACACCATCTCTCTACACCCCATACCCAATTTGTAGGCCCAATGCAGCGTAGTTTCCAACAACTACTAAACGAGAGCATGAAGATCGAAGCAATGGAGAGGAAACCTGGGGAACACCTTGGAGTGTAACACACCATCTCTCTCCACCCCATACCCAATTTGTAGGCCTAATGCAGCCTACTTTCCGACAACTACTAAACGAGAGCCGGAAGATCGAAGCTCAGGAAAGGCAACCTGGGGAACACCTTGGAGTGTAACAAACCCTCTCTCTACACCACGGAAGGGCTGATTCTTAGGAAGGAAGGCTGTCGGAAAGAAGCAGGGCGCGTCCGAGGGTGATTATATTCTTATTAGGTATATACTCACCCTCGGACGCACCCTGCTTCTTTATTTGTAATGAATGTTTATTTGCAATGTGGTTTTGACTTACTCTATTTTTTTGGTAAATAATGATTTTATTATTTTCATTGTTTTGCATCTTCTTGGCAATAATATAAAGAATACGCGACAGGACAACACTCGGTGGATGCCATATCTGTGTTTAAAATTGAAAAAACCTTTCAGTTATCTACTTGCAGGAGAAAGTTATTGTAGCTGGTGGCCATTTTTAGTACTGTACCAGATTTTTGTTGTATGTGTTTGTTTTTAATGTTAAAATGTCTGCATTTGATATCTCTCCAGTGTTTTCTTTTTTATAAGCAAAATACTTATTTTTATATTTTCTGATGTTGGTTCCAGGGGTACACGGGCAGCAGTGGTGTGGTCAGTGGAGGCCTAGTGGAAGGAGTGACCGCAGACAGGCATCGAAGGCCTAAAATAATAACACATGGCTGTAGGCAATTTTAAATTGGTTCCAGGGGTACACGGGCAGCAGTGGTGTGGTCAGTGGAGGCCTAGTGGAAGGAGTGACCACAGACAGGCATCGAAGGCCTAAAATAATAACACATGGCTGTAGGCAATTTTAAATTGGTTCCAGGGGTACACGGGCAGCAGTGGTGTGGTCAGTGGAGGCCTAGTGGAAGGAGTGACCACAGACAGGCATCGAAGGCCTAACATAACAAAAGTGTCAAAACAATGGTATTGTCAGTGGCAGGCATTGAAGGATGTCAGCGCATAGACTAAACATTGGTGGAGCTGTGAGATAATTTTGCAAGTGGTAGAGCACTGTTTGAGCTGGGGTGGGGGGAAACTGTCTTGTGGCCGGCGGTACAGGCCCAGGGCCCCTCATATTACAACAGTGTGTCTGACGTTGGGTGCGCACCACCACCGCCAGAGACACTTTATTGTACTAGGAGGGACCCAGTGGCAGTGCAGTCGACCAAAAGCGGGCTCACCCACCTCTTCAGACAAACTGCACTCTCACGGGTGCTGTCGCCAAGTGTCGATACCACGGCCCCGTGTGGGGAGTTTGGCCATTTAGTGAGGTGTAAACATGTCGTATGCTGGACAATCAGGTGCAGAAAATTACGAGATTGGAAAAGGCATTCAGAATAGTCCACAGGCAAGACCTTTTCATAGGAAAGCTAGGTGTCAGCCGGGCAAGGTGGGGCAAAAGATTTCGAAATCCAGTTGTGGTTCATTTTAATGAAGGTTAGATCATCTACATTTTGGGTAGCCAGACGAGTCCTTTTTTCTGTTAGTATTGAACCTGCAGCACTGAATACTCTTTCTGATAGGACACTAGCTGCCGGGCAAGCAAGCTCCTGCAATGCATATTCTGCCAATTCTGGCCAGGTGTCTAATTTTGATGCCCAGTAATCAAATGGGAATGACGGTTGAGGGAGAACATCGATAAGGGATGAAAAATAGTTTGTAACCATACTGGACAAATGTTGTCTCCTGTCACTTTGAATTGATGCTGCAGTACCTGTCCTGTCTGCGGTCATAGCAAAATCACTCCACAACCTGGTCAGAAAACCCCTCTGGCCAACGCCACTTCTGATTTCTGCCCCTCTAACTCCTCTGGTCTGCTGGCCCCTGCAGCTCGTGTGAGAATGATCACGGGCGCTGTGTGCAGGGAATGCCAGAAGCAAACGGTCAACAAGAGTTGATTGTTTGGTTGCTAATATTAGTTCCAAGTTCTCATGTGGCATAATATTTAGCAATTTGCCTTTATAGCGAGGATCAAGGAGGCAGGCCAACCAGTAATCGTCATCATTCATCATTTTAGTTATGCGTGTGTCCCTTTTGAGGATACGTAAGGCATAATCCGCCATGTGGGCCAAAGTTCCAGTTCTCAAATCTGCGGTTGTGCTTGGTTGAGGGGCAGTTTCAGGCAAATCCACGTCACTTGTGTCCCTCAAATAACCAGAACCCGGCCTTGCCGCGCCACCAATTTCCAGTGGCCCCGGAAAAGCTTCCTCAATAAAAATATAATCATCCCCATCATCCTCCTCGTCCTCCTCCTCCTCTTCGCCCGCTACCTCGTCCTGTACACTGCCCTGGCCAGACAATGGCTGACTGTCATCAAGGCTTTCCTCTTCCTCAGCTGCAGACGCCTGATCCTTTATGTGCGTCAAACTTTGCATCAGCAGACGCATTAGGGGGATGCTCATGCTTATTATGGCGTTGTCTGCACTAACCAGCCGTGTGCATTCCTCAAAACACTGAAGGACTTGACACATGTCTTGAATCTTCGACCACTGCACACCTGACAACTCCATGTCTGCCATCCTACTGCCTGCCCGTGTATGTGTATCCTCCCACAAAAACATAACAGCCCGCCTCTGTTCGCACAGTCTCTGAAGCATGTGCAGTGTTGAGTTCCACCTTGTTGCAACGTCTATGATTAGGCGATGCTGGGGAAGGTTCAAAGAACGCTGATAGGTCTGCATACGGCTGGAGTGTACGGGCGAACGG
This sequence comes from Ranitomeya imitator, assembly GCF_032444005.1. Taxonomy (NCBI): domain Eukaryota; kingdom Metazoa; phylum Chordata; class Amphibia; order Anura; family Dendrobatidae; genus Ranitomeya; species Ranitomeya imitator. The sequence goes on along the minus strand of NC_091283.1, from coordinate 5,195,784 downwards.
CGGATATGTGAGCAAAGTCCACGCACTTTGAGGAGCAGGTCGGATAACCCCGGATAACTTTTCAGGAAGCACTGCACCACCAGGTTTAAGGTGTGAGCCAGGCAAGGAATGTGTTTCAGTTGGGAAAGGGAGATGGCAGCCATGAAATTCCTTCCGTTATCACTCACTACCTTGCCTGCCTCAAGATCTACAGTGCCCAGCCACGACTGCGTTTCTTTCTGCAAGAACTCGGACAGAACTTCCGCGGTGTGTCTGTTGTCGCCCAAACACTTCATAGCCAATACAGCCTGCTGACGTTTGCCAGTAGCTGCCCCATAATGGGAGACCTGGTGTGCAACAGTGGCAGCTGCGGATGGAGTGGTTGTGCGACTGCGGTCTGTGGACGAGCTCTCGCTTCTGCAGGAGGACGAAGAGGAGGAGGAGGGGGTGCGAACGGCTACAGCCAATTGTTTCCTAGACCGTGGGCTAGGCAGAACTGTCCCAAACTTGCTGTCCCCTGTGGACCCTGCATCCACCACATTTACCCAGTGTGCCGTGATGGACACGTAACGTCCCTGGCCATGCCTACTGGTCCATGCATCTGTTGTCAGGTGCACCTTTGTGCTCACAGATTGCCTGAGTGCATGGACGATGCGCTCTTTAACATGCTGGTGGAGGGCTGGGATGGCTTTTCTGGAAAAAAAGTGTCGACTGGGTAGCTCGTAGCGTGGTACAGCGTAGTCCATCAGGGCTTTGAAAGCTTCGCTTTCAACTAACCGGTAGGGCATCATCTCTAACGAGATTAGTCTAGCTATGTGTGCGTTCAAACCCTGTGTACGCGGATGCGAGGCTAAGTACTTCCTTTTTCTAACCATAGTCTCATGTAGGGTGAGCTGGACTGGAGAGCTGGAGATCGTGGAACTAGCGGGGGTGCCGGTGGACATGGCAGACTGAGAGACGGTGGGAGATGGTATTGTTGCCACCGGTGCCCTAGATGCAGTGTTTCCTACTACGAAACTGGTGATTCCCTGACCCTGACGGCATTGGCCTGGCAAAGAAACCTGCACAGATACTGCAGGTGGTGCGGAAAATGGTGGCCCTACACTGCCGGAAGGGATGTTGCGTTGCTGACTAGCTTCATTGGCCGAGGGTGCTACAACCTTAAGGGACGTTTGGTAGTTAATCCAGGCTTGCAAATGCATGGTGGTTAAATGTCTATGCATGCAACTTGTATTGAGACTTTTCAGATTCTGTCCTCTGCTTAAGGTAGTTGAACATTTTTGACAGATGACTTTGCGCTGATCAATTGGATGTTGTTTAAAAAAATGCCAGACTGCACTCTTTCTAGCATCGGATACCTTTTCAGGCATTGCAGACTGAGCTTTAACCGGATGGCCACGCTGTCCTCCAACAGGTTTTAGCTTTGCCACGCGTTTTGGGCAAGATACGGGCCCGGCAGATGGAACCTGTTGCGATGTTGATGCCTGCTGCGGCCCCTCCTCCTCCGCTTCAGAACTGCTGCCGCCTGCACCCTGTTCCCCCAATGGCTGCCAATCGGGGTCAAGAACTGGGTCATCTATTACCTCTTCTTGTAGCTCGTGTGCAACTTCGTCTGTGTCACCGTGTCGGTCGGTGGTATAGCGTTCGTGATGGGGCAACATAGTCTCATCAGGGTCTGATTCTTGATCATTACCCTGCGAGGGCAATGTTGTGGTCTGAGTCAAAGGACCAGCATAGTAGTCTGGCTGTGGCTGTGCATCAGTGCACTCCATGTCAGATTCAACTTGTAATGGGCATGGACTGTTAACTGCTTCACTTTCTAAGCCAGGGATGGTATGTGTAAAGAGCTCCATGGAGTAACCCGTTGTGTCGCCTGCTGCATTCTTCTCTGTTGTTGTTTTTGCTGAAGAGGACAAGGAAGCGACTAGTCCCTGACCGTGAACATCCACTAACGACGCGCTGCTTTGACATTTACCAGTTTCACGAGAGGAGGCAAAAGAGCTAGAGGCTGAGTCAGCAAGATAAGCCAAAACTTGCTCTTGCTGCTCCGGCTTTAAAAGCGGTTTTCCTACTGCCAGAAAAGGGAGCGTTCGAGGCCTTGTGTAGCCAGACGACGAACCTGGCTCCACAGCTCCAGACTTAGGTGCAATATTTTTTTTCCCACGACCAGCTGATGCTCCACCACTACCACTACCCTCATTACCAGCTGACAATGAACGCCCCCGGCCACGACCTCTTCCACCATACTTCCTCATTGTTTTAAAAACGTAAACAAACTAACGGTATTTGTTGCTGTCACACAACTTACACGGTGAGCTATAACTTCAGTATGATTTAGCTACCCCTTTACAGGTGGGTGAGACCACAACGAAAATCAGCCACAATGTTACACACTCTGTTGTTGTTGGCAACAAATGAGAGAGATGCCACACACGCAGGACTGTCACTGAAGCACAAATGTAAATATTAATCTCCCACTGATTTGATTTTTTTTTTTTTTTTTTTCAGGGAGACTTTAGGAAAAAAAAAATAGAATAAAATGATTTTTTCAGGAAGAATTTAGAAACCAAAGAAAATAAAATGATTTTTTCAGGGAGAATTTAGAAAACAAATAAAACAAAAAAAGGCTTTCTATGGCCCACTGAGTGAGAGATGATGCACACAGGAGTCAGGAGTGGCACACAAGCCCAGAGGCCAATATTTATCTCCCACTTTTTTTTTTTTTTTGTTCCAGGGAAAATTTATAAACACAATAAAAAAAATAATAAATAGGCTTTCTATGGCCCACTATCTGAGAGACAGAGAGAGATGGCACGCTTAGGACTGGCACACAAGCCCAAAGGCCACTATTAATCTCCCTTTTTTTTTTAAGGGAGAATTTATAAAACCAAAAAAAAATAAATAAATAGGCTTTCTATGGCCCACTATTTGTGAGAGAGATGGCACGCTCAGGACTGGCACACAAGCCCAGAGGCCAATATTAATCTCCCACTTTTTTTTTTTTCCAGTGAAAATTTATAAACCCAATAAAAAAAAAATAAATAAATAGGCTTTCTATGGCCCACTATCTGAGAGAGAGAGATGGCACGCTTAGGACTGGCACACAAGCCCAAAGGCCAATATTAATCTCCCACTGATTGATTTATTGATTTTTTCAGGTAGAATTTAGAACCCAAATAAAGCAAAAAAATAAATAGGCTTTCTATGGCCCACTGAGTGAGAGATGGCACAGACAGGGATGGCACTCTAGCAGAAATGTCAATCTTAATCTCCCACAAAAAAAAAAAAAAAAAACAGGGAGTGTCCTTCAATTACTATCTCCCTGCAGTAATCTCAGCCAGGTATGGCAGGCAGCAATAAGGAGTGGACTGATGCACAAATTAAATAAAAAGTGTGTACAAACCAAAAAGATAGCTGTGCAGAAAGGAAGGAACAAGAGGATTTGTACTTTGAAAAAAGCAGTTGGTTTGCACAGCGGCGTACACACAGCAATGCAGCTATCAGGGAGCCTTCTAGGGCAGCCCAATGAGCTACAGCGCTGAGGAAAAAAAAAAAATGTAGCTTCCACTGTCCCTGCACACCGAAGGTGGTGTTGGGCAGTGGAAATCGCTACAGCACAAGCGGTTTGGTGGTTAATGGACCCTGCCTAACGCTATCCCTGCTTCTGACGAAGCGGCAGCAACCTCTCCCTAGGCTCAGATCAGCAGCAGTAACATGGCGGTCGGCGGGAACGCCCCTTTATAGCCCCTGTGACGCCGCAGACAGCAAGCCAATCACTGCAATGCCCTTCTCTAAGATGGTGGGGACCAGGACCTATGTCATCACGCTGCCCACACTCTGCGTTTACCTTCATTGGCTGAGAAATGGCGCTTTTCGCGTCATTGAAACGCGACTTTGGCGCGAAAGTCGCGTACCGCATGGCCGACCCCGCACAGGGGTCGGATCGGGTTTCATGAAATTCGACTTTGCCAAAAGTCGGCGACTTTTGAAAATGAACGACCCGTTTCGCTCAACCCTAATGAACACTACACCCCATCTTGACAGAAAAAAAACAGAAATGTAGAAATTTTTGCTAATTTATTAAAAAAGAAATACTGAAATCTCCCATGGTCATAAGTCTTCAGCCCCTTTGCTAAGTGTTGAGTAGAAGCACCTTTTGAGCTCGTACAGCCATGAGTCTTCTTGGGAATGATGCAAAAAGTTTTTCACCCCTGGATTTGGGGATCCTCTGCCATTCTTCCTTGCAGATCCTCTCCAGTTCCATCAGATTGGATGGTGAACGTTGGTGGACGCCATTTTCAGGTCTCTCCAGAGATGACCATTGGGTTTAGGTCAGAGCTCTGGCTGGGCCGGTCAGGAATGGTCACAGAGTTGTTCTGAAGCCACTCCTTCGCTATTTTAGCTGTGTGCTTAGGGCCATTGCCTTGTTGGAAGGTGAACCTTCGGCCAAGTCTGAGGTCCAGAGCACTCCGGAAAAGGTTTTTTATCCTGGATGTCTCTGTACTTGGCCGCATTCATGTTTCCTTCAATGACAACCTGTCGTCCTTTCCCTGCAGCTGAAAAACACCCCCATAGCATGATGCTGCCACCACCATGTTTCAATATGGATTATGGAGGCCACTGTGCTCTTGGGAACCTTGAGTGCTGCAGAAATTCTGTTGTAACCTTGGCCAGATCTGTGCCTTGCCACAATTCTGGCTCTGAGCTCCTTGGCCAGTTCCTTTGGCCTCATGATTCTCATTTGGTCTGACATGCACTGTGAGCTGTGAGGTCTTATATAGACAGGTGTGCGCCTTTCCAAATCAAGTCCTATCAGATTAACTACACACAGCTGGACTCCAATGAACGAGGAGAACCATCTCAAGGAGGATCACAAGGAAATGTACAGCATGTGACTTAAATAGGAGTGTCTGAGCAAAGGGTCTGAATACTTATGACCATGGGATATTTCAGTCTTTCTTTTTTATTAAATTTGAAAACATTTTTACATTTCAGTTTTTTTCAGTGTAGATGGGGTGCAGAGTGTACATCAATGTGAAAAAAATTAACTTTTTTGAATTTACCAAATGGCTGCATTGAAACAAAGAGTGAAAAATTTAAAGAGGTCTGAATACTTTCTGTACCCACTATATAGACAATAGATAGATAGATAGATAATAGATTACGGTACTTCACGAGATCTAGACTCTATGCTTCTCTTAATACATCCTAGAACTGTGTTTGCCTTTTTTGCTGCTGCATCACACTGTTGACTCATGTGCAGTCTTTGATCTATTAGTGTACCCAAGTTTTTTTTACACTCGTGCTGTTGCTTAGTTCTATTCCTCCCATTCTGTAGATATAATTTTTGTTTTTCTTGCCCAGATATAGAATCTTGCATTTCTCCCTGTTAAATAATATCCTATTAGTTGCTGCCCATTGATCAAACTTATCTAGATCCTCCTGAATCCTTTCTGTCTTCTTTCGTGTTAAGGTACCGTCACACTGAGCAACTTTACAACGATAACGATAGCGATCCGTGACGTTGCAGCGTCCTGGATAGCGAAATCGTTGTGTTTGACACGCAGCAGCGACCAGGATCCTGCGGTGACATCGCTGGTCGGAGCTGAAAGTCTGGAACTTTATTTCATCGCTGGATCACTCGCTGACATCGCTGAATCGGTGTGTGTGATGCCGATTCAGCGATGTCTTCTCTGGTAACCAGGGTAAACATCGGGTTACTAAGCACAGGGCCACGCTTAGTAACCCGATATTTACCATGGTTACCATTGTAAATGTAAAAAAATCAAACACTACATACTTACATTCCGGTGTCTGTCACGTCCCTCGCCGTCAGATTCCCGCACTGACTGAGCGCCAGCCATAAAGCACAGCGGTGACATCACCGGCCCTCACAGTCAATGCAGGAAACTGACGGCGAGGGACACGACAGACACCGGAATGTAAGTATGTAGTGTTTGTTTTTTTTACATTTACAATGGTAACCAGGGTAAATATCGGGTTACTAAGCGCGGCCCTGTGCTTAGTAACCCGATGTTTACCCTAGTTACCCGGAGACCTCGGCATCGTTGGTCGCTGGAGAGCTGTCTGTGTGACAGCTCTCAAAGTGACCACACAGCGACGCAGCAGCGATCGGCATCGTTGTCTATATCGCTGCAGCATCGCCTAATGTGACGGTACCTTTAGCTATCCCTCCTAGCTTTGCATAGTCTGTAAATTTGATTAGTTTACCTAAGTAACACTGGGACCAGGACAGAGCCTTGTGGTCCCCACTTGTAACACTGGGGCCAGGACAGAGCCTTGTGGTCCCCACTTGTAACACTGGGGCCAGGTCAGAGCCTTGTGGTCCCCACTTGTAACACTGGGGCCAGGACAGAGCCTTGTGGTCCCCACTTGTAACACTGGGGCCAGGACAGAGCCTTGTGGTTCCCACTTGTAACACTGGGGCCAGGACAGAGCCTTGTGGTTCCCCATTTGTAACACTGAGGCCAGGACAGAGCCTTGTGTTTCCCACTTGTAACACTGGGGCCAGGACAGAGCCTTGTGTTTCCCACTTGTAACACTGGGGCCAGGACAGAGCCTTGTGGGTCCCCATGTGTAACACTGAGGGCAGGACAGAGCCTTGTGTTTCCCACTTGTCACACTGGGGCCAGGACAGAGCCTTGTGGGTCCCCATGTGTAACACTGAGGGCAGGACAGAGCCTTGTGGTGCCCACTTGTCACACTGGGGCCAGGACAGAGCCTTGCGGTTCCCACTTGTAACACTGGGGCCAGGACAGAGTCTTGTGGTTCCCCATTTGTAACACTGGGGCCAGGACAGAGCCTTGTCGTTCCCACTTGTAACACTGGGGCCAGGACAGAGCCTTGTGTTTCCCACTTGTAACACTGGGGCCAGGACAGAGCCTTGTGGGTCCCCATGTGTAACACTGGGGCCAGGACAGAGCCTTGTGGTACCCCACAGAAATGACGACAAAGTCTCCTAAGCAAAAATATTTAATATTGCAAAGTACATGGAAGAGAAAAAGTAGGCAGCACTCCAATATTTACCAAAAATATCTAAGAGCTTAATAAGCCCTTCTCAAATCTTCTGGGACTTCTGTTTTCCAGGATTTTTCAAAAATTCTGGCTAGTGGTTCTGCAGTTTTCTCTAACTCTTTCCATACTCTAGGATGTTACTCATGTGGACCAGGTAATATAAATTCATGTAAATTAGCTAAGTGTTCCCTCACCATCTCTCTTTTTATGGACAGTGTGGATTATTTTATTCCTTTGATGGCACCGAGAGCATCAGTCAATGTTACATTTGCTTTCTTAGAGAACAGAGATGCAAAATAGAAATTTAAAACTTTGACCTTCTCAACATCACTTTATAGATATATAATAGACAGAAAATAGATTAATAGACAGATGATAGATAATATAGAGATAAATATATAATAGATGGATGGATGGATGGATGGATGGATGGATGGATGGATAGATAGATAGATAGATAGAGGAGTTTGTATGTTCTCCTCGTGTTTGCGTGGGTTTCCTCTGGGTACTCTGGTTTCCTCCCACATTCCAAAGATAATAGATAGATAATAGATAGATAATAGATAATAGACATATAATAGATAGATAATAGATAATAGACATACAATAGATAGATAATAGATAATAGATATTAGATTGATAATAGATATTAGATAGATAATAGATAGATAATAGATAGATAGATAATAGACAGATAAATAGATAATAGATATTAGATAGATAATAGACAGATAGATAGATAATAAATAATAGATAGATAATAGATAGATAATAGACAGATAATAGATAGATAATAGATAGATAATAGACAGATAATAGATAGATAATAGATAATAGATATTAGATAGATAATTAGTATTGAGCATTCTGATACTGCAAGTATCGGGTATCGGCCGATATTTGCGGTATCGGAATTCTGATCCCGAGTTCCGATATTTTTGCAATATTAGGAATCGGGATCGGGATGAATATTCATGTGTAAAATAAAGAATAAAAATAAAAAATATGGGTATACTCACCCCTCCGGCGGACCCTGGACCTTAGTGGTGTAACCGGCAGCCCCCGTTCCTAAGAATGAGCGGGTGAAGGACCTGCGATGATGTCGCTGCTTGTGATTGGTCACGTGAGCGGTCACATGAGCGGTCACGCGACCAATCACAAGCCGCGACGTCATCGAACGTCCTTCACCCGCTCATTCTTAGGAACGGGGGCTGCCGGTTGCAGCGGTTAGAACCAGGGCGCGTCCGAGGGTGAGTATATCCCTATTTTTTATTTTTATTCTTTATTTTACACATAAATATGGATCCCAGGGCCTGAAGGAGAGGTTCCTCTCCTTCAGACCCTGGGATCCATCGAGGATACATTCCGATATTTGCGTCCCATTGACTTGTATTGGTATCGGATCGGCGAGATCTGATATTTTTCGGATATCGGCCGATCCCATCCGATACCGATACTTTCAAATATCGGACGGTATCGCTCAACACAATAGATAATAGATATTAGATAGATAATAGATAGATAATAGATAATAGATATTAGATAGATATTAGATAGATATTAGATGCTACATGAGATTTACAGACAATTATGAATATAATCTAACATCACATTACAGTCTAATACTCACATTATGCAACAAATGAATAAAGACTTAATGTCAAATAAACCTAAAACAAATGTGTATAATGCAGATTTTGTGGGTAAAAAGCAATTAGATGGGAAAACAGTGACATTTTACAAGTTAGAGTCGGCCTGAGGGATCAGCGGAGACAAAGCAGCAAATGATTCTGCTTAATATGCACGACGTGCGCTGCTGATTGTATAGGAAGTATCTGGTGCCGGCGTTCACTCGTGACTGCAGAGGATGGCGGCCTAGAAGAATCCAGAAGACAAAGAGCAGATGGAGAGGATTCCTCTTTATTCAGGGTATTTTCTGCCCATTCATCGCTTTTCTATGTATTGATCATTTCTTAGTTATGACACAAAGTTTACCATCTATAGAATAGTACGGTGGTCTTCAATATGTGGCTGCTAAGGTGGGGACTCGTATAATTTCAGAGAAAGGAGCTGTAAACCAGACTAATGAGAAGCGTCCGGAGAGCAGAAAATGTGCAAGGACTAGGAAAGAAAAAAGCAATCAAGCAATGTTTATTGTCCTCCTTCATATGTCCTGGAGATTCCTGTACACGAAAAACAGTATTGGCGACATCTGTGCTCTGTGTGTCAGTGTGACACGTACGGAATTAAATGACAGATAGATAATAGATAGATAGATACATAAATACGGTACATAGAGATAGATAGATAGTGTGATGCAGTGTCCCCGGTAACAGGTAGGGGGCGCTGCATGGTCTCCCCAGTATACGCACGGAGGCGTATTGAGGCCGTGAGAGTGCACGGCAGTTGCATGCATGGATGTGATGATGTGGCAAAGTCCGGTATTGTGGTGAATGGCCGATATGTGTGTCGCAGAGGAGGAGACTGCGCTGCCAGCCTGAAGCGATATGGTGTTCTGGGACCTGTAGTCCTACAAGTATAGTGTTGTATAATAGTCATGGGAGGTTGGCAGGGCTAGTTATGTGAGATGGGCGGGACAAACTAGCCACACACCCACACTCCCACCCAGGGGAGTGGTTAAGGATATATAATGTGACCAGGGTGTGGGTCACATGTCCTGTGTATGGTCCTGTGTTCATGTTCCTGTGTGGGATGTCCTGGGAGTAGGACCGGATCCCTGAGCAGCGCACAGTGTGGGAGGTCCTGGGAGAAGGACCAGATCCCTGAGCTGCGCACAGTGTGGGAAGTCCTGGGAGAAGGACTGGATCCCTGAGCCTCGCACAGTGTGGGAGATCCTGGGAGAAGGATCGGATCCCTGAGCAGCGCACAGTGTGGGAGGTCCTGGGAGAAGGACCGGATCCCTGAGCAGCGCACAGTGTGGGACGTCCTGGGAGAAGGATCGGATCCTTGAGCAGCGCACAGTGTGGGATGTCCTGGGAGAAGGATCGGATCCCTGAGCAGCGCACAGTGTGGGGGGTCCTGGGAATAGGTCCAGATCCCTGAGCAGCACACAGTGAAACTGTCGGCCTGGATAATCTGTGTTGGGGAAGCTACCGTCCTTTTGTGGGTCTGGACTGACTAAGGTGTGCCGGCCAGGCAAGTTGGTGATCCCCATAGGCAGCTTTCCCAGAAGAGAGGACTGACAAGGAGTCAGCAGGTGGAGCAGGAGCTCCCGTCAGGTACCGATACGGACTACTGGTGCTTGTGTTATGAACGGTGTGGTAACCCACGGCAACTGGTGAAAGGAGGACCAGCGTGTTTAGTTGCTGCAACCATAATGTTGTATGTTGGTGCCTGTTGTGCTCCATGGGCATTAATGAACTGTATGGCGTGCAGTCACCCACGATAAATGGACACAGAGGTTCGGCGTGTTTAGTGACCGCGTTTCAAAGCCATATACTGTGATATAAAGACTGCTTGCTGGTTGTTCGTATTTCTGTGGTTTATGATGCCATAATAAACCATGTGGACTGTTTTTGTTTGGAAAAACCGCGCCCGTGTACGTTAATCCCGTGCCAAGCGAGTGTCCCCCAATACACTCAGTAGGGGCAATCATACAATAGATAAATGATAGATAATAGATAAATAATAGATAGTGTGGAGACATGGGGGGGGTCAGCGGGCACCCCGGTCCGTTAACTGAAACCACATAGAACAGGGGTAATCCCACCGAATGCCCACTTTCCTTTTAATGTCAGCATAACTAGAGATGAGCAAATATTTCAATGTTCGCCAAATTTGCAATATTCGCCGATTAATTTGTTGAATATTCTCTGATCATAACTGAACACCATTCACCTCAATGGGAGGCAGAAACAAACAAATGCTGGGGTGCAAAAGTCCTTGGAGATCCATGACTTGTTCATCTCGATACATGTACATTGGGTATGGAAAGTATTTAGACCCCTAAAATTATCCATTTTAATAAAATGACATTGACATTTCCCCTTTAAGTGCTCGGACTCGGCAGTGATTATTCTCCTGATGTCAGACGTGTTCTCACACACATCGGAGGAGACATTGCCCCTTACAATGGAAGTAACGGCTGATTTGTAGAGTGCAGATAAATGACCCCCAAACACCAGGTCAGGATTCAGGCTGCAGCTTTATCTAAAACTGAAGACCCCAAGTAAAGTATCAGGCTGCCGTCACACTAGCAGTATGTGGTCAGTATTTTACATCAGTATTTGTAGCCAGGGGTGGGTGATAATACAGAAGTGGTGCAGATGTTTCTATTATACTTTTCCTCTGATTGTTCCACTCCTGGTTTTGGCTACAAATACTGATGTAAAATCCTGACCACATACTGACCGTGTGAACGTGGCCTAAGAGGGTCCATCCTGTTGTCTATTCAGCTGTTGTCTAGTTGGTATCTAAGAGATTAGTGAACTTCTCCACATTCAAGCTCGTCAGCTTTGCTAAAATGTTTCCAAGAATTCAATTTGCAACCCGGGCGGTTTCCAATCCTGTGTAGTTCTTTACCATAAACACATAACTGGCAGCGGGTGAACAGATGGTCTGCGATGGTAGAAAACATCATGGTCCTCACACACTAACCTCATTCACTGCCGTGCTGTCACACATCTGTACAGCTTCTTCACTGATTTATTACATTCTCCACCTATCTGTAGGGCTGAGCTGTGACTTCCTCTCACTTTCCAGTTTCACTGCTGTATTCCCTGCCTCTGCTTTTGTACAGCCTCACATATTGGTAGAATTTGCCAGGTTAAGCGGATTATTAAAAACTTGACACAAAATTGATTTGCAGCAAATTAATTCTATCCATCCATCAATGTATCTAAAAAAATGCATTATTTTATTTTATAAAAATTGTATTTATCTATGTATGTAGCTTTCTGTTGTGCACTTTTGTTTTTTTTTCTTTTTGGACTTGCGCACTTTTTGCAGCAGGACGCCGAACACGGCGTGCATATGTGATTACAGGATGGGGTGAGCCGTGAAATGATTTATGAAATGCAGCTGAGTGTAGATTGCTAATGAACACTGAATCGTCCACTGTATGTTCCTTTATGTTTGTATACTATTGCACTGCACTTTATTGTGCTTGCACTCATATTGGGCACTGGATGCACTTTATGTACACGGTCTCTCAGGAGCTGTTATAACCTTATATACCTTATAACCTATTAAGTATGTTTCAATTGTCTGTATGATAAATACCATGTTTGTACACCATTACCTTGCTTGAGAAAGGCTCTCCATGAGCGGAAACGTCGCCATGATGGGCCATTAAAACCTGAACACTTTTTGAAATTTATTTGCAATGGTGTGCTGCCTCTGACTTTTTAGACTTCTATTATAAGGTTTGGTACATGCCTGAGGGGCTTGGCACTCCGAATTTGTTTTTCTGTGCTGCTCTCATTTTTTGCAATTATGTATGTATACATTTATCATCTATTATCTATGTATGTATCTATCTATTATCTATCTTTTATCTATCATCTATTATCTATCTATCATCTATCTATTATCTATCGGTTATCTATCTATTATCTATGTATCCATGTATCTATTTTATCTATCTATCATCTATGTATCCATGTATGTATCTATTTTTTTCTATCTATCCATCTATCGTCTATCATCTATCTATTATCTATCTATATATTATATATGTATCTATCTTATCTATCTATCTATCTATCTATCTATTATATATGTATCTATCTATCTATCATATATGTATCTATCTATCTATCATATATGTATCTATCTATCTATCATATATGTATCTATCTATCTATCTATCTATTATATATGTATCTATCTATCTATCTATTATATATGTATCTATCTATCTATCTATCTATCTATCTAAAAGTATCCAAAAACGAGGCAGCACTCCATAGTTCAATATAAAAACATGCAGGGTTTAATTTACCCACATATTCTGGCAACGTTTCAGCTCACAAGGCTCAAGGCTTGAGAAAAGCTCATTGTGAGCTGAAACGTTGCCAGAATATGTGGGTAAATTAAACCCTGCATGATTTTATATTGAACTATGGAGTGCTGCCTCGTTTTTGGATACTTGTAATTGTGGATGATCGCTGGACTGATTGTCTTGGGGCCCTGCACCTGAAGATAAGTATTTCTGTGCTGTTCCCTTTTTCTACTCGCTGTATCTATCTATCTATCTATCCATCCATCCATCTATCGTCTATCATCTATCTATTATCTATCTATATATTATATATGTATCTATTTTATCTATCTATTATCTATCTATTATCTATGTATCCATGTATGTATCTATTTTATCTATCTATCTATCTATCTATCTATCTATCATCTATCTATGTATGTATCTTTTATCTATCTATCATCTATGTATCTATCTATCTATCTATCTATCATCCATTTTTTTCACTTTAAAAGTCTATGGAGTTCTGCCTTCCTTTTTTTCTTTATCTACAGTGGGGGGAAGTATTTAGTCAGCCGCCATTTGTGGACGTTCTCCCACTTATAAAGATGAGCATCGTGTAATTGACGTCATAGGTCGATCACAACAATGAGAGTCACAATGAGGAAACAGACCCACCTGATCCCTCTCTATACTGCAGACCCCACATTACACTTTTATGTTACATTTTTCTTCCACTGTGAATCTCAGTATAAAACCAGCAACCTTTAAACTAAATCTTGCTTTTTGTACAAAGTACCAGAAATTAAATTAAAAACTTGATTTTGTCAGTCTCCCCACTAGTGAGGTGTCGCGATGTTCCTCTGGGACATGTTATATTATTTATTGATGGACGTATTTTAATAAGTTGTAAAATACCAGTAAAAGTCATGGCGGTACAAGGGAGTTCTGGAAAAGTCAATACAATCCAATTATTATTGTCCTTGCAGAGAACACATTTTATATTTCAGCTTATTGTACAAGTAATCAGCCATTCTGTGGAGCGTGCATGGCGCCCACTACAACCATGGCGCTAGCCAGGAAGGAGCGGAGCTGTGACTATGCACAGGTAGCATTACACCCTGAAGGAAGAGACATATTGTGACAATCGCCTTACACAGAGCCAGGAGGAGTTAAGTCGTTTTATTACCGCCTGACCATAAGACTGATGGCCGCACTCATCTTCAGCCATATGCTAGGAACATTAACACTTGAGAAGGAGCCAAATTATTTGTAAATAATTTAGAAAGTCTAAGAATTAATGAATTCACTGACTTTGACTTCGGTGCCAAGAGACAAACTTAAACTAGTTGCAGCCCATTTCATGAAATTCACTCAAAGCCTCTGCAAATTATAAAACAAATGGAGTGTAATTTCCTTTGAACAGGAGATAGATCACTCGGTGAGTCCCAGCTGGGGCGCCACATACAAGAACTTTGTCCTCATCTCCTATGACTGAGAGAAGTGTAGAAGAGACGTGACGAGGACCATTTTAAAAAATACGTTTTCTGGGCTATAAAGCTAGGACTGGACTTAGACATTGACAGAAATTCTTAAGTAGGGAAGAGCAATGATAACACTCATTTAGACATTAGAGGGTGCGCACCAGTTTGACATTTAGCTGATCAATAATTTACTGTTTTTCCATATTACAGAACTGAATCAACAAGTCATTAAGGGGAACATGTCTGGTTAGATGGCACTCAACCTGCAGACATTAGGCTAATCTGCAGGTTAATAACGTTTTTAAGGTGCCCGGCCGCTCCAGTGAAAGTGCGTCACCCAAGACAAAATGAACGTAACTCCTCATGGTAGTCACTTGCTTTCAGCCATGTAGGCATGCTCCACAATGCTGCACTTCCCTACAGCTCCTCCTCTCTGTCTACCACCTACCCATCCTCTCCATAGTGCTGCACCGCCCTACATCTTCTCCTCATCTCTGTCTGCTATCCTACCGTTCCTCTCCAGGATGCTGCACTGTCCTACATCTCCTCCTCATCTCTATCTATCACCCTACCTGTCCTCTCCAGAGTGCTGCACCACCCTACATTATCTCCTTTTCTGTTTACCACCCTACCTGTCCTCCCCACAGTGCTGCACTGTCCTACATCTCCTCCTCATCTCTGTCTGCTATCCTACCGTTCCTCTCCAGGATGCTGCACCGCCCAACATCTCCTGCTAATCTGTCTACCACCCTACCTGTCATCTCCACAGAGCTGCACCACCATATACCTACTCCTCGTCTCTGTCTACCACCTACCCATCCTCCCCACAGTGCTGCACTGTCCTACATCTCCTCCTCATCTCTGTCTGCTATCCTACCGTTCCTCTCCAGGATGCTGCACCGCCCAACATCTCCTGCTAATCTGTCTACCACCTACCTGTCATCTCCACAGAGCTGCACCACCATATACCTACTCCTCGTCTCTGTCTACCACCTACCCATCCTCCCCACAGTGCTGCACTGTCCTACATCTCCTCCTCATCTCTGTCTGCTATCCTACCTTTCCTCTCCAGGATGCTGCACCGCCCAACATCTCCTGCTAATCTGTCTACCACCCTACCTGTCATCTCCACAGAGCTGCACCACCATATACCTACTCCTCGTCTCTGTCTACCACCTACCCATCCTCCCCACAGTGCTGCACTGTCCTACATCTCCTCCTCATCTCTGTCTACCACCTTACCTGTCCTCTCCACAGTGCTGTACTTCCCTACACCTACTCCTTGTCTCTGTCTACCTCCCTATTCACCCTCTCCAGAGTGCTGCACCACCCTACATCTCCTCCTCATCTGTCTACCACCTACCCATCCTCTCCACAGTGCTGCACCACCCTACATCTACTCATCGTCTGTCTATCACCTACCTGTCCTCTCCACAGTGCTCCACCACCCTACATCTCATCTGTCTCCCATCCTACCTCTATTTTTCATTCTGATATTGATCAATGTCTAGTATATTCCATAGCTCCAAACTTCAATTCTGATCTCCAATATTTCTGTCCAGCTGCACTAAATTTCTAGAATGCTTTCCCCTAAGTCATTAGTTAATTCCCAACAACCAAACTTCATGAATGAGTCAGAGATTTATAAGTATTACTACTTAATCTTTTGTAAAACACGGATATACCATTCTACTAAACAAGCACCTTATGCTGTTACCTCATAGGTTTTAACTATTTGTAAAAGAAAAGAAAAAAATTGCATAGCGTCCACTTTATTTTTTAAATTATTTATGTAGCTATCAGCTTTACCTTTGCCAAAAATAAAAAATAGAGGAGACATGGTTTTTTTTCACGGTGTGCCGGCCAATCACAGCCTTGCCAATACTTGACATGGCTGTCAAGGGGTTAGAAGTGACCACACAGAAAAAGCTTTTGATTGGCTGCGCTGCAGCCTTTCAACCACCTTTGAACAGTAGCATGGACTTTCTGGAGAAGTTCAGGCTCTGTGCATGAACCCTAGGTGTCCGATACGAACCCCAAACTATACAGTTGGCGAGTGAGATGTGAGAAACTCGAACCAGTCTCTCGCATCAATACCTGACACTTGGGTCCGGAGCGTTCAGCTGCATAGAAAAACATGCAGCCGCGCACTCTGGTTCCGAGTGCCGGCGGCAGTGCCGGTGTAACAGGCCAGATTTACCCCCACCACCCAGAATATACCCGGGGTTAATGTGGCCTAGGCCAATTTGTACCCCTGTGGGCTAGAATATACCCCAGCTGCTGTAGATCAGATTTTTCATGCTTTTGAGAACCATTGAGTGATATACTTAATAATGGGGCCCCAGTCAGTTAACAGGGGGCAGAGACAGTGCATAGGGCCCCAGACAGTGCAAGGGGCCCCAGACATCGCACAGGATTGAGTGATATACTCAAGAACAGGGCCCCAGACAGAACACATGGGGCAGAGACAGCGCATGGGGCCCCAGACAGTGCAAGGGGCCCCAGACATGTCACAGGGGCCCCAGACATCGCACAGGATTGAGTGATATACTCAAGAACAGGGCCCCAGACATTGCACAAGGGGTCCCAAACAGCACACGGGGGGCAGAGACAGTGCACAGGGGCCCTGCGGGCTGTCTCTTACTCCCTTGCGCACTGTCTCTGCCAACATGTGCGCTCACTGGGGCCCACATGCTCTGCCTGGATCCCGCGTGCTGCCTGGGGCCCCCGTTCGCTTTCTCTGCCCCCCTTCTGCTGACTGGGGCCCTGTGTGCTGCCTGGGGCCTCATTATTGAGTATATCACTCAATGTTTATTATTATTATTATTTATTATTATAGCACCATTTATTCCATGGCACTTTACATGTGAGGAGGGGTATACATAATGAAAAACAAGTGCAATAATCTTAGTCAATACAAGTCACAGCTGGTACAGGAGGAGAGAGGACCCTGCCCGCGAGGGCTCACAATCTACACGGGATGGGTGAGGATACAGGAGGAGGGAGGACCCTGCCCGCGAGGGCTCACAATCTACAAGGGATGGGTGAGGATACAGGAGGAGAGAGGACCCTGCCCGCGAGGGCTCACAATCTACAAGGGATGGGTGAGGATACAGGAGGAGGGAGGACCCTGCCCGCGAGGGCTCACAATCTACACGGGATGGATGAGGATACAGGAGGAGAGAGGACCCTGCCCGCGAGGGCTCACAATCTACAAGGGATGGGTGAGGATACAGGAGGAGAGAGGACCCTGCCCGCGAGGGCTCACAATCTACAAGGGATGGGTGAGGATACAGGAGGAGGGAGGACCCTGCCCGCGAGGGCTCACAATCTACACGGGATGGGTGAGGATACAGGAGGAGAGAGGACCCTGCCCGCGAGGGCTCACAATCTACAAGGGATGGGTGAGGATACAGTAGGAGAGAGGACCCTGCCCGCGAGGGCTCACAATCTACACGGGATGGGTGAGGATACAGGAGGAGAGAGGACCCTGCCCGCAAAGGCTCACAATCTACAAGGGATGGGTGAGAATACAGTAGGTGAGGGTAGAGCTGGTCGTGCAGTGGTTTGGTTGATCGGTGGTTACTGCAGGTTGTAGGCTTGTCGGAAGAGGTGGGTCTTCAGGTTCTTTTTGAAGGTTTCGATGGTAGGCGAGAGTCTGATGTGTTGTGGTAGAGGGTTCCAGAGTAGGGGTGATGCGCGGGAGAAGTCTTGTATACGATTGTGGGAAGAGGCCATAAGAGGGGAGTAGAGAAGGAGATCTTGTGAGGATCGGAGGTTGCGGGTAGGTAAGTATCGGGAGACGAGGGCACAGATGTATGGAGGAGACAGGTTGTGGATGGCTTTGTACGTCATGGTTAGGGTTTTGTACTGGAGTCTCTGGGTAATGGGGAGCCAGTGAAGGGATTGACAGAGGGGAGAGGCCGGGGAATAGCGGGGGGACAGGTGGATTAGTCGGGCAGCAGAGTTTAGAATAGGTTGGAGGGGTGCGAGAGTGTTAGAGGGAAGGCCACAGAGCAGGAGGTTGCAGTAGTCAAGGCGAGAGATGATGAGGGCATGGACTAGGGTTTTTGAAGATTCTTGGTTTAAGAATCTACGGATCCGGGAAATATTTTTGAGTTGAAGGCGGCAGGAAGTGGAAAGGGCTTGGATAAGTGGTTTGAAGGAGAGATCAACGTCAAGGATTACACAGAAAAATCTGATCTATAGCAGCTGGGGTATATTCTGGCCTAGAGAGGTATAAACTGGCCTAGGCCACTTTGACCCCGTGTATATTCTGGGCGGGGGATTAATCTGGCCTGTTACACCGGGTATAGATACGAGAGACTCATGCAATTTTCTTGCATCATTCTTGCAAGTGTGACCCCGACATAAGACTAACATTCTCAATTATCCAAACCGCCCACTCCAATCTCCAAGTCTTTTCGTGTGCTTTGCCAATTCTTTGGAATGCAATACATAAGACAATTCAATTAATTCCCAATGCCCACTGTTTTATGGGTGCCCTAAAAACTTGAGACTGGCATATCACCTCATCATTTATTTAACCATTCCCCTTTTGCCCATACAATTTTTTTTTCAAAATCAGGACCCTTGTTTCATCTGTTCACACACCATCCTCCTGTTTCTATACTCGTACACATACCGTCTGGTGTCCGGCTCATGCAGCATCATGTGAGTGACCTATTTATTTTATTGGTGGATAAACTGTGAACGAAAAATATATATTTTTAACCATTTAACCTTTCGTTTCTGTTTCCTCATAGATTGTAAGCAGCATTGTCCTCACTTCTTTTGGTATCTGAGTTATGTACTTTTCTGTACTGTCTTTTTTGTCTGTACAAGTCCCCTCTAATATGTAAAGTGCTATGGAATATGTTGGTGCTATAGAAATAAAATGTAATATTATGTTAGTAACATAGTAACATAGTTAGTAAGGCCGAAAAAAGACATTTGTCCATCCAGTTCAGCCTATATTCCATCATAATAAATCCCCAGATCTACGTCCTTCCACAGAACCTAATAATTGTATGATACAATATTGTTCTGCTCCAGGAAGACATCCAGGCCTCTCTTGAACCCCTCGACTGAGTTCGCCATCACCACCTCCTCAGGCAAGCAATTCCAGATTCTCACTGCCCTAACAGTAAAGAATCCTCTTCTATGTTGGTGGAAAAACCTTCTCTCCTCCAGACGCAAAGAATGCCCCCTTGTGCCCGTCACCTTCCTTGGTATAAACAGATCCTCAGCGAGATATTTGTATTGTCCCCTTATATACTTATACATGGTTATTAGATCGCCCCTCAGTCGTCTTTTTTCTAGACTAAATAATCCTAATTTCGCTAATCTATCTGGGTATTGTAGTTCTCCCATCCCCTTTATTAATTTTGTTGCCCTCCTTTGTACTCTCTCTAGTTCCATTATATCCTTCCTGAGCACCGGTGCCCAAAACTGGACACAGTACTCCATGTGCGGTCTAACTAGGGATTTGTACAGAGGCAGTATAATGCTCTCATCATGTGTATCCAGACCTCTTTTAATGCACCCCATGATCCTGTTTGCCTTGGCAGCTGCTGCCTGGCACTGGCTGCTCCAGGTAAGTTTATCATTAACTAGGATCCCCAAGTCCTTCTCCCTGTCAGATTTACCCAGTGGTTTCCCGTTCAGTGTGTAATGGTGATATTGATTCCCTCTTCCCATGTGTATAACCTTACATTTATCATTGTTAAACCTCATCTGCCACCTTTCAGCCCAAGTTTCCAACTTATCCAGATCCATCTGTAGCAGAATACTATCTTCTCTTGTATTAACTGCTTTACATAGTTTTGTATCATCTGCAAATATCGATATTTTACTGTGTAAACCTTCTACCAGATCATTAATGAATATGTTGAAGAGAACAGGTCCCAATACTGACCCCTGCGGTCCCCACTGGTCACAGCGACCCAGTTAGAGACTATACCATTTATAACCACCCTCTGCTTTCTATCACTAAGCCAGTTACTAAACTATTTACACACATTTTCCCCCAGACCAAGCATTCTCATTTTGTGTACCAACCTCTTGTGCGGCACGGTATCAAACGCTTTGGAAAAGCATTATTGGTTTCTAATGTTGAGGATAAGTTATTCAGTGCCAGGAAATTTTCAATATTTTTCTAATTCTCAATTAGAAATGGGCAAACCCAGACGGTAAAGTTCAGGGTCTGTACCATACATCTAGTGTCTATGCATGGACCCTGAACACGGAAGCACGATGAAAGTTTTATTGTTCAGGTTTGGCAGCACGAACAAGGCTTGTTGAAAGGCTACAGCACAGACACTCAACAAGCTTTTCCTGCATGGGCACTTTCGACCCCATCACAGCAATGTCAAATGTTGGCATGGCTGTTATTGGCCGATGCACTAAGTAGAAAAAAAAAACAAAGACGTGGTCACATCCATTTTTGATAAGCACAGGTAAAGCGGACAGCTGTGTGCTGCACACCACAGCTTTCTGCCTTATCTTGGCTGGTTAACAAAAATAGAGGGGCCCGGTCATGAATCATTAACCCCTTTCTGACCTTGGACGTACTATCCCGTCGAGGTGCCCTGGGCCTATCTGACCCTCGACGGGATAGTAAGTCATAGCGATCGGCCGCGCTCACGGGGGGAGCGCGGCCGAGTGTCAGTTGCCTATCGCAGCTGACATCCGGCACTCTGTGCCAGGAGCGGTCACGGACCGCCCCCGGCACATTAACATCCGGCACACCGCGATCAAAGATGATCGCAGTGTGCCGGCGGTGCAGGGAAGCATCGTGCAGGGAGGGGGCTCCCTGCGGGCTTCCGTGAGACCCCCGCAGCAACGCGATGTGATCGCGTTGCTGCAAGGGTCTCTTACCTCCTCCTTGCAGACCCGGATCCAAGATGGCCGCGGCATCCGGGTCCTGCAGCGAGGGAGGTGGCTTCACAGAGCCTGATCAGAGCAGGCACTGTGAAGCCTGGAGCTTTGCATGTCAGATTGCTGATCTGACACATTGCACAGCAAGGTGTCAGATCAGCGATCTTACACTATAACATGATGCCCCCCCCCCTGGGGAAATGTTATAGTGTAAAAAATATATATTCCAATGTGTAAAAAAAATTTTTTAAAAATTCCCCCAAAATTCCCCCCCCCCCAAACAAAAAAAAAATTGTTCCTATAAATACATTTCTTTATCTAAATAAAAAAATAAATAAATAAAAGTACACATATTTAGTATCGCCGCGTCTGTAACGACCCCACCTATAAAACTATATCACTAGTTAACCCCTTCAATAAACACCGTAAAAAAAAAAAAGAAGAGGCAAAAAACAACGCTTTATTCTCATACCGCCAAACAAAAAGTGGAATAACACGTGATCAAAAACACAGATATAAATAACCATGGTACCGCTGAAAACGTCATCTTGTCCCGCAAAAAACGAGCTGCCATACAGCATCATCTGCAAAAAAATAAAAAAGTTATAGCGATGCAAAAATAATTATTTTTTCTATAAAATAGTTTTTATTGTATAAAAGCGCCAAAACATAAAAAAATGATATAAATGAGGTATCACTGTAATCGAAATGACCCGAAGAATAAAACTGCTTTATCAGTTTTACCAAACACGGAACGGTATAAACGCCTCCTCCAAAAGAAGTTCATGAATAGCTGGTTTTTGGTCATTCTGCCTCACAAAAATCGGAATAAAAAGCGATCAAAAAATGTCACGTGTCCGAAAATGGTACCAATAAAAACGTCAACTCGTCCCGCAAAAAACAAGACCTCAGATGACTCTGTGGACCAAAATATGGAAAAATTATAGCTCTCAAAATGTGGTAACGCAACAAATATTTTTTGCAAAAAAAAGCGTCTTTCAGTGTGTGACGGCTGCCAATCATAAAAATCCGCTAAAAAACCCGCTATAAAAGTAAATCAAACCCCCCTTCATCACCCCCATAGTTAGGGAAAAATAAAAAAATAAAAAAATGCATTTATTTCCATTTTCCCATTAGGGCTAGGGTTAAAGCTAGGGTTAGGGTTAGGGCTACGGTTAGGGTTGGGGCTAAAGTTAGGGTTAGGGCTGGGGCTAAAGTTAGGGTTAGGGTTTGGATTACATTTACGGTTGGGAATAGGGTTGGGATTAGGGTTAGGGGTGTGTCTGGGTTAGAGGTGTGGTTAGGGTTACCGTTGGGATTAGGGTTAAGGGGTGTGTTTGGATTAGGGTTTCAGTTATAATTGGGGGGTTTCCACTCTTTAGGCACATCAGGGGCTCTCCAAACGCAACATGGCGTCCGATCTCAATTCCAGCCAATTCTGCGTTGAAAAAGTAAAACAGTGCTCCTTCACTTCCGAGCTCTCCCGTGTGCCCAAACAGGGGTTTACCCCAACATATGGGGTATCAGCGTACTAAGGACAAATTGGACAACAACTTTTGGGGTCCAATTTCTCCTGTTACCCTTGGAAAAATACAAAACTGGGGGCTAAAAAATAATTTTTGTGGGAAAAAAAAGGATTTTTTTATTTTCACGGCTCTGCGTTATAAACTGTAGTAAACACTTGGGGGTAGGGTTGAGCGACTTTTACTTTTATAGGATTGGGTCGGGTTTCACGAAACCCGACTTTTTCAAAAGTCGGGTCGAGTGAAATCGGCCGATCCGATGAAAAAGTCGGGGTCGGCCGAAACACGAAACCCAATGCAGTGCATTGGGTTTCCAATGGTTCCCAGGGTCTGAAGGCGAGGAAACTCTCTTTCAGGCCCTGGGTTCCATATTTAAGTGTAAAATAAAGAATTAAAATAAAAAATATTGCTATACTCACCCTCTGACGCGTCCTGGTACTAACCGGCAGTCTTCCTTCCTTAGAATCAGCGCGTGAAGGGCCTTAGATGACGTCGCGGCTTGTGATTGGTCGCGCGACCGCCCATGTGACAGCTCGCGCGACCAATCACAAGCCACGACATCACCGGAGGTCCTTCAAGCGCTGATTCTTAGGAAGGAAGGCTGCCGGAAAAAACAGGGCGCGTCCGAGGGTAAGTATATACCTAATAGGAATATACTCACCCTCGGACACGCTCTGCTTCTTTCCGGCAGCCTTCCTTCCTAAGAATCAGCGCTTGAAGGACCTTCGGTGACATCGCGGCTTGTGATTGGTCGCAAGAGCGGTCACATGGGCGGTCGCGCGACCAATCACAAGCCGCGACGTCATCTAAGGTCTTTCACGCGCTGATTCTAAGGAAGGAAGGCTGCCGGTTAGCACCAGGGCGCGTCAGAGGGGGAGTATAGCAATATTTTTTATTTTAATTCTTTATTTTACACTTAAATATGGATTCCGATACCGATTTCTGATATTGCAAACATATCGGAACTCGGGATCGGAATTCCGATACCAGATTCAGAAGATCGCCGACCTCATGGCCGACCCCACACAGGGGTCGGGTCGGGTTTCATGAAACCCGACTTTGCCAAAAGTCGGCGACTTCTGAAAATGGCCGACCCGTTTCGCTCAACCCTACTTGGGGGTTCAAAGTTCTCACAACACATCTAGATGAGTTCCTTGGGGAGTCTAATCTCCAATATGGGGTCACTTGAGAGGGGGTTTCTACTGTTTAAGTACATTAGGGGCTCTGCAAACGGAATGTGGCGCCTGCAGACCATTCCATCTAAGTCTGCATTCCAAATGGCGCTCCTTCCCTTCCGATCCCTCCCATGCGCCCAAACGGTGGTTCCCCCCCACATATGGGGTATCAGTGTACTCAGGACAAATTGTACAACAACTTTTGGGGTCCAATTTCTCCTGTTACCCTCGGGAAAATACAAAACTGGGGGCTAAAAAAATAATTTTTGTGGGAAAAAATTTTTGTTTTATTTTTACAGCTCTGCATTATAAACTTCTGAAGCCCTTGGTGGGTCAAAGTGCTCACCACACATCTAGATAAGTTCCATAGGGGGTCTACTTTCCAAAATGGTGTCATTTGTGGGGGGTTTCAATGTTTAGGCACATCAGGGGCTCTCAAAATGCAACATGGCGTCCCATCTCAATTCCTGTCAATTTTGCATTGAAAAGTCAAACGGCGCTCCTTCCCTTCCGAGCTCTCCCATGCGCCCAAACAGTGGTTTACCCCCACATATGGGGTATCGGCATACTCAGGTCAAATTGTGCAATAACGATTAGCGTCCATTTTCTCCTGTTACCCTTGTAAAATAAAACAAATTGGAGCTGAAGTAAATTCTTTTGTGAAAAAAAGTTAAATGTTCATTTTTATTTAAACATTCCAAAAATACTTGTGAAACACCTGAAGGTTTAATAAACTTCTTGAATGTGGTTTTGAGCACCTTGAGGGGTTCAGTTTTTAGAATGGTGTCACACTTGGGTATTTTCTATCATATAGACCCCTCAAAATGACTTCAAATGAGATGTGGTCCCTAAAAAAAATGGTGTTGTAAAAATGAGAAATTGCTGGTCAACTTTTAACCCTTATAACTCCCTAACAAAAAAAAATTTTGGTTCCAAAATTGTGCTGATGTAAAGTAGCCATGTAGAAAATGTTACTTATTAAGTATTTTGTGTGAAATATCTCTGTTATTTAATTGCATAAAAATTTCAAAGTTGAAAAATTGTGAAATTTTCAAAATTTTTGCCAAATTTCCATTTTTTTCGCAAATAAACACAGGTAATATCAAAAAAATTTCACCACTATCGTGATGTACAATATGTCATGAGAAAACATTGTCAGAATCACCAGGATCCATTGAAGCGTTCCAGAGTTATAACCTCATAAAGGGACAGTGGTCAGAATTGTAAAAATTGGCTCGGTCATTAACGTGCAAACCACCCTTGGGGGTAAAGGGGTTCAGGGATTCATGGCAGCTCTGGGTCTGCTGACATTTAAAAGTTGCTTTTTCCTTTTTTACCGCAAGAGTTAACGTCATTTGACAAAATTGCCCTCAATCAAGTCACATATTTGGACGGTGAACTCAAATACAGGATAGCAACAACAAAAAACAATTAATGCTCATGGAGTATAATCCTAAAATCTTAAATTTCATTAATCATAGGTTAAAATTACAATTAAAATACACAGGCTGTTAAGCTCTATGGGGGGAATAAAACAGACTGAATGGATAAAGTGGTAACATAATAATCATGTGCGAGTATAATCATAATTCCATCATAAAAAGTGCTAAGAGTAGTGTTGAGCATTCCGATACTGCAAGTATCGGGTATCGGCCGATATTTGCTTTATCGGAATTTCGATACCGAATTCCGATATTTTTGTGATATCGGAAATCGGTATCAGAGTGTGCGGTGCGTATGGTTCCAAGGGTCTGGAGGAGACGAAACTCTCCTTCAGGCCCTGGGATTTATATTAATGTAAAAAAATTTAGAATAAAAATAAAAAATATGGCTATACTCACCCCTCCGAAGAACCCTGGCTGTCACCGTTGCAAGCGTCCGCCTCCGTTCCTGAGAATTGCAGAGAGTGAAGGACATTCGATGACGTCGCGGTCAGGTGAGCGGTTATGTGAGCGATCAGGTGACTGGTCACCTGACCGTGACGTCATCGAAGGTCCTTCACTCTCTGCATTCTCAGGAACGGAGGAGGACGCTTGCAGCGGTGACAGCCAGGGTTCTTCGGAGGGGTGAGTATATCCATATTTTTTATTTTTATTCTTTATTTTTTACATTAATATGGATCCCAGGGCCTGAAAGAGAGTTTCCTCTCCTTCAGACCCTGGGAACCATCGAGGATACTTTCCGATATTTGCGTCCCGTTGATTTGTATTGGTATCGGGTATCGGTTTCGGCGAGCTCCGATATTTTGCCGGTATCGGCCGATACCATCAGTTACCGATACTTTCAAATATCGGAAGGTATCGCTCAACACTAGCCAAGAGTAAATACTATAAAAAATACAATCTCTTCAAAAAAATGCAAAAAAACTTCCAAAGCAGGGAGGCTGATTACAACGTAACAATGAAGTGGCCCATGGGAACTAACAAGAAGAAAGGGAGCATCCATTAGTTGGCCAATTCTGGCATTTTGCCTGGCTCCTCCTGCTTGCCCTGGTGCATTGGCAAGCGGGGTAATATTTTAGGGTTTATGTCAGCTTTAGAATGTCAGCTGACAAGTAAGCCCACAGGTTAGTAACGGAGTAAAAAGTAATAAATGCACAGAAAAAAGTCCGTTAATTGAACAATAATAGTCCTCTACAATTTGCCTCTTTTTCTCATTCATTAACAAAAAAAAAAAAAATGAAAGTAATCCTCACCTGTCTGTTAATCCATTATGATGATATCTAACAGCGAGCACCAACTCTTCCTCATCTGATTGCACTGCGGAGTGGTAACATGAGTAATGTCACCAACCAGATCACACTGAGCTTAGTGTGAGAACGTGACTGCATGTGACCGGCGGTAACCTGGTCTCACTCTGTGTTGTGAGTAGTCCTCATCAGCCGACGCCTGCTGGCCAGCGGTAACTTTTCCATCACAGGTCACAGCTGCTAGCTCACACATTTTCCTCTGTGTGACAGTGTGGAAACTGCAGAGCTGTGGCCGGCGGTAAGGTCAGTAACGTTACCGTCGATCAGGGCCGGTTTATCCCGTGCTGTCACTCAGATGACAGAGTGGAAACCGCCGAATATTCATTCTCCCCTTTCATATGGGGTACGGGTTCAGGCTTAGATTTGGGTACCGTTCTGGCACCTGAAATCAAACTTTTTTTTTTTTATAATGCTCGGAAGAATCAGAAGTCCCCGAACATCCACGGGTCCGCCCATCACTGATCTCAATCCTACCAGGTTTTTCTACTTTCATATTTGCTCTTTTTTGCATAAAATTGACAAGATAAAGAATTAATGAGTCTAAATGGAAAAGTCTGGAAGTAAATGCAGATTTCCACTGAAGCCAGAAGTGATCTGAGCACAAGATTTAATCACATCTTTTACAGTCACAAAGACGTTTTGATCTTCGTCCGGATTTCTCTCTACATCGGCTGAAAAAGTGAACTCAATAATTCCTGGACTTTTTGTTTTAAGGAAAGATAACGCAACTCGGCTCTTAATAATAGATGCAGTTTTGCTTTTATTCAGGCATTGTTCCATCGTTTTGTCTCATTATAACTCAACGCTCAATTCCCTTATAGGAAAATTACATGTATTATTGAACAATCCCAACAGGAGGACACAAATGCCAAATGCTGCACTTTGTATTCACAGCCAGTATTTAACAATCGGCACAATAACATTTCAATATCCATTTTTTATTTGCTTTTTTACTTGATCAAGGTTAACGGTTAAGTGAACAAACCTCGTGGATTTCTATATAATAACTGAAAATAAGATTGCATCCAGCTAATTAAGGCCTTCCTAAACCAGCGCTGCAGGGCACGACGATCCGGGTCAAATGAACCAAGATAAATTCCACTGCTTGCTGATGGGTTGTTCATCGTGCGTTAGTTTGTTTCACATAGTTCTGTATTTTTCTACAAGATTAGAAGTTAATATAAACTTTTTTGCATACAATCTCAAAACTCCACTCTAAAAAAAACACTTTGCAATTTGTTGTTTTGTTAAATTTTGTTATATGGTATTTTTTTTTTTTTAATTATCATTTGTTAATCTGTATAAATGTGCAATTTGTTGTTTTGTTGCATGCTTTATATTGTTTCTAGTTAAAGTTCTGCGCTGCCGCCAAGATGAATTTCAGGAGAGTATAGTTGATATTCCTGTATATCCTGATGAAGGGGGCAAGAGACCCCTGAAACGCGTAGAATAAAACCACTGTGAATCAACTATACTCTCCTGAAGTTCATCTTAGCGGCAGCGCAGAACTAACTACAAATCTCCCTTTGAAGACATTATTTTCTGTGGATCTGCAGCAGCCGCCATCTATATGCTCGAATCTCATCCTAACCAGGTGAGCAAATTTGGTGTATATTCTCCTCTGTGTAACGTGGATAAGACCCTATTGCGCTCTTTGCCTCCCCATTGTTTTGCAATAGTTATATTGTTTCTAGACTGAATTGCGTTGGAGCCAGTGATACGTGCATCAGTCAATAGCGTTCAATATCATTGCGTGTATGCTATATGAGACTTTATAGTGCTAGGGTTGGCGGAACGCACTGAGTAGATCTATGTATTATAAGGTGCGTTTGCAACCTTGGGTCCACTGTGCAGGAAAGGAACCTGTTGCTGGCAAATGGCAGCGCTATATGGCAGTATAAGCAAACTCTGTTAACTACACAGAGTCGCTAGGAACAAGATGCTGTGCCCGGTTAACCTCACAGAGGTACACAGCTACCAACCAGAGCAACTGTGGTCATGCAGTCAGAGAAAACAGGCAAACTCCTCCTCACTGGAGGTGCCGGTATTCTAGCGGCTTATTTCAGCCAAGGCCCTGAATACACTCATACAAACCCCTCACCGGAGGTGCCGGTATTCTAGCGGCTTATTTCAGCCAAACCCTAACCGCATCCAAACATGACCACACTGGCGCTGAGCATAGACATTGGTTTGATACTAGCGCATGGCCGTGCAGCTATGTGAACCTTTTATAGCTGCAGCAACTTCAGGACCTTCCTAGAGGACCAATGGGAGCTGCTGCAGTACCTGAGCATGTGACCCCCGACCTCCAATGAGAGGTCTTACCCTGGGCATGCTCAGAAGGGGAAAAGCAGGACTTAGTCCCAGAGACGTCTGTTTGCCGCTGACCAGTACTGGCTACAAAGGCAGAGCCTGGAAGAACAGTAATAAGCAATCGCCCAGTATCAGCCTGAGTCAGACACTGGGACCGACATCCCTGCTGAGCAGGCTCCACTGTGGCTGGAGAAGAATGGGAGACCGCAGTGGAGGTGGTTCAAGATTCCCCCTGTGCAGAGGTGGGAACTCGACACCTAACATAGTTCACAGAAATGTACAATATTTTTAGCTAAAATCCACCATTTGAAACTTCTCTATTGCGGAATCCTACATTTACCGCACACAATTCCCTACACAAGTCTCTAAAACAGAAACATAGAAGTGAAGTGAGCCGCCCTATGGTGCGCCAATAATCTATGAACCATGAAGACATTTTTAACTAGAAGTAAATCCTCTAGGGCAGGGGTCCCCAACTCCAGTCCTCAAGGCCCACCAACAGGTCATGTTTTCAGGATTTCCTTTGCATTGCACAGGTGATGCAATTATTACCTGCGCAAGACTAAGGAAATCCTGAAAACATGACATGTTGGTGGGCCTTGAGGATTGGAGTTGGGGACCCCTGCTCTAGGGCACAATTAATACATAATAGAGCAGGACATGATCTATAATATCTAGATTCAGGTTGGATCTATCAACCCAAAGTTGCAAACAAATTATTTAAACAAATTTGAAATTTCAATTCATTAGCAAAATTTAAAATCTCTCTGCTATTTGCAATAAACCAGTGGAAGAAGACCAATGCAAGTAACTGAACAAAACTAAAACAACAACTGGTTTCTCCAAATTCAATACAAAATGCCACTAAAATTGACTCCTGCAGCCTCAGAATTATCCACCCCTTCATGACCTGTGAACATAGAAGAAACCCTTTGGCTTCTATGACCTGCTGCAAGTATGATGTATTGTCAGACACCAACTTCTGGCCATGTTCCTAAGGAATCTCTCATTCTTCCTATTATTTTCCTACAGGTTACTAATATTCTTCTATTCCCAAGAGAGCAGTCAAAAAAGTTAGGAGAACATTTCCAGCACAAACAAAGAAAAGAATAAAATATATGCAGCAGCACTAAATGATCATAGAGATACAGCTGGTACCGGAGGCCGCAGAGGAGCACCTGCTACGCTACCTGGATGTGGCAGAAGGAGGAGGCTGACCCTGTTGTCATAAGGTTCCTGAGAAGGCAGGTGCTGAAAAACCTTTCAGTGACTGCAGAAGAGCAGCAGTATGTTAGCGGCGCAGGAGGTGAACGTGGTTCATGGACCCTCTGTGCATTGGACAGAGGAGAGCCTGGAGGGGCTTGGCTAAGTCAACAACTGACTCTCCGCTAGAGCCGCTGATGATAGGGTTAGACTTGGCTCCAGCTGGACACCAGGTGCTACTCCAGCACAGACCTCTTATGCCATTCAACTGACCCCCAAAAAGAAGCAGGACACAAACAGTAGGTGCTGGTGGCTGAAATACAAGCAGGGGTAGGACCCTGTTCAGACTGGATGGACAGGAACACCTTCAGGAAGAACTGGGTCACTGATAGGAAAGCTTCCAATCCGCTGATGCAGACAGACTGGGAATCACAGGTACGAACAGGCTAATCACCGCAGGTGCAGACTGGTACGGAACCGCAGGTGCAGACAGGTATGGAGTCCCAGGTGTGCACAGGCACCGAACCGCAGGTGTGGATTCTTGAGACACAGCATTGTATCTTAATTAACGAGATGGCTATTATTAGCAAGCCACAAAGAATAGACAGTTATCGGTATGTTGGCTTTTGAATTTAAGCATTTCTACTGTTCTACGCCTCAGGGTGTCTGGGATGCAGTTACTCACAGCTCGGCCGTTCAATCCGGTACAGGGGCATGCTGTTTGACAGCTCAGCTATCCATCTGTGACTAGGAGGTGTTGCCTGTCTCTAAGTGTTCACTGTTTTTTGGAAAAATATGTATGTGGTCAATTTAAGGTGCACTATGGCCATAGACCACACTGCAGTGGTTTAATGAAAGGTTTGTTTACCACTAATCTATTGCAGTGTGCTCTATGGCCATAGTGCTCATTAAATTGACCACAAATATTTTTTCCAAAAAACATTGATATTCTCCTTAAGGGATTGTGGCTGGAGCAGCTTGGGGCCATAGAGTTCATCTCCAGGCAGCAGGACCTGAAGTGACATCACATCCTGAGAAGTGGCATCACGTGACTGGATCTTGGGCCCATGTGACCAGAACAGGAAGCTTGGCCATGACAAATGACGTGTCACATTACATCTGGCCAATAAGTTTTTCTTTTTCGCCAGTATGGCTCCTGTTCACACGCTTTGTAACCAGGTTGCGAATGTGATGCAGATTGAGTCTAGACTCATAGCAATATCAGTTGCAGGGTCAGATAAATAACTTGCTACAGAGCCCCAATAGCCCCCCACTGCCGGCAGTGGCTGTGATGTCAGTACCCTCTGATGTACAGTTGGTCTCTCCTGAACCTGTCATATCCCTCCTTGATAATTTTTTGGGAGAGAAAGACTAGTTTAGGGTATTCAGGGAGAGCTGTAAGTAATTTTTTACCCTGCATCCCCAGTCATCAGGGGAGGAGTTCCAGCGGGTGGGAATAATCATATCCCCACTGCGAGCGGGTCCTCAGACCTGGGCATTTATTTTGTCCCCTTAAGCCCCAGAACAGTTTTCGGTTGATGCCTTTTTGACAGTTTAGGTCTGATATATAATGAGGCCGACAGAATCTGGGTCGCTGATGCTAAGATCATCAACCTGGCATGAGGGGGTCGCACATCTGAGGACTACTGTACTAAGTTTCTGCCTAGGTCCACCCAAGCTTTATGGAATGATTCTGCTCTCAGGTGCCAGTTCCAAAGAGGCCTTTCCGGAACACTCAAGGATGCTCTGGTCCTCCATGATGCCTCTTGTTCTCTCATGGAGGCCATGACTCAGGCTACAGTTGCAAGTCTTCGTGTTGCGGAGTGAAGACATAGACAGGCTCATGGACTGTCTATACTGTGGTCTCTCTGGACATTTTCTTAATAATTGTCCATCTCGTCCTCAAGCTATCAAACCATCGGGAGAACGTCTGAGTCTGGGTTATGGATGAGGAGGTCACCCAGACTCCCAGGCACCTTTTTCTTCCTCTGATAAAGTACTGCTAAATACAATGGTTTCCTTCGAGAGCCAAGTGTTATCAACATTGGCATTCATGGACTGTGGGTCTGCTGCTAACTTCATTGATTCGGGACTGGTTCTGAAGTTAGGGTTAGGGACAGTTGGTTTAGGAAGACCCATTCAAGTCATCGCGCTTAACAAGACACTGTTAGCTCATAATTTGATCAAGAGAGCACGGTGGATTGCACTCTCAAAGTGGGAGCACTCCACTCTGAATCTATCTCCTGTTTTGTGTTGGTTACTTGGGTTTCCATGGATGCAGACTCACAATCCTGTTATTGATTTGTATCAGAAGGAGATTGTGAAATGTAGCCCCAAGTGTTACAAAAAATTTCTAAGAAAAGTACATGCTCCGCTAGTCGGGAGGGTCTTCCGGTATATCTGAAGGACTTTGCAGATGTGTTCTCAGAAAAACAGGAGGAGATACTACCTCCCCATCGTCCCTATGTTTGTGCTATTGATCTTATTCCTAGCTCCAAGTTGCCAAAAGCTCCCCTTTACAATTTGTCGGGGCCTGAATGGGCCGCCATGAATGAATATGTTAAGTAAATTTTACGGAAGGGTCATATCCACGCTTCCTCCTCCCCTATAGCTGCTGGATTTTTCTTTGCTAAAAAAAAAAAAAAAAAAAGATGGGGGTCTCCGTTCATGCCTTGAGTTCCGAGAACTGAACAAGATCAAGGTTAAAAAATACTTACCACTTCTACTCATCCCCGACCTATATAATCAGCTTCTGGGGCCCAGACATGGAGGCCATTATCAAGGCAGAATGAGCCAAGATTCCTCAGGAATAGACAGACTATGCACCATGTCCACCACTAATAACAGCCATAGGGGCTCTACTTAGTACTAAATATGTTTGTCATGAAGTGATGAATAATCCTAAATCAATATATTAGTCAGGATACCAAGCCAGGAAGTCTTGCAGATCCACTCGGTTTTATCATCATAGCAGTGGAAGTCTCCTAGTGAACTGCGGTGAACTCACCTCTGCAACATGAGACTTTTTCACTGTGTGAGTGGTGATCTCTGGAGAGAGGTCACCGCAGTTCAGGTGCCCAGCTGGGAACACAGATTCAGTGATCGGCAGTAACCTCGATGACGTCATCGCTGGCCACTGATGCTGCGCTCGCAGGATCTCATTCATCAGTGGTTCTTGCACCGTCCAGGTTGAAAACCGTTAATTCCCCAGACATCAATTACAGCGTGGAATAGAACGATGGACAGGTGAGGGATATTGTTTTCTATTTCTGTTTTGTTATGGAAGACGAGGAATTCAATGGAATGGGCATTGACGTGAGTATGGTTTAATTTAGAATCATTAAAGGAGTCTGTTTCATTTTTTCAATTAAAAGACTTTATACTGGCTGTGTGTTTATTTACCATATAACTATAGGATTAGTAATGGATAGGTGTCTTATAGAGGCTTCTTCATTACTAATCCATGGACTTGATATCACCTGACAATATAAAGGTGACATCAACCCCACAAATGTTACCCCATTTGCCACCACTACAGGGCAAGTGGGAAGAGCTGGGCAAAGCACCACAATTGGCTTATCGAATAGATGAGCCTTCTCTAGGGGGATGTTGGCTGCTATTTTCAGGCTGCAGGGGGCAATATCTATGGCCCCTTACCAGCCTGAGAATACCAGCCCCCAGCTGTTTGCTTTAGCTTGGCTGATTGGCAAAAGTAGGGGGACCCCACGTCGTTATTTTAAATTATTTATTAAAATAATAAAAAATGGCATGGGTTCCCCTCTATTCTACATAATCAGCATTGCTAGCACTGACAGCTGAGGGTTGCAGCCCCCAGCTGTGAGTTTTGCCTGACTCGTTATCAAAAAAACTGGGGAACTTGAGTCATTTTTTAAAATTGTTTATTTAAACTCTCTCAGTGCAGCGCTGAGTTCAGAAAGTTCACTGCAGTTCACTACTGCACCGTGATACTTTCTTATTGTGCTAGCGGGGATCTCACGGAGGTCAACGCAGTTCAGCCTGGCTGGGAATGCAGTCTCAGTGACCTGCAGTAACCTCAACTATGTCACTGCTAGTCACTGAAGCTGTGCTCGCAGCAGTTCATTCACCATTGGTTCTTAGCCATAAAAATGGTTTATCCCCCAGACACGGATTACAGCGTGGGACAGAACGACCGATAGGTGAGGGATGTTTTTTATTTTTATTTTGTAACAGGAGATGAGGAATTCAATGGAATGGGCGTTGATGTGAGTATGGTTTAATTTAGAATAATTTACGGAGCCTGTCATTCTTTCATTCGTTTTGTTTTATTTCTAATAAAGGACATTATTCTGGCTGTGTCTTTTTTACAGTACAACTATAGAATTAATAATGGAGAGGTGTCTTATAGATGCCTCTCCATTACTAAGCCATGGGCTTGATCTCACCTGGCAATACAAAGGTGACATCAACCCTGCAATTATGAACCTCACTTGCCACCACTACAGGGCAAGTGGGAAGAGCCGGGCAAAGCACCAGAATTGGCGCATCTATTTGATGCGCCTTCACTGTGCGGCAATTGAGGTAATTAGGAAAACATGGCACTTCTTGACTTCTGGTGGTGCACAAGTAGAATAACCAAATCCATCAGCTGTGATGTAGAAATACTTGGCACTTGCATAGATGTGTTAAACTTATTGAGTGAAGAATTTCCAGAAATAAATGAGTCATTTTGGTCAATACCTGACCTTCATCAGTCATCTGGATAGAGGAGATCTGTGTGGCAGCGCGCTGTGTGGGAGTCTGCAGTATCCACTGCTAAGACAGGAAGCGTCTAATTTATTTCTTGAAATTCTTCACTCAATAAATAAGTTCTTCTACACATCTTTATTGGGCAGAAGGCTGTTATTTTTAGGCTGGGGGGGGGCAATATCAATGGCCCCTTGCAGACTGAGAATACCAGCTGTCTGTTTTAGCTTGGCTAGTTGTCAAAAATGGGGGACCCCATGCTGTTTATTTATTTAAATAATTTAAAAAAAAAAAAAAAAAAATCAGCGAGTGGGGACCCCTCTATTCTTAATAACCAGCCTTGCTGAAGGTGACAGTTGAGGGTTGCAGCCCCCAGCTGGGAGTTTTGCCTAGCAGGTTGTGAAAAATACAGGGGAAGCCACATTAGGTTTTTTTTAATTATTTATTTAGAGTCCAGGTGCCGGCGGATGAAAACTCCTTTCAGCCGCTGCTGCTCTCAAGGTTATTAGCGGCAGCAGGCATCAGCTGATGGGAGCAGTAGTCCCATCAGCTGACACCAGTAACTTTATAGCTCTGATCATAGCTGCACACTTATGCGGTCTTTTGACATTGTGGGAAAAGCGGCTGTCAGGCCGTCAGTGATTATTTTACTGCTGTTCAGAAGCGGTGCTTGCCACGATGTCATGCACATGACAGCGAGGCAGACATAGGATGTTCGGGCCCCCATTCATGCGAATGGGGTCCGGGTTTGGCACTGTTCTGTACACAAACTTTTTGTAACTGTTTGGTCGAACCCGTCGGACCAAAACATCCAGGTTTCTGCCTATCTCTACTATCTATCTCTCTCTACATAAGTATAATATATATATCTGGATGTTTGGGTCCGACTGCAAACAAATTGCCCGGTTACTTTCTAGATGGCGAGGAGGCTTACACAGAGTGAAACTCATCCCACTAAAACAAAACCATCTCCAATAAAACATGTAATGTCAGGAGAAAAAGGAGTCATCAGGTTGAAGGAGTATAAAATCTTTTATTGAAATATTAGTATAAGACTATTGCGAAGTAAAGTGACAAAGATGCAACCAGACAGACAAATATACAGGGTCACACAAAGTCACCGTATAAACCCATCAAGGGTAATTTGTAATACATCGTGAAAGAGTTAAATATACCCCAGATAAGCATGTCTCTGCATAATCCATAGATTATAACAGTGATAAATTAGACCAAGTGGTGACACAAATGAAGCACATACAAATGCAGGAGCAACCAGGCTTCGTCAGGGGATCGCCGGGTGATACGCGTGGGGCATCACGTCACCAGGTGGTATATATTTGGGAGGTTTCTCCTGTTTATACGCTGTGTCTCAGTTGTACTATTTTGTATAGGCTACCTTGTATATGTACTTTTGGCCATTTGCTGCCTTTTGTCTTGGACGCTGTTGTGCATTTGTTATTTTCTGCTCGTTTTGGTCTGTGGTCGCGGCCATACGAGCTTATTCCTGCACTGTCCTTCTGGAATTACAGATTTTTGCGCAACACCCCATGAGCCAACGGTCTTTGTTGGGTTAGCTTATTATACTGAGTTATCACATGCATTTCCTGTGTGTTCATGATGTTGTTTTCATGTTTTTTTATGTTTTTATTATCTATGTTGTATGTTTTGATCCGTGAATAAAATCAGTCTATGTTTATCTTTTGGTACTTATTTATTTGATGGCGTGCAGCTCTTGTGCAGTAATACTTTTTCCTTGGGTTTACTTATGAAAATTGTACATTCACATTGAAGGCATCAAAACTATGAATTAACACGTGGAATTATAGACTTAAAAAAAAGTGTGAAACAACTGAAATTATGTCTTATATTCTAGGTTCTTCAAAGTAGCCACCTTTTGCTTTGATGATCGCTTTGCACACTCTTAGCATTCTCTTGATGAGCTTCAAGAGGTAGTCACCGGGAATGGTCTTCACTTCACAGGTGTGCCCTGTCAGGTTTAATAAGTGGGATTTCTTGCCTTATAAACATGGTTGGGACCATCAGTTGTGTTGAAGTCTGGTGGATACACAGCTGATAGTCCTACTGAATAGATTGTTAGAATTTGTATTATGGCAAGAAAAAAGCAGCTAAGTAAAGAAAAACGAGTGGCCATCATTACTTTAAGAAATGAAGTTCGTCAGTCCGTAAAATTGGGAAAACTTTGAAAGTGTCCCAAAGTGCAGTAGCAAAAACCATCAAGCGGTACAAAGAAACTGGCTCACATGAGGACCGCCCCAGGAAAGGAAGACCAAGAGTCACCTCTGCTTCTGAGGAGAAGTTTATCCGAGTCACCAGCCTCAGAAATCGCAGGTTAACAGCAGCTCAGATTAGAGACCAGGTCAATGCCACACAGAGTTCTAGCAGCAGACACATCTCTACAACAACTGTTAAGAGGAGACTTTGTGCAGCAGCCTTCATGGTAAAATAGCCGCTAGGAAACCACCGCTAAGGACAGGCAACAAGCAGAAGAGACTTGTTTGGGCTAAACAAGGAATGGACATTAGACCAGTGGAAATCTATGCTTTGGTCTGATGAGTAAAAACTTGAGATCTTTGGTTCCAACCACCGTGTCTTTGTGCAATGCAGAAAAGGTGAACGGATGGACTCTACATGCCTGGTTCCCACCGTGAAGCATGGAGGAGGAGGTGTGATGGTGTGGGGGGCTTTGCTGGTGACACTGTTGGGGATTTATTCAGAATTGAAGGCATACTGAACCAACATGGCTACCACAGCATCTTGCAGCGGCATGCTATTCCATCCGGTTTGTGTTTAGTTGGACCATCATTTATTTTTCAACAGGACAATGACCCCAAACACCTCCAGGCTGTGTAAGGGCTATTTGACCAAGAAGGAGAGTGATGGGGGGCTACACCAGATGACCTGGCCTCCACAGTCACCAGACCAGAACCCAATCGAGATGGTTTGGGGTGAGCTGGACCGCAGAGTGAAGGCAAAAGGGCCGACAAGTGCTAACATCTCTGGGAACTCCTTCATGATTGTTGGAAGACCATTCCCGGTGACTACGTCTTGAAGCTCATCAAGAGAATGCCAAGAGTGTGCAAAGCAGTCATCAAAGCAAAAGGTGGCTACTTTGAAGAACCTAGAATATAAGACATAACAAAAAAGTTTGAAACAACTGAAATTAAGATTATAATTTCACATGTGTTAATTCATAGTTTTGATGCCTTCAGTGTGAATGTACAATTTTCACAGTCATGAAAATACAGAAAAATCTTCAAATGAGAAGGCGTGTCCAAACTTTTGGGATAGATTATATATATATATATATATATATATATATATATATATATATATATATATATATATATATATATATATATATATATATATATATATATATATATATATATATATACACACACACCATCGATACAGTCAGCTCCGCAATAACAGAAGAGACTACCCTCTGCCACCACCAATCGGTTATACAGGCCATTGGACACCCGTACCAGGTAGCGCATGGCTTCAGGGGTGCAGTTTAGAGAAGAAAACCACAAATAGTAAAAGATTCCTTAAAAAAAAAAAAAAAAAACTTATTTGTATTGAATAAAAAATACCAATAAATAACTAAATATAATAAATCAGAACAGCCGAGGGTCATATAAACCATTTGATGTCAGGTCAGTATAGTCAATATATTTACTCAAAAATACACCAGTAATTATGTAAGGGAATAGTTTCTTAGTTCTTACCCTTAATCACCATTCCTGACAGTGGAGGTTGGCACCCTAGGGATTTGACATGGCGTCCCCGCTCATCGTAGGCTATCCCTACTTGACCCTCAACGGACCTCTCTACAAAAGCCACCACTGACACCCAGATAACGTCTATACAAAGGTAAAGAGTCTGATTGATAATGTGATGAACGCAAGATGCCGTAGAGTAGATTTATCACGTGTTCATATCTCCGCAGTCTGCATTAGAGAGGATAGAGGTCCGATAAGCCGGAGGTGCTGGGAAATAACCAGATATTCACATCTACAGCCAAATAGAAGAAATGAAGAAAACGGTATTAAGTGGCCACATCACGTAGGTAAAGTACGTACGTGTGCACACAAATGTGTATTGGCCGGACTGGTAAAGACACCTTGTTGTAACTAAATCATACAAGGGGGATTGTGGAAACCACAAGAAAACACCAACAAGGGAGAATATAAATCACATATAAACCTTTATTAATGTATGTTACATACCAATAAAATATAGACCGAAACATGGAACAAAGTGCCAAGATGGCGAAACACACGGGAACACTGCCGCCCGTGCGAACTACAGAGACGTGCAGCTGAGGAACTGGCTGTGAGTATCAATATATGCAAGATATTGTAATAAGGACTATAGTGAACCAACTAATTGCACCTATAGTAGATGATATCTATGTGTATCTAGAAGTTATATCCTGCATGTACCTATGGGACAAGACATGCGGCTCAACGAGTAAATAATCCAATATGCAAGTGCCAAAAAATGAGCCCATGCCTTCATACATAGCAGCAAAAGTATATAGTACCCATATATATATAAGATCCAAGCTGAAAATATCCCAGGCTATAGTCACATGGTCACCACCCGTAAAATGTACCCGGTAGGATATAACTTCTAGATACACATAGATATTATCTAGGCGCAATTAGTTGGTTCACTATAGTCCTTATTACAATATCTTGCATATATTGATACTCACAGCCAGTTCCTCAGCTGCACGTCTCTGTACTTCGCACGGGCGGCAGTGTTCCCGTGTGTTTCGCCATCTTGGCACTTTGTTCCATGTTTCGGTCTATATTTTATTGGCATGTAACATACATTAATAAAGGTTTATATGTGATTTATATTCTCCCGTGTTGGTGTTGTTAGCCAAATAGAAGAGTGGAATAAATCACAAGTCATAAGTGAGTGAAGGCTGTCAGCCTAAACCTGCTTGACCATAGAAAGTGCCAGTCACAGCGTCATCAGTTACATACAGACATAAGCAATACAACAGCGGCATATCCATAATAGGATTCATACTAAAGGAGTGCAGGTAATGCAAATGCTAAACAATGCTAGTAACAATGTAATCAATGCATATGCCAGACGTTAGATACAGCATATCCATACTAGGCTTAATACATAAAGACTACAGGGGACACAGGCTGAAATATTAGGAGACTCCCAGAGACACTATAGAGATAAAGAAGAAACTGATATCATAAGAGAAAAATGGAGTGCTGACTTCATAAGTATAAAAACCTTCTATTAATCACAAAACACCATAACAAGAGCTGCACATAAAGAAGGAAACACAGTCACCTTGGAAAATAAACTCTATAGCAAAGTCATAAATGGGGGGCAGTGGCCATGCCGGGAGGGTCTGAATGATCCTCTTATTCACCTGCAGTTATTGGATTGCTGCCTTCCTTTATTCTTGTTATGAAGTTGGGCAAGTATTGGGTGAACTGCTGAGTGGGCCTGTGCACCCATAATTAGAGTGTTGTGCTGTTCCATTTTTTTCTGCATTACCTATTATCTATATATCTATGATCTATCCATCTATCTATAATCTATCTCCTTACAGTCCTTTAATTTTTCTGTCTCCCATAAAAAGGGCAAAGATCATGGAAATGCCGATGGACTGTCCCGACAAGTAGAGAAGGATGACCTGAAGCCTATCACGTCTGGTTAAATAAGATGGGGGAGCAATGTGAAGAAACCAGATTGTATCTTCAATTCCCAGACAGCCATGTTTTTGCAAACCAAGAAGAAATTATATTTTATCTGTATATTGGCTTGTGGATTTAAGATTTTATGTCTGGTGGGTCAAGAAGACAGACTTGCAAACTGTTATACCATTTAACATACTGTGTAAGTCTGTAATAGTGACTTGTACATAGTGTGTATTTATCTTTGTTTATTGTGTGCTGATATGCTAATTGTATATTGTATTAACCAGTTTATTGACTTCAAAAGGTAGATTGGGAAAGGCTGTGAGGAGCACTGAAGGACACTGAATAATTCTAAAATAAATCACCTGCCTTGGGTATAAAAGACTTCTTTTCTTCTGATTGGTGTCACTCTTCAGGATCTCAGCTGAGGGTACATAGGACCCGGCTGAAAAGAACACAGGACTACTCTTGGTTATCTCCCTACACTTGTTGTTACCTCCTCTCTGCGTGTGTATCACAGGTGGAGTAAGGACCCTGGGAGCTTGGACATGACTTCTACCATTATCCCGGTGAGTCAGTGGAAGGGTCAGACCCTGTAATGTGCACCATCTTGGGGTAATTGCTGGGATTGTTCTGTTTGCTTTTGGGTGTTGTGGTTCAATAAAGTATTACCACACTGGTTCACCCTAACTCTGTGTTGTCTGTGTAGTGTATTGCCCACCGGGAGATAGAGCGGGCGTTCAGTGGTATGAGCCGTGGTCCATGCGGTCTTGCTAAAGGCAGCCGGGCCAGCGGACGAGAGCACCCACTGATCTCGTTTCTCCACAATCATCGACCATTTATAAATATGATGTTTTTCTTGGATTTGTGGAGCCGACTTTCTTTTGCTTTAGTAATCCTTGCAGCCACTTATTAGCTTGCCTAATCACACCTCGTGACTCCCGAGACTCTTCTACCTTTGCCCCGTAAGAAACTTCTCCTTTACGAGAATGATGAAGTTGTGAATGCTGAGAGACATTTAATAAAGCAATACTTTATATTGCATTTCCTTGTTATTTGTGATTTATGACATGGGACTTTTAGTGCAGGAATCATTTCAATTCTTGTTTCTCCCTTTTGTAGTTCACAATGTTTTATTGAAAGTACCTTGGCACGGCTGCCCGCTGCTCTCCCCATAGGGAAGCGTTTTGAACCTAGAAATAAATCTTAAGTAGAATGAGGGGAGCTGTTTTTGTCATACTGGCACAGATACTAACCTCTATGTAAATGTGTGCTGCCTTGTTTTCTATGAAGGTCCCGAGAGTAAAGATTGTAAATGACATTTTACAAAGTCAGAGAGCAGATTCCAGCCCAACAGCGGAATAACTGCAACGCTTCCCGCCTGTGGGGGCTGCGCGGCGCTTTTTTATGCTGTGTAGGTGTCGGCAGTTTAATTTATATATTTGATGATATATTTATCATATAAAACATTGACTCTGCATACAGAAGAAGAGGCCAGAGACTATTTCATGTACCAGTTCTGGATCAACTGCGGGTGACATTTCATAGCATTCCCTAGGTAATAGTATTAGTAATGCTGATCCACAGGCATGAGAAAATCTGTGAAAAGATTCTAATATGTAGCCACATTTTCCCATATTATGGAAGGCGATCTAATGTTATCATCATCTAGATATTTATATCAGAGGCATGGCCTGGAAGCCGGAAATTGAACCCTGGACATGGTCAGAAGCTGGAGTAAGGAATACAGACGTCAGGGGCATGGCTAGGAACCAGGATCATGGATTCTTATTATTATAGCGCTTTACATGTGAGGAGGGGTATACATAATAAAAACAAGTGCAATAATCTTAAACAACACAAGTCCCAATGGTACAGGAGGAGAGAAGACCCTGCCCGCGAGGCCTCACAGTCTACAAGGGATGGGTGAGAATACAGTAGGCGAGGGTAGAGCTGGTCATGCAAGTGCAGCGCCCCAAGGTCCTGGTCATTGCAGTAATGTAATTTTTCTCTAGGGGGAAGTGATGTTACGTTTAGAGGCAATGATGGAGAACTCTTTGTCAGGTAACACAATGCATGCAACATGTTCACACTCCAGACCAGAAGGGGGAGCTCTAAGCCTGTTTAAGGTGAACTCCCCTATAAGAACATCCTGATCTGGAGGGAAAGGGATGAGTTCCTGTCAGGAAGACAGAGGGAGAGGAAGCATAGGAGCCCTGTGGCCTGAAGTGCTGCAGCTTCGAGTAAACAGACGGCTAGAAAGCAGAACATATTGCAGCAAGCGTGAAGGAAAGCAGAGCAAAGGAGAGGATATCAGAGGTAGATCAGCCAGGAGCAGGACCAGAAATCTGTCTGGTGGCCGGCATACTGAGGGAGTAAGGATCTCTTCGCTTTATTTCAGATACCGGCAGGACAGCTATTTCCATGGTACCTCTCCGACCTATACCCAGGAGGCATGTTGGCAACTCTCAGAGGCTGGGGCATGCTAGAGTCCCTATAAACTGCCTCAAACCACCAGTCATACAGGTTTGTCCTATCCTATCTGGGGGACAGAGAGAAAAAAAGGAGACATAACATCTGAACATCTTCAACAGTTGTGAGGACCTTATGAGAAGCTCAGCAGTAAGGTACTACAACACACGGCGCTAGAGGAAGGCTACTGATTTCTAACTGGATAAGGGGACTCTGGGTTTGCCTCCAAACAGCCGGACTCTGCCTGCCCTGTGATCTGGTACCCTGGACTGTGGATGCTAAAAACCTTCAGTAAAAAAAATGTAAAGAGACTGCAACCTTGTGTCCTCGTTCTTCACTGCGCCTCTCACCATCCACACACTGGGAAGCCCTGGGGACATACTTCACCTGTGGTAAGGTATACCATCTAGCTGCCATAACATCACCCCAGCGGACCCCTCAAAGCAGCGTCGGTCACCCTGACTGAATATCACAGGTGGAGTCATGAACATCTCTCTTTAAAGACCAGGTCAGCCACCGTGACATCCCCCTGAGAACCGAAGGACCCGGTACCGAGTACCCCACAGCCCCCGGGGGCGCTCCACATGGAGATGAGAG
Source organism: Ranitomeya imitator (assembly GCF_032444005.1). Classification (NCBI taxonomy): domain Eukaryota; kingdom Metazoa; phylum Chordata; class Amphibia; order Anura; family Dendrobatidae; genus Ranitomeya; species Ranitomeya imitator. Next base: position 5,152,007 of record NC_091283.1, on the reverse strand, counting down.
ACACAGCTAGAACTGGGGACAGGGAACATGGCCATCAGGGTCATGACTAGGAATCAGCGGCATAGCCCTCAAGAGCATGGCCAGGACCTGGAAAAGGATATCACAAGGTACACGGCTAGGAACCAGGATCATGGTTATGAGATACATGACAAGAAGCTTAAATTAAGATCATTGACATCAGGGGCTTTGCTAGGAATCTGGAGCATAGACATCAAGGGTGTGGCCAGGAGCCGGAACCAAGATTGTGGATGGTGGATATAAAAGACATGTCCAGAAGGCAGAACCAGGAACCCAGAGAACAGGACACGGAATTAATGTGCAGCGCCCCAGAGACCTGGTCGTTGCAGTATGACGCTCTGCCACTAAGGGGAGTGATGGTACGTCTGATGGCACTAAAGGAGTTCTCCTGACCAGGAATCACCAGAACACATTACACTTCACACTCCGGCCACTAGGGGGAGCAAAAGGCTTTATTTATTGGACCACTCCTCACACTGGTAAAACTAGGGGTCGGGGAGGAAGTTAGTCAGAAGCTGATTGGGTTGGAACCAGGCAACATCCCGTGGCAGGGGGTGTTGCAGGGAGAAGACACAGGGGGGTCCCTGTCAGGCGTGGGAACCTGGCAGGTGCCTAGCGAACAGAACAGAACGTAACGGAACCACGCCTGCACATCCCGCGGCGGTATCCAAGAGAGAGACACGAAGGGAAGGATATTGTGGAACAGTGTAAACGAGATCAAGCACAAAGGAGTACCAGTAGGGGTCGTGCCGTGAGACCGAGGCAACATCCTACTGAGGTGCGTAGCCGGTGGCCAGAACACCGAGGGAGTAACTGACTCTAGGCCTTACTACGAACTCCGCAGGACAGTTAATTATAGGTTGGCTGTCTACCTTACTACACCTACGAAGACATAGGGGGCAACAGTGGGAGAGGGGCGTCTCTAGGGTCCCGGAAGACCTCCAGGCCTTCCCATCATACGGGTGCGTCCTAGCCATACCATATCTGGGGGACGTTGAACTAGAAACATCTGGAACTAAAGAGAGAGAGAGCTGTAAAGAACGAACGAGAACAGCAGTTGTGAGGACTATTCTGAATGCTCAGCAGGGTAGGACTACAACACACAGGTGCTAGTGGTAGGCAACGATTTCCATCTGCGAAGGAATCTCTGGATGTGCCCATCGGACCGGCCGGTCTCTGATAGCCCTGTTAAGCGTGCTCTGGATTGCGGATCCTGAAGTCTTCAGTAAAGAGGTAAAGAGACTGCAACCTTGTGTCCTCGTTATTGCCTGCACCTCACACCATTACCATCTCCTTTACTGGGAAGCCTTGGGGACATACTTCACCTGTGGGAAGGTATACCATCCAGCTGCTATTCCATCACCCCAGCGGACCCCACAGCAGCGTTGGTCACCCTGACCGAACACCACAGGTGGCGTCACGAACCCCTGACAGACTGTACCACCTTTATTGCATGCCCCTTAGCAGGGTCGCGGACCGGGTCTAGCCACCGTGAGCCTCAGAACCAAACCAGAGAGGCCCGGTACCGAGAACTCGTGGCCCTGTGTCTGGGGGCGCTCCAACTGGATATCTGACACATACAGTGTATGATAGACTATGTACAACCAAAGGGATAAGGGGAAAGGGGGCCCAACACTAGGGAAGCTGGGAGTGGAGACCCCTAGACAGATCTAACAACACCTTTTCTGCATTTTGTCCCTATATAGGTTCCGAATCTATCCTGGCAGAATACCTAATCCCTCCATGACCCTGGCCCTGCACCAGGAATTACAGAATGAGAGTTAGTCAATCCCCACTACCGCTAAAGACAGCTAGGATACACAAAACAAGGGAACACTAAGCTTGAGTAGGCTCAGAGAAGCACCAACATCCTCCAAACTCCAAAGAAGATGCTAGAAATTTATTGGTCATGTTAAATTTTTGTGGAAATTCAAAAACTGAAAAGTGGGGTGTGCAATATTATTCGGCCCCTTTACCTTAATACTTTGTTGTGCCACCTTTTCCTGCGATTACAAGTGGCTTTGGGTTTGTCTCTATCAGTTTTGTACATCGAGAGACTGAAATTCTTGCCCATTCTTCCTTGGCAAACAGCTGGAGCTCAGTGAGGTTTGATGGAGATCGTTTGTGAACAGCAGTTTTCAGCTCTTTCCACAGATTCTCCATTGGATTGAGGTCTGGACTCTGACTTGGCCATTCTAACACCTGGATACGATTATTTGTGAACCATTCCATTGTAGATTTTGCTTTATGTTTGGGATCATTGTCTTGATGGAAGATAAATCTCCGTCCCAGTCTCAGGTCTTTTGCAGACTCCAACAGGTTTTCTTCAAGAATGGTCCTGTATTTGGCACCATCCATCTTCCCATCAATTGTAAGCATCTTCCCTGTCCCTGCTGAAGAAAAGCAGGCCCAAACCAGGATGCTGCCACCACCATGTTTGACAGTGGGGATGGTGTTCAGGGTGATGAGCTGTGTTGCCTTCATGCAAAACATATCGTTTGGCATTGTTGCCAAAAAGTTCGATTTTGGGTTCATCTGACCAGAGCACCTTCTTCCACATGTTTGGTGTCTCCCAGGTGGCTTGTTGCAAACTTTAAACAACACTTTTTATGGATATCTATGAGAAATGGCTTTCTTCTTGGCACTCTTCCATAAAGGCCAGATCTGTGCAGTGTGGGACTGACTGTTGTCCTATGGACAGACTGTCCCACCTCAGCTGTGGATCTCTGCAGTTCATCCAGAGTGATCATGGGCCTCTTGGCTGCATCTCTGATCAGTCTTCTTCTTTGAGATGAAAGTTTAGAGGGACGGCCGGGTCTTGGTAGATTTGCAGTGGTATGATACTCCTTCCTTTTCAATATGATCGCTTGCACATTGCTCCTTGGGATGTTTAAAGTTTTGGAAATAATTTTGTATCCAAATCCGGCTTTAAACTTCTCCACAACAGTATCACGGACCTGCCTGTTGTGTTCCTTGGTCTTCATGATGCTCTTTGTGCTTCACACAGACCCCTGAGACTATCACAGAGCAGGTGCATTTATACGGAGACTTGATCACACACAGGTGGATTATATTTATCATCATTAGGCATTTAGGACAACATTGGATCATTCAGAGATCCACAATGAACTTCTGGAGTGAGTTTGCTGCACTGAAAGTAAAGGGGCCGAATAATATTGTACGCCCCAGTTTTCAGCTTTTGATTTTCCTCAAAAATTTTAAATAACCAATAAATTTCATTCAACTTCGCAATTGTGTTCCACTTGTTGTTGATTCTTCACCAAAAATTTACATTTGGTATCTTTATGTTTGAAGCATGATATGTGGGAAAAGGTTGAAAAGTTCCAGGGGGCCGAATACTTTCGCAAGGCACTGTACATCCGTGACAATATCAAGAACAGGGTTAGAGAAAGGCAAGGGTTAACATCACAAAGAATGGCTTCCAGGAACAAGTCAGGGTAAAACAAAATAGGTGATACCAGGAACAGGCCTCAGATAACTCATAATATCAATCAGACAAAGGCTTTAGACATAGGTTCTCCGACAAGAGACCAGGAATAGTCCTCAGACGATCTAGGAAATACCAGAAGTAAGCAAAGTAGCATCTAGGAACACAATTTGGTCTGGACTCTGGAGAAAAGTCAAACATCATATCCAAGTGAGTAGTCAGGATGTGACACATAGTGGGATGAGACGAGAGTGACAGGTGGATGCTTAGGAGACGTAGGGTCCAACAGGAAAAGCAAGAACAAGGAAATACGAGCCAGTGACAAGTCAAGACTAGAGATGAGTGAATCCATTTGATGCAGATAGAATTTGTTTCAAATTTTTATGAGTTTGCCAAACTTGGAAAATTTTTACAGATTGCAGAAAATTGCATCAGAAAGGGAAGGCTCACAGGACCTCTGGTGCTGCAGAGTGGGCTTCCCCATAATGCTTCATAGCCATCACACCAGATGGAATAAAGCAGCCAATCAGGAGGGACAGTCACAGTTTGTACCAAAGTCTGTACCACAGTGTAGGCAGGGAATATAGTGGCCATTTTGAGGTGAATCCAGAACATGATAGAACATCACAGCTCAACAATAGAGACATGGAGAGAAAGCCACAAAACACTGAATAAGCATTACAGATAGCGTGTGACAGCACAAAAGTCATAGACAGCTTCTATCCATTTACTCACAAACTTATACTGTATGTTGTGGTCACTTTGCAATTACTAAGGAAGGGAAATAAGCCCAGGTTTTTTTTTGAGAACTTGGGAGTTTAATTGTTACATTTTGGGGGGGGGAAGTCAGCAAAGACGATGAATTAGAATTTCCAAAATTTAATCATCTCAGATTGAGACAAGAAACCAGGAAGAATCCAATAAATCAGGAAGCCATGACCAGGTGACCGTATCTGCACGGATCAGAAAATGTTCTGTGAGCTCAACAGCTAATATCCAGGCAGTGATGAGCATATTATACAGATTGAATAGATACTGTATAGTCCTTCATGAACGTATCACCCCACCCATTTTCAGATAGGAACGTTCCTAAGTTTGTGTGTTCACTCTTTGCCCGCCTTTCTGGAGCCTAGACATGTGCTCTACTGTCATGATGTTGAGGTGCACGGCCATATGCGACTGCACACATCGTCAGAACATCCATTGAGCTTACTTGGTGCCAGAAACCCCAGCATAGTTTGAAGGTGACCAAAAATACCTTGTAAGCTGGAAGAAGGAGGAAAGCGGAGGCCGGGCTGTTGGCTACAGTGACAGTCGGTGATCCAGCCCTCCACATTTTTGATAGACCCTACTCATATGTCTGAACAGAGCATAAGAAAAGAGGATTACTTTAAATGGAATTGCCCAGAATGACTCAGGGTCACATGGGGTAAGATTTTGAGAGTTACCATGATTCAATAATGTTGCATTACTATTGCAGTGAAGTTGAGTGTTCTAGAATTTTCGATTTGCTCATATAAATTTCTCTTTCGAACATTCGTCAATCTAGTTGAGGTGAAATGCAGGATAAACTTTCATATTTCTCTATTTTTTTGCGACTTTCAGTGCATAAACCTAAAATTGCCGGATGATTGATAGTCATATTGGATGTGCACTGCACCAAACAACTGTTATTGCAGTTGTATTAAAATTCCAAGATTAATTCAAGCAACTTCAACTTTCAGAAAATCAATGTTCTGTGCACAATATGGGAACGTTGCAGAAGGTGTCTGTTTTCTTTGGCGAGCCCGGCTGTCAGCTGTCTCATGCTAATAATATCTGCATGGGTCTCATGTTTAGCGCATGCTAATAACATGCGTGTGTATGGGGGCTGTGGACGCACGAACAGTGAGACAGACACAAGCTTGACCAGTCCTTGTCAAATAAAAAAGTAATAGTAGTGATGCCGTCAGACGCAGCCGACTTTCTGACACTTACCAGGTATACCCTGCTGACAGGTCGCAGGATTCATGAATATTGAGATGGCATCTGTCTGGTAAACGGGGGAAACTGAGACAAACTGAGAATTTGTTTATTTAGACAGTTTGGATTGAAGCCGTCAACAACATGAAACGTGCTTCTAATGACATAATGAGGGGAATTATGAGCCGGCGATCATCATAGTAAAGGCTCACATTACTGGTTTTAGTAATTAGCAAATATTTTCTGACAAAGGTTTTGTCATTAGGACAGTCAGGTCCATGTGTTCCACTAGGGTCATGGAGGGCGATTGATGATCTGTCCTTTGCATGCCAGGATAATATATAACTAGAGATGAGAGAACCTGTGAATGTTTGGGTTCGGCGGGTCCAGCCTGCCATTTTAATTGGAACAGTACCCGAACCCCTTTCAAATTAATGAGTCCCAACATCGGGATTTTCCCACGAAGTCGTCTATGTGACAGCGCGACAAACACTGGCACTGATTGGTGGAAAGTTTGTGACTGTCGGTCATATCGCTGCGATTCCCACGCTGTCATACAGATGACAGCACATGAGAGCCAGCAGCTGTGACCAGCCATAAAAAGGTTACTGTCAGTCACAGGCGTCAGCTGATGACGAGAGTACAGTGTTCATCAGTAAATGCCCAGTCTCATGATGAGGAGAGTATTCATCAGCAACTGTGCAATAAATAAATTTAAAAAAAAGAACGTGCAGTCCCCTCTATTTGTGGCATTCATTTTTTTTTTAAATAAGTAAATTTAAAAAACAGAGTCCCCCCCCCCCCTTTTTTGAAAACCAGTCAAGCTATAGCAGACAGCTGGTGGCTGGTATTCCCAGACTAGTAAGGGGCCATGGATATTACCCTCCAGCCTAAAAAGAGAAGCTCACAGCCACCCCAGAATAGGCACATCTATTAAATGCAGCAATTATAGCATTTTGTCCAGGTCTTCCCACTTGCCCTAGTGCGGTAGCAGGTGGAGTAATGTTTGTGGGGTTGATATCAGCTTGGTAAGGTCAGCTGACATCAAGCCCAGAGGTTAGTAATGTAGAGGCGTCTATGAGTGTCAGAAGAGCATGAGAAGCTCTGCCGGTGACCGCAGTAACTCTCCATGACATCACCACCACTCACAGGCAGGTAGTGCGTCTCTCTCTGTTCAGTGTGTTCACACTGGCATGGAGAGCAGTCATATCACTGATGTGACTGCGCTCCAAACCATCCGGATCATCGTGGGATAGATATGGATTATCTTTGCGTTGGACAGGTGAGGAATATGGTGTTTTATTATTTTTTTATATAAATGGGTAAAAGAAGGTGAAGAGTTTTATTTCAAATAAAGGACTTTATTCTTGCAGGGTGTATCTTACAATATTGCTATGGGGTTAGTAATGGGTGTGTCTTATAAATGCCTCTCCATTACTAACCTGTGTGCTTGAAATCAGCGGATATTACAAAGCCAACATCAACCGCTAACATAGACCGCATGGCCTAATGGATAAGGCGTCTGACTTCGGATCAGAAGATTGAGGGTTCAAGTCCCTTCGTGGTCGTGGCAATCTCTTTCCACCTACTTTTTGGTTATGGGGGACTTTAACTACCCGGATATTAACTGGGAAACAGAAACCTGTGAAACCCATAAAGGCAACAGGTTTCTGCTAATAACCAAGAAAAATTATCTTTCACAATTGGTGCAGAATCCAACCAGAGGAGCAGCACTTTTAGACCTAATACTATCTAATAGACCTGACAGAATAACAAATCTGCAGGTGGTCGGGCATTTAGGAAATAGCGACCACAATATTGTGCAGTTTCACCTGTCTTTCACTAGGGGGACTTGTCAGGGAGTCACAAAAACACTGAACTTTAGGAAGGCAAAGTTTGAACAGCTTAAAGATGCCCTTAATCTGGTAGACTGGGACAATATCCTCAGAAATAAGAATACAGATAATAAATGGGAAATCGCTCCTGTCAAACCAATCTAATCAGTTTTTATGAAGAGGTAAGCTATAGCCTGGACCACGGTGAGTCATTGGACGTGGTATATCTCGATTTTTCCAAAGCGTTTGATACCGTGCCGCACAAGAGGTTGGTACACAAAATGAGAATGCTTGGTCTGGGGGAAAATGTGTGTAAATGGGTTAGTAACTGGCTTAGTGATAGAAAGCAGAGGGTGGTTATAAATGGTATAGTCTCTAACTGGGTCGCTGTGACCAGTGGGGTACCGCAGGGGTCAGTATTGGGACCTGTTCTCTTCAACATATTCATTAATGATCTGGTAGAAGGTTTACACAGTAAAATATCGATATTTGCAGATGATACAAAACTATGTAAAGCAGTTAATACAAGAGAAGATAGTATTCTGCTACAGATGGATCTGGATAAGTTGGAAACTTGGGCTGAAAGGTGGCAGATGAGGTTTAACAATGATAAATGTAAGGTTATATACATGGGAAGAGGGAATCAATATCACCATTACACACTGAACGGGAAACCACTGGGTAAATCTGACAGGGAGAAGGACTTGGGGATCCTAGTTAATGATAAACTTACCTGGAGCAGCCAGTGCCAGGCAGCAGCTGCCAAGGCAAACAGGATCATGGGGTGCATTAAAAGAGGTCTGGATACACATGATGAGAGCATTATACTGCCTCTGTACAAATCCCTAGTTAGACCGCACATGGAGTACTGTGTCCAGTTTTGGGCACCGGTGCTCAGGAAGGATATAATGGAACTAGAGAGAGTACAAAGGAGGGCAACAAAATTAATAAAGGGGATGGGAGAACTACAATACCCAGAAAGATTAGCGAAATTAGGATTATTTAGTCTAGAAAAAAGACGACTGAGGGGGCGATCTAATAACCATGTATAAGTATATAAGGAGACAATACAAATATCTCACTGAGGATCGGTTTATACCAAGGAAGGTGACGGGCACAAGGGGGCATTCTTTGCGTCTGGAGGAGAGAAGGTTTTTCCACCAACATAGAAGAGGATTCTTTACTGTTAGGGCAGTGAGAATCTGGAATTGCTTGCCTGAGGAGGTGGTGATGGCGAACTCAGTCGAGGGGTTCAAGAGAGGCCTGGATGTCTTCCTGGAGCAGAACAATATTGTATCTTACAATTATTAGGTTCTGTAGAAGGACGTAGATCTGGGTATTTATTATGATGGAATATAGGCTGAACTGGATGGACAAATGTCTTTTTTCGGCCTTACTTACTAACTATGTAACCCCACAAATATTACCCCATTTGCCACCAGACCAGGGCAAGTGGGAAAAGCTGGACAATTTGCCAGAATTGGCACCTTTTCTGGGGTGACTGTGGGCTGCTATCTGTAGAATGTGGGGCCAATATCCATGGCCTTTTCCCATTCTGAGAATATCAGCCACGAGCTGTCTGCTCTAGCTTGGCTGGTTGACAAAAATGAGGGGGGAGCGGGGGACCCTATGCTGTTTTCTAAATTATTTATGTAAATAATTTTGAAAAATTACATGGGGACACCGCTATTTTTGATAACCAGCCATGATAAAGCTTACAGCTGGAGTTGCAACTTGCAGCTTTCAGTTTTGCATCCACTCAAAAAATAGAGCTGACTGCACATCATTTCTTTTCTTATTTATTGCACAGGAGCCGGCTGACGAATACTTTCATCAATGTATACCTGCTCTTGCTGATAGCAGCAAGTAGTACTCTCATCAGCTGACACCTGTGACCAGCGGTAAAGACAGTGTGGGAACTGCAGCGCTCTAATTTGTGGTAGCGAACGTACTGCCTATCAGAGCTGGTATTTCTGGCACTCTCACACGGATGACAATGTTGGAAAAACCCGATGTTCAGGCTGCCGAACCCACATATGGGGTCCGTGCATGGAAACTAGGTATTCGGTACGGACCCCAAACTTTACCATTCGAGTTTGCCCATCACTATATAGCACAAGTAATGGACAACGAGCACAATCTAGGTAGTTTGTGGTGGACCCTGAAATCTCCTCTATTAAGCCCAATGAAAAACAGTTAAAAGTCTTTTTTGGGAGAAATTTTATAAGTTTTTAATACATTTTTTTAGCCACAGTTATCTAATATATAAAGGTGTGTGTGTGTGTGTGTGTGTGTGTGTGTGTGTGTGTGTGTGTGTGTGTGTGTGTGTGTGTGTGTGTGTGTGTGTGTGTGTGTGTGTGTGTGTGTGTGTGTGTGTGTGGCATCTGCACCGTCGCAGCTACAGCCACAAAATTTTGCACAGTCACACGTCTGGACCCCAAGAGCGTCATAGGCTATGTTGTGAGGTGAGATTTTAACCCCGCGCTTTCCAATTCACCAAACAATTTTGCCCCTATCTACATAATGGGGAAAAAAGTGAAAGGAAAAGTGTTGAAGGCAAATTGACAGCTGCCAGATGTGAACAAGAGCGATGGCGCCAAAGAGGATATACCGTACAGTTGCTAAGGTGGGGTCCAGACATGGGATACTTACCACACACGGGGATATGGACACACACACAAAATGGGCCACACTACCACGTGCTTGAACACATATTACCCTCAGCACACATTTCACCACACATACACCAACCTCGCCACATAAAAGTCAAAACACAAAAGTCGCCACTCAAAACTCGCCACGCGCAAAACTCGCCACATGCAAAAACTAGGCTCACGCAAAACTCGCCACCAGTGCAAAACTCACCTCATGGAAAACTCGCCACACGCAAAACTTGCACACGCGGAAAAATTGCCACATGCACAAAAGTTGCAACACATGCAAAAGTTGCCTTACACAAAACTTGCACATACTCAAAAGGCACCACACACAAAACTCGCCATGCGCAAAACTCACCATGTACAAAACTTGCTGCACACAACTTGCTACACTAACCTGTCACATGCAACTCGACACACAAAAAGTCGCTACATGCATGTCGCCACACGCATCTCAACACGCACAACTTGACACATGAAACTCGCCCTAAAACACACACAAGTCTGGTATTATCCTTCAAAAATAAAAATCTGATTAATTAGCAGACAAACTACAAGAGCAACAAGTGTGCCATATAGGAAATACGGCAGCTGTCAGTCACATGACCTGTCTATTATGTGTATGTGTGAGCTAAAATATACTGCCAGGGTGGAGGGCTTCCTGTTGGCTGGGGATTTATCAGGCTGCCGATTTAGCTTACAAATACTGAGGTAAAAATACTGAGCAAATAACGTGTGAACGAGGTCTAATACAGGAGGAGATGACACACAGGTATATACAGGAGGAGATGACACACAGATATATACTATATACAGGAGAGATGACACAGGTACATACTATATAAAGGAGGAGATCACACAGGTATATACTATATAGAGGAGGAGATGACATACAGGTACATACTATATACAGGAGGAGATGACATACAGGTACATACTATATACAGGAGCAGATGACCTACAAGTATGTACTATATACAGGAGGAGATGACATACAGGTATATGCTATATATAGAAGATGACCTACAGGTATATACTATATACAGGAGGAGATGACACAGATATATACTATATACAGGAGGAGATGACATACAGGTATATACTATATATAGAAGGAGATGACATACAGGTATATACTATATATAGAAGATGACATACAGGTATATACTATATACAGGGGAGATGACATAGGTATATACTATATACAGGAGGAGATGACAACCTGGTATATACTATATACAGGGGAGATGACACACAGGTACATACTATATAGAGGAGGAGATGACATACAGGTATATAATATATAAAGGAGGAGATGACACACAGCAGGTATATACTATATACAGGGAGATGACATACAGGTATATACAGGAGATGACATACAGGTATATACTATATACAGGAGATGACATACAGGTGTATACTATATATAAGGGAGATGCAAACATGTATATACTGAGGTGAAAATCAGGGGTGTGGGGTGAAAATGAAAAGGTGTGAGTGCAAAATGAGAGGACTGAGGGAAAATAGTGGAGTGATCAGAAAATGACCGATGTGAGGTCGAAATGACAAGTGTTAGGGGGGAATGAGAGGAGTGAGGGAGAAAATGAGAGATGTGAGGGGTAGGGTTGAGCGAAACGGGTCGGCCATTTTCAGAAGTCGCCGACTTTTGGCAAAGTCGGGTTTCATGAAACCCGACCCGACCCCTGTGTGGGGTCGGCCATGAGGTCGGCGATCTTCTGAATCTGGGATCGGAATTCCGATACCGGAGTTCCGATGTTTGCAATATCGGAAATCGGTATCGGAATCCCTATTTAAGTGTAAAATAAAGAATTAAAATAAAAAATATTGCTATACTCACCCTCTGACGCGCCCTGGTACTAACCAGCAGCCTTCCTTCTTTAAAATCAGCGCGTGAAGGACCTTAGATGACGTCGCGGCTTGTGATTGGTCGCGCGACCAATCACAAGCCGCGACGTCACCGAAGGTCCATCAAGCGCTGATTCTTAGGAAGGAAGGCTGCCGGAATGAAGCAGGGCGCGTCCGAGGGTGAGTATATTCCTATTAGGTATATACTCACCCTCGGACGTGCCCTGCTTTTTTCCGGCAGCCTTCCTTCCTAAGAATCAGCGCTTGAAGGACCTTCGGTGACGTCGCAGCTTGTGATTGGTCGTGCGAACGGTCACATGGGTGATCGCGCGACCAATCACAAGCCGCGACATCATCTAAGATCCTTCACGTGCTGATTTTAAAGAAGGAAAGCTGCCGGTTAGTACCAGGACGCGTCAGAGGGTGAGTATAGCAATATTTTTTATTTTAATTCTTTATTTTACACTTAAATATGGATCCCAGGGTCTGAAGGAGAGTTTCCGCTCCTTCAGACCCTGGGAACCATTGGAAACCCAGTGCACTGCATTGGGTTTCGTGTTTCGGCCGACCCCGACTTTATTTATAGGATCGGCCGATTTCACTCGACCCGATCCTATAAAAGTAAAAGTCGCTCAACCCTAGTGAGGGGGAAAATGAAAGATGTGATTGGGAAAATGAGAGGCGTGATGGGAAAATAAGAGAAGTGAGGTGCTATAACTAACCACAGATATTTACTATGCCCAGGCAACGCCGAGCTCTTCAGCTAGTTACTTATATTTATCTTTCGTGGTGGACTGAATTATAACTTTGGCTCAAAAACCTGAATCTACTGTGACGGTATATCTCCCTCTATCATTGGCTATTAGAAATGAGGGAAGGATTTGGAACTAGAATTCGTCAGATTTGGCTACTTGCTCAAAAAAATTTATATATACGGAAAATTGCAGCTACTCCAAGAGCCTGAAAAAACATGTGTGTTACTCCGAGTTCTCCTAGGACCTTATGCAAAGTGATAACAGTGATAAAGGTGCCGACAAGGCAGATCAAGCTCAAGACTGAGTAGCATCAGGACAGAGTCAAGAACAGGTTACAGCAGGATGGACAGGATCAAGTTCAGACTGGTAGGTCAGGTTCAGATGCAGACGGGACACATTAACAAGTACAGGGACCTTATAACTAGGTAGTACGATACACACTGATCACTAAAGTTGCCAAAGCACCTCCCAATAGGTGAGGGTGCTTTAAATATTAGGCGTCTCCCAGCTTTTGGCTGGAGACGTTTTCAGAAACGCGCGCTGCCCATCAAAGAGGCAGGGAGCACGCGAGCACCCTAAGCACATTCTCAGGAGACCTGCGTTCCATGCGCAGGTCCTGAGAGGAAACATGCCATGGGAGCAGAGGGGTAAGTGAACCCGCCAGCAGAAGGGAGGGGCTAGTGCAGGGGCGCTGACGCTGATCTAATATGGAGGAGAGCTAATTTGCATATCTTTGACCCAGGGAGCATTGCCTGGCCTATAGCTCTCTCTATGCAACTGTTCTCTCTAAGCAATGAATAAGGATGCCACAATCGGAGACAGGCCAGCGCCGTACTCATTGCTTAGGAAGTAGACCACGGCTAACAGACTGCAGATATAGCCAGCAACCAATGCAATGAGCAGTAAACTATTAAATTAGAAATCCTCCATTCTTGAGAACAGAGAGGACCTTTAATAAGAACTGCAAACTTGCAAATACTTTTTACCCATTTATCACGGTGAGACTAATGAAGCACGGGAGGTCACTGAAGCATGTAGAATTGTAGAACTTTTCTGTTCTTTATCATCCTTTTTATGAAAATTCAGTAAAAACAACAAGACGATAATTTTCCTTGATAAAACTCTTACCTGGAGTTCTACATTAGCTTAATGATTTTGTCAATGCAATTGTGACTTCGAATTTACATTTGTTGGAATTTCATAAAATGCACTTGAAAGCGATTGTTTTTCTCCTTTGTCTGACATGTCCCAGGAAAGATCAAAAGTGTCTGAGCCTTTGATGTTTGTATGATTTGCGTCTCTGCCGGCGTTCGGTTCGTACCGGTGGCACATGTTGGCAGGGGCTGGATCCACTTCTGTCTGACTGATGCCTTGCCAAGTGTGAAATAGGAGAATATCACAGTGCACCCGCTTTGCCTGTAGGTCTGAATAGTGAGCAGAAACTTTACATTTTGCATAAAACATTTTCATTTGGAACACATTTGCTACCAATTGTAAGTTTTTCTGTCTTCGGCCGCCCGTTGTGTTCTCCGTAGGTGATGCATTTCTGAGATAAGAAGAAAGGTTGTTAGAAAGTTTATGTCCTATGTCCATCACCGTCGGTGGTAGTAATAGACTGAACGATGACAACAAATGTTCCATTTTTACGAAGCTAAATCATGTGACAATAAAATGCTATGGTAAAACAGAGGTCTGATTGATTTTCTTGTCTCTGAGCATTGAAAGAAAAAAAAAAATCCTTCTGTATTGAAAGAAGATGAGCAATAGATTCACTTGACTGCGTCTCTGCTGTGGAAAAGTGGAAACCTTCGGATGTGATTCCCAGACAGCTGCCTGGGGGAGTTCAGATCAGATTTTCATTGTTTTATTTTCCTCACTTCTCTTCAAAAAGAAAGCGACAGATAAACTTTTTAGTTACAGCCTCTTCGGTGCTTCTCAAGTTCAGCACCGTTTTTACAATTAGTGTATATCTTTTTTTTTTTCACTTCCAATAGGATGTAAACTATAAAAATCATACCAAAATTACAGAAAAAAAATTCAATTTCTCTAAAATCTAATTTTTCATACATAGTAACATACATAGTAACATACATAGTTAGTAAGGCCGAAAAAAGACATTTGTCCATCCAGTTCAGCCTATATTCCATCATAATAAATCCCCAGATCTACGTCCTTCTACAGAACCTAATAATTGTATGATACAATATTGTTCTGCTCCAGGAAGACATCCAGGCCTCTCTTGAACCCCTCGACTGAGTTCGCCATCACCACCTCCTCAGGCAAGCAATTCCAGATTCTCACTGCCCTAACAGTAAAGAATCCTCTTCTATGTTGGTGGAAAAACCTTCTCTCCTCCAGACGCAAAGAATGCCCCCTTGTGCCCGTCACCTTCCTTGGTATAAACAGATCCTCAGCGAGATATTTGTATTGTCCCCTTATATACTTATACATGGTTATTAGATCGCCCCTCAGTCGTCTTTTTTCTAGACTAAATAATCCTAATTTCGCTAATCTATCTGGGTATTGTAGTTCTCCCACCCCCTTTATTAATTTTGTTGCCCTCCTTTGTACTCTCTCTAGTTCCATTATATCCTTCCTGAGCACCGGTGCCCAAAACTGGACACAGTACTCCATGTGCGGTCTAACTAGGGATTTGTACAGAGGCAGTATAATGCTCTCATCATGTGTATCCAGACCTCTTTTAATGCACCCCATGATCCTGTTTGCCTTGGCAGCTGCTGCCTGGCACTGGCTGCTCCAGGTAAGTTTATCATTAACTAGGATCCCCAAGTCCTTCTCCCTGTCAGATTTACCCAGTGGTTTCCCACTCAGTGTGTAATGGTGATATTGATTCCTTCTTCCCATGTGTATGAATTCCTTCTTCCCATTTGATTTGCACAAATTACAGCAAAATGGCGGCAGCAAACTGTAGTTTTGTTGGCTTCTAAAGGGCTGGTAAAGGATTTAAAAAAAAAAAAAAAGTCCTCCACTCCCCTTTTCTTGGGCCTCCACAGACACCTCTATTCTGGCTTCTGTCTTTTAGCTGTTCGGTTTCGGGGCTTCCGTCACTGCCGTTTTCCTCTTGGCCCCACACCGCCACATTGTGCGCAATGAAGAAAGCAGAAAAATCCAGATTACAGACGAAGTGCAAAAAAGTGCATTTTATTTTCCAAGGTACATGAAGCAAAAATTAAAATTGTGTGTTCACAAAAAAGAGAGAGGACAGGCATCCTAAGGCTTCTTTCACACTTCAGTTGTTTGGTGTCATTCTGCTCCGACATCGTGACGGATCAACGGATCCGTCAAAATTGTTGAGAAAACGGTTCTAACGGATCCATTTTTTTTGACACATCGGGTATCTGGGAAAAGTATCTACTTTTTGGAGCATGCTCAATTGAAAAAGCGGATTGGGGCGACGGATCCGCCAAATGACGGTCGCGACGGATCCATCGCCCATAGGCAGCCATTCTAGGAAATGGCGGATGCGATGGGTCCGTCGCAAACCGCCATTTTGGCGCAGACAAAAAAACGTTGCAATGTCCGTCAAGGTGTAGACGACGTCCGCCAAATTTCGATGGCTCTGTCACATGGAGGATGGAACGGACGACCATCCGCCACAATCTGTCGCTAATGCAAGTCTATGGGAAAATAGCAGATCCGCCAAAAAAAAAAAAAAATAGCGGATCCGCTATTTGATGAAAACGGCGGATTCAAACTGACGCCAAAAGACTGAATTGTGAAAGAGGCCTTAGATGCATTTCGAGCGACATGCGCTCTTTGTCTTTGTGCGCAATGCCTGCCATTGACATTAGTGATGCGCTTCATTCTCCACATGATGGACTGAATTATAGAAGAGAACGCTGGAGGTTTGGAACCAGAAAGATGGAAGACAGAAGAGAAAAGAGCCGATCAGATGACTGACGGTGGCAGCTGTGGGATAGGTATAATGAAGTACAAAAAGAGGACAGTATGGGAAGGTATTTATTTTTCTTAGCCATTTCCCATCAAATTCGAGTAGCACAGAGTTTACTCAATGCAAATCGAATTTCTTGGCAAATTGCATCAATTTTGAATATTGGGAGATTTTCTCATCTCTAGCCACTTTTTATCATGTTTCGTACTGCAAGGCATCCTACGAGGGGCGATCCAAAAGTAATGATATATTGCTATCATTGCTATTTCATATATCGTATATGAAATGTTTTTTGATAATAACTGAAAAAGTACCGACCCTTGGAAAATAATGAATTTCACAACATTAAAAAAAATGGCATGAATTGAATAAAATTGATACTCCATTCTTCAGAAACCTTCTAGGCAAGGATATCAATTTGGATGTTCTGTCTTTTCACATTTGTCTCCGTCTTGGGCCATTTTCATACATTTGTGTCTTCCTGTTTGAGGACGGATGCATGGATTGGCCTGAGATCTTCAGACCAGAAGCTGTTCAGTTTGGATCAGGAGACTCATGTCATGTCCATACATTGCAGCACATACATCCTCATGGCCATATATGAGGCTATCAAGTTCAGTCCAGGAGACCCACAGCCAGTCCTAGCATCGTAGTCCATACTCGGCTACAAAACAAGACTGAAATCTTTCTAACCGAGTAATCCCAGACAATCTTGAGGACATTGAGGAACAGATTTTTAAGAACTCATACTTCTTTGATTTTAGTTGAGTAGGTCTTTATTACATTGACTTTGTCTTTTCCAGGTCATTCTTTTACAATAATTTAAAGATGAAAGCAGACATTGACCTAATGTCACCGTGGGATATAAAGTGCTTATTATTCTGCCCTCCACCATAACACAAATCTTTGCAGCGCTCCTTTGCTCTTCAATGGGATCCATTGCAGGTTTCCAGTAATGGCAGGAATGGACGTGTAACACCCCAGGGTCCTTGTTGTTACAGTGGCATTGCTTTCTTCATGAGGAGAGAGTGATGTCATGCTTGGAAGCAAGGGAAGATCTCTTACAGTGGGGCAAAAAAGTATTTAGTCAGTCAGCAATAGTGCAAGTTCCACCACTTAAAAAGATGAGAGGCGTCTGTAATTTACATCATAGGTAGACCTCAACTATGGGAGACAAACTGAGAAAAAAAAAATCCAGAAAATCACATTGTCTGTTTTTTTAACATTTTATTTGCATATTATGGTGGAAAATAAGTATTTGGTCAGAAACAAAATTTCATCTCAATACTTTGTAATATATCCTTTGTTGGCAATGACAGAGGTCAAACGTTTTCTGTAAGTCTTCACAAGGTTGCCACATACTGTTGTTGGTATGTTGGCCCATTCCTCCATGCAGATCTCCTCTAGAGCAGTGATGTTTTTGGCTTTTCGCTTGGCAACACGGACTTTCAACTCCCTCCAAAGGTTTTCTATAGGGTTGAGATCTGGAGACTGGCTAGGTCACTCCAGGACCTTGAAATGCTTCTTACGAAGCCACTCCTTCGTTGCCCTGGCGGTGTGCTTTGGATCATTGTCATGTTGAAAGACCCAGCCACGTTTCATCTTCAATGCCCTTGCTGATGGAAGGAGGTTTGCACTCAAAATCTCACGATACATGGCCCCATTCATTCTTTCATGTACCCGGATCAGTCGTCCTGGCCCCTTTGCAGAGAAACAGCCCCAAAGCATGATGTTTCCACCACCATGATTTACAGTAGGTATGGTGTTTGATGGATGCAACTCAGTATTCTTTTTCCTCCAAACACGACAAGTTGTGTTTCTACCAAACAGTTCCAGTTTGGTTTCATCAGACCATAGGACATTCTCCCAAAACTCCTCTGGATCATCCAAATGCTCTCTAGCAAACTTCAGACGGGCCCGGAAATGTACTGGCTTAAGCAGTGGGACACGTCTGGCACTGCAGGATCTGAGTCCATGATGGCGTAGTGTGTTACTTATGGTAGGCCTTGTTACATTGGTCCCAGCTCTCTGCAGTTCATTCACTAGGTCCCCCCGCGTGGTTCTGGGATTTTTGCTCACCGTTCTTGTGATCATTCTGACACCACGGGGTGGGATTTTGCGTGGAGCCCCAGATCGAGGGAGATTATCAGTGGTCTTGTATGTCTTCCATTTTCTAATTATTGCTCCCACTGTTGATTTCTTCACTCCAAGCTGGTTGGCTATTGCAGATTCAGTCTTCCCAGCCTGGTGCAGGGCTACAATTTTGTTTCTGGTGTCCTTTAACAGCTCTTTGGTCTTCACCATAGTGGAGTTTGGAGTCAGACTGTTTGAGGGTGTGCACAGGTGTCTTTTTATACTGATAACAAGTTTAAACAGGTGCCATTACTACAGGAAATGAGTGGAGGAAAGAGGAGACTCTTAAAGAAGAAGTTACAGGTCTGTGAGAGCCAGAAATCTTGATTGTTTGTTTCTGACCAAATACTTATTTTCCACCATAATATGCAAATAAAATGTTAAAAAAAACAGACAATATGATTTTCTGGATTTTTTTTTCTCAGTTTGTCTCCCATAGTTGAGGTCTACCTATGATGTAAATTACAGACGCCTCTCATCTTTTTAAGTGGTGGAACTTGCACTATTGCTGACTGACTAAATACTTTTTTGCCCCACTGTATATCAGGTAAACACATGCATGCAACATGTTCACACTCCAGGCCAGAAGAGGGAGCTCTGAACCCAGTTTTCCGGGGAGCTGCTCTTGATATATATTCTGGCTGGACGGGAAGTTATTGAGCTGTCTGTCAGGAGGACAGAGAAGAGCAGTCAGACAGTGAGTGTCGGAAAGACTGAAGGGCCGTGCAGCCAGAGTTGCTACAGCTCTTGGGGAAAGAGCTGAGAAGGAAAGAACAGTTTGTAGAAAGACCGAGGCTGTGACGGATTCTAAGAGACACAGCAGAAACCGGCAAGACAGCTGGATTACATATCACCTGTCCACCCTAATACCCAGAAGACACAGTGGCACATAGAGCCCAGGTCGTGATAGAGACCCTGTAAAAAGGCTCGAGCCAACTGTCATATGGGTTTGTGTCCCACCTTTATGGAGGACAGAGAGAACTGTGAGGACCTTGCCAGAAGCCACAGGCAGTAAGGGACCACAAGACCACCGTGTTAGTAGGAAGGCTTTTAACTCCACCTGGTAGAGGGGAATCTTAACTCACTTCCAAGCCGGCCAGACCCTGACTGCCCTGTGATCTGGTGCCCTGGACTGCGGTTGCCTGAAGTCTTCAGTAAACCAGGTAAAGAGACTGCAAACCTGTGTCCTCATTCTTTACTGCACCTCTCACCATCTTCTATCTACACACCGGGAGCCCTGGGGACATACTTCACCTGTGGATAGTTATACCATCCAGCTGCCAAAACATCACCCCAGAGGACCCCTTTAAGCAGCGTCGGTCCCCACTGACTGAATACCACAAGTGGCGTCACGAACACAAACTTAGTTAAATCCTTAAAAGACCTTCCCCTTTAATTGGGTGCCTAGGTCCACGGACCGGGTCGCAGCCACCGTGATATCCCCTTTAAGCACGACCAAACCCGGTACGAGTACCCCACGGCCCTGGCGGGTGTTACAGACGCTCTCCACATGGAAGGCAAATCTGACCTGATGAAACTTTCTTTTTCATGTTTCCTTACTGAACCAACAAGCATTCATTTTGCCTATTTGTCCTTTTTTGGGAAGAACATGGACAATAAATGTAGAATGTATGAAGAAAGCTTCTTTTCACAAGGAGCATCAATAGAAGGTTATGCTAAACCACGAGATGATCTCACATGTAAAGTTGTTATTCTATAGAACGTAGAAATTGGGTATAAGCACCAAAACTTCTGTACAATTTGTAGATTTTTTTGATTGGCAGTTTTCCCTCATTTAATAATATGAGAATGTGGCGCGGTTTCCACATCTTTTTTTCTACATTTTGCCTTTTCACAGTCGTTTTCTTCACCATGTAGGTTATAGATATTAAAGAGCGAATCTTCTGACGTTTGATTCACTCAATTATGGGGCTGGATGAATAAATTCAATTCAAATGGAATTTACCAGGAAGGGGTGAAAAATAGGAAACTTATGTTTATTTCTCTTCAGCCCTCTCCACATACAAGTACATCTCACAAAATTAGAATATCCACAAGTTAATTAATTTCAGTTCTTCAACACAAGCAGTAAAACTCATATTCTATAGTCATTACACACAGAGTGACCTATTTCACGTGTTTATTTCTGTTAATGTTGATGATTCTGGCTTACAGCCAATGAAAACCCAAAAGTCATTATCTCAGTAAATTAGAATCCTTCATAACCACATATTATTATTATTATTTATAACACCAGCTTGAAAAAATGATTTTAACATCCAAAATGTTGGCCTGCTGAAATGTATGTTCAGTAAATGCACTCAATACTTGGTCGCGGCTCCTTTGGCATCAATTACTGCATCAATGCGGCGTGGCATGGAGGCGATCAGCCTGTGGCACTGCTGAGGGGTTATGGAAGCCCAGGTTGCTTTGATAGCAGCCTTCAGCTCGTCTGCATTGTTGGGTCTGGTGTCTCATCTTCCTCTTGACAATTCCCCATAGATTCTCTGTAGGGATAAAGTCAAGAGAGTTTGCTGCCAATCAAGCCCAGTGATACTGTTGTTTGTAAGCCAGGAATTGGTATTTTTGGCAGTGTGGACAGGGGCCAAGTCCTGCTGGAGAATGACATTTCCATCTCCAAAAAGCTTGTCGGCAGAGAGAAGCATGAAGTGCTCTACAATGTCCTGGTAGATGGCTGCGCTGACTTTGGTTTTGATAAAACACAGTGGACCTACACCAGCAGATGACATGGCTCCCCAAACCATCACTGATTGTGGAGACTTCACACCAGACCTCCAGCAGCTCGGATTGTTGCCTCTCCTCTCCACTCTTCCTCCAGACTCTGGGACCTTGATTTCGAAGGTCTAGTGTGAAGTATCCACAATCAATGATGTTTCAGAAGTCATGTCATGTGTACATTTCTTTTAGCAGTGCAGGAGATAATCTGCACAGTTAAGAGCTCCTGGAAGCTTTCCTGCGTTGAGGCTCTCAGCTGTGCACTGTTAGCCACTCCCATCTCCGGCTACCATGCATTGCCAGATATAGCTTATGCCGCATGGCTGGAGGTTGTTGGTGGTTGTTATTGGTGGATTTGTCTGTGACTGTTGCTAGGGTTTGAGTGTGTATTAATTCCTTTTCTTCTCCTACTTTGTTTTAACCCCGTCATCCACTCCCCAGTGTTTACCTCTATTTATGTGAGTATATTTGTGTGATTGGTATTTTCTTTTATCCCTGTTCGTATTGCCTTGTTAGTCTGGTTGGTGTATTACTCCCCTCTTACCTGGGTGGGAGAAATTTAGAAACTAAGGGCAGATTCCGGAGCTATGGCAAGATACATGGCCCTGGCATTTTCATCATCAGAAGTAATCAGGAGAATAGGGCGAGCTAGAGTGCCCCTAGTGTTAGGGACTGGGAAGAAGCCCCTGGTCTTGGTACAGCCGACCAATTTAGCTCAGGCAGGATTAACTGTAATGGACAGCTCAGTTTGGGATGGGGAACTGAGTGTTAATGTCAGATTCAGGAAGCATCAGTGAGTTGTGAACAATGACAAGCAGCAGGCTAAGGTAAGGGGTTTCTAGGGACAACATGAGCCTAGAACCTCAGGGCACTGGTTTACCAGAGAACAATAACATAGTAACATAGTTAGTAAGGCCGAAAAAAGACATTTGTCCATCCAGTTCAGCCTATATTCCATCATAATAAATCCCCAGATCTACGTCCTTCTACAGAATGAGCCTAGATCCTCAGGGCACTGGATTGTCAGAGAACCATGAGTCTAGAACCTCAGGGCACTGGATTGCCAGAGAACTCCTCCACATGAGTCTCCTTTTGCTGGCTTGGGAACCTCAACATAGACGTCGAGGCCTGGGGGCACGATCTGCCTGCGAAGCTGCAGGGGAAATTGAACTCAAACTCTAAGAGGCAGATTGAGATGGAATCCAAATATACGGATAGTGGAGGAGAAGATTTCCTAGGGCTAGAGAAGTTAGCAAGAGGGATTCTCTACCTATACCAAGAACAAGGGCTGAAGTTGTGTGTGGTCCCTGTGGGAAAGATCACAACCCATTGGGCTTTATACTCTACATCTGCCTGTAAATGCTGCCAGTCACCAAGGAAACATTTGGTTGCTTTTATGAATCTCATGTCCCCTGGATTGACTGCAGCCCTGGTTCCAGAAGAGGTATTTTTTTGAGTCACACTGGAATAAGGGCATACATTATCTGTAGGGTGCGTGAGCCGAAGCGACAGCTCGCCCACGACTACCTCTTATGGGCATCCTACAGAAGGAAGAAAAATGAGAGTCCACATAGAATTTCCTCCGATGGCGACTGCTGTTTGCCGGGGGTTAGAGAAGATGGACACAAAGCAAATCAGTTGATCATGATAAGACAACCCCTTGAGGGTATGTGCACACGTTCAGGATTTTTTGTGGTTTTTGCACGTTTTTCGCTATAAAAACGCTTAAACACATACATATGCATCCTATAATTTAGAATGCATTCCGCATTTTTTGTGCATTTTTTTCCACAAAAAAAGTGCATTCCGGAAAAAGAAGCAGCATGTTCATTATTTTTGTGGATTTTGCGGATTTCCCATTATATTATGGCATTTAGAGTGTCTGGGAAAAAAGCACAAAAAATCTGCACAAAAAACGTGTGAAAAACGCATAAAAAAGCGCATAAACGCATAAAAAAACGCATAAAAAAAAAAAAAAAAAAAAATCGCATGCGGATTTCTGTCAGAAATGTCCGATTTTTGTCAGGAAATTTCTGCTAGAAATCCAGACATGTGCACATACCCTTAATGTCAAAAATCACACAACAGAAAAGAAGAGGAACTATATTTGCCCTAGATTCCAGTACTCAGGATAATGGATTCACATATTCTGAATAGAGATGTTGTGTCGAGTTCTGCAGTCACATTTCTATGTTCCGAGGCTCATCTGGACCCCCCCGGTGCACATGTCGGCAGGGTCCTCATTCCATTGTCTGTCGTCCACTTGGATAAATGATGCCTCCACACAGTGAGGTTCAGCAGAGCTTCTCCTGAGCCCGGTAATACAGAGGGGGAATATATTAGAGAGAAGTTTGCAGGTCCTTGGCTGAACTTTCCTAATAATGCAGATCGCTCGGAGACCACACCGTTTGGATTAATTACAACTTCCGCATTCTCTGTTGCTGGCGTGAATTCACGATGGAGCAGCACAAAATACGGGATTCAGGACTAAATGGAGGCACTTCATTAACATCTGTTCGGCTTCAGAATTACTTTTTTGACAACAAAAAAAATTGTCTTGGACAGTTGACAATATTATTGGTGCAATGTTCTGCGCTGGACGGAGCCTCACACCAGCTTATTATACGGGGCGATGAAGAGAAGAACAATTACCCTCTTTCTCATTTATGAGTATAAAAAAAAAAAATCTAAGTTATTCCTCATTTGTCCACCGGTAATCCATAATAGTGATGTCCCACGACGATCTTCAACTGTTACATCTGGCTGCATTACTGAGCGGTAAGTGATGCCACCAGTCAGCCCAGCGACCAGCTCCAACTGAGCGTGAACGCGGCGGCGTGTGACGTCAAAGTTACCGCCGGTCACATACAGCTGCAATCTCGCACTCAGCTCGCTGTCACATGACTGTCTTGCTTAACAGTGACATCAGTAATGTTACCGCTCAGCAATGCAACAAGGTGTAGCAAAATTAGGGCTCCTCGTAGGACATCAATATTATGGATTATCGGCGGACAAGGGAGGATTACGGTACTTTGATTTTTTGTTTTTATGTTAATAAATGGGAAAAAGGGGAGATTTATTGGGGAGTGTTTTTCTGTGTGTGCCTTTATGGATTTTCAGTAAGTATTGGGGGTGTTTTGTAGATGCATCTCCGATAACCACAGGGCTTGATGTCAGCAGACATAAGACTGATAGCAGCACCAAGGCCATTACCTCACTCGCCAATGCACCAGTGCAAATGGGAAGAGTCATTTCTGGGGCGGCTGAGGGCTAATGTTATTAGTCTGGGAGGGGGACAATAACAATGGCCCCATCCCAGGCTATTATATCACCCCACAGCTGTCTGCTTAACCTTTGCTGGTTATTAAAATTAGGGGGGTAGGGGGACTCCATCTTTTTTTCTTTAAATTATTTAAATAAATCACTTTAAAAAAAATGTAGTGAAGTCCCCTCCTTTTTTGATACCCAGCCAAGCTAAAGAAGACATCTGGGGGCTTATATTAATAGGCTTGGAAGAGCTATGTACTGTATATTGGCCCTCTTCCAAACTAATAACATCAGCCCTCAGTTGCCCCAGAAAATGCTCATCCATTAGAGGTGTCAATTTCTGGTAATTTGCCTGTCTGAGGTACAATTTTGGGGATGATGTCAGCTTTTTAATGTCAGCTGACATCAAGCCCAGGGGTTGGCAATGGAATGGCATCTATCGGACACACCAATTCTAACCCAGTATATAAAAAGTAATAAAGAAATACACAGAAAACGTCCTTTAATTGGACAAAACACTCCAACAAATACCTTCTTTTTCCCCCATTTATGAACATAAAAATAAAATGTCGAAATAATCCTCACTTGTCCGCCGGTAATCCATAATGCTGATGTCCCACGATGTGTTCCAACTCTGCTACATTTCGTTACATCTCTGAGTGGTGACAGCAGTAATATTAGCGTTGAGACAGATGACACTAAGCTAATTTTGAGAACGTGGCTGCCTGTGACCAGCGCTACCCTAATGAAGTCACCGCCCGTCACAGGCAGCTGCGTTCTCATGCTCAGCGTGAGCTGGCTGAGCGATAGCATTACTATGCATGCGCATGCACTTGAAGTTTGCATCACCATCTTTGAATTGCACAATATAGTATCCATAGTTTTAAAACTTAAGGGAACCTGTCATCAGGAATAACGCTGTTAACCTTCAGATTAACCACATATCTGCAGGTTAACAGGGTTATGATGCTGTCTGGCGCATGAACACACCCGAATGCAGAGGGTAGAAAACTATCTTTATTCTCCGTGGCAGCATTTGGTATTCAGTTACCACTCTATATAGAGCGGCCACTGTAACCGCGCCCCCAGCCATGACTGACCGCCAGCTGCAATGTAGCCAGTGTCATTCAGGGCCGGGGGTACGGTCGCTCCATGGCGACAGGTTCCCTTTAAGGACTTCTGGCAGACTCTTGGAAATTGGACACATTCAGGAATAAAAAGCAAGGCAATATATTCAACATACATGAGATAATCACAAATCAGACGAGGTCATAAAGTAATGAGATAAGGACTCCATTTCTGGAGAACCCACACTGCGGGTAAAAGGGGAGCTACCTGCCCATATTCAGGCATTCTTTCAACCCAAACCAAAACTGACCCCTTGTATTGAAAGAAAGAAATCTCAATAACTGCAATGCCTAACTCGCTCATATATTCTATTTTTTTAAAAAGTAATATGAGAATGGATTAAAAAAAAATTGAAATTAACATTTTCTTCTTGAAGAAACATTTTTTGCAATAAAGAGGGGGGGCTGTATGGGGCGCAGCTAAAAGGAGGCCCCCACATGACTGCGTTGCCATGGGAGCAGTGCAGTAGGTTTTCTTTTAAAAAATAAAGGTGTTATTGAGTAAAGGAGCCCGGGGATTGGAAGAGTAGGATTTGGGGTGGGGATTTATGCAAAAAGGGAGGTGGGGGCTTGGGAAAGTGCGGGAAAAGGGGAGATCAGTTACCTTAGACGGGCGAAGTGAGTGGACCTGCTGCCACATCCCTCTCACCATGTCTTCTGTGGACAGCCTGGTAGCTCAGCTTCGTCGGGAGGCCAGTTCCAGGAGGGCCGGATGGCTGGAGAAGCAGCTCACAGGGCTGCTCGGAGGCAGTGGGAGCCAGGACAGCGGGAGCCGGGGCAGCAGAACCAGGCGGTCTAGGCCGCCAGACAGGCTGTCCCCCGACACTACACCGCGCGGCAGGCGCAGGCCGCGGAGCCCCTCCAGGGACCCTGCGGGGGCTGGGGGACGCGGCCGATCCACCTTGCCCGCCCCCTCCCCCGGCAGGAATCCACCTGGCGGCCCTGCCGGCGCGAGGCGGCGCGGTGCTGGGCGAGCGGTGCAGACGCGGCAGGACGCCGGCGCTGCACAGGATGTCAGGGCCACACTTCCGGTGCGGCCTAGCAGAGGGCGCGGCGGCGCCGCAGCACCGATAGCAGCAGCTTCTACCCGCCGGGGAGCACCTCCCGCGGTGGCGGCAACACGAGCAGGGGGACGGGGAAGGAGCCCAGCGGCGGCGGCAGCATCCACCAGGCAGGAGCCGGGGAGTATCGCGGCGGGCGCAATTGCGGCGGGGGCACCCGGATCCCATCCCCCCAGTGCACCTGGCTCTGCGACAGGACGGCAGAGCAGACTATCGGGCAGGACAGCGGCGGCATCACGGCAAGGAGCGGGTCGCGGTCGGGCCGCAGGAGCGGCGTCCAGAGGAGACAGTCCAGCGGCTGGAGGCAGAGGAATCACGGAGCCGGACAGATCCAGATCCAGCAGGAGGTCGAGGGACCGGTCGCCTTCGCCAGTCTCGGTCCCCCCTGGTGACGTGGAGGCCAGGGGCGCGGGCCCGGGGCAGATGAGCGGCAGCGATGATTCCGGGAACGAACATCGCGACGAAATGGACCAGCAGGATTCAGGAAGCACGGCTGGTGGGGACACAGCACCTGCGCAGCCACGTGAGTACATGTACAGTCTTTCCCCAGTGCCGGGTGTTTCGGGTGTGGTGGAGCGGGGTGGGGGCTGTAATGAGGTCCCGGGGGTCAGAGAACTTCTAGCGGGTATGTCGCAGATTTTGCGTAGATTGGATGGGGGCGGGGGTAGCTCAGTTGCTAACAGTGTGGGATCGTCGCCCGCTGGTGCCTGGGTGTCAGTTGCCGGGGGCGTAGCAGGGGGTTCGAACGAGATTGCGAGCTCGGGTAGCGGGACACCTGTTTCTGTGGCGGGGGTGTCGGTGTCGGTACAAACGGAAACGGGAAAAGGCGATACCGTTAAGTTAGACGACAGGGCAAAAGGCGAGGTATATGTGTGTTTTGAGGGTCCGCTGGGGGCCCATTTGAAGAAAGAAGTCAAGGAAAAGATTTGGAAAGATGAATACGTAGAGATTTTCGCTCTCCTTCCTTTAGAAAAATTTAACTTGGATAAAGGAAAGAAAGACGACAGCAAAAAGGAAGAGGAAGAAAAGAGGCGTTGGCGCCTTATTCCTCAGACGTTCGTTAACTGGCAGCAGGCCTTTGCCATTCTAGCGAGTGTTATAGGGGAGAAATTCCCCGAGAATTGCTCGGGCCTGTTTTGTTATTTGGATGCTATTGGTGAAGCGCATCGTACCTACGGGGGCCAGGCTTGGCTGAGATACGATGAACAGTTCAGGCAGCGAAAAGCAGTGAGGCCGGAGATAAGGTGGGACCAAAAAGACATCGGGTTGTGGCTGAAGGTGATGGCTCCGGTGCGTTATGGGCAGTCCTTTCAGGGGGGAGGGGGGGGTAGCAGTCAGCAGTCAGGACAAAGTGGAGGACACGGGTCTCAGGGTTCAAAGGAAAAATCTGGGACATGCTGGCAGTTTAATGAGGGCCAGTGCAAGTATGGCACCACTTGTAAATTTAAACACGTGTGCTCCCATTGCAACGGGGCCTCTCACGGAGCCGCTAAGTGTTTCAAGAAATCACGTGGTAAGCCATCAGTGGGTGGCGGTCAAGGGGGTGACTCCGGTGAGGGTTCAAAAGATGGCCCCCTATCTAAGTAGATACCCGGATGTTAAAAAGGCGGAGGTTATTAGGGACGGTTTTCTTGAGGGGTTTAAGATCCCTCACCCGATGCATGTTGTTCCTTTTTCTACAAAAAATTTGAGATCAGCTGGCTTGCATGCGGAGGTGGTTTCGGCTAAATTGACAAAAGAGGTTGAGCTGGGAAGAATGGCGGGGCCTTTTAGTTCGTTGCCCATGGCGGGTGTAATTGTTTCCCCGCTTGGGGTGGTGCCCAAGAAGGAGCCGAACAAGTTCCGGCTAATTCAGCATCTTTCATATCCCAAAGGATCCTCGGTTAATGACGGGATTGCGGAGGAGTTGTGCTCCGTTGTTTACACATCGTTTGATGCGGCTGTTCGGTGGGTGCGAATGTACGGGCCTGGAGCATTGCTGGCAAAAACGGACATCGAGTCGGCATTTAGGCTCTTGCCGGTGCACCCGCAGAGCATTCCTTTGTTAGGTTGTTGGTGGGAGGGTGGTTTTTACTTGGATAGGTGTTTGCCTATGGGATGTTCTATTTCCTGTGCATTGTTTGAGACTTTCAGTACCTTTTTAGAGTGGGTAGTGAGAGATGTATCGGCCGTTCCTTCTGTCATTCACTATTTGGATGATTTTTTGTTTGTTGGTCCACCGATTTACTTGGGACCATGGAATGGGTGGCCGGACAGTTTGGTGTTCCTTTGGCACAGGGAAAAACGGAGGGCCCCTGCACGGTCTTGAGTTTCTTAGGGATTCTCATTGATTCTGAGAAAATGGAGTGTAGGTTGCCTGATGATAAGTTGGAGTTGCTTAAGCGAGAGGTGAGTCGGATTGGAAAATTGCGGAAGACTTCATTGAAGGAGTTGCAGTCGCTGCTGGGCCGCCTGAATTTTGCTTGTCGTATTATGCCAATGGGCAGGATATTTTGCCGCAGATTGTCCAGGGCGACGGCTGGAGTTCGGTTGGCTCATCATTTTATTCGTTTGGGTAGAGAGCATAAGGAGGACCTTCTTGTTTGGCAACGTTTTTTGGAAGGCTATAATGGCAGGTCGCTTATTCAGCAGGAGGATCTGAATGCTTTTGATTGCGAGATCTACACAGACGCAGCAGGTGGAGTTGGTTATGGGGCCTACTGTGGAGGAAAATGGAGCGTCGGGGTGTGGCCAGAGGATTGGCGAAAGAAGGGGCTCACCAAGAATTTGGCATTGTTGGAGTTGTTCCCGATTGTGGTGTCAGTGTTTGTTTGGGGTGACAGCTTTCGTGATCGGCGAGTACGTTTCCATTGCGATAACTCGAGCGTGGTGGCCGTGATTAACAGCTTATCTTCTTCTTCCCCTCCAGTAATTAGGTTGGTCAGGGAGTTGGTACTGAGATGCTTGGAGTTGAATGCATGGATTACGGCGGTGCACGTGCCAGGAGTTCAGAACAATATAGCTGATGCTTTGTCTCGTTTGCAGTGGGACCGATTCCGGGATTTGGCTCCAGATTCGGAGGCGGCAGGAGCAGCATGTCCTTTGCATCTGTGGCAGGTGGTTACGGAAGGGGAGGCCGATTGATCCAAGCCTCGGTGTCAAACAGGACATGGTCAGATTATGCGGCGTCATGGGCCATGTGGGAAAGTTGGTTGTTTCAATGCGGCTCGGCTGAGTCAGATAGCGAAAGGGCAATGGCGTTATTGGCACTGGTAGGTAAGGTCGTGGAGTGGGGTTGGTCCGTGTCTAGGTTAAACAAGTTTATAGCAGGTTTGGCTTTTGGTTTTCAGTTGCAAGGATTGAGGGACGTCACAAAGGACTTTGTTATACGGCAGGCGTTGAAAGGTTTTCGTAAGGGTAATTCGACTTTTGATAAGCGCAGGCCCATTTCTTTTGGGTTGTTGCAGCGGTTAGGGGAGGCCTTGGGCGTAATTTGTTCATCTCAGTTTGAGGTGGTACTGTTTCAATTGGCCTTTTCTCTAGCGTTTTTTTGGTGCTTTGCGTCTGGGTGAATTGGTTTCCCCGAGCAAGGACAGGTCAGGTGGTCTTTTGGCGGAAGATGTGGTTTTTTGGGAAGGGGGAGTTGCCTTTTGGATAAGGCGTTCAAAGACGGATCAGCTAGGTAGGGGAAAGAAAGTAGTGCTAGGAAGGGTGGCGGGTAGCGGGATGTGTCCGCAACGCTGCTTAGAGGCATATTGGAATTTGTCATCAGTCAGGTCAGGCCCTCTGTTGCAACACCAAGAGGGGGATTTCTTGTCACGTTTCCAGTTTGTAGCCATTTTGAAGAAGGGCTTGGGTTTGCTGGGTGTTAACCCGGAAAATTTCGGCTCGCATTCTTTTAGGATTGGGGCCGCATCTGAGGCCGATGGTTTGGGCCTTGGGCCGGAGGTGATCAAGAAAATAGGCAGATGGAGTTCTAATCATTACCTGTCTTATGTGCGGCATTAAATCAACAATGCGGGGTGAAGAGGGACGTCTTTGCGGATTGTTAATTATGGTTGTGTTTTTCAGGTCGTACCCCTCTTTTGGCGTGGATTGTCGGACACTCTTTCGTTTATTGGGGCGCCCTCCGGGCTGATGCGCGCGCGAATGGTAGGCAACTGGGTTTCGGCCGAGAGGCAGTGATCATCCGTTGGATGGGGACTCGTGGTATGTCGTGGCGTAGTTTTTTGCCGGAATTCTCCCGCGCCGCCCGTCTGGATCGCCCTCCGGATATTTTAGTGGTTCACTTGGGGGGTAATGATTTGGGGGCAAAACCCGTGAGGGAACTCATTCGGGATATCCGTTATGACTTGTTGAGGCTGTGGGTATCTTTTCCCGGTATGCTGACTGTGTGGTCAGACATTGTGCCGCGGAAGACGTGGCGGGAGGCCCGTTCCCATAAAGGGATTAACAGAGCCAGGGTAAAATTGAACAGGATGGTGGCGAGTTTTGTGTCCCAGAATGGGGGTATTGCCGTGAGGCATTTCGAGCTGGAGGCCGGGGTCGGTAATTTCTGGAGGGATGATGGAGTGCATCTTAACGAGATCGGGATGGATTTATGGGCGCTCGGTCTACAGGAAGGAGTTGAAAGAGCTTTGGCGGTGGTGGGGCACTCACGAGCCTGAGGTGGTCAGGGCTGTTCGTGTGTGGCGGGGGGTGGGGTTCTTGGAGTTGGTGATGATGCTGATAGGGTTGATCTGGCTTTTGGTACGGGCTCTGGACGGGGTGTTTACCTCGGGAGCTTTGTGGTTGGTTTGCCCGAAATGGGTTACATGGTGCCCTCGAGCTGGTGGTTAAGGCTGAGGGTAAATACGTGTTTTTTGTAAAAATTTTGGGTAGGCTCTCTGCCTATTATGAGCCAGATTTTTTAGCTCCAAGAGCCCCCCCCTCGAGGTTTTATATATTTACTGTTTACATGTTGTTATTTATGTATTTGTTTGTTAATAAAATGGCCGCTGTGGCCAAATTATCCAAAAAGAAATTAACGTGGTGGTGTGTTTTCCTGGGTAATAGATGGAGGGGTTAAGAGGGGCAAGGTAGTTGGGGGTGGGGGATGCTTTACGGAAAGGATCCTTTATTGGCCATACGCGGTCATGAGCAGAGCAAATTATGAATAAATCATAATAAATATTAAAAGTTGTGCAGTGCGATTAGTCATTTTAATGAATATGTTACCCAATATGTGTGATATGTGAAAAAAAATAAAATAAATGTCAAGTGGGGGACACGAGAGACCACGTAGAATCCCATCGCTGCCACCAATAAGTCAAAGACTGCAGCCAAGGTGGTCTTATCTCAACTCCCCCATTGTTATCTTTGGAGTGAACAGATTTCTGCTACACCCTATCATCCGGGCAATCGACAATCAATGGAGGAGGCTGCAGGCTGTGTCCACTGTTAGTTTCCCTATAACCAGCCGAACAGTGAGAGTGTGGTTCATAAAGCTCCGATTCCAATGCAGAGAATATATGTGTATGCTCCTGATAAAGTCACTGCAAACTCCACAATAACGCCAGACTACTCGCTGCCACCACCTGTCTTATTCTATACAGGCTGACTGGGGGGCTGGTCCTGGTTCTGGTAGCATATGGCTTCAGGGTGTGGGTGTCAGAACAAAAGGAACAGAACTATTAATTATATGTTTACTATAAAACGATAGGATTTATATATAAAAAAAAAAAAAAATTATATATATATATATATATATATATATATATATATATATATATATATATATATATATATATATATATATATATATATATATATATATATATATATTATACTAGCTATTGAACCCGTTCTACGCCCGGGTGGCGAGCATTTATATTGGTATATGGTCTCCATCCTGGTATGTGCTGCTCCATCCTGCGCCCCCATCCTGTCATGTGCTGCTCCCATCCTGCGCCCCCGTTCTGTCATGTGCTGCTCCCATCCTGTGCCCCCATTCTGTCATGTGCTGCTCCCATCCTGCGCCTCCATTCTGTCATTTGCTGCTCCCATCCTGTCATTTGCTGCTCCCATCCTGCGTCCCCGTTCTATCATTTGCTGATGCCATCCTGCGCCCGTTGTCATGTGCTGCTCCCATCCTGCGTCCCCGTTCTGTCATTTGCTGCTCCATCCTGCGCCCGTTCTGTCATGTGCTGCTGCCATCCTGCGCCCGTTCTGTCATGTGCTGCTGCCATCCTGCGGCCGTTCTGTCATGTGCTGCGGCCATCCTGCAGCCGTTCTGTCATGTGCTGCGGCCATCCTGTCATGTGCTGCGGCCATCCTGAGCCCGTTCTGTCATGTGCTGCGGCCATCCTGCGGCCGTTCTGTCATGTGCTGCGGCCATCCTGCTCCCGTTCTGTCATCTGCTGCTGCCATCCTGCGCCCGTTCTGTCATGTGCTGCGGCCATCCTGAGCCCGTTCTGTCATCTGCTGCTGCCATCCTGCGCCCGTTCTGTCATGTGCTGCGGCCATCCTGCGCCCGTTCTGTCATGTGCTGCTGCCATCCTGCGCCCGTTCTGTCATGTGCTGCTGCCATCCTGCGCCCGTTCTGTCATGTGCTGCTCCCATCCTGCGCCCGTTCTGTCATGTGCTGCGGCCATCCTGCGCCCGTTCTGTCATGTGCTGCTGCCATCCTGCGCCCATTCTGTCATGTGCTGCTCCCATCCTGCGCCACCATTGTATTATATGCCCCCCATAAGACGCTCCAGTGTGTATGCCCCCGAATGCTGCTGCCATATAAAAAAAAAAAAAAAATACCATACTCACCTATCGTCCGGCTCCACTGCAGGTATGTCTTCAAGAAAATGGCGCCGGAAAGCAGGGACTGCGCAGGCGCCGATTCCGGCAGCAGGAATCGGCGCCTGCGCAGTCCGCGCTTTCCGGCGCCATTTTCTTGAAGACACACCTGCAGTGGAGCCGGAGTGTGTCTTCAAGAAAATGGCGCCGGAAAGCGCGACTGCGCAGGCGCCGATTCCGGCAGCAGGAATCGTCGCCTGCGCAGTCCGCGCCCTCCGGAGCCGGGAGCAGAGGAGCCGGGAGACGGAGCCGCAAGCAGCGCTGGAACCGGGAAAGGTGAGTATACTTACCCTCCCTCCTGGCGGTCCCCGACTCTCCGGTGGAGATCGCGGTATGCGTTCAGTGCTTACGCATACCGCGATCTCCCGGGAGCGTCGCTCTGTGAGGCCCAGACTGCGCCGGCGCTTGCGCAGTCTATAGAGGCTTCGGACAGAGTGACGCTCCCAGCGTTATATTATAGATATACATATACATATACACACACACGATTTTACAAAGGGTACAAAACAATACGGCATAGATATTACATAAAACAAGAAACTTACTATGCTGATCCCAGATATGATTTGGCCTAGCAAAAACAGCGCTTCGATTGAAAAAAAGAAACAAAAAACAGGGAATGGGAGTCATGCATAAACCGATATGCATCTCTCTACGTGAACCTAGATGATAATTTGTATCATTTATCAGCACCTGAGTTACACCTACACACACCCGTGATGACCTGACAAGGGCCGGGTTGTGGGATATCCTCATCTTTTCAGGATTTTATGAAATTCCCACTTATGTGATAACTTCACTCCTCATGATCACAGACGTTCAAGATCAATGCCATGATTTTTATCAGGATTTTACCATTACTGAGACCAAATATGACATGGCTGTGGTCAGTTATCTGCTCACAAGTGATTTGTGGCTTATAGGCAGGGGTTACAGTTATGAAAAAACATGCATCTTCTTCCTCAATTCGTACTGAAGCTGAAAATGTATGTCCCATCACTACTGGATCTACACAAGTCCCAATATTCATAATTTACTTTTGGAGACATGCACCGGCGCACTATGTCCCGGAACACAGCAAAATACTTCTGGGACATAGTGCACCGGCGCATGCGCACTAATGGTTTTTGGCTTTGCCCGCAGTTGGGCAAAGCATACTGCGCGTGTTAACTAGGGAGGAAAGCGAATCAACGGAAAATCAATTTCGCGACCAGCGTGCGGCCAGCGGAAAAAAAAGGGTTAAAGACCCAAAAACACCGCCCATATGACCCAAAAAAAGGACCCGCCAAATTCAGGTGACAGGTTCCCTTTAATATCATATAATCATCATCACCGTCTTTAAAGGTTGAAATTGTAGAACCTGCGAGTTTCCATCTCTCAGACTTCGTACGTCACTGATGCCTCCAATAACTGCAGAAGTCAGATGACGGCTCTGCTCCGCATCTTCATTGACAGAAGTCATAACTATCTGTTAAAATGGATCGTTCAGATCTGGAAATGTGTCATTCTCCACTCACAAGAAAGGCCAGGCTTCGCATCATCTGGGTATTGTTTCTTATTTCTTTGCTATCATTCTATAAATCCCGAATGTCTATGAGAATATTCACATCAAACTGATCTGCTACCAAAGAACAAATATGAATTTTGGCTTTTCATTTAGGGTACACCAGAGGCATCAATCAGACGAGTGTCAGAAACGGAAGAGAGCCCCCGGTATAAATAATGTATTTATATATACGGTATAATATAATGGTCTGTGCGCCGACAATTCCCTATGTGAAGCGTGAGCGCTGCCAGCATTACCTGAACGTGTGCATGGAGACACCTCATAGTTGTTGCCATATCACAGGATTTTCCCAATAAGCTTCATTGACAAGTGAATGGAATTTTCTCTATTATTGAGTTAGATTTAATTTCCTAGAATAACTTTCCCATTGTAGGAACAGCAGCTGTGGCAGAACATCAGACTTGTCTATTTGCAGTAGGAATTTCTGGGGCTTATTATGAGTTTTACACTTGATATTCCTTGAGTTCATCCTGCGGTGCAGAACATCCGGCAGGATAGTTTTATATGGGCAGATTGCTACAATGTATCAGTGGATCTGTCATGAACCACATGTCAAAACAAACCTTTCCTGAGAATTCCGATCAACCTCCAAATGAGGACGAGTGTGACATGTGTGTGAAGAACGACAAAAAAATAAAGTGACACCTCCATCTGATGCACCGGAGAGATTTCTGCAGGTAACCTTCCTCTCCCGGCTTCAAACAGAAAATCATTCCCAATACACAAATGTAGAGTGTCTGTAACCGGCGGATAGCGACAGATGTCTTGTATTGGGAAGGCGAGGCTGCTAGAAGAGCGGATTATGTCACCTCTCTGAAGTGCTGGGGCGGCCAAATCTTATAGATACAGGATGGTTCCGGACACCAATCCATGAAAAACAGATCAGAGAGCTGGAGAGAGTTCAAGACGAGGGCAACTAAACTCATATAAGGTGAGGAAGATCTAAACAGGTTATCAAGTCTAAATGTATTTACCCTCAAGAAGAAAAGGATGATATCGTTAGAGCAATACCGGAATGTTCCCTATAAAAAAAAGTCCAATAAACTGTGACATTATGGCTCATGATGAGCGGATCTGACAGATTGAAATTCAACCATTGGCCAGGAATCAAAATTATTCCATGAAGATTGATCATTCCTTATTATGCTCTCTTTAGTGGAAAAAAATAATTCTCACCTTGCCGCTTATGTGTCCCACCATCACAGCTCCCATCTGATCCTCCGCACAGTTCCTATCTTCACTAAGGGTTTCCGGTGCCAAGTAAATCTCTCATGATGTGCGATGCCCAAGGCCCTGACTAGGCCCGAGGTGAGACACATTGTAACTTTGAGGCATCATGATCATTGTGACATCAGAGGCCCTGGCACCGAGAGAAGATGGACTCAAAGAGCATTATCTGTGGTGCCAAAGAAAAGATGAGGCTTTAGGAAGCTACAGGGAGGATAGCGACTGTGCTGGCGGAACGAGGCGATTATTTTTCATTTTCACCCAGCAAAGAAACATAGGAAAGAATATTCAATTCCCATTAAAAAAAAATAAAAAATTCAACATGAAACAAATTTCTTGGACAATTTTGGACTAATTGCCAACTTCAAATGTCTTCAGATTTCCTCACCACAAGAAAGAAATTCATGGTTCAGACAGAATGTTAAATTGTTCTTATAGGGATCATTCACAAATGTGTTTGTAGTCAGTGAGCTGGACATTTTTATTTTTTTTTTTTTACATCCCTTTCCTGGCCCTTCCTAAGACAACAAAATCTCAGCCTGGAAAGAAATTTGCCAATAATTGGGTTCAGCAAAATTTGAGTTTTCACTAAAAATCAAGGACAATTCAGCTCCCCTTTAACTGATTCCATCTGTAGTTATGGCACATATGTCTATAATATTAGGATGGGATATACAGTGGGTACGGAAAGTTTTCAGACCCCTTTACATTTTTCACTCTTTTGAATTTACCAAATGGCTGCAAAGAAACAAAAGTTCATTTTTTTCTCATTAATGTACAGTCTGCACCCAATCTTGACAAACTGAAAAAAAAAAAAAAAAATTATATATATATATATATATATATATATATATATATATATATATATATATATATATATATATGGTACAGTGGGGCAAAAAAGTATTTAGTCAGTCAGCAATAGTGCAAGTTCCACCACTTAAAAAGATGAGAGGCGTCTGTAATTTACATCATAGGTAGACCTCAACTATGGGAGACAAACTGAGAAAAAAAAAAATCCAGAAAATCACATTGTCTGTTTTTTTAACAATTTAGTTGCATATTATGGTGGAAAATAAGTATTTGGTCAGAAACAAAATTTCATCTCAATACTTTGTAATATATCCTTTGTTGGCAATGACAGAGGTCAAACGTTTTCTGTAAGTCTTCACAAGGTTGCCACACACTGTTGTTGGTATGTTGGCCCATTCCTCCATGCAGATCTCCTCTAGAGCAGTTATGTTTTTGGCTTTTCGCTTGGCAACACGGACTTTCAACTCCCTCCAAAGGTTTTCTATAGGGTTGAGATCTGGAAACTGGCTAGGCCACTCCAGGACCTTGAAATGCTTCTTACGAAGCCACTCCTTCGTTGCCCTGGCGGTGTGCTTTGGATCATTGTCATGTTGAAAGACCCAGCCATGTTTCATCTTCAATGCCCTTGCTGATGAAAGGAGGTTTGCACTCAAAATCTCACGATACATGGCCCCATTCATTCTTTCATGTACCCGGATCAGTCGTCCTGGCCCCTTTGCAGAGAAACAGCCCCAAAGCATAATGTTTCCACCACCATGCTTTACAGTAGGTATGGTGTTTGATGGATGCAACTCAGTATTCTTTTTCCTCCAAACACGACAAGTTGTGTTTCTACCAAACCGTTCCAGTTTGGTTTCATCAGACCATAGGACATTCTCCCAAAACTCCTCTGGATCATCCAAATGCTCTCTAGCAAACTTCAGACGGGCCCGGACATGTACTGGCTTAAGCAGTGGGACACGTCTGGCACTGCAGGATCTGAGTCCATGGTGGCGTAGTGTGTTACTTATGGTAGGCCTTGTTACATTGGTCCCAGCTCTCTGCAGTTCATTCACTAGGTCCCCCCGCGTGGTTCTGGGATTTTTGCTCACCGTTCTTGTGATCATTCTGACCCCACGGGGTGGGATTTTGCGTGGAGCCCCAGATTGAGGGAGATTATCAGTGGTCTTGTATGTCTTCCATTTTCTAATTATTGCTCCCACTGTTGATTTCTTCACTCCAAGCTGGTTGGCTATTGCAGATTCAGTCTTCCCAGCCTGGTGCAGGGCTACAATTTTGTTTCTGGTGTCCTTTGACAGCTCTTTGGTCTTCACCATAGTGGAGTTTGGAGTCAGACTGTTTGAGGGTGTGCACAGGTGTCTTTTTATACTGATAACAAGTTTAAACAGGTGCCATTACTACAGGTAATGAGTGGAGGAAAGAGGAGACTCTTAAAGAAGAAGTTACAGGTCTGTGAGAGCCAGAAATCTTGATTGTTTGTTTCTGACCAAATACTTATTTTCCACCATAATATGAAAATAAATTGTTAAAAAAACAGACAATGTGATTTTCTGGATTTTTTTTCTCAGTTTGTCTCCCATAGTTGAGGTCAACCTATGATGTAAATTACAGACGCCTCTCATCATTTTAAGTGGTGGAACTTGCACTATTGCTGACTGACTAAATACTTTTTTGCCCCACTGTATATGTATATATATATATATATATATATATATATATATATATATATATATATATATATATATATATATATATATATATATATATATATATATATATATATATATATATATATATATATATTTCTACATTTCTTAAATAAGAAAAACTGAAATCTCCCATGGCCATAAGTCTTCAGCCCCTTTGCTCAGTATTGAGTAGAAGCCCCTTTTGAGCTCGTACAGCCATGAGTCTTCTTGGGAATGATGCAACAAGTTTTCACCCCAGGATTTGGGGATCCTCGGCCATTCTTCCTTGCAGATCCTCTCCAGTTCCGTCAGGTTGGATGGTGAACGTTGGTGGACGCCATTTTCATGTCTCTCCAGAGATGCTCCATTGGGTTTAGGTCAGGGCTCTGGCTGGGCCGGTCAGGAATGGTCACAGAGTTGTTCTGAAGCCGCTCCTTTGTTATTTTAGCTGTGTGCTTAGGGTCATTGTCTTGCTGGAAGGTGAACCTTCGGCCAAATGTGAGGTCCAGAGCTCTCTGGAAGAGGTTTTCATCCAGGATCTCTCTGTACTTGGCCGCATTCATGTTTCCTTCAATGACAACCAGTCGTCCTTTCTCTGCAGCCGAAAAACACCCCCATAGCATGATGCTGCCTCCACCATGTTTCAATATGGATTATGGAGGCTACTGTGCTCTTAGGAACCTTGAATACTGCAGAAATTCTCTCTGTTGTAACCTTGGCCAGATCTGTGCCTTGCCACAATTCTGTCTCTGAGCTCCTTGGCCAGTTCCTTTGACCTCATGATTCTCATTTGGTCTGAGCTTTTAAAGCCGGATGATCTAACCTTCATTAAAATGAACCAATCATGGATTTCAAGTTATTTTGCCCCACCTTCCCCTGCTGACACGTAGCTTGCCGGAAAAATGTCTTGCTTTTGGCCTCCTCTTACTGACTTCTCCAATACCTCCATTTGCAGCTGCTGGATGTCCACCATAGGCCATTTTTATACCTACATAAATGGGCTGACTTCCCCCACAGGGCCGTAGTCACCACCTGGCGCAAGCACCAGTGCGAGTGCCGTTTGCCTGGACAGGTGGGTGTGCCCACTCTTGGGCGACGGCACTGGCACAGGGTCCCTCATAGTACAATGAAGTGTCTCTGACGGTGGTGGTGCACAACCAACGTCAGACACACCGTCGTAATATGAGGGGCCCTGTGCCAGTACCGCCGCCCACGAGAGAGAGTGTTCCCCCCCCAGCTCCAACAGTGATCTACCACTTACAATACTTACCTCTCCCTGCTCCACTGTGTGATCTGTGCTGTTAATTCCTTCAATGGCACTGCCAATACAAATTTGTTGAAATGATAGATGATATTAAAAATATACAGGGGCCCTGGCCTCCATTTAGACCAGTTAATACTTTGCACCAACTACCACTGTCTGCTACTCAGCAGAGGAGCCCACTCCTGTACCTAGCTATGCCACCTGGCGGACATTTAGTCCACTTTATTATTTGGGCCTACTAACTGTGTCTGAGCCACTTATTACAGTTGTCCTCCACTGAGCAAAGCAATGCCGCCAGTGTACTCCTGTTACCACTTTTGAACTGCATTTAGCCCACTTTATTCTTTGGGCCTATATCTGTGTTTCCTCCTCATCCTGCCCATTGCCCAGCCAGTGATAGATGAGTCTGCTGGTACATTGACCCAGAACGCTACTTTCTCCTTGCACTCTACACAGCCAGATTCTGACCCTGCTGAAAGTCAGGTTCCCCTTCCCGCATACTATACCACCTTAGGCCAGTTTCACACGTCCAGATAATTCCGGTACCGAGGGGAAAAAAAAAAAAAATAAAAATCAGTACCGGAATTATCCGTGTCCTTGTGCCCCTGCGTTTCTGTGGCACATCAGTGTGGCACACGTGTGCCGCCTGTGTGCCCACTGGGTACCACACGGAGCATGCAGGAGACAGCGCTAAAGTTTAGCGCTGTCCCCTGCATTGCGCTGAAACCGCAATTCATATCTTCTGTGCAGCAGCGTTTGCTGCAGAGAAGATATGAGTAATCCATTTTTTTGTGGTTTTTCATGTATGAGACGGAGACATGGTCCGCAAAAAATCAATGACATCTGCACAGATGCATTGATTTTAATGCGTCTACGTGTGTCAGTGGCTCCGGTACGTGAGGAAACTGTCACCTCACGTACCGGAGCCACTGACGTGTGAAACCGGCCTTACACGGGGACAAAGAGGA
The DNA here is from genome assembly GCF_032444005.1 of Ranitomeya imitator. Taxonomy (NCBI): domain Eukaryota; kingdom Metazoa; phylum Chordata; class Amphibia; order Anura; family Dendrobatidae; genus Ranitomeya; species Ranitomeya imitator. The sequence continues at coordinate 5,110,892 of NC_091283.1, read as the reverse complement.
AGGTGCAGATGAAAGTGCAGATTCCTTCATCAGGTGGGGGGGGCATACTCATTGGCACTGGCACAGGGCCCCTCACAGTACGCCAAAGTGTCTCTGGCAGTGGGAGGCGCCACCCGCCATCAAGCACACCGCCGTACTACGAGGGGCCCTGTGCCAGTGCCAACTAGTGGCCCCCCCTTGCTTGCTCAGGATCACAGTGTTACAGAACCCCCCAGCACTTGCAAAGTTGTAATACTTACCTCTCCCTGCTCCACCGCCGTGTCGTATTCCACATTTCCTGGGCCCACGAAAATCTTGAGCCAGCCCTGCCCCCCACAACTTTAGCCAAATGACCCCCTGTTTTCAATGCCTATTATTATGAAGTAAATTAAGATTGACAAGCTTAAGAAATACGAATTAAAATGGGCACTGTAGGTGTTTTCCTGTCCTCCAATCACTGCCGTCTTTGATTCGCCATTGACTTGCATTGGGTTTCGTGTTTCTGTCGGTCCCGGACTTTTCGCAATAATCGGCCGATTTTACCCGACCCGACTTGACAAAGTCTGGTTTCGCGAAACGTGACTCGATCCTAAAAAAGCAAAAGTCGCACAACTCTACTCACCACCAGTCACTCCAAACTGGAGGATTTTTTTCTGGCACTGGGTCTCATATATGATGACCCTGACTGCGTCTCACTGGCTGAGTCACCACTATGTTAGCTTCAACAGGGAAACCAGGCAGCAGAGGAGTTTTGCTCCGAGTTTCGCAGGTGGTCCGCTGACACTAAGTAGAATGACCCCACACTCATAGCCTGTTCTGTGAAGGGCCATCAGTAAAAGGTAAAGGATGCATGAGCCCTGTATGAGACTCCAGGGTTATCTTGTTGGATCGCGGTCTTCACCAGAGGCATAAAGAGACACCCCAGTAACATAGTTAGCAAGGCCAAAAAAAGACATTTGTCCATCCAGTTCAGCCTATATTCCGTCAGAGTAAATCCCCAGATCTAGGTGATCCCCAGATCACCTCCCCGTGATCTATGGATCACAGAGGAGGTGATGATGGCAAACTCAGTCGAGGGGTTCAAGAGAGGCCTGGATGTCTTCCTGGAGCAGAACAATATTGTATCATACAATTATTAGGTTCTGTAGAAGGACGTAGATCTGGGGATTTATTATGATGGAATATAGGCTGAACTGGATGGACAAATGGCTTTTTTCGGCCTTACTAACTATGTTACTATGTTACTATGTTACTATGTCCTTCTACAGAACCTAATAATTGTATGATACAATATTGTTCTGCTCCAGGAAGACATCCAGGCCTCTCTTGAACCCCTCGACTGAGTTCGCCATCACCACCTCCTCAGGCAAGCAATTCCAGATTCTCACTGCCCTAACAGTAAAGAATCCTCTTCTATGTTGGTGGAAAAACCTTCTCTCCTCCAGATGCAGACAATGCCCCTTGTGACTGTCACCTTTCTTGGTATAGACAGATCCTCAGTGATATTTGTATTGTTCCCTTATATACAGTTATCAGTTTCCGGGAGGTCCGGTACCAATGGAAATCTGGTCTGAGTAATGTGAGGAACCCATGCAGCTGGGTGGGGCAAATCATTCTGGAATGCAGTCAGTATGTTTTTACTGTGGTTGAAAGGGCCATTACATGGGCATGTGTCCTTCCATATCTCACTGTAAACAGTCACCAGAAAACTAAGGAGAAACTGAGGAAAAGAGAGGTTTTAAAATGGTGCTTTACTAAAAAGCTGTCGTGGATAATATGTGGAAAAAATTCCCATCAGGCAACACTAGCGGCAGGGTACAAGCTTCCTTTCCCAACCGAAGAGTAGAGGTGAGGGAGACAGCAGAGGTAGGGGTACACGGTCAAAGGCTTGGACCAATTGCATGACACTCCCAGTGACCATGTGGAGTGCCCCACTAGGGCCTTAGAGTACTCGGTACCAGGCCGGTTCTTAAAGGGATGTGTCACAGTGGCAGCGACCCGATCCTTGGCCCTGGGCACCAAAGAAGGGGTTGGAGTAAATGGGAAATAAAGTTTATAAGGTTTGTTCATGGCGCCACCTGTGGTATTCAGTCAGGGATGACTGACGCTGCTTAAAAGGGGTCCACTGGGGTGATGGTATGGCAGCAGGAATGGTATGGCTTCCCACAGGTGAAGCTGGGTGCCCAGGGCTCCTGGTGTAGTAGATTAAAATGGTATAGTGCCAGAAAACTAGAAGACATAAGGTTGCAGGCTCTTTACCTTTTTACTAGTGTAAGGCAGCCACAGTCCAGGGTATGGATCACAGGTGCTGGTGTGGTCCGGCCGGCTTGGAAGCGATTCTGAGATCCCCCTAGCCAGGTGGGGTTGGAAGCCTTCCTCTCTGCACTGTGTTGTAGTCTCTTGCTGCCTTAAGCCTCACACAAGGTCCTCTCTTTCTCCCTCTGTCCCCCTTATTGGTAGGACACTACCAGCATGGCATGTAACTCGAGCCTTTTTACAGGTGTCTCTCAGATGACTCTGGGCTCTATGTCTTACTGTGCCTTCAGGTGTTGGTGGACAGACGACCTGCAATCTCCTGGCTGCCGGTTTCTACCATGGGGCATAGAGCCACCTCCACAACCTCAGTCTTCTGGCTACTGGAATTCTGCGCTTCAGCATGGAGGAAGCTCAGTCGCAGCTTCCCTCCAGCTCTTTACGTCTCCTGTGCTTCTCTTCCCTTTTCAGTCTCCTACATACTGCTCTGCTTCTGTCTCCTTCCAGGAGCTGCAGATCCACAGGTCTGCATGGCCGCAGCTTTCCTCTCTCAGACTCTGTCTGCTTCCTCTCTCCTCTGTCCCTCTGACAGACTAACTTCCTGACTAACTCCTTCCCCAGGCCAGAATACATAGGGAAGTTCCCCTGAATCCGGGTCTCGAGCTCCCCCTTCTGACCTGGAATCAGAACAGTGTTGCATGTGCTGGTGACCTGTTAAAGAGATCCTTCCTCGCTGCCAAGCATGGCATCATCCTCCCTGAAAGGAAGGCAATACCACTGTAACAACCTTTTACCTGAGGTGTTATACGTGCCCTCATGACCGGGTATTTAACAAGGAGGGAAAAGTTTTTAAAAAAGATAGTAAAGCAATACTTGACTGATCAAACCAGTGTTCTTACTAATTCCTCTGCGAACTTCAGCTTTTGGGTTTCAAAGTTGAATACCTGGCATGAGCTGTCCCTCTATGCTTTAGAGGTGTTAGACTGCCCTGCCATTAGTCTTGTCTTAGTGGATTTTTAGCGCCACAGTTGGGTCATAACAGACAGCACTTTGTTACCAGGCAAAATCATCTAACAGGCTCACTGATAACAATAAACTAACAAAGGCTGGCTTAGACTCGACTTTTACACACAACATGATGATAGCAGCACAAGATGTTGTTAATATTCAATATTTAAATTAGGCCTGCCAGTTGTTGCCTTCCAGGCTATATGGAAGTTGTTGCCTTCTAGGCTATATGGATGATCTTACTTATACTTTTTCCCTGGCTTTGCATTTTGTGCCAAGCCTTTATGAGTGTAGAAGTACCACAACTACACCTTATTCACATTATTTGAATGAGACATTACCTTTGTAACCTTCAAGTGTTTGTGGATGACCCTGCTTGCAATGTTTGGCAGGATTTGCACTTAAAGCACAGCCTTTATAAGTATAGGAGACCAACAAATGACAATGAACAGAATGAATGAGGCCCTCCTTTATGTCTAATACAGAGTGTATCCGAGTCCCTCATTTTTGGCAGCTCTTGCTTCATTCATAATAAATTGAACTGAAATGACGCATTTGATAAAATAAATTAATAATAATAATAATAATAATAATAATAATAAGTTTACTTAAATGATATATATTTTAAAATATATGTATTAAGTCATTATGCAGTATTTAACACAAATGTGCAAAAAAAAAAACAAGATGAAGAGGTCAAAAAAAGACCTCATACGCTAGATAACACTAAAGAAAAACGGTCTTCAACCCTCAAAGTATAATCCTTCTAATGTCTCTTTATTGAAATACATTAAAACTACAAACATTAAAACACAGACCGCTGAGCACAGATGCATGGACAGACTCAAATAAAGTGCACAGTGCAAAATAGATAGGCCTCTCGGTGCAGATACATAAGCTATCTTAAATTTGAATGTGGGAAAACTCCCCTAACTGCTCAAATATAGGTGGCCAGTGTGTAAGGTAATTCAATTGTGAATAGCTATTGAGGTTGTCCCTGCTGATCCAGGAAAAAGCATGGATGTAGGGAGAATCAATCATGGAGTAAAATGTGCAACAATATAAAGGAAATTTGCATAAAAGGCGAGTCTAAATGTTAAGCAGTGGATAATTTGCTCTAACTGTCAGAAACATGTTTCCAAAAATACAGGGAAAGTACTTACAAAGGTAAAATAAGTAGTGTTGAGTGTCCCCGTCACCCCAACATTCATACGTTTCGTTCAGACTTCTTCAGAAGGCGTGTGAGCATTGAGGCTATGAAACATTTTGACACACGATATTTTAAATGGTTGATTCACAAATCCAAAAGTACAAGGAAAACTTTCTTAAAAGAAACATTTGTGCTCATAAGTTTACATACCCCGGCAGAATTTGTGCTTTTTTTGCCTTTTTTTCAGAGAAAATGAATGATAAACACCAAAACTTTTTCTCCACTCGTGGTCAGTGGCTGGGTGAAGCCATTTATTGTCAGACTGTGTTTTCTCTTTTAAATCCTAATGACAACCCAAAACATCCAAATGACCCTGATCAAAAGTTCACATCCCCTGGTGATTTTGGCCTGATAACATGCACAGAAGTTGACAGAAATGGGTGTGAATGGCTACTAAAGGGAACATCCTCACCTGTGACCTGTTTGCTTGTAATCAGTGTGTGTCCATAAAAGCTGAGAGAGTTTCTTGGATCCAGACAGACTCTTGCATCTTTCATCCAGCCACTGATGTTTCTGGATTGTGAGTCATGGGGAAAGCAAAATAATTGTCAACTGATCTATGGGAAAAGGTAGTTGAACTGTATAAAACAGGAAAGGGATACAAAAAGATATCCAAGGAATTGATAATGCCAGTCAGCAGCGTTCACACTGATTATCAAATGGAAAAAATCAGGGGCTCTGTAAAAAAAATAAAAAATAAAAAAAAAAAAAATATAAATAAATCCCGGTCAGGTAGACCAACAAAAATGTCATCCACAACTGCCAGGAAAATTGTTCGGGATGCAAAGAATAACCCACAAATAACATCAGCTGAAATACAGGACTCTGAAAACTAGCGGTGTGGCTATTTCAAGATTCACAATAAAGAGGCACTTGAAGAAAAATGGTTTGCATGGTCACCAGAAGAAAGCCATTACTGCGCAAATGCCACAAAGTATATCATCTACAATACGCAAAACAGCACAGAGACAAGCCTCAAACTACTAAAACAAGGTACGTTATGTTTGCTAATGACAGGTGTTATGAAGGCAATCCAGAAACACAGTGTGCTTAGCGATCAGAGCGCACACAGTGATCTGACAAATACCCAAAAATACAAGAACGAGCTCTGAGACGTGGAAACTCTGTAGACTGCACACCTGATCCTATCCTAAACACAACTAAAATCGGCTGTGGATTGCGCCTAACAACTACCTAGGCAACTCGGCACAGCCTAAGAAACTAGCTAGCTGAAGATAGAAAAATAGGCCTGACTTGCCCCAGAGAAATTCCCCAAAGGAAAAGGCAGCCCCTCACATATGACTGTGAGTAAGATGAAAAGACAAAATGTAGGGATGAAATAGATTCAGCAAAGTGGGGCCCGATATTCTAGGACAGAGCGAGGACAGTAAAGCGAACTTTGCAGTCTACAAAAAACCCTAAAGCAAAACCACGCAAAGGGGGCAAAAAAAACCCACCGTGCCGAACTAACGGCACGGCGGTACACCCTTTGCGTCTCAGAGCTTCCAGCAAAACAAAAGACAAGCTGGACAGAAAAAAAGCAACAAAAAAAAAGCAAAAAGCACTTAGCTATACAGAGCAGCAGGTCACAGGAACAATCAGGAGAAGCTCAGATCCAACACTGAAACATTGACAAGGAGCAAGGATAGCAGCATCAGGCGGAGTTAAGTAATGAAGCAGTTAACGAGCTCACCAGAACACCTGAGGGAGGAAGCTCAGAAGCTGCAGTACCACTTGTGACCACAGGAGTGAATTCAGCCACAGAATTCACAACAGTACCCCCCCCTTGAGGAGGGGTCACCGAACCCTCACCAGAGCCCCCAGGCCGACCAGGATGAGCCGCATGAAAGGCACGAACAAGATCGGAAGCATGAACATCAGAGGCAAAAACCCAGGAATTATCTTCCTGAGCATAACCCTTCCATTTAACCAGATACTGGAGTTTCCGTCTAGAAACACGAGAATCCAAAATCTTCTCCACAATATACTCCAATTCCCCCTCCACCAAAACCGGGGCAGGAGGCTCAACAGATGGAACCATAGGTGCCACGTATCTCCGCAACAACGACCTATGGAATACATTATGTATGGAAAAGGAGTCTGGGAGGGTCAAACGAAAAGACACAGGATTGAGAACCTCAGAAATCCTATACGGACCAATAAAACGAGGTTTAAATTTAGGAGAGGAAACCTTCATAGGAATATGACGAGAAGATAACCAAACCAGATCCCCAACACGAAGTCGGGGACCCACACGGCGTCTGCGATTAGCGAAAAGTTGAGCTTTCTCCTGGGACAAGATCAAATTGTCCACTACCTGAGTCCAGATCTGCTGCAACCTATCCACCACCGAATCCACACCAGGACAGTCCGAAGACTCAACCTGTCCTGAAGAGAAATGAGGATGGAACCCAGAATTACAAAAAAATGGAGAAACCAAGGTAGCCGAGCTGGCCCGATTATTAAGGGCGAACTCAGCCAACGGCAAAAAGGACACCCAATCATCCTGGTCTGCAGAAACAAAACATCTCAGATATGTTTCCAAGGTCTGATTGGTTCGTTCGGTCTGGCCATTAGTCTGAGGATGGAAAGCCGAGGAAAAGGATAGGTCAATGCCCATCCTACCACAAAAGGCTCGCCAAAACCTTGAAAAAAACTGGGAACCTCTGTCAGAAACAATATTCTCAGGAATGCCATGCAACCGAACCACATGCTGAAAGAACAAAGGTACAAAATCAGAGGAGGAAGGCAATTTAGCCAAGGGCACCAGATGGACCATTTTAGAAAAGCGATCACAGACCACCCAAATGACTGACATCTTTTGAGAAACGGGAAGGTCAGAAATGAAATCCATCGAAATATGTGTCCAAGGCCTCTTTGGGACCGGCAAGGGCAAAAGCAACCCACTGGCACGAGAACAGCAGGGCTTAGCCCTAGCACAAATCCCACAGGACTGCACAAAAGTACGTACATCCCGTGACAGAGATGGCCACCAGAAGGATCTAGCCACTAACTCTCTGGTACGAAAGATTCCAGGATGACCAGCCAACACCGAACAATGAAGTTCAGAGATAAGTTTATTAGTCCACCTATCAGGGACGAACAGTTTCTCTGCTGGACAACGATCAGGTTTATTCGCCTGAAATTTTTGCAGCACCCGCCGCAAATCAGGGGAGATGGCAGACACAATGACTCCTTCCTTGAGGATACCCGCTGGCTCAGATAAACCCGGAGAGTCGGGCACAAAACTCCTAGACAGAGCATCCGCCTTCACATTTTTAGAGCCCGGAAGGTACGAAATCACAAAGTCGAAGCGGGCAAAAAATAATGACCAACGGGCCTGTCTAGGATTCAAGCGCTTGGCAGACTCGAGATAAGTCAAGTTCTTATGATCAGTCAATACCACCACGCGATGCTTAGCTCCTTCAAGCCAATGACGCCACTCCTCGAATGCCCACTTCATGGCCAGCAACTCTCGATTGCCCACATCATAATTACGCTCAGCGGGCGAAAACTTCCTGGAAAAGAAAGCACATGGTTTCATCACTGAGCAATCAGAACCTCTCTGTGACAAAACCGCCCCTGCTCCAATCTCAGAAGCATCAACCTCGACCTGGAACGGAAGAGAAACATCTGGCTGACGCAACACAGGGGCAGAACAAAAACGACGCTTCAACTCCTGAAAAGCTTCCACAGCAGCAGAAGACCAATTACTACCTGAGTCCAGAATCACCCAAATGTCTAGGGGAAAAAAAAAAAAAAGTGAACACAGAGCAGAAAAAAAAAAAAATGATGTCAGAACTTTTTCTTTCCCTCTATTGAGAATCATTAGTTTGGCTCCTTGTACTGTTATGTTTGCTAATGACAGGTGTTATGAAGGCAATCCAGAAACACAGTGTGCTTAGCGATCAGAGCGCACACAGTGATCTGACAAATACCCAAAAATACAAGAACGAGCTCTGAGACGTGGAAACTCTGTAGACTGCACACCTGATCCTATCCTAAACACAACTAAAAGCGGCTGTGGATTGCGCCTAACAACTACCTAGGCAACTCGGCACAGCCTAAGAAACTAGCTAGCTGAAGATAGAAAAATAGGCCTGACTTGCCCCAGAGAAATTCCCCAAAGGAAAAGGCAGCCCCCCACATATAATGACTGTGAGTAATATGAAAAGACAAAACGTAGGGATGAAATAGATTCAGCAAAGTGGGGCCCGATATTCTAGGACAGAGCGAGGACAGTAAAGCGAACTTTGCAGTCTACAAAAAACCCTAAAGCAAAACCACGCAAAGGGGGCAAAAAAAACCCACCGTGCCGAACTAACGGCACGGCGGTACACCCTTTGCGTCTCAGAGCTTCCAGCAAAACAAAAGACAAGCTGGACAGAAAAAAAGCAACAAAAAAAAAGCAAAAAGCACTTAGCTATACAGAGCAGCAGGTCACAGGAACAATCAGGAGAAGCTCAGATCCAACACTGAAACATTGACAAGGAGCAAGGATAGCAGCATCAGGCGGAGTTAAGTAATGAAGCAGTTAACGAGCTCACCAGAACACCTGAGGGAGGAAGCTCAGAAGCTGCAGTACCACTTGTGACCACAGGAGTGAATTCAGCCACAGAATTCACAACAAAGGTAATTTGGAGTGATGAGACCTAAACTGAACTTTTTGGCCACAACCATAAAGGTTACATTTGGACAGAGGTCAACAAGGTCTATGATGAAAGGAACACCATTCCTACTGTAAAGCACGGAGGTTGTTTGCTGATGTTTTGGGGATGTGTGAGCTACAAAGGCACCGGACACTTGGTCAAAGTTGAAGGAAAGATGAATGCAACACGTTATCAGCAAATACTGGAGGCAAAATTGCACTCATCAGCCCAGAAGCTGCGCATGGGACGTACTTGGATGTTCCAACATGACAACGATCCAAAACACAAGGCCAAGTCGACCTGTCATTGGCTACAGCAGAACAAAGTGAAGGTTCTGGAGAGGTGTTGTGAATTCTGTTAAGCTCCCTCCTGTGGTCATGAATGGTACTTCGGCTGGTTCTGTCCATGGGCTTCCTCTGGTGGTTGTGAGTGGGGCTGCGGCTTCTGAGGTTCCTTCCACAGGTGACGAGGTTAATTCGTTAACTGGCTGCTCTATTTAACTCCACCTAGATCATTGCTCCATGCCACCTGTCAATGTTCCAGTATTGGTCTTGTTCGCTCCTGGATCGTTCTTGTGACCTGTCTTCCCAGCAGAAGCTAAATTCCTGCTTGTTTTTCTCTGTTTGCTATTTTTTTCTGTCCAGCTTGCTATTTTGATTTTTGTCTTGCTTGCTGGAAGCTCTGGGACGCAGAGGGAGCGCCTCTGCACCGTGAGTCGGTGCGGAGGGTCTTTTTGCGCCCTCTGCATGGTCTTTTTGTAGTTTTTTGTGCTGACCGCAAAGTTACCTTTCCTATCCTCTGTTTGTTCAGTAAGTCGGGCCTCACTTTGCTGAATCTATTTCATCTCTGTGTTTGTAATTTTCATCTTTACTCACAGTCATTATATGTGGGGGGCTGCCTGTTCCTTTGGGGATTTTCTCTGAGGCAAGGTAGGCTTTATTTTTCTATCTTTAGGGCTAGCTAGTTCCTTAGGCTGTGACGAGGCGCCTAGGGAGCGTCAGGAGCGCTCCACGGCTATTTCTAGTGCGTGTGATAGGATTAGGGATTGCGGTCAGCAGAGTTCCCACGTCTCAGAGCTTGTCCTGTATTATTAGTAACTATCAGTTCATTCCGTGTGCTCTTAACCACCAGGTCCATTATTGTCCTCACCACCAGGTCATAACAGAGAGGTCATCTCAGTCACCTGACCTCAATATCATTGAGACACTCTGGGGAGATCTCAAGCGCACAGTTCATGCTAGACAGCCCAGGAATTTACAGGAACAGGAGGCTTTTTACTAAGAAGAGTGGGCAGCTTTACCATCTGAGAAAATAAAGAACCTCATCCACAACTACCACAAAAGACTTCAAGGTGTCATTGATGTTAGTGGGGGCAATTCACGGTATTAAGAAATGGGGTATGTGAACTTTTGATCAAGATCATTTGGATATTTTGGGTTGTAATTATGATTTAGAGAGAGAAAACACAGTAGTTTGACAATAAATGTTTTCACCCAACCACTAACCATGAGTGGAGAAAAAAGAAGTTTGATGCTATTCATATTCTCTGAAAAAAGGCAAAGAAGGCAAAAATTCTGCTGGGGTGTGTAAACTTTTGAGCACAACTGTATATTAGAGCTTATAATACAAATGTAACTATAATACTGCCCCTACGTACAAGAATATAACTACTGTAATACTGTGTCATGATCTGTACTTTTGCCCTGTCCTGTATTTGAATAATATGCCATTTTATGTATGTAACTGTTCTCTGGTTTCTATTAGCTGTAATTTATGTATTTTCTTGTGCTGGGAGTTCACCTGTAACAATATGTCTCCTTCCCCCAATACTTGCAGCCCTAAGCTATAATGTAATTAAGCTTTGTCAATACCACTAGTGAAAGAATAGCCAATCTTCCTCACAGCAGGTGGCTAGTCAAATGTACATACTACATAGACTATGTGGAGCCCACCAGTCTAGAATCTTCTGGTGGACCCAACCATTGAATAGAAGGTGTGACCCATACCCCCCTTCATGGGCGGATCCCAGGAGCTCAGACAATCCATTCTTATTTTGAGATGTGAGTTGATCCTTGAAGGAGGAGTGGGGATTCTTAGCTGAGGCAAGACCCCACGCCCATCTGGGACTGCGGAAGCGAACGGGACGAGACTTGAGCTGAGGACATATCTCGTCGTTTGTGAGATTGTTTTGGGATCCCTTGGACTCGTGTGGACTATTGCTTTGTTAGCTGGCACAAGGATTATCGGGAGGTGCCCCCGAACCTGTTCCGTTGGACTAATTGTGGACTCTGTAGATCTACCTGCATGTGTTGTTCCAGCGTTCTTGATAATAAATCTGTGGAATCATCCCTTGGTCTGTTGCCCCTTCTTGCTCTGCCGTACACCCCGTCACAAACTGGTGGCAGCAGTGGGATCAGAGCAGAAGGAATGGAGGACAATGGCCCAACATCGGGAACCAACACCGCAGAGTACAAGAACTGGACTTTGGGGAGCCTACAATCAAAGGCCCGTGAAGTAGGAGTCCGTTTTAAGGGACTCTCCAAGGAGCAGCTTATTGAGGCTTTGGAAGGAGTTCGCCTGCAAGATGACGCTGAGGAAGGATCCTCACAACAAATGGAGGAAAGACTGCAGCCGGAGGTAAACACCCAAAAAAGTCAGTGGGTTGTGTGGTACGAGGAGGAGTTGGCATTGCTGGGAGAAGAGGCCACCATAGACGATAAGAGGGAGGCAATTCACAGAGCTCAGGAGAGGGAGGCCATTCAGAGAGCCGAGGAGAGGGAGGCCATTCACAGAGCCGAGGAGAGGGAGAGGGAGGCCAATCACAGAGCTCAGGAGATGGCATTGCTGGAGAGGCAGATCGCTTTGGAAGCAGCTAGAAACTCCAGACAGACTCTAACCCCAGCACCCACCATGAGGGAACTCCCCAGAGTGTCCCGCAAAGACTTCAAGCCCTTTACTGAGGCTGCAGGTGACATTGAGGGCTTCTTCCAGGACTTTGAGCATCAGTGTCGATTAATGGAAGTCCCGGAAAGGGACCGAGTCCGACATCTGGTGGGGCTCTTAGAGGGTGGAGCTGCCGCAGCCTATAGGGCTATGGACCATCAGGGGAACTGTGAGTATGCGGAGATTAAACGGACTATTCTAGAACATTATGCTGTTACCCCAGACACTTACAGGACTCAGTTCCATATTTTAGCCTGTGATGAGGAAGTGTCTTTCAAGATGTATGCCCACAGACTCAAACAGATATGTTGTCGCTGGCTGGAGGCAGAGGAGGCCTTAACCTGGGAGACCTTCCTCCAGGTTATCCTAAAAGAGCAGTTTTACTTCAAGTGCCCTTCTGAGATCCGGGAATGGGTGCGTGAGAGGAGACCAGCCACTGTGGAGGAAGCTGCAGCTCTAGCTGATGAGGCTCTCACCATCAAGCCTCAGTGGAGGGTTCTGTTGGAGGATGGAGAGAGGCCTACCAGCTCCACAACACTGGTGGCCCCTTGTTCTTCTGTCCCCATTGTTCCCCGTTCCTCTAAGCCACCACCTCATGCTGATACCCGTGTAAATGTGCCTCCAGCTGCTTCTACTGCGTTTTCTGGAATACGACGAGGAGAGGAAGTAGCAGAGCGCAGGTGTTATGGTTGTGGGCATCCGGGGCATCTGCAGGCCTCATGCCCAGCCAGCCCATGGAGGAGTCGTCCTCAAAACCCTACAGCACCTTCAGGTGGGGGCCGGCCTCCAGGTTCCCTTACCCCTCGCCCAAGAGGACGCCTTGGATGGAGTGAGACCCAGCACAGATGCTATCGATGTGGACAGCCGGGGCATCTGCAAGCCTCCTGCTCAGCTGTTCAAATAAGGATTAATCCTGTACCCAGTCGTATTATTAATTATGTACAGCCAAGTGCCATGGAGGACGACGTGTCACCACTACGTGAGGACTGGCCTAGTGCCTCACCCACCCATGTTGCACCACTAGGAGTTTATGGTGTGCGACCTGCAGCTATGACGACTTCTGCTCATCGAGATAAGCTGTTGTGAATTCTGTGGTCAAGCGCCCTCCTGTGGTCATGAGTGGTACTTCGGCTGGTTCTGTCCTTGAGCTTCCTTTGGTGGATGTGAGTGGGGCTGCGGCTTCTGAGTTTCCTTCCTCAGGTGACGAGGTTAAGTCGTTAGGTGCTGCTCTATTTAACTCCACCTAGTTCTTTGTTCCTGGCCTCCAGTCAATGTTCCAGTATTGGTCTTGCTCTCTCCTGGATCGTTCTTGTGGCCTGTCTGCCCTGCATAAGCTAAGTTTTGCTGGTGTTACTTTTGTTTGCTATTTTTCCTGTCCAGCTTGCTATATTTGTTTTTTTTGCTTGCTGGAAGCTCTGAGATGCAGAGGGAGCACCTCCGTACCGTTAGTCGGTGCGGAGGGTCTTTTTGCGCCCTCTGCGTGGTTGTTTGTAGGTTTTTGTGCTGACCGCAAAGCTATCTTTCCTATCCTCGGTCTATTCAGTAAGTCGGGCCTCACTTTGCTAAAATCTATTTCATCTCTGTGTTTGTATTTTCATCTTAACTCACAGTCATTATATGTGGGGGGCTGCCTTTTCCTTTGGGGAATTTCTCTGAGGCAAGGTAGGCTTATTTTTCTATCTTCAGGGCTAGCTAGTTTCTCATGCTGTGCCCGAGGCGCCTAGGTCTGGTCAGGAGCGCTCCACGGCTACCTCTAGTGTGGTATGATAGGATTAGGGATTGCGGTCAGCAGAGTTCCCACGTCTCAGAGCTCGTCCTATGTTAATAGTAACTATCAGGTCACTTTGTACGCTCTTAACCACTATGTCCATTGTGGTTCTGAATCACCAGTTCATAACAGTAAGCATTTGCAGAAGGTCGTGCTGGATGGACAGAGACTTATTGGATTTTGTGACTCAGGGGCTTTCCTCACACTGGCTGATCCCCGAGTGGTTCGGCCTGAGGCAATCCATCGAGGACCTGGGATTGTCATTGAACTGGCTGGTGGACAATGGAGGACTATTCCCACAGCCACTGTGGAACTGAACTTTGGTTTTGGGGTCAGGCGATGTGTGGTTGGGGTGATGGGTGGTCTGCCTGCAGATGTTCTCCTGGGCAATGATGTGGGAGAGCTACGATGCCAATTCGTGGCTGCATGAAGCCACATGTAAGTTACGCTCTGCCTGTGTGTACTTAACCAGCAACCTGTAGAGGTCCCTAGTACGTACACAAATTGGGAGGGGAAGGGATTGTCATGATATGTACTTTTGCCCTGTCCTGTATTTGAATAATATGCCATTTGATGTATGTAACTGTTCTCTGGTTTCTATTAGCTGTAATTTATGTATTTTCTTGTGCTGGGAGTTCACCTGTAACAATATGTCTCCTTCCCCCCCAATACTTGCAGCCCTAAGCTCTAATGTAATTAAGCTTTGTCAACATCACTAGTGGAGGAATAGCCATTCTTCCTCACAGCAGGTGGCTAGTCAAATGTACATACTACATAGACTACTTGGAGCCCACCAGTCTAGAAACTTCTGGTGGACCCAACCATTGAATAGAAGGTGTGACCCATACCCCCCTTCATGGGCGGATCCCAGGAGCTCAGACAATCCATTCTTATTTTGAGATCAGATGTGAGTTGATCCTTGAAGGAGGAGTGGGGATTCTTAGCTGAGGCAAGACCCCATGTCCGTCTGTGACTGCGGAAGCCAACGGGGCAAGACTTGAGCTGAGGACATATCTCGTCGTTCGTGAGATTGTTTTGGGATCCCTTGGACTAATTGTGGACTATTGCTTTGTTACCTGGCACAAGGATTATCGGGAGGTGCCCCCGAACCTGTTCCGTTGGACTAATTGTGGACTCTGTAGATCTACCTGCATGTGTTGTTACAGCGTTCTTGATAATAAATCTGTGGAATCATCCCTCGGCCTGTTGTCCCTTCTTGCTCTGCCATACACCTCGTCACATACTGCCCCTATGTACAAGAATAAAACTACTATAATACTGCCCCTACATACAAGAATATATCTACTATAATACTGCCCCTACGTACAAGAATATAACTACTATAATACTAACATAGTAACATAGTTAGTAAGGCCAAAAAAAGACATTTGTCCATCCAGTTCAGCCTATATTCCATCATAATAAATCCCCAGATCTACGTCCTTCTACAGAACCTAATAATTGTATGATACAATATTGTTCTGCTCCAGGAAGACATCCAGGCCTCTCTTGAACCCCTCGACTGAGTTCGCCATCACCACCTCCTCAGGCAAGCAATTCCAGATTCTCACTGCCCTAACAGTAAAGAATCCTCTTCTATGTTGGTGGAAAAACCTTCTCTCCTCCAGACGCAAAGAATGCCCCCTTGTGCCCGTCACCTTCCTTGGTATAAACAGATCCTCAGCGAGATATTTGTATTGTCCCCTTATATACTTATACATGGTTATTAGATCGCCCCTCAGTCGTCTTTTTTCTAGACTAAATAATCCTAATTTCGCTAATCTATCTGGGTATTGTAGTTCTCCCATCCCCTTTATTAATTTTGTTGCCCTCCTTTGTACTCTCTCTAGTTCCATTATATCCTTCCTGAGCACCGGTGCCCAAAACTGGACACAGTACTCCATGTGCGGTCTAACTAGGGATTTGTACAGAGGCAGTATAATGCTCTCATCATGTGTATCCAGACCTCTTTTAATGCACCCCATGATCCTGTTTGCCTTGGCAGCTGCTGCCTGGCACTGGCTGCTCCAGGTAAGTTTATCATTAACTAGGATCCCCAAGTCCTTCTCCCTGTCAGACTTACCCAGTGGTTTCCCATTCAGTGTGTAATGGTGACATTGATTCCTTCTTCCCATGTGTATAACCTTACATTTATCATTGTTAAACCTCATCTGCCACCTTTCAGCCCAAGTTTCCAACTTATCCAGATCCATCTGTAGCAGAATACTATCTTCTCTTGTATTAACTGCTTTACATAGTTTTGTATCATCTGCAAATATCGATATTTTACTGTGTAAACCTTCTACCAGATCATTAATGAATATGTTGAAGAGAACAGGTCCCAAATACTGACCCCTGCGGTACCCCACTGGTCACAGCGACCCAGTTAGAGACTATACCATTTATAACCACCCTCTGCTTTCTATCACTAAGCCAGTTACTAACCCATTTACACACATTTTCCCCCAGACCAAGCATTCTCATTTTGTGTACCAACCTCTTGTGCGGCACGGTATCAAACGCTTTGGAAAAATCGAGATATACCACGTCCAATGACTCACCGTGGTCCAGCCTATAGCTTACCTCTTCATAAAAACTGATTAGATTGGTTTGACAGGAGCGATTTCTCATAAACCCATGCTGATATGGAGTTAAACAGTTATTCTCATTGAGATAATCCAGAATAACATCCCTCAGAAACCCTTCAAATATTTTACCAACAATAGAGGTTAGACTTACTGGCCTATAATTTCCAGGTTCACTTTTAGAGCCCTTTTTGAATATTGGCACCACATTTGCTATGCGCCAGTCCTGCGGAACAGACCCTGTCGCTATAGAGTCCCTAAAAATAAGAAATAATGGTTTATCTATTACATTACTTAGTTCTCTTAGTACTCGTGGGTGTATGCCATCCGGACCCGGAGATTTATCTATTTTAATCTTATTTAGCCGGTTTCGCACCTCTTCTTGGGTTAGATTGGTGACCCTTAATATAGGGTTTTCATTGTTTCTTGGGATTTCACCTAGCATTTCATTTTCCACCGTGAATACCGTGGAGAAGAAGGTGTTTAATATGTTAGCTTTTTCCTCGTCATCTACAACCATTCTTTCCTCACTATTTTTTAAGGGGCCTACATTTTCAGTTTTTATTCTTTTACTATTGATATAGTTGAAGAACAGTTTGGGATTAGTTTTACTCTCCTTAGCAATGTGCTTCTCTGTTTCCTTTTTGGCAGCTTTAATTAGTTTTTTAGATAAAGTATTTTTCTCCCTATAGCTTTTTAGAGCTTCAATGGTGCCATCCTGCTTTAGTAGTGCAAATGCTTTCTTTTTACTGTTAATTGCCTGTCTTACTTCTTTGTTTAGCCACATTGGGTTTTTCCTATTTCTAGTCCTTTTATTCCCACAAGGTATAAACCGCTTACACTGCCTATTTAGGATGTTCTTAAACATTTCCCATTTATTATCTGTATTCTTATTTCTGAGGATATTGTCCCAGTCTACCAGATTAAGGGCATCTCTAATACTGCACCTATGTACAAGAATATAACTACTATAATACTGCCCCTATGTACAAGAACATAACTACTATAATACTGCTCCTATATACAGGAATATAACTACTATAATACTGCCCTTATGTACAAGAATATAACTACTATAATACTGCCCCTATGTACAAGAATATATCAATTATAATACTGCTCCTGTATACAAGAATATAACTACTATAATACTGTCCGCTATGTACAAGAATATAACTAGTATCATACTGTCCCTATGTACAAGAATATAACTACTATAATACTGTTCCCTATATACAAGAATATAACTACTATAATACTGCCCCTATGTACAAGAATATAACTACTATAATACTGCTCCTATGTACAAGAATATAACTACTATAATACTGCTCCCTATGTACAAGAATATAACTACTATAATACTGCTCCTATGTACAAGAATATAACTACTATAATACTGCTCCTATGTACAAGAATATAACTACTATAATACTGCTCCTATGTACAATAATATAACTACTATAATACTGCTCCTATGTACAAGAATATAACTACTATAATACTGCTCCTATGTACAATAATATAACTACTATAATACTGCTCCTATGTACAAGAATATAACTACTATAATACTGCTCCTATATACAGGAATATAACTACTATAATACTGCTCCTATGTACAAGATTATAACTACTATAATACTGCTCCTATATATAGGAATATAACTGCTATAATACTGCCCCTATGTACAAGAATATAACTACTATAATACTGCTCCTATGTACAGGAATATAACTACTATAATACTGCTCCTATGTACAGGAATATAACTACTATAATACTGCCCCTATAGACAAGAATATAACTACTATAATACTCCTCCATGTACAAGAATATAACTACTATAATACTGCTCCTATGTACAAGAATATAACTACTATAATACTGCTCCTATGTACAAGAATATAACTACTATAATACTGCCCCTATGTAGAAGAATATAACTACTATAATACTGCTCCTATGTACAAGAATATAACTACTATAATACTGCTCCTATGTACAAGAATATAACTACTATAATACTGCCCCTATGTAGAAGAATATAACTACTATAATACTGCTCCTATGTACAAGAATATAACTACTATAATACTGCTCCTATGTACAAGAATATAACTACTATAATACTGCCCCTATATACAAGAATATAACTACTATAATACTGCCCCTATATACAAGAATATAACTACTATAATACTCCTCCATGTACAAGAATATAACTACTATAATACTGCTCCTATGTACAAGAATATAACTACTATAATACTGCTCCTATGTACAAGAATATAACTACTATAATACTGCCCCTATATACAAGAATATAACTACTATAATACTGCTCCTATGTACAAGAATATATCTACTATAATACTGCTCCTATGTACAGGAATATAACTACTATAATACTGCACCTATAGACAAGAATATAACTACTATAATACTCCTCCATGTACAAGAATATAACTACTATAATACTGCCCCTATATACAAGAATATAACTACTATAATACTGCCCCTATATACAAGAATATAACTACTATAATACTGCCCCTATGTAGAAGAATATAACTACTATAATACTGCTCCTATATACAAGAATATAACTACTATAATACTGCCCCTATGTACAAGAATATAACTACTATAATACTGCTCCTATATACAGGAATATAACTGCTATAATACTGCCTCCTATGGACAAGAATATTACTAGTATAATACTGCTATGGTTGAAAATACAATAATATTTCTATGAATATTTGGATGAAAGCGTCTCCTATAAATTTTTATGCTATATTGTCAGATATTCTCATTTTGTAGTCATTAATGTCACTCTCATCTGCCGTTGCCATTTTCTTTGCCATCTGCTCGCTATAAGTAATGATTTCTGCAGCTCATTTTAGCCGCATTACTATACAGTGAGTATAAGAATATTCTTTACTAGATGGAGCCAATCTGACAGAGTATTGAAGAAACTACTGAAAAGGTCAGAATGCTGCGCATTAAAATAAAATGACTTGTAATAACTAAATGTATGAAATAAAATCTTTACGTTTTTGCAGGACACAGAAATATAATTGGATTTGCAGTTGTCTTCATGGTCAGGTGGGATTAACATACAAATGACATTGGATAAATGTGTGGAAACATCCGGAGAGAGCTTTAATTGTATTCTGCAAATGTCAGATCTTAGCAGCTAATCATTCACATGTAAAGAGAAGAACAACATGAAAGCGGCAGAATGTTCTAGAAGGAGCGGTGGGACATGTGAGTGGAATATTCCTTCCTTTACTGTATAGTTATATTATTAGTGGTTAGTAGAACCGATGGAGAAGAGAATATGAAGGAATGTATCATCTGTTGCGCTGATACAATTAGGGTTCTCCATGGAGTTTGGAATGTGATACATTGTATCTAGAGATCGCACATCTCTGCTGTTCCTCTCCTGCTAATGAACTGCATTTGTGCCAAGGCTTCTGGAGATGAGAATTTGGCTTCTCCAGCCACATCCTTCAAAAACACAAACCTCTCTAAAAACTTGGACTTTCCGCTCAATTTCTTCTTTTCTAAAATTGTACTCAAAGAGTCCGCGTGCACGTCGCCACTGAGCGGAAAGTGAGCGGAAACGCTCCAAGGCCATGAGCAGACGATGTCTGTAATCCAACAGAATTCTTTCACCGGGCCGTTAAGGAAAAGCTGGCATCCTTTCCCAGGAGGATTTGGCGAGTTTCCACTCAGTTTCTGCTCCAAAAATACCTAAAAAACCCTCTGTGTGCACATTGCCCCTTTTCTGCTGTGAAAACTCAAATGATTGAATGTGCACATTAGAGTTGAGCGACTTTTACTTTTATTTTCAGATCGAGACAGGTTTCGCGAAACCCAACTGTCAAGTCGAGTCAGGTGAAATCGCCCAATTATTTTGAAAAGTCGGGGGCCGACCGAAACACAAAACCCAATGGAGAATCAAAGTCGGCAGTGAGTGGAGGACAGGAAAACACCTACAGTGCCCATTTTAATGGCAAAAACATCCATTCTTGTTACTGAAGCTTGTCAATCTTAATTTACCTTATAATAATAGTTAGGCTTTGAAAACAGGGGGTCATTTGGCTAAAGTTGTGGTGGGTAGGGCTGGTTCAAGTAATTAGTGTGCCCAGGAAATCTGGACCACGTCACGGCAGTGGAGCAGGGAGAGGTAAGTATTTCAACTTTGCAAGTGCTGTGATCCTGAGCAAGCAGGGGGGGGCCACTCGTTCGCATTGGCACTGGCACAGGGCCCCTCAAAGTACAGCGGTGTGTTTGCACGGCGGGGGCGCCTCCCACCGGCAGCAACACTTTTGCGTACTATGAGAGGCCCTGTGCCAGTGACGTCGCCAACTAGTATGCCCCCCCCACCTGATGAAGGAACCTGCACTTTCATCTGCACCTTCCTCTTTGTCCCCGTGTAAGGTGGTATGGTATGCGGGAAGAGGAACCTGACTTTCAGCAGGGTCACAATGTTGTTGTGTAGCGTGCACGGGGAATGTTGCGTTATGGGTCAATGTACCAACAGACTCATCTATCACTGGCTGGGCAATGGGCACGATGAGGAGGAAACACAGATATAGGCCCAAAGAATAAAGTGGGCTAAATGCAGTTCTAAATTGGTAACACAGGAATAACCAGGGGGCATTGCTTTGTTCAGAGGAGGACAACTGTAATGAGAGGCTGACACAGTGAGTAGGCCCAAATAATAAAGTAGGCTAAATGTCAGCCATAAAAATTGATCATAATAAACTGGTGGCATAGCTAGGTACTGGGGTGGGCTCCTCTGCTGAGTGTCAGACAGTGGTAGTTGGCGCAAAGTATTAATTGGTCTAAATGGAGGCCAGGGCCCCTGTATATTTTTACTATCATCTATCATTTCAACAAATTTGTATTGGCAGTGCCATTGAAGGATTTAACAGCACAGACTACACAGTGGTGGAGCAGGGAGAGGAAATTATTGCAAGTGGTGGAGCACTGTTCGAGCTGGGGGGGGGGGGGGGGGACACTCTCGTGGGCAGCGGTACTGGCACAGGGCCCCTCATATTACGACGGTGTGTCTGACGTTGGTTGTGCACCACCACCATCAGAGACACTTCATTGTACTATGAGGGACCCTGTGCCAGTGCCGTCGCCCAAGAGTGGGCGCACCCACCTGTCCAGGCAAACGGCACTCGCACGGGTGCTTGCGCCAGGTGGTGACCACGGCCCTGTGGGGGGAGTCAGCCCATTTAGGGAGGTAGAAAAATGGCCTATGATGGACATTCAGCAGCTGCAAATGGAGGAATTGGAGCAGTCAGTAAGAGGAGGGCAAAAAGCAAGACATTTTTCAGGCAAGCTACCTGTCAGCAGGGGAAGGAGGGGCAAAATAATTTGAAATCCATGATTGGTTCATTTTAATGAAGGTTAGATCATCTGGCTTTAAAAGCTGTTTTCCTACTCCCAGATAAGGGAGCCTTCGAGGCCTT
The DNA here is from genome assembly GCF_032444005.1 of Ranitomeya imitator. Lineage (NCBI taxonomy): Eukaryota > Metazoa > Chordata > Amphibia > Anura > Dendrobatidae > Ranitomeya > Ranitomeya imitator. The sequence goes on along the minus strand of NC_091283.1, from coordinate 5,089,001 downwards.
GTGTAGCCAGACGATGACGCTGGCTCAACCCCTCCAGTCTTAGGGTACCGTCACACTATACGATTTACCAACGATCACGACCAGCGATACGACCTGGCCGTGATCGTTGGTAAGTCGTAGTGTGGTCGCTGGTGAGCTGTCACACAGACAGCTCTCCAGCGACCAACGATGCCGAAGTCCCCGGGTAACCAGGGTAAACATCGGGTTACTAAGCGCAGGGCCGCGCTTAGTAACCCGATGGTTACCAGCGTAAAAAAAAAAACAAACATTACATACTTACATTCCGGTGTCTGTCCCTTGCCGTCTGCTTCCCGCACTCACTGACTGCCTGCCGTAAAGTGAAAGCACAGCACAGCGCGCTGTGCTCTGCTTTCACTTTACGGCCGGCAGTCAGTGAGTGCGGGAAGCAGACGGCAAGGGACAGACACCGGAATGTAAGTATGTAGTGTTTGGTTTTTTTTACATTTACGCTGGTAACCAGGGTAAACATCGGGTTACTAAGCGCGGCACTGCACTTAGTAACCCGATGTTTACCCTGGTTACAAGCGAACGCATCGCTAAAATCGGTGTCACACACATACCGATCCAGCGATGACAGCTGGAGATCCAGCGACGAAAGAAAGTTCCAAACGATCTGCTACGACGTACGATTCTCAGCAGGATCCCTGATCGCTGCTGCGTGTCAGACACAGCGATATCGTATGGATATCGCTGGAACGTCACGAATCGTACCGTCGTAGCGACAAAAGTGCCACTGAGACGGTACCCTTAGGTGCTATTGTGCTTTTGCCACTACCACCAGATGCCTCACCACCATCAGTACCAGCTGGCAACCACCGCCCACGGCCTCTTCCACCAGACTTCCTCATTTTTTGGAAAATCTAACCAAAATAACAACCGTTATATGTTACTGTAAAACAAGGTAGAAGGTGTATATAAACTGGTTGAGAAGTTAAATCTCCCTTTTTTGGGGGGAGACTGAACCAAAACTCAGGCCCTGTGCAGAAAACAAAACAATGTAAGTGGCTGGAAGATATGAAAAAAATACAAGGACTGTAGTACAATTTCAATCTCCCTACAATGATCTCAGGACAAGTATGGCAGCAATAAAAAGGACTGCTGCACAAAAAAGTGTGGACAAATAAACAAGAGAACTGTGCAGAAAGGAGCAACAGGATTTTTGCTTTTAAAAAAGCAGTTGGTTTGCACAGCGGTGTACATACAGCAATGCAGCTATCAGGGAGCCTTATAAGGCAGCCTAATAAGCTACAGAGGTGAGGAACAGAAAAAAAAAAAAAAAAGGTAGCCTCCACTGTCCCTGCAAACAAAAGGTTTCTGACGAAGCGGCAGCAACCTCTCCCTATGGTACGAGCGGCAGAAGTAAGATGGCGGTCGGCGGGAACGCCTCTTTATAGCCCCTGTGACGCAGCAGAAAGCAAGCCAATCACTGTCATGCCCTTCTCTAACATGGTGGGGAACAGGACCTATGTCATCACGCTGCCCACACTCTGCGTCCTCCTTCATTGGCGTAAAAATGGCGCTGAAAACATCATACGAAACGTGACTTTGGCGCGAAGATCGCCAACCTCATGACTGATCCCACACTAGGATCAAACCCGACTTTGCTGAAAGTCGGCAATTTTTGAAGTGCACATAATTGAAAAACCTCTTTCAAAAACTTCAGGGGGGAAAAAAAAACAAAACAAAAACAAAAAAAAAAAAACAATCAAAGCAGGAGGGTATCCTGAATCATTTTCTGTATGTGAAGCTCATTGGTTTTGACCATGTTAAAAAAAAAAAAAAAAAACATTTAGGCTACGTTCACACAAGGAATTATTGCAGCGTTTTGCTTCACATTCGTAGCAGGAAGAAAGCTGCATGCAATGTGCACAATCTTGTCATTTTGTGATTTTATGCAGAGTTTTTATTTACATTTTAACCCATTTATTCTCTTTATTTTCCCAAACATGCAGAACATTTCTCCTCACTGTGTAACATGAGGAAGAGCCTAAGGCCGGAGTCACACTACATAGAATACGGACAGTGCCATGTGAGAACTCGGACCAGTGTTAATCTATGGGGCCGCTCACATCAGCGTTTATTTTCCCAAGCATATTTGACCTGCGTGTATGCTGTGATTACACCGGTATATCGTCCAAGACTCGCCAAAGGAAGCCTATGGGTGCGTGAAAAAAAAAAAAAGAAAAAAAAAAATTGCACAGCACTCGGACCATGTGCTGCATACAGTAAAATAACACTGACAGGTTGGGAAATATACACAGAATACTAAAATTACACTGCTCAAAAAAAAAAAAAAAAAGGGAACACAAACAACAGAATATAACTCCAAGTAAATCAAACTTCTGTAAATCAAACTGTCCACTTAGGAAGCCACACTGATTGACAATCAATGTCACATGCTCTTGTGCAAATGGAATAGACAACAGATGGAAATTATTGGGAATTATCAAGACCCCCTCAATAAAGGAGTGATTCTGCAGGTGGGGACCACAGCCCACATCTCAGTACCAATGCTTTCTGGCTGATGTTTTGGTCACTTTTGAATGTTGGTTGTGCTTTCACCCTCCTGGTAGCATGAGACGGACTCTACAACCCACACAAGTGGCTCAGGTAGTGCAGCTCATCCAGGATGGCACATCAATGTGAGCTGTGGCAAGGTTTGCTGTGTGTCAGCATAGTGTACAGAGGCACTACCAGGAGACAGGCCAGTACACCAGGAGATGTGGAGGGGGCCAAAGGAGGGCAACAACCCAGCAGCAGGACCGCTACCTCAGCCTTTGTGCAAGGCGGAACAGGAGGAGCACTGCCAGAGCCCTGCAAAATGACCTCCAGCAGGCCACAAATGTGCATATGTCTGCACAAACAGGTAGAAAACAAGACCATCCTCATGGAGTGAGTGCCCAACATACACAGATAGGGGTTGTGCTCACAGCCCAACACCGTGCAGGACGCTTGGCATTTGCCACAGAACACCAGGATTGGCAAATTTGCCACTGTCGCCCTGTGCTCTTCACAGATGAAAGCAGGTTCACACTGAGCACATGTGACAGACGTGGCAGAGTCTGGAGACGCCGTGGAGAGCGATCTGCTGCCTGCAACATCCTTCAGCATGACCGGTTTGGCAGTGGGTCAGTAATGGTGTGGGGTGGCATTTCTTTGGAGGGCCGCACAGCCCTCCATGTGGTCGCCAGAGGTAGCCTGACTGCCATTAGGTACCGAGATGAGATCCTCAGACCCCTTGTGAGACCATATGCTGGTGCGGTTGGCCCTGGGCTCCTCCTAATGCAGGACAATGCCAGACCTCATGTGGGTGGAGTGTGTCAGCAGTTCCTGCAAGATGAAAGCATTGAAACTATGGACTGGCCACCCGTTCCCCAGACCTGAATCCGACATCATGTCTCGCACCATCCACTAACATCACGTTTCACCACAGACTGTCCAGGTGTTGGCGGATGCATTAGTCCAGGTCTGGGAGGAGATCGCTCAGGAGACCATCCACCGCCTCATCAGGAGCATGCCCAGGCGTTGTAGGGAGGACATACAGGCACGTGGAGGCCACGCACACTACTGAGCATCATTTCCTTGTCTTGAGGCATTTCCACTGAAGTTGGATCAGCCTGTAACTTCATTTTCCATTGATTTTGATCATCGTTCCAACTCCAGACCTCCGTGGGATATTAGTTGTGATTTACGTTGATCGTTTTTAGGTTTTATTGTTCTTGGCACATTCCACTATGTAATGAATAGAGATTTACAGCTGGAATATTTCATTCAGTGATATCTAGGATGTGGGATTTTAGTGTTCCCTTTATTTTTTTGAGCAGTGTATGTATAATTTTACATAGATAGATGAAAAGCTGGCAATTCATCTGCCGTTTACTGAATAATTACAGCGTAACAGATTGTATAGATTACATAGATATAGATGTCAGTGACAAATACAATTAGTACAGTGTGCAGATGACTGTACACATATTTAATAAGATATTTTTTAAAAAAAAAATAGCATGGACAAGAAAAAAAAAAAAAAAAAAAAAAAAAAAAAAGTGTAGGGTCCCTGTCCTGCCTTCTGGATTTGTGTGCTGGTACCATATAGTGTTGGATGGATTTATAGCCTGTGTCTTCAATAGGAGATAGATTGTTGCATTGTGGGATTAAAGCAAAGTATCTTGGGTAGAAGAAACTCCATTTTCTTCTGGGTTACTTCCTGGGACACATGTTGATTTGTCCTCCTGTAACTGCTCCAACTTGAGTTTTCTATCCCGGTAAAGCATATCTGGTGAGATTAGTATCTCTGGTCTTACAATACAGTGTTGTACAGAAGTGCGATACAGCAGCCAGTACATAGGAGATGTGATTATTAGAGATCTGTGTATTTCCATGTACAGTTTGCATCATACCGTATACTTTCCTGATAATTGTAAAGTGTAAGCTGTGTGATTATTCGCCCAATACTTACCTATGTTGTTTGCATTCTTATATTTTACCACATGTTCTATACCTGTTCATCAATAAACAAGTTACACTACAGAGAACGGTCAGCTTATTTGGAAAACAGAAGTGGTCTATGCTGTGTGTCAGATTGTGCACCGTATCAAGGTGTATGAAGACAGAACAGTCCCCCTATAATAGCCAGGAAAGGCTATTCAGACAGCTGCTATTAATAGCTTAGGAAGGGACCATGTGTACTGGCTTCCCCAGGCTAAAACCTGTCAGCTCTCAACTGCCCTATAAAAGGCACATCTCTAAGATGCGCTAATTCCAGCTCTTAACTCTTGCCCTGTAGCAGTGGCAAGTGGGGTGATAGTTGGGGGTTGATGTCACCTTTGTATTGTCAGGTGACAACAAGCCCAGAGGTTAGTAATGGAGAGGTGTTAATAAGATGCCCCCTTTACTAACCCCATAGTCATATTGTATGAAAATAGACACCCAGATAAAGGTCCTTTAATTGAAAGAATGACACAGACTCCTTTAATAATATTAATTAAACCATACTTATGACCTCACCTATTGACCCGATGTCCTCGTCATCTGCAAGAGGTATTTCCCCCTTCCCAGGCTATAAACACCGGCCCCAGCCGTCGGCTTTCCCTCTGTTGATTACATGAACTATGCAGGAGCCCACGTAATTTTTTTTCAGAAAATTATCTATTGCTAATTAAATACATGTACAGTAAGCTGCACACACTGTACTAGTTGTATTTGTCACTGCCAGCTATATATCTATCACTTACAGATGAATTGTCGGCTTTTCTTATAGTATGCATGAAAAAATTACATATTTCCTTTGAAAACGATGTGTAAATGACAGAATTGCTGTATGTGAAAGCACATTTTAAATCACATTGCATTCGGATGTACATAGGATGCTAGGTGTGAAAAATCAGATTGTACCCGCATGACACTCGTGACTCTCGGCAGGGAGACTCGGACCGGCTTTCCTTGCGTTTATTGTGACTCCAGAATAAAGCTGCTATTACCTAGCACACATCGGAGTAAATGCAGCATCTGAAGGACAGATTTACATTTAAATTGAGTATTTTGATCATTAATGCCTTGCATGGGACTGCTTTAAAGAGTGATTTCTTAAGTTTTTTCGCTGTTGGAGGCTTTGACTGCTCCAGGATTTGGCCAAACAAAATCATAGACGTCGTTCCGGAATGTTACTAGTGCGCGTCAGTAATATTGTGACTACATGAAACTTCACAACAAAACGCTCTTCCTCACCTCCCGACACAACATTGTCCTATGTAACACCACAGATAATGTAGTAGATGTCACCTGCAGTCCTATGTAACACCACAGATAACAGTGATCACTCCCTGAGTACAGATAATGTGGTAGATGTCACCTGCAGTCCTATGTAACACCACAGATAACAGTGATCACTCCCTGAGTACAGATAATGTAGTAGATGTCACCTGCAGTCCTATGTAACACCACAGATAACAGTGATCACTCCCTGAGTACAGATAATGTAGTAGATGTCACCTGCAGTCCCATGTAACACATACATTCTATTACTTTTCAGTTACCGGATTCTGTTGCATTGTAAATTAGATCATTTAACCCCTTACCGACCTCCGCCACACTATTAGGCTGTGTGCACACAATGCAGATTTGGTGCAGAATTTTCTGCATCTCCTGGCAGAATCCGCAGGTGCGTTTTTTGTGCAGATTTTACCAATGGATTTCTATAATGGAGGGGTGCAGAAACGCTGCAGAACTGCACAAAATTTGTGACATGCACTTCTTTGAAATCTGCAGCGTTTCTGCGCAGATTTTTCTGCACCATGTGCACAGCTTTTTTTTGTTTCACATTGATTTACATTGTACTGTAATCACAGTGCAGTTCTGCACTAAATCTGCATCGTGTGCACATACCATTACTGCGGAAGTCAGATCCTCTGCTTTGATGTGGGCTGTTTTGTACAGCTGACATGTGGCCGCAATAGCGACGGGTGGAATCGTGATTCACCCGCCGCTATTAACTAGTTAAATACCGCTGTCAAACGCTAACAGCGGCATTTAACCTGCGCTTCTGGCCTTCAATGAGTGCATCGCCGACCCTTGTCACATTACCGGGGGGGGGAGGGGGGTCAGCGATGGGTCGGCATAGCAACCAGAGGTCTCCTTGAGACTTCTATGATTGCTGATGCCGGCTTGCTGTGAGCGCCACCCTGTGGTCAACGCTCATAGCAAACTTGTAATTCAGCTATATAGGAGCGAGCTGATGTTTTGCCGATTAGGCCGATTAGGCTATGCCAGCTGCTAGCCTCCCATGGAGGTTACTGAAGCATGGCAAAAGTTTAAAAAAAATATATATATGAAAAAAAAAAAAAAAAAAAAAAAAAAATAATATATATATATATATATATATATATATATATATATATATATATATATATATATATATATATATATATATATCACCCCCCTTTCAAAATAAAGTAAAAATATTTTTTTTCCAGAAACGCATGATCAAAAAAAAAAAAAAATATTGAAACGCCAAAATTATGCATTTTTTTAAAAATGCAATAACGGACGATCAAAAGAACATATCTGCACACATATGATACCATTAAAAACGTCAGCTCGGCACGCAAAAAATAAGCCCTCAAGTGACCCAAGATCACAAAAAAAAAAAAAATGAAGACACTACAGGTATTAGAAAATTGTGCAATTTTTTTTTTTTTGGCAAAGTTTGTAATTTTTTTTTTACCACTTAGATAAAACATAACGTAGACATGTTTGGTGTCTATGAACTCGTACTGACCTGGAGAATCATAATGGTAGGTTAATTTTTATCATTTAGCGAACCTAGCAAAAAAAGCCAAACAAAAAACAAGTGTTAGATTGAAATTGCAAAAAAAGTGCACCACATTTGAAATTTTTTCCCCGTTTTCTAGTACAAGACATGGTAAAACCAATGATGTCGTTCAAAAGTGCAACTTATCCCGCAGAAAACAAAACCTCATATGGCCATATTGACAGAAAAATTAAAAAAAAGTTATGGCTCTGGGAAGGAGGGGAGCGAAAAACAAGAAGGCAAAAATGGGCAAGGTCTTGAAGGGGTTAATTTCTTGAGAAATTTTTTGAAATATTTTTCTGGAGACACAGGAGATGAGCAGGTGCCCCCATTCGCTGACCTGAGACCGCATGGACCAGGGACCGCCCCACCCAACACCAGCTCTCCTTTTACCTTGGGCATAATACTATTCAGACAGCACGGGGGGGGGGTAACAGTGTGGAAATACTTTACTGCACCATGAACCAGGCCGAAAACCCATAGAAGAGTCCCAGGAAGATATCGAAGACGGTGCAAATTGCAGAGTCTCACTTTATGGACTGACCTGGATTGGAGCAGCGGTATTGCAACCACTAGGGGCAGCAGCGACAGGTAGCAGAGTCTGGGATAGCCAGGTGTCGGTACACAGGAGCAGCAATGTAGCATCTGGAGGATAAACAGCAGGGGACTCACCACCTGACTAGAGGCCAAGAGCACAATAATCTCACAAGGAAGGGAGGGCAATGCCAGGTTAAAATAGGGTGTTCAATTAGGGTGAGCCAATCAGAAACACAGGGTGGAGACCAACAGGAACTCAGGGTGGAGACCATCAGAAACAGCCTAGGTACGTGGGTGAGCACCAAGCTATCCAACGAGCTGAATAGCTCAGAGAGAAGAGCTGCTGTCTGGTGCACAGGAGATGCTGGGTTTGAATCCTGACACTCACCCTTCCGCTCAGATTAGGCTAAGTTTGCGTTGTGCGGTTTGGCGACGCAAATGTGAATGCATGCAAAACGCAGCATTTTGTGACGCATGCGTTCATTTTTTCATGGTTTTTGGTGCAGAAAAAACTGCATCGTGCAGCGTCCTCTGCGCCCTGTCAGCTGCGCCAAAGTGACGCATGTGTCACAAAACGCAAGAGCAACGCATGTCCATGCGCCCCCCATGTTAAATATAGGGGCGCATAATGCATGCGTCGCCGCGGCTTCCCCGACGCAATGCTAATGTGAATGTAGCCTTAGAGCTGCTTCCAGGGCCAGCTATCCCCATCAGTCGCTCCATTCATAGGGGTGGTGATGTTAACCCCCATAGTTTAATTATTTATCCTTCAATGTTTGCAAGTCAACAAGCTGCATGGTCTGCTATATTGTGTAATCAACATACCAGCAATTATCATTGTATCTTTGTCTGGCAATAAGCTGTAGGAGCCGATACAAGAGGTAAATAACAAGCATTCATCAACTTACAGATATCAATTCAACCTACAAGAAGAGTCAATAATTCAGACAATGCTCCATGGTTCCGGGACAACGGAGGTTATATCTGACATAATAAAGAAGGAATGCTGCGTCATCACAGTTTTAATTTAAAAGAATGTAAATCCGCACTCTCTGTACTAGAGTTGAGCGACTTTTACTTTATAGGATTGAGTCTGGTTTTGCAAAACCCGACTTTGTCAAAAGTCGGGTCGGGTGAAATCGGCCGATTATTGCAAAAAGTCGGGGGCCGACAAACACGAAACCCAATACAAGTCAACGGGGAATCAAAGTCGGCAGTGAGTGGAGGACAGGAAAACACCTACAGCGCCCATTTTAATGCCAAAAACATCAATTCTTATTTCTTAAGCTTGTCAATCTTAATTTACTTTATAATAATAGTTGGGCATTGAAAACAGGGGGTCATTTGGCTAAAGTTGTAGGGGGGGGCTGGCTCAAGATTTTCGTGGGCCCAGCAAACGTGGAATACGTCACGGCGGTGGAGCAGGGAGAGGTAAGTATTTAAACTTTGCAAGTGCTGTGATCCTGAGGAAGCAGGGGGGACCCACTCGTTCGCATTGGCACTGGCACAGGGCCCCTCATAGTACGGCGGTGTGTTTGACGGCAGGCGGCGCCTCCCACTGCCAGAGACACTTTTGCATACAATGAGGGGCCCTGTGCCAGTGACGTCGCCAACTAGTATTCCTCCCCCCACCTGATGAAGGAACCTGCACTTTCATCTGCACCTTCCTCTTTGTCCCCGTGTAAGGTGGTATGGTATGCGGGAAGAGCAACCTGACTTTCAGCAGGGTCACAATCTTGCAGTGTAGCGTGCACGGGGAATGTTGCGTTATGGGTCAATGTACCATCTATCACTGGCTGGGCAATGGGCAGGATGAGGAGGAAACAAAGATATAGGCCCAAATAATAAAGTGGGCAAAATTTCTGCCAAATAATAGTTCATAAATAAACAGGTGGCATAGCTAGGTACAGGGGTGGGCTCCTCTGCTGAGCAGCAGACAGTGGTAGTTGGCGCAAAGTATTAACTGGTCTAAATGGAGGCCAGGGCCCCTGTATATTTTAACTATCATCTATCATTTCAAGAAATTTGTATTGGCAGTGCCATTGAAGGATTTAACAGCAGAGACTACACAGTGGTGGAGCAGGGAGAGGTAAGTTTTGCAAGTGGTAGAGCACTGTTCGAGCTGGGGGGGAACACTCTCTCGTGAGCGGCGGTACTGGCACAGGGCCCCTCATATTACGACGGTGTGTCTGACGTTGGTTGTGCACCACCACCATCAGAGACACTTCATTGTACCATGAGGGACCCTGTGCCAGTGCCATCGCCCAAGAGTGGGCACACCCACCTGTCCAGGCAAACGGCACTCGCACGGGTGCTTGCGCCAGGTGGTTACCACGGCCCTGTGGGGGGAGTCAGCCCATTTAGGGAGGTTTAAAAATGGCCTATGGTGGACATTCTGCAGCTGCAAATGGAAGAATTGGAGGAATCAGTAAGAGGAGGCCAAAAGCAAGAAACGGTTTACAAGAGTTGCTTGTTTGGTAGCCAATAGTTGCTCAAGGTTCTCATGTGGCATGATATTTTGTCATTTTCCTTTATATCGTGGATCCAGGAGGCAGGCCAAACAGTAATCGTCGTCAGTCATCATTTTGATAATGAGGGGGTCCCTTTTTAGGATACGCAAGGCATACTCTGCCATCTGGGCCAATGTTCCAGGTGTCAATTCACTGCTTGTGCTGGGTTGAGGAGCACTTTCTTGCAAATCAACATCACTTGTGTCCAGCAAAAACCCTGTACCTGACCTTCCAACTCCACCAGTTTCTATTGCCCCCTGTGAAGCATCCTCCTCCCATAAATATTCATCCCCATCACCCTCCTCTTCGTCCGCCACCTCGTCCAGGAGAGTTCCCTGAGCAGACAATGGCTGACTGTCATCAAGGCTTCCCTCCTCCTCGGCTGCAGATGCCAGCTCCTTAATGTGCGTCAAACGTTGCATCAGCAGACGCATTAGGGGGATGCTCATGCTTATTATGGCGTTGTCTGCACTAACCAGCCGTGTGCATTCCTCAAAACACTGAAGGACTTGACACATGTCTTGAATCTTCGACCACTGCACACCTGACAACTCCATGTCTGCCATCCTACTGCCTGCCCGTGTATGTGTATCCTCCCACAAAAACATAACAGCCCGCCTCTGTTCACACAGTCTCTGAAGCATGTGCAGTGTTGAGTTCCACCTTGTTGCAACGTCTATGATTAGGCGATGCTGGGGAAGATTCAGCGATCACTGATGGTTCCGCATACGGCTGGAGTGTACGGGCGACCGGCGGATGTGCGAGCAAATTCTTCGCACCTTCAGGAGCAGGGATGGTAACTCCGGATAATTTTTGAGGAAGCACTGCACCACCAGGTTCAAGGTGTGAGCCAGGCAAGGAATGTGTTTAACCCCTTACCGGCATCGGACGTACTATACCGTCCGATGCCGGCTCCCCTGCTTTGATGCAGGGCTCCGCGGTGAGCCCGCACCAAAGCCGGGACATGTCAGCTGTTTTGAACAGCTGACATGTGCCTGTAATAGGCGCGGGCAGAATCGCGATCTGCCCGCACCTATTAACTAGTTAAATGCCGCTGTCAAACGCAGACAGCGGCATTTAACTACCGCTTCCGGCCGGGCGGCCGGAAATGACGTCATCGCCGACCCCGGTCACATGATCGGGGGTTGGCGATGCTTGTGAATGGTAACCATAGAGGTCCTTGAGACCTCTATGGTTACTGATTGCCCGTCGCTGTGAGCGCCACCCTGTGGTCGGCGCTCACAGCACACGTGCAATTCTGCTACATAGCAGCGATCAGCAGATCGCTGCTATGTAGCAGAGCCGATCGTGCTATGCCTGCTTCTAGCCTCTCATGGAGGCTATTGAAGCATGGCAAAAGTTAAAAAAAAAAGTTTAAAAAAATGTGAAAAAAATAAAAAAAACATAAAAGTTTAAATCACCCCCCTTTCGCCCCAATCAAAATAAATCAATAAAAAAAATATCAAATCTACGCATATTTGGTATTGCCGCGCTCAGAATCGCCCGATCTATCAATTAAAAAAAAGTATTAACCTGATCGCTAAACAGCGTAGCGGGAAATAAATTCGAAACACCAGAATTACGTTTTTTTGGTCGCCGCGACATTGCATTAAAATGCAATAACGGGCGATCAAAAGAACGTATCTGCACCAAAATGCTATCATTAAAAACGTCATCTCGGCATGCAAAAAATAAGCCCTCAACTGACCCCAGATGATGAAAAATGGAGACGCTACGAGTATCGGAAAATGGCGCAATTTTTTTTTTTTTTTAGCACAGTTTGGAATTTTTTTTCACCACTTAGATAAAAAATAACCTAGTCATGTTAGGTGTCTATGAACTCGTAATGACCTGGAGAATCATAATGGCAGGTCAATTTTAGCATTTAGTGAACCTAGCAAAAAAGCCAAACAAAAAACCAATGTGGGATTGCACTTTTTTTGCAATTTCACCGCACTTGGAATTTTTTTCCCGTTTTCTAGTACACGACATGCTAAAACCAATGATGTCGTTCAAAAGTACAACTCGTCCCGCAAAAAATAAGCCCTCACATGGCCAAATTGACGGAAAAATAAAAAAGTTATGGCTCTGGGAAGGAGGGGAGCGAAAAACGAACACGAAAAAACGAAAAATCCCCCGGTCATGAAGGGGTTAAGTTCTGAAAGGGCTATGGCAGCCATAAAATTCCTTCCGTTATCACTAACAACCTTGCCCGCCTCAAGATGTACACTGCCCAGCCATGACTGAGTTTGATGCTGCAAGTACTCGGCCAGTACTTCCGCGGTGAGTCTGTTGTCGCCCAAACACTTAATTTCTAACACAGCCTCCTGATGCTTATCACTAGCTGTTCGATAATGGGACACCTCGTGTGCATCACTGGCAGCTGCGGATGGAGTGGTCGTGCGACTGCGCTCTGTGGACGAGCTTTCGCTTCTGGAGGAGGAGGAGGAGGGGTGGCGAATGCCTACAGCCAACTGTTTCCTAGATCGTGGGCTAGGCAGAACTGTCCCACTATGGCTGTCCCCTGTGGACCCTGCATCCAACACATTAACCCAGTGTGCCGTGATGGACACGTAATGTCCCTGGCCATGCCTACTGGTCCATGCATCTGTTGTCAGGTGCACCTTTCTACTGACTGATTGCCTCAGTGCATGGACAATGCGGTCTTTGACATGCTGGTGGAGGGCTGGGATGGCTTTTCTCGCAAAGAAGTGTCGACTGGGTAGGTCATAGCGTGGTACTGCGTAGGCCATCAGGGCTTTGAAAGCTTCGCTTTCAACCAACAGGTAGGGCATCATCTCTAACGAGATTAGTATAGCAATGTGGGCATTCAAACCCTGTGTACGCGGATGAGAGGATGAGTACTTCCTTTTCCTAACGAGAGTCTCTTGTAGGGTGAGCTGGACTGGAGAGGTGCATATGGTGGAACTAGCAGTGGTGGTGGTGGCGGATTGAGAGAGGGTTGGTGATGGTATTCTCAATGTTGGCCTACATACAGTGTTTCCTGCCAATAACCTTGTGATTCCCTGACTGCTTTGGCCTTGCGACGATACCTCCACATTTGCTACTGGTGGTGTCCTAACTGGTGGCCTTACAGTGAGGGAAGCAATGTAGCGTTGCTGACTAGCTTCATTCTGAGCAGGTGCACCAACGGCACGGGACATTTGGTAGTTAGTCCAGGCTTGCAAGTGCATGCTGGTTAAATGTCTACGCATGCACGTTGTATTTAAATTTTGAAGATTCTTCCCCCTGATAAAGGTCTTTGAGCATTTCTTACAGATAACTTGTGACTGATCATTCGGATCTTGGTTAAAAAATTCCCACACTACACTCTTCCTACTATGGAATACCTTTTCAGGCATTGCACGCTGTGCTACTTTCACCGGATGGCCACGCTGTCCAAAAACTGTTTTTGTTTTTGGCAAACGTTTTTGGCCTGATACGGGCCTGCCAGATGACAGCTGTTGCGATGTAGATGGCTGCTGCGGATCATCCTCCGCTTCTGAGCTACTGGCAGCGGCACCCTCTTCCCCCAATGGCTGCCAATCTGGGTCAACAACTGAGTCATCTATCATCTCCTCTTCAATGTCATGTGCACCTTCCTCTGTGTCACCGTGTTAGGTGCTATAGCGTTCGGGACGGGGCACCATAGTCTCATCAGGGTCAGATTCTGGCTCAGTACACTGTAAGGGAAATGTAGTGATCTGAGTCAATGGAACAACATAATAATCTAGCTGTGGCTGTGCATCTGTGCACTCCATGTCCGATTCATCTTGTAATGGGCAGTTAACAATTTCCCGTCCTAACCCAGGCACCGTATGTGTAAAGAGCTCCATGGAGTAACCTGTAGTGTCGCCTGCCGCATCCTTCACTTTTGGTTTGGGTGAAGGACACAAGGAAATGTCTTGTTCCTGACCGGGAGCATCCACTGACGACGCGCTGCTTTTATATTTGGAATTTTCTGAAGAGGAGGCGAAAGAGCTAGAGGCTGAGTCAGCAAGGAAAGCCAAAACTTTTTCCTGCTGCTCCGGCTTTAAAAGCTGTTTTCCTACTCCCAGATAAGGGAGCCTTCGAGGCCTTGTGTAGCCAGACGATGACGCAGGCTCAACACCTCCAGCCTTAGGCGCTATTGTGCTTTTGCCACTACCACCAGATGCACCACCACCACCATCAGTACCAGCTGGCAACCACCACCCACGGGCTCTTCCACGAGACTTCCTCATTTTTGGGGGAAAATCTAATCAAAATAACAACCATTATATGGTACTGTAAAACAAGGTAGAAGGTGTATATAAACGTGTTGAGAATTTGAATCTCCCTCTTTTTGGGGAGACTGAACCAAAACTCAGGCCCTGTGTGTAAAACAACGCAATCTAAGTGGCAGAAAGTGGCTGGCTGATATACGACAAACTAACAGGACTGCAGTAGATCCAATTTGTGAGAATTTGAATCTCCCTTTTTTAGGGGGAGACTGACCCAAAACTCAGGCCCTGTGCATAAAACAACACAATGTAAGTGGCAGAAATTGGCTGGAAGATATATGAAAAAATCCAAGGACTGTAGTACAATTTCAATTTCCTTACACTGATCTATGGACAAGTACGGCAACAATAAAAAGGACTGCTGCACACAAAAGTGTGGACAAATAAACAAGATAACTGTGCAGAAAGGAGCAACAGGATTTTTGCTTTTTAAAAAGCAGTTGGTTTGCACAGCTGGATCAGTTTTTTTCTGCCGAATACGTTTTTTTTCTGCCGGATCCGTTTTTTCCACCGGATCCGTTTTTTTCTGCTGGATCCGTTTATTCCCGCAGGAACCTTTTTTTTCCACTGGATCCGGGTTTTTTTCCGCAGGATCGTTTTTTTTTCTGCCGGATCCGTTTTTTCCCGCCAGATCCATTTTTTTCTGCATGATCCATTTTTTGTCGTCCGGATCTGTTTTTTTTATGCAGGATCTGTTTTTTTCTGCCGGTTCTGTTTTTTCTCTGCAGGATCCGTTTTTTTCTGCCGGATCTGTTTTTTCCACAGGATCCGTTTTTTCCACCGATCCGTTTTTTCCCACCAGATCCATTTTTTCCGCCGGATACGTTTTTTTCTGCCGGATCCATTTTTTTCCGCAGGATCTATTTTTTTTCTTCAGGATCCAGCAGAAAAAAAACAATCCGGCGGGGAAAAAACGGATCAGTGGAAAAAAATTGGATCCTGCGGAAAAAATTGATCCGGCAAAAAAACGAATCCTGCGGAAAAAAAAACGGATCTGGCAGAAAAAATGGATCCTGCAGAAAAAAACAGATCTGGCAGAAAAAACGGATCCAGTGGGAAAAAAACAGATCGGCGGAAAAAAACGGATCCTGCGGAAAAAACAGATGCGGCAGAAAAAAACGGATCCTGTGGAAAAAATGGATCCGGCAGAAAAAAATGGATCCTACGGAAAAAAAACTGATCCGGCAGAAAAAAACGGATCCAGCGGAAAAAAAACGGATCCGGCGGAAAAAGTGGATCCTGCGGAAAAATATGGATCAGGTGGCAAAAAAACGATCCTGCGTAAAAAACAGATGCGGCAGAAAAAAACGGATCCTGTGGAAAAAATGGATCCGGCAGAAAAAAATAAATCCTACGGAAAAAAACGGATCCGGCAGAAAAAACGGATCCAGTGGAAAAAAAACGGATCCGGCGGAAAAAACGGATCCGGCAGTAAAAAACGGATCCAGCGGAATAAAACAGCCGGCGGAGAAAAAACAGATCCGGCAGAAAAAAATGGATCCAGCGGAAAAAAAACAGATCCGGCGGAAAAAGCGGATCCTGCGGAAAAATACGGATCAGGCAGAAAAAAAAAATCCTGCGGAAAAAAACGGATTGGTGGGAAAAAACGGATCGGCGGAAAAAAAAAACAGATCCTGCGGAAACAAACGGTTCCGCCAGAAAAGACGGATCCTGCGTAAAAAAAACGGATCTGGCAGAAAAAAAACGGATCCTGCAGAAAAAAATGGATCCGGCAGAAAATAACAAATCAGGCGGAAAAACCGGATCTGGCGGAAAAATACGGATCAGGCGGAAAAAAACGGATCCGGAAGAAAAAAAGGATCTGGCAGAAAATCCTGATCCAGCAGAAAAAAACGGATCCGGCAGAAAAAAAACGGATCTGTTTTTTTCAAAACTCGCCGGACTGTGCCTGAGGGCAAAAACCTGATGTGTGAAAGCAGCCTAAGTCTAGAGACTACAGCCGTCAGCCTTACCATTGCACAACAAGCTCAAGTGATGCCAGGTACTAATTTTATGAGATGAACCATTCACATACTGTATGGAGGGAATCTAAATAACCTTCTGATTCTGATGTTTGAATGTTTCATGTATCAGACTCAGGTATCAGAGTCAAGTATCAAAGTCAAGTATCAAAGTCAGGTATCAAAGTCAGGTATCAGAGTCAGGTATCAGACTCGAGTATCAAAGTCAGGTATCAGAGTCAGGTATCAAAGTCCAGTATCAAAGTCAGGCATCAGAGTCGGGCATCAGACTCAGGCATCAGACTCAGGCATCAGACTCAGGCATGAGACTCAGGCATCAGAATCAGGTATCAGACAGAGTATTTATGATGTTTGACTTTGATATGTGACCATGTCCTAAAATGAACACTGTACACACCGGAGCCATAAGAAAGTCATTCCGAAATAATACTGATTGGATCCAGGATCATCCACGGTCAAAAAAACTTTATTAAAACCTAAAATTGACTTTGAGGAAAATAAAATAAACAAAAAAAAGCAACCAATTAAAACCTCATAAAGAATGTTTTGTCAGAAAATGACATATTTTCTAAGCTGGTTTTGTGTTATATGTATTTTTTTTTTTAAATTGTCAATGTTTTTTCAGACTAATACTTCATATTCCTTTAGGAATGGTTTTCAGGTGGTTCACTGTCATCACAGACCTGATTACAATGACTGTTAACACCTCTATATCAAGTGGACAACACAAGATCTACCATTCACAACAGTTGATGTCACAGCTCACCTCTTCTTGGTGGTGAAGTGGTCGAAGAAGGTGGTGGCTGGTCCTGGGGGGCGGTAAATGACAGCCAGTTGGAGGTTGGAGGGGGAGTAGATGCGCACAGAGTGCACCTCAAAGGAAGGGAGGGTAACAGAGGGTGGCAGTGGGATTGGGGTGAAGGAGCAGTTATCTGACAGGAGAAAACCAACTCCTCCACCATGCTTGCTGCTGGGCAAGGTGTGAGGGAAAGGTAGAATCCACTATGCGAAAGTACAGCAGGAGAGGCTGTGTCAGAGGGGGTGAGCCAGGTTTCGGTGATGGCGAGGAAGGAAAGTTTGTTAGTAATGAAGAGATCATGGATGTGGGAAAGTTTGTTGCAGACAGAGCTCCTGCTAGTGGGACTGGGGAAGCGGGGGCTGGGAGAATGGGTATAAGGTTAGAGAGGTTAGGGAAATTTGTGATGGATCGTGGATGGGAGGTAGAAATGACTGTGGGGATGTGGTGAGGAGGACCAGGATTTGGAGAGATATCACCAGCAGTGAGAAGGAGCAGAGAAAGTGTTAGCAGGTGGGAGCCGGAGAGGGCATGAGGGGGCTGTCTGTTTGGAGACTGAGGATTGTATGTTAAGGAACAGTTCAGAGGAGGAGTGTTATGAAAGGCAATTCAGTACTACAATGGACATAGCGGTCAGAGCACATACAGTGATCTGACAATAACCCAAAATCATAGAACGAGCTCTGAGACATGGGAACTCTGCAGACCGCAATCCCTAATCCTCTCCAAACAACACTAGAGGCAGCCGTGGATTGCGCCTAACTCTGCCTATGCAACTCGGCACAGCCTGAGAAACTAACTAGCCTGAAGATAGAAAATAAGCCTACCTTGCCTCAGAGAAATACCCCAAAGGAAAAGGCAGCCCCCCACATATAATGACTGTGAGTTAAGATGAAAAGACAAACGTAGAGATGAAATAGATTCAGCAAAGAGAGGCCCGACTTTCTTAACAGATCGAGGATAGAAAGGGTAACTTTGCGGTCTACACAAAACCCTAAAGAAAACCACGCAAAGGGGGCAAAAAGACCCTCCGTACCGAACTAACGGCACGGAGGTACACCCTTTGCGTCCCAGAGCTTCCAGCAACAAATTAGACAAGCTGGACAGAAAAAATAGCAAACAAATAGCAAAGAAGAACTTAGCTATGCAGAGCAGCAGGCCACAGGAATGATCCAGGGAAAAGTAAGTCCAACACTGGAACATTGACAGGAAGCCAGGATCAAAGCATTAGGTGGAGTTAAGTAGAGAAGCACCTAACGACCTCACCAGATCACCTGAGGGAGGAAACTCAGAAGCCGCAGTACCACTTCCCTCCACCAACAGAAGCTCACAGAGAGAATCAGCCGAAGTACCACTTGTGACCACAGGAGGGAGCTCTGCCACAGAATTCACCACAGTACACCCCCTTGAGGAGGGGTCACCGAACCCTCACCAGAGCCCCCAGGCCGACCAGGATGAGCCACATGAAAGGCACGAACAAGATCGGGAGCATGGACATCAGAGGCAAAAACCCAGGAATTATCTTCCTGAGCATAACCCTTCCATTTAACCAGATACTGGAGTTTCCATCTAGAAACACGAGAATCCAAAATCTTCTCCACAATATACTCCAATTCCCCCTCCACCAAAACCGGGGCAGGAGGATCAACAGATGGAACCATAGGTGCCACGTATCTCCGCAACAATGACCTATGGAATACGTTATGTATGGAAAAAGAATCTGGAAGGGTCAGACGAAAAGACACAGGATTAAGAACCTCAGAAATCCTATACGGACCAATGAAACGAGGTTTAAACTTAGGAGAGGAAACCTTCATAGGAATATGACGAGAAGATAACCAAACCAGATCCCCAACACGAAGTCGGGGACCCACACTGCGTCTGCGATTAGCGAAACGTTGAGCCTTCTCCTGGGACAAGGTCAAATTGTCCACTACATGAGTCCAAATCTGCTGCAACCTGTCCACCACAGTATGCACACCAGGACAGTCCGAAGACTCAACCTGTCCTGAAGAGAAACGAGGATGGAACCCAGAATTGCAGAAAAATGGCGAAACCAAGGTAGCCGAGCTGGCCCGATTATTAAGGGCGAACTCAGCCAAAGGCAAAAAGGACACCCAGTCATCCTGATCAGCAGAAACAAAGCATCTCAGATATGTTTCCAAGGTCTGATTGGTTCGTTCGGTCTGGCCATTAGTCTGAGGATGGAAAGCCGAGGAAAAAGACAAGTCAATGCCCATCCTACCACAAAAGGCTCGCCAAAACCTTGAAACAAACTGGGAACCTCTGTCAGAAACGATATTCTCTGGAATGCCATGCAAACGAACCACATGCTGGAAGAACAATGGCACCAAATCAGAGGAGGAAGGCAATT
Source organism: Ranitomeya imitator (assembly GCF_032444005.1). Taxonomy (NCBI): domain Eukaryota; kingdom Metazoa; phylum Chordata; class Amphibia; order Anura; family Dendrobatidae; genus Ranitomeya; species Ranitomeya imitator. The sequence goes on along the minus strand of NC_091283.1, from coordinate 5,069,210 downwards.
TAGACAAGGGTACCAGATGGACCATCTTAGAAAAGCGATCACAGACCACCCAAATGACTGACATCTTTTGAGAAACGGGAAGATCAGAAATAAAATCCATAGAGATATGTGTCCAAGGCCTCTTCGGGACCGGCAAGGGCAAAAGCAACCCACTGGCACGAGAACAGCAGGGCTTAGCCCGAGCACAAATCCCACAGGACTGCACAAAAACACGCACATCCCGCGACAGAGACGGCCACCAAAAGGATCTAGCCACCAACTCTCTGGTACCAAAGATTCCAGGATGACCAGCCAACACCGAACAATGAACCTCAGAGATAACTTTATTGGTCCACCTATCAGGGACAAACAGTCTCTCCGCTGGACAACAATCAGGTTTATTAGCCTGAAATTTTTGCAGCACCCGCCGCAAATCAGGGGAGATGGCAGACACAATTACTCCTTCCTTGAGGATAACCGCCGGCTCAGACAAACCCGGAGAGTCGGGCACAAAGCTCCTAGACAGAGCATCCGCCTTCATATTTTTAGAGCCCGGAAGGTACGAAATCACAAAGTCAAAACGGGCAAAAAACAGCGACCAACGAGCCTGTCTAGGATTCAACCGCTTAGCAGACTCAAGATAAGTCAAGTACTTATGATCAGTCAATACCACCACGCGATGCTTAGCTCCTTCAAGCCAATGACGCCACTCCTCGAATGCCCACTTCATGGCCAGCAACTCTCGGTTGCCCACATCATAATTTCGCTCAGCAGGCGAAAACTTCCTGGAAAAAAAAGCGCATGGTTTCATCACTGAGCAATCAGAACCTCTCTGCGACAAAACAGCCCCTGCTCCAATCTCAGAAGCATCAACCTCGACCTGGAACGGAAGAGAAACATCTGGTTGACACAACACAGGGGCAGAAGAAAAACGACGCTTCAAGTCTTGAAAAGCTTCCACAGCAGCAGAAGACCAATTGACCAAATCAGCACCCTTCTTGGTCAAATCGGTCAATGGTTTGGCAATACTAGAAAAATTGCAGATGAAGCGACGATAAAAATTAGCAAAGCCCAGGAACTTTTGCAGACTTTTCAGAGATGTCGGCTGAGTCCAATCATGGATGGCTTGGACCTTAACAGGATCCATCTCGATAGTAGATGGGGAAAAGATGAACCCCAAAAATGAAACCTTCTGCACACCAAAGAGACACTTTGATCCCTTCACAAACAAAGAATTAGCACGCAGGACCTGAAAAACTGTTCTGACCTGCTTCACATGAGACTCCCAATCATCCAAGAAGATCAAAATGTCATCCAAGTACACAATCAGGAATTTATCCAGGTACTCTCGGAAGATGTCATGCATAAAGGACTGAAACACTGATGGAGCATTGGCAAGTCCGCATGGCATCACTAGATACTCAAAATGACCCTCGGGCGTATTAAATGCAGTTTTCCATTCATCTCCTCGCCTGATTCGCACCAGATTATACGCACCACGAAGATCTATCTTGGTGAACCAACTAGCCCCCTTAATCCGAGCAAACAAATCAGATAACAATGGCAAGGGGTACTGAAATTTAACCGTGATCTTATTTAGAAGGCGGTAATCTATACAAGGTCTCAGCGAACCATCCTTCTTGGCTACAAAAAAGAACCCTGCTCCTAATGGTGACGATGACGGGCGAATATGCCCCTTCTCCAGGGATTCCTTCACATAACTGCGCATAGCGGCATGCTCAGGCACGGATAAATTAAACAGTCGACCTTTTGGGAATTTACTACCAGGAATCAAATTGATAGCACAATCACAATCCCTATGCGGAGGTAGAGTATCGGACTTGGGCTCATCAAATACATCCCAGTAATCAGACAAGAACTCTGGAACCTCAGAAGGGGTGGATGATGAAATTGACAGAAATGGAACATCACCATGTACGTCCTGACAACCCCAGCTGGACACCGACATGGATTTCCAATCTAATACTGGATTATGGGCTTGTAGCCATGGCAACCCCAACACGACCACATCATGCAGATTATGCAACACCAGAAAGCGAATAACCTCCTGATGTGCAGGAGCCATGCACATGGTCAGCTGGGTCCAGTATTGAGGCTTATTCTTGGCCAAAGGCGTGGCATCAATTCCTCTCAATGGAATAGGACACTGCAAGGGCTCTAAGAGAAACCCACAACGCTTAGCATACTCCAAGTCCATCAAATTCAGGGCAGCGCCTGAATCCACAAATGCCATGACAGAATACGATGACAAAGAGCAGATCAAGGTAACGGACAGAAGAAATATTGACTGTACCGTACCAATGGTGGCAGACCTAGAGAACCGCTTAGTGCGCTTAGGACAATCAGAGATAGCATGAGTGGAATCACCACAGTAGAAACACAGCCCATTCAGACGTCTGTGTTCTTGCCGTGTAACTCTGGTCAAAGTCCTATCGCACTGCATAGGCTCAGGTTTAAGCTCAGGTAATACCGCCAAATGGTGCACAGATTTAAGCTCGCGCAAGCGTCGACCGATCTGAATGGCCAAAGACATAGACTCATTCAAACCAGCAGGCATAGGAAATACCACCATGACATCCTTAAGGGCTTCAGAGAGACCCTTTCTGAACATAGCTGCCAGCGCAGATTCATTCCATTGAGTGAGCACGGACCACTTTCTAAATTTCTGACAATATACCTCTATCTCATCCTGACCGTGACAAAGAGCCAGCAAATTTTTCTCTGCCTGATCCACTGAATTAGGTTCATCGTACAGCAATCCGACCGCCAGGAAAAACGCATCGATATTACTCAATGCAGGATCTCCCGGCGCAAGAGAAAATGCCCAGTCCTGAGGGTCGCTGCGCAAAAAAGAAATAACAATCAAAACCTGTTGAACTGGATCACCAGAGGAGCGAGGTTTCAAGGCCAGAAATAATTTACAATTATTTTTGAAACTCAGAAACTTAGTTCTATCTCCAAAAAACAAATCAGTAATAGGAATTCTTGGTTCCAACATAGGATTCTGATCAATAGTGTCTTGAATCTTTTGTACTCTTGCCGAGAGCTGATCCACAAATGAAGACAGACTTCTAATGTCCATCGCTACACCTGTGTACTGAACCACCCAAATGTCTAGGGGAAAAAAAAGGCAAAACACAGTGCAAAGAAAAAAAAATGGTCTCAGAACTTCTTTTTTCCCTCTATTGAGAATCATTAGTACTTTGGGCTTCCTGTACTGTTATGAAAGGCAATTCAGTACTACAATGGACATAGCGGTCAGAGCACATACAGTGATCTGACAATAACCCAAAATCATAGAACGAGCTCTGAGACGTGGGAACTCTGCAGACCGCAATCCCTAATCCTCTCCAAACAACACTAGAGGCAGCCGTGGATTGCGCCTAACTCTGCCTATGCAACTCGGCACAGCCTGAGAAACTAACTAGCCTGAAGATAGAAAATAAGCCTACCTTGCCTCAGAGAAATACCCCAAAGGAAAAGGCAGCCCCCCACATATAATGACTGTGAGTTAAGATGAAAAGACAAACGTAGAGATGAAATAGATTCAGCAAAGAGAGGCCCGACTTTCTTAACAGATCGAGGATAGAAAAGGTAACTTTGCGGTCTACACAAAACCCTAAAGAAAACCACGCAAAGGGGGCAAAAAGACCCTCCGTACCGAACTAACGGCACGGAGGTACACCCTTTGCATCCCAGAGCTTCCAGCAACAAATTAGACAAGCTGGACAGAAAAAACAGCAAACAAATAGCAAAGAAGAACTTAGCTATGCAGAGCAGCAGGCCACAGGAATGATCCAGGGAAAAGCAAGTCCAACACTGGAACATTGACAGGAAGCCAGGATCAAAGCATAAGGTGGAGTTAAGTAGAGAAGCACCTAACGACCTCACCAGATCACCTGAGGGAGGAAACTCAGAAGCCGCAGTACCACTTCCCTCCACCAACAGAAGCTCACAGAGAGAATCAGCCAAAGTACCACTTGTGACCACAGGAGGGAGCTCTGCCACAGAATTCACAACAGAGGAGGTGAGGTGGATGGGGAGGACTGAAGATGAACAGTTCCTTACTAGGTGTAGGGATTAAGGGGGTTAGTACAGGTCCTTCTCAAAAAATTAGCATATAGTGTTAAATTTCATTATTTACCATAATGTAATGATTACAATTAAACTTTCATATATTATAGATTCATTATCCACCAACTGAAATTTGTCAGGTCTTTTATTGTTTTAATACTGATGATTTTGGCATACAACTCCTGATAACCCAAAAAACCTGTCTCAATAAATTAGCATATTTCACCCATCCAATCAAATAAAAGTGTTTTTTAATAACAAACAAAAAAACCATCAAATAATAATGTTCAGTTATGCACTCAATACTTGGTCGGGAATCCTTTGGCAGAAATGACTGCTTCAATGCGGCGTGGCATGGAGGCAATCAGCCTGTGACACTGCTGAGATGTTATGGAGGCCCAGGATGCTTCAATAGCGGCCTTAAGCTCATCCAGAGTGTTGGGTCTTGGGTCTCTCAACTTTCTCTTCACAATATCCCACAGATTCTCTATGGGGTTCAGGTCAGGAGAGTTGGCAGGCCAATTGAGCACAGTAATACCATGGTCAGTAAACCATTTACCAGTGGTTTTGGCACTGTGAGCAGGTGCCAGGTCGTGCTGAAAAATGAAATCTTCATCTCCATAAAGCATTTCAGCCGATGGAAGCATGAAGTGCTCCAAAATCTCCTGATAGCTAGCTGCATTGACCCTGCCCTTGATGAAACACAGTGGACCAACACCAGCAGCTGACATGGCACCCCACACCATCACTGACTGTGGGTACTTGACACTGGACTTCAGGCATTTTGGCATTTCCTTCTCCCCAGTCTTCCTCCAGACTCTGGCACCTTGATTTCCGAATGACATGCAAAATTTGCTTTCATCAGAAAAAAGTACTTGGGACCACTTAGCAACAGTCCAGTGCTGCTTCTCTGTAGCCCAGGTCAGGCGCCTCTGCCGCTGTTTATGGTTCAAAAGTGGCTTTACCTGGGGAATGCGGCACCTGTAGCCCATTTCCTGCACACGCCTGTGCACGGTGGCTCTGGATGTTTCCACACCAGACTCAGTCCACTGCTTCCTCAGGTTCCCCAAGGTCTGGAATCGGTCCTTCTCCACAATCTTCCTCAGGGTCCGGTCTCCTCTTCTCGTTGTACAGCGTTTTCTGCCACATTGTTTCCTTCCAACAGACTTACCATTGAGGTGCCTTGATACAGCACTCTGGGAACAGCCTATTTGTTGAGAAATTTCTTTCTGGGTCTTACCCTCTTGCTTGAGGGTGTCAATGATGGCCTTCTTGACATCTGTCAGGTCGCTAGTCTTACCCATGATGGGGGTTTTGAGTAATGAACCAGGCAGGGAGTTTAGAAAAGCCTCAGGTATCTTTTGCATGTGTTTAGAGTTAATTAGTTGATTCAGAAGATTAGGGTAATAGGTCGTTTAGAGAACCTTTTCTTGATATGCTAATTTATTGAGACAGGTTTTTTGGGTTATCAGGAGTTGTATGCCAAAATCATCAGTATTAAAACAATAAAAGACCTGACAAATTTCAGTTGGTGGATAATGAATCTATAATATATGAAAGTTTAATTGTAATCATTACATTATGGGAAATAATGAAATTTAACACTATATGCTAATTTTTTGAGAAGGACCTGTATAAAGTGAAGGATTGTAGGGGTGAGGCTATGTGGACACATTGTGGATTTTGCTGCGGATCCGCAGTGGATCTGCAGGTGCGCGTCCGCAGCAGCTTTCCATGTGTTTACAGTACAATGTAAACCTATGGAAAACGCAATCCACAGTGCCCATGCTGCAGAAAAAACGCGCGGAAACGCAGCGGTTTACATTCCGCAGCATGTCAATACTTTGTGCGGATTCCGCAGCAGTTTACACCTGCTCCATAGTAACAATCCGCAGGTGTAAAACCGCAGGTGGAATCCGCACAAAATCCGCATAAAAACCGCGGTAAATCTACAGGTAAAGCGCAGTGCCTTTTACCTGTGGATTTCTAAAATCCGCAGAGCTTCTTTCTACGTGTGCAGATACCCTGAGAGTGAAAACAAACATTGTTTACAGTGGCTGTATCCAGTTACCTTCAGTTCCCTTCAGGTTCAATTCTGGAATAATTCTGAGCTTCACACTTCTACGATGCACTTATGTGATACACGGAGCAGACTGATGTCTTGCAGACTTGTGCTAAGCAATATATGTGCAGCAAAGTGCATTCAGGTGTGAAGCAGAGAGGAGAGGTCTGTGGTCATCTTGGTCACACCTGGGGCAATGGGGTCAGATGTTATATTCCTGGGGCAATGAGGTCGGATGTTATACACCCGGGCAATGAGGTCAGATGTTATATACCCGGGGCAATGAGGTCAGATGTTATATACCTGGGGCAATGAGGTCGGATGTTATATACCTGGGGCAATGAGGTCAGATGTTATACAGCCTGGGCAATAGGGTCGGATGTTATACACCTGGGGCAGTGAGGTCAGATGTTATACAGCCTGGGCAATAGGGTCGGATGTTATACACCTGGGGCAGTGAGGTCAGATGTTATACAGCCTGGGCAATGAGGTCGGATGTTATGCTCCTGGGGCAATGAGGTCGGATGTTATACAGCCTGGGCAATAGGGTCGGATGTTATACACCCGGGCAATGAGGTTGGATGTTATATACCTGGGGCAATGAGGTCAGATGTTATATACCTGGGTAATGGGGTCGGATGTTATATACCTGGGTAATGGGGTCGGATGTTATGTACCTGGGCAATGAGGTCAGATGTTATATACCTGGGTAATGGGGTCGGATGTTATATACCTGGGTAATGGGGTCGGATGTTATATACCTGGGTAATGGGGTCGGATGTTATATACCTGGGTAATGGGGTCGGATGTTATATACCTGGGTAATGGGGTCGGATGTTATACACCTGGGCAATGATGTCAGATGTTATATACCCGGGGCAATGAGGTCAGATGTTCTATACCTGGGGCAGTGAGGTCGAATGTTATACTCCTGGGGCAATGAAGTCGGATGTTATACTCCTGGGGCAATGGGGTCGGATGTTATACTCCTGGGGCAATGGGGTCGGATGTTATACACCTGGGCAATGGGGTCAGATGTTATATACCTGGGCAATGGGGTCAGATGTTATATACCTGGGTAATGAGGTCGGATGTTATATACCTGGGCAATGGGGTCAGATGTTATATACCCGGGGCAATGAGGTCAGATGTTCTATACCTGGGGCAGTGAGGTCGAATGTTATACTCCTGGGGCAATGAAGTCGGATGTTATACTCCTGGGGCAATGGGGTCGGATGTTATACTCCTGGGGCAATGGGGTCGGATGTTATACACCTGGGCAATGGGGTCAGATGTTATATACCTGGGCAATGGGGTCAGATGTTATATACCTGGGTAATGAGGTCGGATGTTATATACCTGGGCAATGGGGTCAGATGTTATATACCTGGGTAATGAGGTCGGATGTTATATACCTGGGCAATGGGGTCAGATGTTATATACCCGGGGCAATGAGGTCAGATGTTATACTCCTGGCCCAGGAGTATAACATCCGACCCCATTACCCCAGGAGTCCTGGGGTAATGGGGTCGGATGTTATACTCCTGGGGCAATAGGGTCGGATGTTATACACCCGGGCAATGAGGTTGGATGTTATACACCCGGGCAATGAGGTTGGATGTTATAGGCCCTGGGCAATAGGACGACATTTCAGATACTGGAGGTAATGGGACTGGAGGAAAAGTAAAATCAAGTATTAATATGTGCGGCCCCTTTCCTCCTTCGTGTTGTGCATATTGAATGTAGTAGGAGAAGATGCATTAACTATTTTTTGGCTGCCGTTCCCTGAAAACCCCGCTGTCCATGAATCTTTCAATAGGAAGCTTGATATGATCCGGAGTCTTCTGGTTTGGGCTTTTCACTTTCAGAGCCGTGGTCGTCTATTGTCACTGTGTGATTTGTTTGGAGCTCCTGGATGACAAGGAGAAGGGACGGAGGGCTCCACAGTTTGCTGCCAGAGATAAACACAGCTTTAGTGATGTGCAAGCATTCTCCGGTGATGGACACTGCCGAGCCAAACAGGAATTGTGATTTCAGCAGACGTGCCAAAATCTGCACAACAGTTAAGGTTTTCACAGCCCCGGTGGGTTTGATGGCTTCAGACATGTTTTCCAGTCGTGATGAGAGAAAAGCGCCTGCTGCAGAAATGAAAGAGCAGAGCCTGATATCAAGAAAATTAACTCTGAAAAATCAACGAAAAGGAAAAGGACGGACAAGCAAACACACTGCATCACGTACTGAGGGCCTGACAACATGGAGGACGGAGCGATCATCCGGAACAGGGGAGACAGCAAGAAAATCCAAAGACTGCGACTGACCGGAAAGATGAAGGAACTGACCGATAATATTTATCTAACAAAAGGGAAGAAGGGAATGAGGTAGGAAGAAGGGTGAAGGAGAGGAACAGAAAGAGGAAAGATGGAGAAGAGGTGGTAGGAAGGAGGGGAATAGAGGGAAGAAGGAAAATATGGAAGCAGTAGAGGAGAAAGAAAGGAAACAAAAAGAAGGTATGGAAAGGAGAAGTAGCACAAAGTAGGGTTGAGCGAAATGGGTCGTTCATTTTCAAAAGTCGCCGACTTTTGGCAAAGTCGGGTTTCATGAAACCCGACCCGACCCCTGTGCGGGGTCGGCCATGCGGTACGCACTTTCGCGCCAAGGTCGCGTTTCAATGACGTGAAAAGCGCTATTTCTCAGCCAATGAAGGTAAACGCAGAGTGTGGGCAGCGTGATGACATAGGTCCTGGTCCCCACCATCTTAGAGAAGGGCATTGCAGTGATTGGCTTGCTGTCTGCGGCGTCACAGGGGCTATAAAGGGGCGTTCCCGCCGACCGCCATGTTACTGCTGCTGATCTGAGCTTAGGGAGAGGTTGCTGCCGCTTCGTCAGAAGCAGGGATAGCGTTAGGCAGGGTCCATTAACCACCAAACCGCTTGTGCTGTAGCGATTTCCACTGCCCAACACCACCCTCGGTGTGCAGGGACAGTGGAAGCTACATTTTTTTTTTCCCCCTCAGCGCTGTAGCTCATTGGGCTGCCCTAGAAGGCTCCCTGATAGCTGCATTGCTGTGTGTACGCCGCTGTGCAAACCAACTGCTTTTTTCAAAGCACAAATCCTCTTGTTCCTTCCTTTCTGCACAGCTATCTTTTTTGTTTGTCCACACTTTTTATTTCATTTGTGCATCAGTCCACTCCTTATTGCTGCCTGCCATACCTGGCTGAGATTACTGCAGGCAGGGAGATAGTAGCTGCCTGCCATACCTGGCTGAGATTACTGCAGGCAGGGAGATAGTAATTGTAGGACATTCCCTGTTTTTTTTTTTTTTTTTTTTTTGGTGGGAGATTAAGATTGGCAATTTGGCATTTCTGCTAGAGTGCCATCCCTGTGTGTGCCATCTCACTCAGTGGGCCATAGAAAGCCTATTTATTTTTTTGGTTGATTTGGGTTCTAAATTCTACCTGAAAAAAATCAATAAATCAATCAGTGGGAGATAAATATTGGCCTCTGGGCTTTTGTGCCACTCCTGACTCCTGTGTGCGTCATCTCTCACTCAGTGGGCCATAGAAAGCCTATTTTTTTTTTATTTGGTTTCTAAATTCTCCCTGAAAAAAATCATTTTATTTTATTTTGTTTCTAAATTCTCCCTGAAAAAAAAATAAAACAGTGGGAGATTAATATTGACATTTGTGCTTGAGTGACAGTCCTGCGTGTGTGGCATCTCTGTGATTTGGTGCCACAGAAAACAGAGTGTGTAACATTGTGCCTGATTTTCCTTGTGGTCTCACCAACCTGTAAAGGGATATCGAAATCATACTGAAGTTATAGCTCACCGTGTAAGTTGTTTGACAGCAACAAATACCGTTAGTTTGGTTAAGTTTTTAAAACAATGAGGAAGTCTGGTGGAAGAGGTCGTGGCCGGGGGCGTTCATTGTCAGCTGGTAATGAGGGTAGTGGTAGTGGTGGAGCATCAGGTGGTCGTGGGAAAAAAAATATTCCACCTAAGTCTGGAGCTGTGGAGCCAGGTTCGTCGTCTGGCTACACAAGGCCTCGAACGCTCCCTTTTCTGGGAGTAGGAAAACCGCTTTTACAGCCGGAGCAGCAAGAGCAAGTTTTGGCTTATCTTGCTGACTCAGCCTCTAGCTCTTTTGCCTCCTCTTCTGAAACTGGTAAATGTCAAAGCAGCGCGTCGTTAGTGGATGTTCACGGTCAGGGACAAGTCACTTCCTTGTCCTCTTCAGCAAAAACAACAACAGAGAAGAATGCAGCAGGCGACACAACGGGTTACTCCATGGAGCTCTTTACACGTACCGTCCCTGGCTTAGAAAGTGAAGCAGTTAACAGTCCATGCCCATTACAAATTGAATCTGACATGGAGTGCACTGACGCACAGCCACAGCCAGACTACTATGCTGGTCCTTTGACTCAGACCACAACATTGCCCTCTCAGGGTACTGATCCACAATCAGACCCTGATGAGACTATGTTGCCCCGTCACGAACGCTATACCACCAACCGACACGGTGACACAGATGAAGTTGCACACGAGCTAGAAGAGGAGGTTATAGATGACCCAGTTCTTGACCCCGATTGGCAGCCATTGGGGGAACAGGGTGCAGGCGGCAGTAGTTCTGAAGCGGAGGTGGAGGAGGGGCCGCAGCAGGCATCAACATCGCAACAGGTTCCATCTGCCGGGCCCGTATCTGGCCCAAAACGCGTGGCAAAGCCAAAACCTGTTGGAGGACAGCGTGGCCATCCGGTTAAAGCTCAGTCTGCAATTCCTGAAAAGGGATCCGATGCTGGAAAGAGTGCAGTCTGGCATTTTTTTAAACAACATCCAATTGATCAGCGCAAAGTCATCTGTCAAAAATGTTCAACTAGCTTAAGCAGAAGTCAGAATCTGAAAAGTCTCAATACAAGTTGCATGCATAGACATTTAACCACCATGCATTTGCAAGCCTGGACTAACTACCAAACGTCCCTTAAGGTTGTAGCACCCTCGGCCAATGAAGCTAGTCAGCAACGCAACATCCCTTCCGGCAGTGTAGGGCCACCATTTTCCGCACCACCTGCAGTATCTGTGCAGGTTTCTTTGCCAGGCCAAAGCAGTCAAGGTCAGGGAATCACCAGTTTTGTAGGAGGAAATACTGCATCTAGGGCACCGGCGGAAACAATACCGTCTCCAACCGTCTCTCAGTCTGCCATGTCCACCGGCACACCCGCTAGTTCCACGATCTCCAGCTCTCCAGTCCAGCTCACCCTACATGAGACTCTGGTTAGAAAAAGGAAGTACTTATCCTCGCATCCGCGTACACAGGGTTTTAACGCCCACATAGCTAGACTAATCTCATTAGAGATGATGCCCTACCGGTTAGTTGAAAGCGAAGCATTCAAAGCCCTGATGGAGTACGCTGAACCACGCTACGAGCTACCCAGTCAACACTTTTTTCCAGAAAAGCCATCCCAGCCCTGCACCAGCATGTTAAACAGCGCATCGTCCATGCACTCAGGCAATCTGTGAGTACAAAGGTGCACCTGACTACAGATGCATGGACCAGTAGGCATGGCCAGGGACGTTACGTGTCCATCACGGCACTCTGGGTGAATGTGGTGGATGCAGGGTCCACAGGGGACATCAATTTCGGGACAGTTCTGCCTAGCCCACGGTCTAGGAAACAGTTGGCTGTAGCCGTTCGCACCCCCTCCTCCTCCTCTTCGTCCTTCTGCAGAAGCGAGAGCTCGTCCACAGACCGCAGTCGCACAACCACTCCATCGGCAGCTGTCACTGTTGCACACCAGTTGTCCCATTATGGGCCAGCTACTGGCAAGCGTCAGCAGGCTGTATTGGCTATGAAGTGTTTGGGCAACAACAGACACACCGCGGAAGTTCTGTCCGAGTTCTTGCAGCAAGAAACGCAGTCGTGGCTGGGCACTGTAGATCTTGAGGCAGGCAAGGTAGTGAGTGATAACGGAAGGAATTTCATGGCTGCCATCTCCCTTTCCCAACTGAAACAGATTCCTTGCCTGGCTCACACCTTAAACCTGGTGGTGCAGTGCTTATTGAAAACTTATCCTGGGTTCTCCGACCTGCTCCTCAAAGTGCATGGACTTTGCTCACATATCCGCCGTTCGCCTGTACACTCCAGCCGTATGCAGACCTATCAGCGGTCTTTGAACCTTCCCCAGCATCGCCTAATCATAGAGGTTGCAACAAGGTGGAACTCAACACTGCACATGCTTCAGAGACTGTGCGAACAGAGGCGGGCTGTTATGTTTTTGTGGGAGGATACACATACACGGGCAGGCTGTAGGATGGCAGACATGGAGTTGTCAGGGGTGCAGTGGTCGAAGATACAAGACATGTGTCAAGTCCTTCAGTGTTTTGAGGAATGCACACGGCTGGTTAGTGCAGACAACGCCATAATAAGCATGAGCATCCCCCTAATGCGTCTGCTGATGCAAAGTTTGACGCATATAAAGGATCAGGCGTCTGCACCAGAGGAAGAGGAAAGCCTTGATGACAGTCAGCCATTGTCTGGCCAGGGCAGTGTACAGGACGAGGTAGCGGGCGAAGAGGAGGAGGAGGACGAGGAGGATGATGGGGATGAGTATATTTTTAATGAGGAAGCTTTCCCGGGGGCACTGGAAATTGGTTGTGTGGCAAGGCCGGGTTCTGGTTTTTTGAGGGACACAACATAGTAACATAGTAACATAGTAACATAGTTAGTAAGGCCGAAAAAAGACATTTGTCCATCCAGTTCAGCCTATATTCCATCATAATAAATCCCCAGATTTATGTCCTTCTACAGAACCTAATAATTGTATGATACAATATTGTTCTGCTCCAGGAAGACATCCAGGCCTCTCTTGAACCCCTCGACTGAGTTCGCCATCACCACCCCCTCAGGCAAGCAATTCCAGATTCTCACTGCCTTAACAGTAAAGAATCCTCTTCTATGTTGGTGGAAAAACCTTTTCTCCTCCAGACACAAAGAATGCCCCCTTGTGCCCGTCACCTTCCTTGGTATAAACAAATCCTCAGTGAGATATTTGTATTGTCCCCTTATATACTTATACATGGTTATTAGATCGCCCCTCAGTCGTCTTTTTTCTAGACTAAATAATCCTAATTTCGCTAATCTATCTGGGTATTGTAGTTCTCCCATCCCCTTTATTAATTTTGTTGCCCTCCTTTGTACTCTCTCTAGTTCCATTATATCCTTCCTGAGCACCGGTGCCCAAAAATGGACACAGTACTCCATGTGCGGTCTAACTAGGGATTTGTACAAGTGACGTAGATTTGCCTAAAACTGCCCCTCAACCAATCACAACCGCAGATTTGACAACTGGAACTTTGGCCCACATGGCGGATTATGCCTTACGTATCCTCAAAAGGGACACACGCATTACTAAAATGATGAATGATGACGATTACTGGTTGGCCTGCCTCCTTGATCCTCGCTATAAAGGCAAATTGCAAAATATAATGCCACATGAGAACTTGGAACTAATATTAGCAACCAAACAATCAACTCTTGTTGACCGTTTGCTTCTGGCATTCCCAGCACACAGCGCCCGTGATTGTTCTCACACGAGCTCCAGGGGGCAGCAGACCAGGAGTGTTAGGGGTGCACACATCAGAAGTGGCGTTGGACAGAGGGGTTTTCTGACCAGGTTGTGGAGTGATTTTGCTATGACCGCAGACAGGACAGGTACTGCAGCATCAATTCAAAGTGACAGGAGACAACATTTGTCCAGTATGGTTACAAACTATTTTTCATCCCTTATCGATGTTCTCCCTCAACCGTCATTCCCATTTGATTACTGGGCATCAAAATTAGACACCTGGCCAGAATTGGCAGAATATGCATTGCAGGAGCTTGCTTGCCCGGCAGCTAGTGTCCTATCAGAAAGAGTATTCAGTGCTGCAGGTTCAATATTAACCGAAAAAAGGACTCGTCTGGCTACCCAAAATGTTGATGATCTAACATTCATTAAAATGAACCACAACTGGATTTCAAATTCTTTTGCCCCACCTTGCCCGGCCAACACCTAGCTTTCCTATGAAAAGCTCTTGCCTGTGGACTACTGTGAATTACTTTTCTAATGTCTTAATTTGCTGCAGCTGATTGTCCAGCATACGACATGTTTACACCTCACTAAATGGCCAAACTCCCCACACGGGGCCGTGGTATCGCGACTTGGCGCAAGCACCCGTGAGAGTGCTGTTTGTCTGAAGAGGTGGGCGTGCCCGCTTTTGGTCGACAGCACTGCCACTGGGTCCCTCATAGTACAATAAAGTGTCTCTGGCGGTGGTGGTGCGCACCCAACGTCAGACACACTGTTGTAACATGAGGGGCCCTGGGCCTGTACCGCCGGCCACAAGAGAGTTCACCCACCCCCAGGTCAAACATTGCTCTACCACTTGCACAATTATCTCTCACACTTCCACCAATGTTTAGTCTATGCGCTGACATCCTTCCATTCCTGCCACTGACAATACCATTGTGTTGACATGTATGATGGTACTTAACATAGTCAGGGGCAGTGTCCTCTATTTACCAAAGTAAATACTTTGCGCCAAATTAGTAGGTCTGAAACTACGCAGAGGATCCCACCCCTGTACCTAATGATTGCACCCTTTAGTGTTTTCGTTTTGTTTTAATGCGAGACATTCACATTTGTTTATTGTTTTGGACTACTAACTGGCAGACACTCATTACAATCGGCCTCCGCTAACCAGACCACTGCTGCCCGTGTACCCCTTGGAACCAATTTTAAATTGCCTACAGCCAGCCCAATTTTATTATGTTAGGCCTTCGAAGCCTGTCTGCGGTCCCTCCTTCCACTAGGCCTCCACTGACCTGTCTACCGCTGCCCGTGTACCCCTGGAACCAACTATAAAGTGCCTACAGCCAGTCCAATTTTATTATGTTAGGCCTTCGATGCCTGTCTGCGGTCCCTCCTTCCACTAGGCCTCCACTGACCTGTCTACTGCTGCCCGTGTACCCCTGGAACCAATTATAAAGTGCCTACAGCCAGTCAAATTTTATTATGTTAGGCCTTCGAAGTCTGTCTGCGGTCCCTCCTTCCACTAGGCCTCCACTGACCTGTCTACTGCTGCCCGTGTACCCCTGGAACCAATTATAAAGTGCCTACAGCCTGTCCAATTTTATTATGTTAGGCCTTCGAAGCCTGTCTGCGGTCCCTCCTTCCACTCGGCCTCCACTGACCATACCACTGCTGCCCGTGTACCCCTGAAACCAATTTTAAATTGCCTACAGCCAGCCCAATTTATTATGTTAGGCCTTCAAAGCCTGTCTGCGGTCCCTCCTTCCACTAGGCCTCCACTGACCAGACCACTGCTGCCCGTGTACCCCTGGAACCAATTATAAAGTGCCTACAGCCATATGTTATTATGTTAGGCCTTAGAAGCCTGTCTGCGGCCCGTTCTTTCTACTACTCCTACAATGACCAGACCACTGCTGCCCGTGTACCCCTGGAACCTATTTAAAAGTGCCTACAGCCCAAATTTTTTTTATGTTAGGCCTTCAAAGCCTGTCTGCAGCCCGTTCTTCCACTAAGCCTCCACTGACCAGACCACTGCTGCCTGTGTACCCCTGGAACCAATTTTAAATTGCCTACAGCCAGCCCAATTTATTATGTTAGGCCTTCGAAGCCTGTCTGCGGTCCCTCCTTCCACTAGGCCTCCACTGACCAGACCACTGCTGCCCGTGTACCCCTGGAACCAATTTTAAATTGCCTACAGCCAGCCCAATTTATTATGTTAGGCCTTCGAAGCCTGTCTGCGGTCCCTCCTTCCACTAGGCCTCCACTGACCAGACCACTGCTGCCCGTGTACCCCTGGAACCAATTATAAAGTGCCTACAGCCATATGTTATTATGTTAGGCCTTAGAAGCCTGTCTGCGGCCCGTTCTTTCTACTACTACTACAATGACCAGTCTACTGCTGCCCGTGTACCCCTGGAACCAATGTTAAAGTGCCTACAGCCATATGTTATTATGTTAGGCCTTCGAAGCCTGTCTGCGGCCCGTTCTTTCTACTACTCCTACACTGACCAGACCACTGCTGCCCGTGTACCCCTGGAACCTATTTAAAAGTGCCTACAGCCCAATTTTTTTTATGTAAGGCCTTCGAAGCCTGTCTGCGGTCCCTCCTTCCACTAGGCCTCCACTGACCATACCACTGCTGCCCGTGTACCCCTGGAACCAATTTCAAATTGCCTACAGCCAGCCCAATTTATTATGTTAGGCCTTCGAAGCCTGTCTGCGGTCCCTCCTTCCACTAGGCCTCCACTGACCAGACCACTGCTGCCCGTGTACCCCTGGAACCAATTATAAAGTGCCTACAGCCATATGTTATTAGGTTAGGCCTTAGAAGCCTGTCTGCGGCCCGTTCTTTCTACTACTCCTACACTGACCAGACCACTGCTGCCTGTGTACCCCTGGAACCTATTTAAAAGTGCCTACAGCCCAATATTTTTTTATGTTAGGCCTTCGAAGCCTGTCTGCGGCCCGTTCTTTCTACTACTCCTACACTGACCAGACCACTGCTGCCCGTGTACCCCTGGAACCTATTTAAAAGTGCCTACAGCCCAATATTTTTTTATGTTAGGCCTTCGAAGCCTGTCTGCGGCCCGTTATTTCTACTACTCCTACACTGACCAGACCACTGCTGCCTGTGTACCCCTGGAACCTATTTAAAAGTGCCTACAGCCCAATATTTTATTATGTTAGGCCTTCGAAGCCTGTCTGCGGCCCGTTCTTTCTACTACTCCTACACTGACCAGTCTACTACTGCCCGTGTACCCCTGGAACCAATGTTAAAGTGCCTACAGCCCAATATTTTTTTATGTTAGGCCTTCGAAGCCTGTCTGCGGCCCGTTCTTTCAACTACTCCTACACTGACCAGACCACTGCTGCCTGTGTACCCCTGGAACCTATTTAAAAGTGCCTACAGCCCAATATTTTTTTATGTTAGGCCTTCGAAGCCTGTCTGCGGCCCGTTCTTTCTACTACTCCTACACTGACCAGTCTACTGCTGCCCGTGTACCCCTGGAACCAATGTTAAAGTGCCTACAGCCCAATATTTTTTTATGTTAGGCCTTCGAAGCCTGTCTGCGGCCCGTTCTTTCTACTATTCCTACACTGACCAGTCTACTGCTGCCCGTGTACCCCTGGAACCAATGTTGAAGTGCCTACAGCCCAATATTTTTTTATGTTAGGCCTTCGAAGCCTGTCTGCGGCCCGTTCTTTCTACTACTCCTACACTGACCAGTCTACTGCTGCCTGTGTGAACCAATGTTAAAGTGCCTACAGCCCAATATTTTATTATGTTAGGCCTTCGAAGCCTGTCTGCGGCCCGTTCTTTCTACTACTCCTACACTGACCAGACCACTGCTGCCCGTGTACCCCTTGAACCAATGTTAAAGTGCCTGCAGCCCAATATTTTATTATGTTAGGCCTTCGAAGCCTGTCTGCGGCCCGTTCTTTCTACTACTCCTACACTGACCAGACCACTGCTGCCCGTGTACCCCTGGAACCTATTTAAAAGTGCCTACAGCCCTATATTTTTTTTATGTTAGGCCTTCGAAGCCCGTTCTTTCTACTACTTCTACACTGACCAGTCTACTGCTGCCCGTGTACCCCTGGAACCAATGTTAAAGTGCCTACAGCCCAATATTTTTTTATGTTAGGCCTTCGAAGCCTGTCTGCGGCCCGTTCTTTCTACTACTCCTACACTGACCAGACCACTGCTGCCCGTGTACCCCTGGAACCTATTTTTAATTGCATAGAGCATCCTTTTTTAAATAGTAGGCGTACAAATTCTGTATGCGGTCCACTATTGAAATTGTCCTCCACTGCCCAGAGCAATGCTGCCTGTGTACCCCTGTAACCTTTTTTAAGCTGCAGTGAGCCACATTTTTGGTTTAAGGCCTACTACCTGTGTCTGTCTGCGCCACTCAATACAGCTGTGTTCCTTTGAAAAAAGCTGAGCGTCAATAGTCTTGTTTTCAGCCTCTAGGAATTTTAAAACTGCATTGGGGCTACAACTTTGGTAGGGCCTACTAACGGTGTCTGCCGCCCCAAGGTGTGCCCCAGGTTTCGTCCACATTGCTTCGATCTTCCTACTCTCGTTTAGTAGTTGGTGAAAACTACACTGCATTAGGCCTACAAATTGGGTATGGGGTGTAGAGACGGTGTGTTCCACTCCAAGGTGTTCCCCAGGTTTCCTCGCCATTGCTTCGGTCTTCCGACTCTCGTTTAGTAGATGTTGGAAACTACACTGCATTAGGCCTACAAATTGGGTATGGGGTGTAGAGACGGTGTCTTCCACTCCAAGGTGTTCTCCAGGTTGCCTTTCCTGAGCTTCTATCTTCAGGCTCTTGTTAAATAGTGGTTAAATGGAACAACTGCATTTGGCGTACTAGTTGGTTTGGGGCCTACTAACAGTGTCTGCCGCTCCTTGCTGTTCTCCTGGTTTCCTGTCCTGAAATTCCATTTTCAGGCTCTCGTTAAGTAGTTGTTAATGTTAGACTGCATTTGGCCTACTAGTTGGGTTGGGGCCTACTATCGGTGTCTGCCACTCCTTGCTGTTCTCCTCCACTGAACAAAGCTGTGCCGCCTGTTTACTACGGTTGCCAATTTTGAACTGCATTTCGACTACTTACTGATTTGGGCCTACTCTCTGTGTCAGCCTCTCATTCCAGTTGTCCTCCACTGCAATGCCCCCTGGTTATTCCTGTGTTACCAATTTTGAACTGCATTTAGCCAACTTTATTCTTTGGGCCTATATCTGTGTTCCCTCCTCATCCTGCCCATTGCCCAGCCAGTGATAGATGAGTCTGCTGGTACATTGACCCATAACGCAACATTCCCCGTGCACGCTACACAGCAAGATTGTGACCCTGCTGAAAGTCAGGTTCCTCTTCCCGCATACCATACCACCTTACACGGGGACAAAGAGGAAGGTGCAGATGAAACTGCAGGTTCCTTCATCAGGTGGGGGGAGGAATACTAGTTGGCGACATCACTGGCACAGGGCCTCTCACAGTACGCAAAAGTGTTGCTGCCGGTGGGAGGCACCCCCGCCGTGCAAACACACCGCTGTACTTTGAGGGGCCCTGTGCCAGTGCCAATGCCAACGAGTGGGCCCCCCCTGCTTGCTCAGGATCACAGCACTTGCAAAGTTGAAATACTTACCTCTCCCTGCTCCACTGCCGTGACGTGGTCCAGATTTAATGGGCCCACTAATTACTTGAACCAGCCCTACCCCCCACAACTTTAGCCAAATGACCCCCAATTTCAAATGCCTTCCAATTATTATAAGCTAAATTACGATTGACAAGCTTCATTAAGAAGAATGGATGGTTTTGACATTAAAATGGGCAGTGTAGGTGTTTTCCTGGCCTCCACTCACTGCCGACTATGCTCCCCCATTGACTTGCATTGGGTTTCGTGTTTCGGGCGATACCCGACTTTTCGCCATAATCGGCCGATTCCACTCGACTCGACTTCTAAGATAGTCGGGTTTCGCGAAACACGGCTCGACTCTAAAAAGGTCAAGGTCGCTCAACCCTAGCACAAAGGATCCACTGACTACAGTAACAGCAACTGTACCCAATAGTTACATCCCCGAGGGACAGAATGAAAGTGTCGCTCCTGCGACCAGCACGCTTCTCCATCTTGGTCACTCTGATATTCTGATTTCTAGAATCAAATGCAGGAACTTTAAAACTAAATAGGATGATAGAGAGGGAGAAATAGAGGATAGAAAAACTAGAGAAATGAACTTGGAAAGGGAGGACCTGGGAGAGAAAACATAGAGACAA
This sequence comes from Ranitomeya imitator, assembly GCF_032444005.1. Classification (NCBI taxonomy): domain Eukaryota; kingdom Metazoa; phylum Chordata; class Amphibia; order Anura; family Dendrobatidae; genus Ranitomeya; species Ranitomeya imitator. The sequence continues at coordinate 5,049,227 of NC_091283.1, read as the reverse complement.
ACCAGGGAGAGGGACCTGTAAAAACTAGGAAAAAAATCAGAGGACAGGACCTGGGAGATGAAACATTGAGACAAACCCGGGAAAAGGTCCTGAGAGAGGGACCAAGTAAAAACTAGGGAAGGGATCACAGGAGAGGATCTGGGAGATGAAGCTTGGAGACAAGCCCAAGAGAAGGTCCTGAGAGAGGGACCTGTGAAAACAGGGAAAAAATCAGAGGAGAGGACCTGGGATAAGGAGCATAGAGACAAACCTGGGTAAAGGTCCTGAGACAGGGACCAGACAAAAAACAGTGAAAGAATCAGAGGAGAGGACCTGGGAGAAGGAGCATAGAGACAAACCTGAGTAAAGGTCCTGAGGGATCACACACAAAAATCAGGGAATGGATAAGAGGAAGGGAACTTGGAAAATAGGATATACAGACCAAAGAAATGGATCTGATAGAGGGATCACAAAGAAAAAACAGGGAAAGTGGTCTGAGAGAGGGACCTGGGAGGAGAGGACCTGAGAAAAGATGCATGAAAGCAAAGCCAGGGAAAGCTCCTGAGAGACCAGACAAAAAGCAGGGAGATCAGAGAAAGTGATGTGAGAGAAGAAGCATAGATCCAAACCTGAGAAAGGGACCTGATATAGGGACTATACAAAAAAGAAAGTGTCTAACACAAAAGAACAGAAAGGGATCAGAGACCAAAGAAGCCGGAGACAGAGAACAGGCGGTTGTTGAGGAAAGGTTGTAACTATATATGATAATTCCATTTTGGTGCCATTGGAAGTTTGTGGAAGTCTCAATTAGCTTTGTAACCTGCAAAGAAGATTAAATACAACTCAGAAACAGATGAATGGGAAATTGGGGCAGAAGATGAGAGAAGTACTTTTATTTGTGAGATGACTGATGGGCCACCTTCCGGCAGATGGACTCACAGACTCTGATGAAAATGTCCACTGAGATCCTGAGGTTTCTATCCATGAAGCAACAGTGGCCTCCATGTATACAGTGTTGCAGGTGGTTTGTGGTACATTGTTAGAGATTCTTCCAGTATTAGACTGAACGTGTTTTTCCTTATGTTCATGTGGTTGTAATGTAGTGCGATGATTTTAGAGCATTGGAGCAAGGAGTAGTAGAGTAAATCTGCAGTTACACTATCAGTCTCACAAACCATGTTCTGCTTTACTAGAGCACTGGGAGCATTTGGAGGAAGTCGTCTAGGACTATCGAGTTGTGCTCAGTCCGCAGAGGAAGTGTTCTTGGACAAACCACGGCAGACAGGATTATCTATAGCAGATCTGATCCGAACGTGCTGCAGCCAAATAATCAATATGCAGAATGAATCTCCCCAGAGGACAAACCGCCGCATTCTGAAATATAGAGTAATTAGTGAAAGGAAGGCAGCAAGAGAGAAAAAATAAGCAGCGGAAGAAAGGCAGGAAGGAAGGTAAGGGGAAGGTAAGGAGGGAAAGAAGGAAGGGAGGAGGGAAGGAAGGATGGACGTAAAGAAGGTAGCAAAGAAGGAAGTAGGCACAAATGAGGGATGGATGGAAAGTAGGAAGGGAGAGAGGAAGGTAAGGTGGGTGGGAGGGAGGGAAGGAATGAAGGAAGGTAAGAAGGGTGGGAGGAAGGAAGGAAGGAAAGGAGGAAGGTAAGGAAGGTAGGAGGGAGGGATGGAAGGGGGGAACAAAGGAAGGTAAGAAGGGTGGGAGGGAGGGGAGGAATGAAGGAAGGTAAGAAGGGTGGGAGGAAGGAAGGAAGGTAAGAAGGGTGGGAGGAAGGTAAGGCTGGGAGGGAAGGAAGGGAGGAATAGGTAAGAAGGGTGGGAAGAAGGTAAGGAGGGTGGTAGGAAAGAAAGGGAGGAACGAAGGAAGGTAAGGAGGAAGGAAAGAAGGAAGGATAGAAGTAAAGAAGGTAGGAAGGAAGTAGGGAGAAATGAAGGATAGAAGGAAGGGAGAGAGGAAGGAAGGTAGGAGGAAATGAAAGGAAGGGAAAAGGAAGAGAGGGAGGAAGGAAGGGAAGGAAAGAGGTAAGAAAGGAAGGAAGGGAAGAAGAAAGGGAGGAAAGAAAGAAGGAAGGAGGATGGAAGGGAAGGAAAGAAGGAAGAAAGGAAGGAAAGGAGTGAAGGAGGAAGGGAGTGAGAGAGAAAGGAAGAGAGGGAGGGAAGATGAAAGGAAGGAAGGGAAAAGGAAGGAAGGGAGCATGAGAGAAAAAAATTAAGCAATAGATGGAAGTAAGAAAGGAAGGAAAAAAGAAGGGCGGGAGAAAGGAAAGAAGGAAGCAAGGAAGGAAGAGAGGGAGGGAGGAAGGGAAAAGGGAGAAAGGTGCGAGACAGGGAAGGTAGAAAGAAATGATGAAGGAAGAAAGATGGGAACATAGAGAATAGAAGGAATTAGATAAGACAGGAGGAAGGAAGGACCAATTTTATCCAAGCGTGGGTAACACCTGTACTGGATTTGTACCTTCATTTTGATATGTTTTGGGGGTTCTGAGCACCATATTTACAGTTAGTGATCATTTCTGTGCAATTCTGTGGAATATATTGTAGATAATTAAAGTGAATATAAAGATAGGGAAGGAAGGATTAATGGAGAGAAGGAGGGACGAAGATGTGTGAATTCACCCAAATATTCTGTTCTTAGAACTATCCTCTGGTTATTCTATAGACGGCTGGTGATGTGACTAGCTCAGTGACTTCCCTTCCTCCCATGAGGCCCGCTCTGCACCTTCCTGGCCCCGGAGCCCGCTGCCCCTGCGGATTTCTGTCTCCTGTTCCATACACACAGTATTGTCCACTTTCTGGTCATCCTCCAGCTCTTGTCGGGACCCAGGCTCTCCACTTTGTGTCCTGTCCTGCAGGTTACATAGCTGGAGAGCAGAATAGCAGTGTGACCCCTCATCCTCCGGGCTCCTGGGCCACATCTCACTGCCAACCTTACATTATTCTGGGCAGTTTCTGGATCATTGTATTGTTGTGGGTGGAAACTCCTGCGCCTTTTCCTTGTCATCTCATCCGATCACTTTGCTTCACGATTTATTCTTTTACTACAAGAAGTAAATTATTTTTTGTAATACAATTTGCCTACGAAACATGTCGCTTGCATTAGTAATTATGTATCTAGCATAACATCTGTGCCTGAAGCCGCTATAATTGCAGACAAACTCCTCAGAATCAATGGCGAGACTGACCTCTACCTGCGTGACAGCTCAGCTCCACCGTCATTCCACTTCCGACCTGGTGCCAGATCTGCTTCAAGGGCGTAATAAGGAAAGTTTTATTGAATCATCGGAAGAGAATCAGACTGTGATCCTGGAGGGATAAAAATAAACGATGCTATATAAACGCATCGAACTTTATTACTAATGTTCACTTCAGCTAAATATCATTGTATTGAGGCGGAGGACGGAAGATCTGCTCCTAATGAGTGTCCCTGCCCTTTAAGATGGACGAGGTCCATGGTATAAAAAAGTTGTGTTTGGTATCTAAGCCAATATAAATTATTTGTGAGAATAAAATAGACTCGAATAACGTGAGGGGTGATACTGACAGGTCATTATACGGACAGATGACAGCGCTGCATTATTAGGGGGTAGATCCTTATCGCGGTGAGAGAAGATCCCGGCACCGCGCATCACAGCACGCATCTCAGCCAGGAAAGATGTATCCGTTCTGTGCAGCCAAACATGTCACTTTAATTCTTACTCAATTCATCACAAACTAAACCTTATTAATTTGCGTCTTATCTTCAAAAACATTTGCATTTCTAATTATGTTTTCATGGCTGCTCCTAAAATGACCGACCCATTGTGCCGCCTTATCGAGGCCAGACCGGTGCCGGCAATTATTCCTCACTGCTCCTCTAGGGATCATCTCTGGATTTTAGGAAATGACCAGCAACCATGGAGTAAAAATCTCACCGCAGCAGGAATCTTAGGAGGCATCCGTCTGCATCCTGATGTCACTGCTGTAGGTGTCCGAACAATAGCAAAGGAGGTTAGATGTGACGACCCCATTACATCGGAGAAAGCATAGACTGGAGCATCTCCATTCTCCAGGTGTTATATCGGGCAGCCCTTGCAGCAGGCTAGACATTACCACATCGCCTGGGACTTTCCTGCTGCTGCACGGGCACAGGAGCCGCCTCGCCTGGGACTTTCCTGCTGCTGCACGGGCACAGGAGCCGCCTCGCCTGGGACTTTCCTGCTGCTGCACGGGCACAGGAGCCGCCTCGCCTGGGACTTTCCTGCTGCTGCATGGGCACAGGAGCCGCCTCGCCTGGGACTTTTCCTGCTGCAGCATGGGCACAGGAGCCGCCTCTCCTGGGACTTTCCTGCTGCTGCATGGGCACAGGAGCCGCCTCGCCTGGGACTTTTCCTGCTGCAGCGTGGGCACAGGAGCCGCCTCGCCTGTGACTTTCCTGCTGCTGCATGGGCACAGGAGCCGCCTCGCCTGGGACTTTCCTGCTGCTGCACGGGCACAGGAGCCGCCTCTCCTGGGACTTTCCTGCTGCTGCATGGGCACAGGAGCCGCCTCGCCTGGGACTTTCCTGCTGCTGCATGGGCACAGGAGCCGCCTCGCCTGGGACTTTCCTGCTGCTGCACGGGCACAGGAGCCGCCTCGCCTGGGACTTTTCCTGCTGCTGCATGGGCACAGGAGCCGTCTCGCCTGGGACTTTCCTGCTGCTGCATGGGCACAGGAGTCGCCTCGCCTGGGACTTTCCTGCTGCTGCACGGGCACAGGAGCCGCCTCGCCTGGGACTTTTCCTGCTGCTGCATGGGCACAGGAGCCGCCTCTCCTGGGACTTTCCTGCTGCTGCATGGGCACAGGAGCCGCCTCGCCTGGGACTTTCCTGCTGCTGCACGGGCACAGGAGCCGCCTCGCCTGGGACTTTCCTGCTGCTGCATGGGCACAGGAGTCGCCTCGCCTGGGACTTTCCTGCTGCTGCACGGGCACAGGAGCCGCCTCGCCTGGGACTTTTCCTGCTGCTGCATGGGCACAGGAGCCGCCTCTCCTGGGACTTTCCTGCTGCTGCATGGGCACAGGAGCCGCCTCACCTGGGACTTTCCTGCTGCTGCATGGGCACAGGAGCCGCCTCGCCTGGGACTTTCCTGCTGCTGCACGGGCACAGGAGCCGCCTCGCCTGGGACTTTCCTGCTGCTGCACGGGCACAGGAGCCGCCTCGCCTGGGACTTTCCTGCTGCTGCACGGGCACAGGAGCCGCCTCGCCTGGGACTTTCCTGCTGCTGCATGGGCACAGGAGCCGCCTCGCCTGGGACTTTTCCTGCTGCAGCATGGGCACAGGAGCCGCCTCTCCTGGGACTTTCCTGCTGCTGCATGGGCACAGGAGCCGCCTCGCCTGGGACTTTTCCTGCTGCAGCGTGGGCACAGGAGCCGCCTCGCCTGTGACTTTCCTGCTGCTGCATGGGCACAGGAGCCGCCTCGCCTGGGACTTTCCTGCTGCTGCACGGGCACAGGAGCCGCCTCTCCTGGGACTTTCCTGCTGCTGCATGGGCACAGGAGCCGCCTCGCCTGGGACTTTCCTGCTGCTGCATGGGCACAGGAGCCGCCTCGCCTGGGACTTTCCTGCTGCTGCACGGGCACAGGAGCCGCCTCGCCTGGGACTTTTCCTGCTGCTGCATGGGCACAGGAGCCGTCTCGCCTGGGACTTTCCTGCTGCTGCATGGGCACAGGAGTCGCCTCGCCTGGGACTTTCCTGCTGCTGCACGGGCACAGGAGCCGCCTCGCCTGGGACTTTTCCTGCTGCTGCATGGGCACAGGAGCCGCCTCTCCTGGGACTTTCCTGCTGCTGCATGGGCACAGGAGCCGCCTCGCCTGGGACTTTCCTGCTGCTGCACGGGCACAGAAGTCGCCTCGCCTGGGACTTTTCCTGCTGCTGCATGGGCACAGGAGCCGCCTCGCCTGGGACTTTCCTGCTGCTGCATGGGCACAGGAGCCGCCTCGCCTGGGACTTTCCTGCTGCTGCACGGGCACAGGAGCCGCCTCGCCTGGGACTTTCCTGCTGCTGCACGGGCACAGGAGCCGCCTCACCTGGGACTTTCCTGCTGCTGCATGGGCACAGGAGCCGCCTCGCCTGGGACTTTCCTGCTGCTGCACGGGCACAGGAGCCGCCTCGCCTGGGACTTTCCTGCTGCTGCATGGGCACAGGAGCCGCCTCGCCTGGGACTTTCCTGCTGCTGCATGGGCACAGGAGCCGCCTCGCCTGGGACTTTCCTGCTGCTGCACAGGCACAGGAGCCGCCTCGCCTGGGACTTTCCTGCTGCTGCATGGGCACAGGAGCCGCCTCGCCTGGGACTTTCCTGCTGCTGCACAGGCACAGGAGCCGCCTCGCCTGGGACTTTCCTGCTCCTGCATGGGCACAGGAGCCGCCTCGCCTGGGACTTTCCTGCTGCTGCACAGGCACAGGAGCCGCCTCGCCTGGGACTTTCCTGCTGCTGCATGGGCACAGGAGTCGCCTCGCCTGGGACTTTCCTGCTGCTGCACAGGCACAGGAGCCGCCTCGCCTGGGACTTTCCTGCTACTGCATGGGCACAGGAGCCGCCTCGCCTGGGACTTTCCTGCTGCTGCACAGGCACAGGAGCCGCCTCGCCTGGGACTTTCCTGCTGCTGCACGGGCACAGGAGCCGCCTCGCCTGGGACTTTCCTGCTGCTGCACGGGCACAGGAGCCGCCTCGCCTGGGACTTTCCTGCTGCTGCATGGGCACAGGAGCCGCCTCGCCTGGGACTTTCCTGCTGCTGCATGGGCACAGGAGCCGCCTCGCCTGGGACTTTCCTGCTGCTGCACAGGCACAGGAGCCGCCTCGCCTGGGACTTTCCTGCTGCTGCATGGGCACAGGAGCCGCCTCGCCTGGGACTTTCCTGCTGCTGCACAGGCACAGGAGCCGCCTCGCCTGGGACTTTCCTGCTCCTGCATGGGCACAGGAGCCGCCTCGCCTGGGACTTTCCTGCTGCTGCACAGGCACAGGAGCCGCCTCGCCTGGGACTTTCCTGCTGCTGCATGGGCACAGGAGTCGCCTCGCCTGGGACTTTCCTGCTGCTGCACAGGCACAGGAGCCGCCTCGCCTGGGACTTTCCTGCTGCTGCATGGGCACAGGAGCCGCCTCGCCTAGGACATTTCCTGGTCACTGTCTGCATCTGTATTATTTTTTACATAATACTCAGAAGACATTTACAGTTGTAGAATTTACAATCTCTAGTATCCGACCACACGTGTTTTGATGCCTTCAGGGAAACATATTTACTGGATTTACTGCATGAAGACTTGTTGGAAAGAAGCTAAAAGCACAGCTGTCCGTACCCCTTGGTGTGAAGCCACGGCCACTGCTGCATACGCGGGCCACTTATTTAGTTTCCATCTGCACATACTTCACTACTCCCTGTAAGACCACGTTCACATGTTCAGTATTTGGTCAGTATTTTACATCAGTATTGCTAGGTGCCAACAGTCGGGTTTTAATGGTAATGTTTTAATACTAGAGGTTAGGACCATCCCGATTGGGTACACCTTGATGTGGTTGGAAGGCTTTTACCCTTTTTTTAAAATAAAAAATACCTGTTTACTAAGCATCCACTGTTATTTACATGCACTATTGCGGTTTTCTACTTACTTACAGCAGGGGACATGCTCATTCTGCTTCTATCTTAAGTTTTATTAGTTTTTGTAAGCCAAAATCAGGAGAGGAACAAGAATAATAGAATCTTGTCACCACTTCAGTATTTATCTCCCCCTCCTGGTTTTGGCTACAAATACTGATGTAAAATACTGAACGTGTGAATGGGACCTATGAAGTAAAGATGTGTCCACCCTTCTGCAACATGTAATTAAATACTCACAAAATAATATAACATTATGAGATTAAAACCCTGGACAGGCTAAGTTTATACCACATATAGACACATATAGCAGAAATATCTCCCGATAGAGTATCACAAAATCACTGTGTTCACAGGAGATCATCCTGCACCCTTCATCTAGGGATAGGTAAGAAGCATTCATAATTCTATCAACAGTATTATGAAATCATATTTCTGTTTCTTTATCCAGCCAGGACACAACTGTAAAAAGGTAATGCGTGGGCACCCACAGGACACAACTGTAGGAATGGCATGATAATGGGTGGGTACCCACAGGACACAACTATAGGAAGGGCAGGACAATGGGTGGGTACCCACAGGACACAACTGTAGAAAGGCCATGATAATGGGCAGCGCGTCGGTGTGAGCAGCACGTCGCTGTGAGCAGCACGTCAGTGTAAGAAGTGTATCGGTGTGTGCAGCGCATCGGTGTGAGCAGTGTGTCAATGTGAGCAGCACGTCGGTGTGAGAAGCGCATCGGTGTGTGCAGCAGGTCAGCGTGAGCAGCGCATCAGTGTGAGCAGTGTGTCGGCGTGAGCAGCTCATCAGTGTGAGTAGCGCATCGGTGTGAGTAGCGCATCAGTGTGAGCAGTGCATCGGTGTGTGTAGCGCGTCGGTGTGGGCAGCGAGTCAGCGTGAGCAGTGCGTTGGTGTGAGAAGCGTGTCGGTGTGAGAAGTGCGTTGGTGTGGGCAGCGCGTAGGTGTGAGAAGTGCGTTGTGTGAGCAGTGCGTCAGTGTGAGAAGTGCGTTGGTGTGTGCAGCGCGTCGGTGTGAGAAGTAAGTTGGTGTGAGCAGTGCGTCAGTGTGAGAAGTGCGTTGGTGAGTGCAGCGCGTTGGTGTGAGAAGTGCGTTGGTGTGAGCAGTGCATTGGTGTGTGCAGCGCGTCAGTGTGAGAAGTGCATTGGTGTGAGCAGTGCGTTGGTGTGGGCAGCGCGTAGGTGTGAGCAATGTGTCGGTGTGTGCAGTGCGTTGGTGTGAGCAGTGCGTCCGTGTGAGCAGCGCGTAGGTGTGAGAAGTGCATTGGTGTGAGCAGTACGTCGGTGTGAAAAGTGCTTTGGTGTATGCAGCGCGTCGGTGTGAGAAGTGCGTTGGTGTGAGCAGTGTGTCGGTGTGAGAAGTGCATTGGTGTGGACAGCGCATAGGTGTGAGAAGTGCATTGTGTGAGCAGTGCATCAGTGTGAGAAGTCCGTTGGTGTGTGCAGCGCGTCGGTGTGAGAAGTAAGTTAGTGTGAGCAGTGCGTCAGTGTGAGAAGTGCGTTGGTGTGTGCAGCGCGTCGGTGTGAGAAGTGCGTTGGTGTGAGCAGTGCGTTGGTGTGTGCAGCGCGTCGTGTGAGAAGTGCATTGGTGTGTGCAGCGCGTAGGTGTGAGCAATGTGTCGGTGTGTGCAGTGCGTTGGTGTGAGCAGTGCGTCCGTGTGAGCAGCGCGTAGGTGTGAGAAGTGCATTGGTGTGTGCAGCGCGTCGGTGTGAAAAGTGCGTTGGTGTGAGCACTGCGTCGGTGTGAGAAGTGCGTTGGTGTGTGCAGCGTGTCGTTGTGAGAAGTGCATTGGTGTGAACAGTGCGTCGGTGTGGGCAGCGCATAGGTGTGAGCAATGTGTTGGTGTGTGCAGTGCGTTGGTGTGAGCACTGCGTCGGTGTGAGCAGCGCGTCGGTGTGAGACGTGCGTCGGTGTGAGATATGCGTTGCTGTGTGCAGCGCGTCGGTGTGAGAAGTGCGTTGGTGTGTGCAGCGCATCGGTGTGAGAAGTGCATTGGTGTGAGCAGTGCGTCGGTGTGGGCAGCGCATAGGTGTGTGCAGTGTGTTAGTGTGTGCAGCGCGTCGGTGTGAGAAGTGCGTTGGTGTGTGCAGCGCGTCAGTGTGAGAAGTGCATTGGTGTGAGCAGTGCGTCAGTGTGGGCAGCGCGTAGGTGTGAGCAGTGTGTTTGTGTGTGCAGCGCGTAGGTGTGAGCAATGTGTCGGTGTGAGCAGTGCATTGGTGTGAGAAGTGCGTCGGTGTGAGAAGTGCGTTGTTGTGTGCAGCGCGTCGGTGTGGGCAGCGCATAGGTGTGAGCAATGTGTCGGTGTGTGCAGTACGTTGGTGAGAGCACTGCGTCGGTGTGAGCAGCGCGTCGGTGTGAGACGTGCGTCGGTGTGAGACATGCGTTGGTGTGTGCAGCGCGTCGGTGTGAGAAGTGCGTTGGTGTGTGCAGCGCGTTGGTGTGAGCAGTGTGTTTGTGTGTGCAGTGCGTCGGTGTGAGAAGTGCATTGGTGTGAGCAGTGCGTTGGTATGTGCAGCGTGTCGGTGTGAGAAGTGCATGTAAAGTAAGCTGCGGAGACACCATCACGTGTTTCTCAACGCAAGCAATGAATAGCCAGGCCTTTCCCCGGGAAGGAACAACCACGGGAAGGGCAGCATCCAATAAAGGAAAACATCCAATAAAGGAAAACTACCTATGCCAAGCATGGTATCCATCCACAGACAGCTGTTTCGAGGGATGGGGGCAGTGTTCTGGAATCACTGCGTTGAGAAACACGTGATGGTGTCTCCGCGGTGTTGGATGTTTTGGTCTCCCCGAGGCCAATCATCTGTGCCTTTATAGCCTTTTACTAGGCACTGCTCCTAATAGCCAGTTTCCTACTCCACACTGATAAGGGGCAAAAACCCTGAAACAGCTGTCTGTGGATGGATACCATGCTTGGCATAGGTGGTTTTCCTTTATTGGATGTTTTCCTTTATTGGATGCTGCCCTTCCCGTGGTTGTTCCTTCTCGGGGAAAGGCCTGGCTATTCATTGATTGCGTTGAGAAACACGTGATGGTGTCTCCGCAGCTTACTTTACATGCATTTGCATATTTCCCATAAGGGATGGGGGCAGTGTTCAGTGTTCTGGATCACTGCGTTGAGAAACACGTGATGGTGTCTCCGCGGTGTTGGGTGTGAGAAGTGCGTCGGTGTGGGCAGCGCGTTGGTGTGAGACGTGCATAGGTGTGTGCAGCGCGTCGGTGTGAGACGTGCATCGGTGTGAGCAGCGCATCGGTGTGAGCAGCGCGTCGGTGTGAGCAGCACGTCGGTGTGAGCAGCGCGTCGGTGTGAGCAGTGCTTCGGTGTGAGCAGTGTGTCGGTGTGAGCAGCGCGTCGGTGTGAGACGTGCATCGGTGTGAGCAGCGCGTCGGTGTGAGCAGCGCGTCGGTGTGAGCAGCGCGTCGGTGTGAGCAGCGCTTCGGTGTGAGCAGTGTGTTGGTGTGTGCAGCACGTCGGTGTGAGACGTGCATCGGTGTGAGCAGTGCGTCGGTGTGAGACGTGCATCGGTGTGAGCAGCGCATCGGTGTGAGCAGCGTGTCGGTGTGAGCAGCGCTTCGGTGTGAGCAGTGTGTTGGTGTGTGCAGCGCGTCGGTGTGAGACGTGCATCGGTGTGAGCAGTGCATCGGTGTGAGACGTGCATCGGTGTGAGCAGCGCGTCGGTGTGAGCAGCGTGTTGGTGTGAGCAGCGCTTCGGTGTGAGCAGTGCGCCTTCAATGGCCATCTATCAATTTAGCAGAAAAATTAAGCAAACAAGCCTGCGGCCTGATTAACATTTTTCTTCATCAGATCGGATGAGCAGAAATTGCTGCTGAGGGGCACGGCTGAGAATTTTCTTTTGTGTTTTCTCTCGGGGAACTCATATTGGTTTCTGGATAGATGCAGAGGAATATTGATGTGTTGGTATTTTACCAAAGGGAGCGGAGCGTGCACCGTGCAGCTCGAATCAAAGCGTTCTGTCCATTTCGGTGTTTATCATGTTGCTTGCACTGGTGCGCCATGAACTGTTGCTTCAACAGTTTATACATTATTTATGCGCTGAAATTATAAATGTGCATGTTAAAAAAGAATAATCTGGTCGCAAAGCTTTAAGATACAAGCATAGCAAATGTGATGGGCAAGGAACTCTTCCCAAATGAGGGTCTTTTTTTTTACTTTTCCTGTTGCATATGAAACATGATTTTGAATGTGAGTCCGGGGTTTATTTTTGGAGTTTGTTCTCATTGCTGCAGAATAAAATGATTTTATTTCTACTATCGGTCAGTGCGAGGGATTTCTAGAGGATTCCTGCAGAGCCCCATGGAAGCCTCACGTGAGATCGCTGTAGACCGGTCGTCATTACTCACGGCGGTCACTGATCCAATCCAGGTTCAGTCGTCTTCTCAAATGAACCTATTACAAGAGATGAGAAAAATACTTTGTAAGTTATCCAATTTGTTATGAACCTCATGAAAAAATCAGATTCACCGTTAGTCCCAAATTATCAGGATTTGATTTGCATGAATCCAGAAAAGTTGCGCGCAGTCTTCCACCATTTTTTGGATTATTTATCAGCTTGGGAAGATATTTTCCACTCTCTTCTCTTCAGTCTTCTGTTCAGTCTTTGGTCCAGATCGTCTGGATGTAACTAGGCCCAATGTAGACAAGAAGGGCACAATGAAGACAAAGATGACCACAGAGAAGCGAGCGAAGGATCGGGCGGCAGCTGCGGTGGTGGGACAGTGAGGGGGAGGCTCAGAACAGGTGAGGATGGGCTCAGGGCAGGTGAAAGTGACGCTCCGGACAGATGAAGGGGAGGCTCAGGACTGGTGAGGGGGAGGCTCAGAACAGGTGAGGACGGGCTCAGGACAGATGAGGGGAAGGCTCAGGACAGGTGAGGGGGGAGGCTCTGGACTGGTGAGAATGGGCTCAGGACTGGTGAAGACAGGTTCAGGACTGGTGAGAATGGGCTCCGGACTGGGGAGGTGGGAGGCTCAATACAGGTGAGGGGGAGGCTTAGGACAGGTGAGGGGGGAGGCTCAGGACAGGTGAGTGGGAGGCTCAGAAATGGTGAGGGGTAGGCTCAGGACGGGCGAGGATGGGCTCAGGGCAGGTGAAGGTGAGGCTCAGGACAGATGAGGGGGGAGGCTCAGGACTGGTGAGTGGGAGGCTCAGGACAGGTGAGGATGGGCTCAGGACTGGTGAGTGGGAGGCTCAGGACAGGTGAGGATGGGCTCAGGACTGGTGAGGGGTAGGCTCAGGACGGGCGAGGATGGGCTCAGGGCAGGTGAAGGTGAGGCTCAGGACAGATGAGGGGGGAGGCTCAGGACTGGTGAGCGGGAGGCTCAGGACAGGTGAGGACAGGCTCAGGACAGGTGAGGGGTAGGCTCAGGACGGGCGAGGATGGGCTCAGGGCAGGTGAAGGTGAGGCTCAGGACAGATGAGGGGGGAGGCTCAGGACTGGTGAGTGGGAGGCTCAGGACAGGTGAGGATGGGCTCAGGACTGGTGAGGATGGGCTGAGGACTGGTGAGTGGGAGGCTCAGGCAGGTGAGAGAAGAGGCTCAGGACAGGTGAGGGGGGAGGCTCAGGGCAGGTGAGGGAAGAGGCTCAGGACAGGTGAGGGGGAGGCTCAGGGCAGGTGAAGGTGAGGCTCAGGACAGATGAGGGGGGAGGCTCAGGACTGGTGAGTGGGAGGCTCAGGACAGGTGAGGATGGGCTCAGGACTGGTGAGGGGTAGGCTCAGGACTGGTGAGGGGTAGGCTCAGGACGGGCGAGGATGGGCTCAGGGCAGGTGAAGGTGAGGCTCAGGACAGATGAGGGGGGAGGCTCAGGACTGGTGAGCGGGAGGCTCAGGACAGGTGAGGACAGGCTCAGGACAGGTGAGGATGGGCTCAGGGCAGGTGAAGGTGAGGCTCAGGACAGATGAGGGGGGAGGCTCAGGACTGGTGAGTGGGAGGCTCAGGACAGGTGAGGATGGGCTCAGGACTGGTGAGGGGTAGGCTCAGGACGGGCGAGGATGGGCTCAGGGCAGGTGAAGGTGAGGCTCAGGACAGATGAGGGGGGAGGCTCAGGACTGGTGAGTGGGAGGCTCAGGACAGGTGAGGATGGGCTCAGGACTGGTGAGGATGGGCTGAGGACTGGTGAGTGGGAGGCTCAGGCAGGTGAGAGAAGAGGCTCAGGACAGGTGAGGGGGGAGGCTCAGGGCAGGTGAGGGAAGAGGCTCAGGACAGGTGAGGGGGAGGCTCAGGGCAGGTGAGGGGGAGGCTCAGGACAGGTGAGGGGGAGGCTCAGGACGGGTGAGGGGGAGGCTCAGGACAGGTGAGGGGGGAGGCTCAGGACGGGTGAGGGGGAGGCTCAGGACAGGTAAGGGAGAGGCTCATGACGGGTGAGGGGGAGGCTCAGGACGGTTGAGGTGGAGGCTCAGGACAGGTGAGGATGGGCTCAGGGCAGGTGAGGGGGGAGGCTCAGGGCAGGTGAGGATGGGCTCAGGACAGGTAAGGGAGAGGCTCAGGACGGGTGAGGGGGAGGCTCAGGATGGGTGAGGTGGAGGCTCAGGACAGGTGAGGGGGAGGCTCAGGACAGGTGAGAACAGGCTCAGGACAGGTGTAGACAGGCTCAGGACAGGTGAAGACAGGCTCAGGACTGGTGAGGGGGAGGCTCAGGACAGGTGAGAACAGGCTCAGGACAGGTGAGAACAGGCTCAGGACAGGTGAGAACAGGCTCAGGACAGGTGAAGACAGGCTCAGGACAGGTGAGAACAGGCTCAGGACAGGTGAGAACAGGCTCAGGACAGGTGTAGACAGGCTCAGGACAGGTGAAGACAGGCTCAGGACAGGTGAGGACAGGCTCAGGACAGGTGAGAACAGGCTCAGGACAGGTGAAGACAGGCTCAGGACAGGTGAAGACAGGCTCAGGACAGGTGAGGGAGGAGGCTCAGAACAAGTGAGGACAGGCTTAGAGCAGATGAAGAAGGGCTCAGGACAGGTGAGGGTGGAGGCTCAGGGCAGGTGAGGGGGAGGCTGAGGACAGGTAAGGGGGAGGCTCAGGACTGGTGAGGTGGGAGGCTCAGAACAGGTGAGGATGGGCTCAGGGCAGGTGAGGGGGAGGCTCAGGACAGGTGAGGGGGAGGCTCAGGATAGGTGAGGGGGAGGCTCAGGGCAGGTGAGGGGGGAGACTCCGGACAGGTGAGGATGGGCTCAGGGCAGGTGATGGGTGAGGCTCAGGGCAGGTGATGGGTGAGGCTCAGGGCAGTTGATGGGGGAGACTCAGGGCATGTGAGGGGTGAGGCTCAGAACAGGTGATGGGTGAGGCTCAGGGCGGGTGATGGGTGAGGCCCAGGACAGGTGATGGGTGAGGCTCAGGACAGGTGATGGGTGAGGCTCAGGACAGGTGATGGGTGAGGCTCAGGGCAGGTGATGGGTGAGGCTCAGGGCGGGTGATGGGTGAGGCCCAGGACAGGTGATGGGTGAGGCTCAGGACAGGTGATGGGTGAGGCTCAGGGCAGGTGATGGGTGAGGCTCAGGACAGGTGATGGGTGAGGCTCAGGGCAGGTGATGGGTGAGGCCCAGAACAGGTGAGGGGGTTTCAGGACAGGAGAGTTTAATATGTTTTTGCTCATTATATGCTTTACAATACACATCTTTTTGGTGGCAGGTTCGGATGCATTTTTATTTAGATGTCACGTGTCAGTCAGTGACATTTACTGCTGAACCAATAAGCAGAAATGTGTGTGATTACAGTAAGTAAATGGGAGCCTGGTAAAAATTCACTTTTTGTACCAAAATATTTGCTGTTTAATGTAATCATAAATCTTTTTCCACTTCTGATCTCTCATTTCTGAATCTCCTGCTCCCTTCACACAGATATAGAAGTGAAAGATAACAATTGTAGCTCCCATAAGCCACCACTAGGGGGAGCTTGAGAATGTCCCTAATGGACATTGGAGGTCAGTGGGAGTTGTGTACAGTGTGCGCCCCCTACAGGCAGCTGGAGGCAGCTAGAATTTTCCAAATATAAAGATATATTCTGACTAGAGTTGAGCGGATTAGAGAACTTGTTCTCCGTAAATGTAATGTCCTTCATTATGCTCTGAGGTCTCCCCAGGAAGATGTAGCAAAAATAAATACTTATAATCACCACACTGCTCATCTGTATGACCCGGCACAGCGCAGCACAACGTCAGGAGACCGTGAGGTGTGCTGAACCGGCCCGAGTCTCATCAGGATTCAGAGCTCAGCGGCGGAGATGAGAAGATGCGTTGAGGACCAGAGAGGTGAGAGTCAGGTCACTGGTATTATCTGGTTATTTACTATTATATTTTAACCTTCCTAATGGCTCTTTACAAAAATGGCGGCCAGTGACAGAAGTGAAATTGAAAAAGTTAGTATTTTGGCGAATATGGATTTTTGTAGCGTTCGAGTAGAATTCTCTTCCACTGAGATTTCCCTCACATCTGATTGTGATACATTCTACGATTCGTGACTCTGTATACATTCAGAACACACTGGCGTTGGAGGGTGGATGATAGATTTCGATTTCTGTCTAAACAAATACAGAAGTGAAATACGAGCAGAGTAGAACCCGTCCACCAGGACATCCAAAACCCCACGGCGGCCCCACACACAACCAGGGGACACTGGCAGGATCCACACCTGACCCGAAGGTCGTGTTAGTGAAAGAAAACCAATGGTTCAGACGGCTGTAAAATGGGAAACATCAGGAGTCTGCGGAATAGAAAGCTCATGTTCAGGAAATTCGGCGCCGTCAACTTTACCGTACAATGTTGTCTTTACCGCGCACCATTGTCTTTACCGCACACCGTCGTCTTTACCGCGCGCCGCCATCTTTACCGCACACCGCCATCTTTACCATGCACCATCGTCTTTATAGCTCATCATCGTCTTTACCGCACACCGTCGTCATTACCGCACACCGTCGTCCTTACCGCGCACCATCATCTTTACCGCGCACCGTCGTCTTTACCGCGCACCATTGTCTTTACCGCACAGTCATCTTTACCACGCAGTGTCATCTTTACCTCGCACCGTCGTCTTTATCACGCACTGTTGTCTTTACCGCCACCGTTGTCTTTACCAAGCACCGTCGTCCTTACCACGAACTGTTGTGTTTACCGCGCACCACCATCTTTACCATGCACCGTCATCTTTACCACTCACCGTCGTCTTTACCGCACACCGTCATCTTTACTGCGCACCGTCGTCTTTACCATGCACCATCTGCTTTACCGCGCACCATCGTCTTTACCGCCCACTGTCATCTTTACCACACACCGTCATCTTTACCACGCACTGTTGTCTTTACCATGCACCGTCGTCTTTACTGCTCACCATCGTCTTTACCTCACAGTGTCGTCTTTACCGCGCACCGTCGTCTTTACCGTGCACCATCTGCTTTACCGCGAACCATCGTCTTTACCGCCCACTGTCATCTTTACCGCGCACCGTCGTCTTTACTGCGCACTGTCGTCTTTACCGCACATCCTCATCTTTACCGCGCACTGTCGTCTTTACCATGCACTGTTGTCTTTACCGCGTACCATCTTGACAGCGCACCATTGTCTTTACCGCACACCGTCATCTTTACCGCCCACTGTTGTCTTTACCACACACCGTCATCTTTAGCGCCCACTGTTGTCTTTACCACACACCGTCATCTTTAGCGCGTACTGTCGTCTTTACCGCACACCGTCGTCTTTACCGCCCACCGTTGTCTTTACCGCCCACTGTTGTCTTTACCGTGCATCATCTTCTTTACTGGGATCACCTGAATAGAAAAACACTTTCCAATGCAGTTTGTGTGTTTGAGTCCATTATGTTTCGCTTTACCGCTGCAGTTATGAGGAAGACTCCTGTGTCCAAGATGTCTAATAAGTTGCGTCATCTTCCACTCTATCCTATGCTGAATGTGTGACTACGAGGCACAATCAGGGAGCGGAGCTATAGGGGGTCATTGGCCCAGGAGCCTAAAACCAACAGTAACATACACACAGTAACATAAGCAGGGTCTGGAGGGGCCGGGGCTCCTGGTATGTCACCGCTCCTGGCCCCTGGGGCACTACCTTGTTTTATCACGTCCTCCTGCTGGAAGTCTTAGGAAATCACTGGACTGATGCGATGATGACTCCGTCCTGCAATCAGCGAGTCGGGGAGATTTTTATTCTTTTCTGTTTGCCCTTTGTTCTACCATGAGATGCTGTAATTTTAGTTTCTTACGTTTGTTTTCTTGACATTTAAGATAATGAAACATGTTGAATACTTGGTTGTTGTTATTTCCGATTTTTGATGTAGTCTTGGTCTAATTTAGAAAGTTTTGTTTGTAAACAAACCAGTGTTTTTATAACCTCACAATGGATTCAGGCAGAATCTGTGCTGAACGTGAAGAACAGTCGTGGAGACGCGGATACAAAGTAATGAAGAATAAACAGCATCGTCGGGGCGTTGGTGCAAACTGTGCGACGAAGAGACTTTATCTGTGCAAACATCAGAGGAGGCACAAGGGCCCTGAAGCTCCAGATCCAGCACCGTCCTCCACTTCTCAGCAGCAGTTACAAGCATCCGCGCTCGTTTCTTGCTTAGTTGTCCACCTCCAATAAACTGCAGTGGTGGCCGTTAACTTAGGTAACAGTAAACTCTAGAATTAAACATCAACTCTTGAGAATGGAGAGACTTTTCAATATCAACAAAGTTGCTCGGTTTTATGAAGACTTTGTATTTTTTCCCATTTTTTAATAAAATGAAAATAACCCTTTAAATAGAGCAATTTTCTTATTCTGTTGATTCTGAAGATGCAGAAATAAAACGGAAGATGATGGCGGGGTCGCTGGGCCCTTCCCTTGTTCCCAACAACATTACGGTGCAGAAATAGAGTCCACAAAAAAAGAGAAAGATAAAAGGATGCGTGTGATCTGATCGTCCACCGAGAGCCACGGAAATGACAATTACTACAAGAAGGTCCACTATACATAAAAATGTGCCAACAAGAAAGGCTGGAACAAAAAATGTTAATAGCAAAATAGTAATGTAGACATTAAAGTAAAAAAAGTAACAGACCAAATAACTAATTATATATATATATATAAAGAAATGTATCTATGAATACATAACGCAATATTATAGGCCGTTAGCTCTGCAATAAAGTAATCATATTCCACAATCTAAAATAGACCATTAGGCTGAATTCACACATTCAGCTGAACTCACTTGGTGCGATTGCACCAAAAACTGCACCATTTTTTGTGACTTAAACAAAAATGCACCACAACTGCAATGTGTGAACACAGCCCAAATGCTTCATCCAGAGATGAATTAATGAAACTATATTTTTAATTGGATTTTTGGTTGCTCCCTGGTCACCCCCCTGGGGGTTCATATACTAGGGACACCATGGACGTCCTTTAGGTCAGTTGTCAATTTAGGCTCATGTGAAGCAATTAAATGTTCCTAGACTCGGATCTGTGATTGAGACTTAGGGCTCATTTCCACTTGCGAGAAAAACGGACGAGTGCAATCCGATAAAAAAATGGGATTGCACTCGGACCAATGTTATTCAATGGGTGACATCTCATCTTTGATTTTTTTCTCAGCTGAAATCGGACTGCCTGCTGCGTATTGCTGCAATTCTCGGATGAGTCTCGCCAATGTAAGTCAAAGGGTGCGATAAAAAAAATCGCACAGCACTCGGACCATGCGAGTGCTGTCCGATTTTTACGCACCGGTGTCCTTTGAAAAGGCGGCAATTCAGCGCGGTGTACAGTAAAATCACACTGATAGGTTAGAATAGAATAGATATATACACATAGAATAGGTATACAGTGGGGCAAAAAAGTATTTAGTCAGTCAGCAATAGTGCAAGTTCCACCACTTAAAAAGATGAGAGGCGTCTGTAATTTACATCATAGGTAGACCTCAACTATGGGAGACAAACTGAGAAAAAAAAAATCCAGAAAATCACATTGTCTGTTTTTTTAACATTTTATTTGCATATTATGGTGGAAAATAAGTATTTGGTCAGAAACAAAATTTCATCTCAATACTTTGTAATATATCCTTTGTTGGCAATGACAGAGGTCAAACGTTTTCTGTAAGTCTTCACAAGGTTGCCACACACTGTTGTTGGTATGTTGGCCCATTCCTCCATGCAGATCTCCTCTAAAGCAGTGATGTTTTTGGCTTTTCGCTTGGCAACACGGACTTTCAACTCCCTCCAAAGGTTTTCTATAGGGTTGAGATCTGGAGACTGGCTAGGCCACTTCAGGACCTTGAAATGCTTCTTACGAAGCCACTACTTCGTTGCCCTGGCGGTGTGCTTTGGATCATTGTCATGTTGAAAGACCCAGCCACGTTTCATCTTCAATGCCCTTGCTGATGGAAGGAGGTTTGCACTCAAAATCTCACGATACATGGCCCCATTCATTCTTTCATGTACCCGGATCAGTCGTCCTGGCCCCTTTGCAGAGAAACAGCCCCAAAGCATGATGTTTCCACCACCATGCTTTACAGTAGGTATGGTGTTTGATGGATGCAACTCAGTATTCTTTTTCCTCCAAACACGACAAGTTGTGTTTCTACCAAACAGTTCCAGTTTGGTTTCATCAGACCATAGGACATTCTCCCAAAACTCCTCTGGATCATCCAAATGCTCTCTAGCAAACTTCAGACGGGCCCGGACATGTACTGGCTTAAGCAGTGGGACACGTCTGGCACTGCAGGATCTGAGTCCATGGTGGCGTAGTGTGTTACTTATGGTAGGCCTTGTTACATTGGTCCCAGCTTTCTGCAGTTCATTCACTAGGTCCCCCCACGTGGTTCTGGGATTTTTGCTCACCATTCTTGTGATCATTCTGACCCCACGGGGTGGGATTTTGCGTGGAGCCCCAGATCGAAGGAGATTATCAGTGGTCTTGTATGTCTTCCATTTTCTAATTATTGCTCCCACTGTTGATTTCTTCACTCCAAGCTGGTTGGCTATTGCAGATTCAGTCTTCCCAGCCTGGTGCAGGGCTACAATTTTGTTTCTGGTGTCCTTTGACAGCTCTTTGGTCTTCACCATAGTGGAGTTTGGAGTCAGACTGTTTGAGGGTGTGCACAGGTGTCTTTTTATACTGATAACAAGTTTAAACAGGTGCCATTACTACAGGTTATGAGTGGAGGAAAGAGGAGACTCTTAAAGAAGAAGTTACAGGTCTGTGAGAGCCAGAAATCTTGATTGTTTGTTTCTGACCAAATACTTATTTTCCACCATAATATGCAAAAAAAATGATAAAAAAACAGACAATGTGATTTTCTGGATTTTTTTTTCTCAGTTTGTCTCCCATAGTTGAGGTCTACCTACGATGTAAATTACAGACGCCTCTCATCTTTTTAAGTGGTGGAACTTGCACTATTGCTGACTGACTAAATACTTTTTTGCCCCACTGTATATACATATATGTCAGTGAGACACACACATATATATATATATATATATATATATATTTAGATTTAATAAAGAGATAGATAGCAGAAAAGCCGGAAAATTCAATTGCCGGCTTTTGCTATCTCTTTCCCAAACCCGACAGGATATGAGACATACAGTAAACCATCTCATCTCCCTTATTTTATTACATATTCCTGATTACTAATGTAAGAAGTGTCTTTGTGTAAAATTTTGGCGCTCTGGCTGTTAAAATAAAGGGTTAAATCACAGAAAAAATTGGCGTTGGCTTCCGCGCAATTTTCTCCACCAGATCTGGTAGATGCGCCGATTCTGGCACATGGCCACTCTCTTCCCATTCCCGTGTAGCGGTGGGATATGGGGTAATGAAGGGTTAATGTCACCTTGCTATTGTAAGGTGACATTAAGCCAGATTAATAATGGAGAGGCGTCAATTCTGACACCTATCCATTATTAATCCATTTGCATTAAATGGTTAAAAAAAACACAAACACATTAAAAAGTATTTTAATGAAATAAACACACCGTTTGTTGTAATATTTTATTGTACACTCAATCCACCTGAAGACCCTCGCTCTGTAACAAATTAAAAATAATAAACCAACAATATACATACCTTCCGTAGATCTGTAACGTCCCAAGTTGTAAATCCATCTGAAGGGGTTAAAATATTTTACAGCCAGGAGCTCTGCTAATGCAGCTGTGCTCGTGGCTGTAAAACCCCGGGGAATGAAGGTAATGTAGGTCAGTGACCTATAGTTACCTTCATTCGCGGTGATGCGCCCCCTGCTGGATGTCCTCATATGACCTCGAGCCTGGGAACTTTTCCCACGCTCCAGGGACATCCAGCAGGGGGCGCATCACCGCGAATGAAGGTAACTACAGGTCATTGACCTACATTACCTTCATTCCCTGGGGTTTTACAGCCACGAGCAGCGCTGCATTAGCAGAGCTCCTGCCTGTAAAATATTTTAACCCCTTCAGATGGATTTACAGCGTGGGACGTTACAGATCAACGGAAGGTATGTATATTGTTGGTTTATTACTTTTAATTTGTTACAGAGCGAGGGTCTTCAGGTGGATTACCTGTATAATAAAATATTACAAGAACCTGTGTCTTTATTTTATTAAAAGACTTTTTAATAATGTGTTTGTGTTTTTTTTAACTCTTTCATACAATTGGATTAATGGATAGGTGTCATAATTGACGCCTCTCCATTATTAATCTGGCTTAATGTCACCTTACAATAGCAAGGTGGCATTAACCCTTCATTACCCCATATCCCACCGCTACACGGGAATGGGAAGAGAGTGGCCAAGTGCCAGAATAGGCGCATCTTCCAGATGTGCCTTTTCTGGGGTGGCTGGGGGCAGATGTTTTTAGCCGGGGGGGGGGGGGGCAATATCCCTGGTCCCTCTCCAGGCTATTAATATCTGCCCTCAGTCACTGGCTTTACTACTCTGGCGGAGAAATTTGCACGGGAGCCCACCCCAATTTTTTCCGCGATTTAACCCTTAAATTTAAGAGCTAGAGCGCCCAAATTTTGCACATACACACTACTAGCATTAGTAGTGTGGAATATGCAAAAAAATGGGGATATGAGATGGTTTACTGTATGTAACCATGTCTCATATCATGTCGGGTTTAGGAAGGAGAAATGAAAAGCCGGAAATTGAATTATCGGCTTTACTGCTATATCGCGCTGTATGAAATATTAATATATATATATATATATATGTATATATATATGTGTCTCAGTGACATATATGTATATATACCTATTCTATGTGTATATATCTATTCTATGTTTTCTATTCTAATTCTAATTCAGTGTGATTTTACTGTACACAGCACTGATTTGCCGGCTTTTGAAAGGACACGTGCGTAAAAATCGGACAGCCTTATGGCTGTTATATGGATGTTGGGATAAAAATATCGCATGACACTCGCATGACAATCGCATAGTTTTTATCTGTTTTTCCGGTCCGTAAATCGGACCGTTTTTTTCCTCTCAAGTGGAAAAGAGTCCTAAGGCTCAAATGATCATTTTCATTTTCTTAGTTTTTTGTCTTGTGGTATTTGTTGCTTGCAATGCTAATGTGAGCAAACAATTCTGGCGTTAAAACAATCTCTAGAGGGGGATGGAGTTTACATTTATGAGACTTTTTAAAATGTTGCAGGCAATGAATCAGCCGCAAACATCTGATTTATGAAACATGTTCATAATGGCCAAAGATCTTCAGAATAAGCACAACTTAAAAGAATTTGGAGCATAACATAAAAAACCTTAAAACAGGAAAACTAGACAAAAAGCAGAAATGCAATAATGGATCTCCCCTTAAGTCCCAGCTCCATCAGCCACACTGTGGGCAGTGGTCATCATGAGCGCCCCTTGGGTCTCAGACTAATGATTTTGTTCTGTCCTCCCAGAATGCGTTCACAATGTCAAAATGATTCATTTTCTGTTGAGATCTATGTGTGGTAATCTGGAAATCGCATTAAAACTAAAATTCAATATTGAAATATTTTTGGAATCGTTAAGATTCATAAATGTAAAATTTACCGGCAGCTGACAACAACGATAAACCCCTTGGGGTTTTTTTTTTTTTCATTTCTTTTTTGTGATGTGCATTTGTGAGAGGTTCCCGGCCGGCTCCAATGCACAGATGTAAGCACTAATTAATAATTAAAATGCCGCACGGAAAAAATAACAGGCTTCTGCAAACCACAGGTGCCATTTAAATACCTAGACACGGATAGCACTCAGGAAAAATGAAGGACATCAGGCGGCGATAAACCGAGGTTACAAAGGCCAAAATGATGAATTCATTCATCCCTAATTTACACCAACAAGCAAATTGCATATTAAGTATCTTGTTACTGACGAGTGCCGTGACAACCTTTGGTGAGGACGGTCTTTAGCTCCGGAGCTAATGCTGATTGCTCTACGCGGCATCACGGCCCAGCGGCGGCTCACTGGTCCCAGAATCATGGGTCCAAAAACTCAGCCGGAGAAACGTGTTCATGAGTGGGCGCTCGTTACTCCATATGAGATAGACTCAAAGCCACCAGTTCCCCAGAAGGGAGAATTTGCCCATCAGCGAAGTAAAAAAAGTAATATTGAGTAACTAATAACTTCTAATAAGAAATGTCTGCTGGCGCTGCCTCCCCGGCCTCCTCATGACAAGACTGGCACAGCGATGGCAAGCACCCATCAAGCTCAGCCTATAAGTTGGTCCAGAAGAAGAGATTCCTTCCGGCCTTCAATTCGGGACATCAGAAGAAACTCCAGGATCAGCTCCCAATATCCATCAATCCATTACACCCAAAAACAAAGACTTCCTGGACCTTTTGAGTTCTGGACACCTTGAAATGCTGCCTTTTGTGCAACTAGAAGCTGTGCAATGATTTGGGGGCTTTTGCCGCTTTTACAGAGGAGCTTGGCACAGACTGGACATGGAGAAGCACACTAAACAAGTTCTTCACAAATTACGCTAAAAAAGTTGTGTAAAGAGCACCATGAATGTACGCTGGCCCCCGGATGGAGCAATATTTGTGTGATTTGTGAGGCGGTGGGACCATTCTCTCGCCATGTGCCTCTAACCCCCTTGGATCCAACTAGTTCAATATTGAGAGCCATCATGGCCTAGTACTTGTGTATTCCCTTTCTTCTCTTCTACATTATTGGGACATCATAGTTCTTGGGTCCGTTCCCCCATCCGCGGGTTCATGGCGTTGTCTGTACACTTGGGGCATCATGTTGCCACCCAGACCTTGAGCTCCTGATCTCCATTTATTCCACAGTTACGACCATCATAATGAGACTTTTCCCACCAGAGCTCCAGCAGATCGTACTAGGAGCTCAAGCTTATAATAACGCCAAGGTCCCACGATTTCTGATGGAGGTGCCAATGGTGTAGATTACTCAGGTTCTGGTCTTCGTCTACATTTGTGCATATCCAGACCATGTATGGCATGCTGGGACTTGTGGTTTCAGACTGGAAGTATAGCATGATGGCAGCAGAAATACTGATTGTCTCTGTTACTATCGGAGCGGTTGCACCACAGCTCTGCCCAGAGACATATACTGTACAGTTGTGTACCTCAGTCATTAATCTGCAAATTGGACCCTTGTATTATGTGAGCCCGGGGGTCTTATGTGGGGTCTTTCAGCAGCTCGGTGTATTGTTTCTATGCTGTGTGTCTCTTTCAGTAGATACATTACCTGAACCTCGGCGATCATCTCTTCTAGGTGCATTGCTCATTTGTAGAGGCAGAGACGCGGCTCATAGCAAATGGCAATGTTCACCTCTGTTCTATTCACTGCCGCCGAGTTACTGAGACACAGTATTATTTTGGTCCAGTGAGCATGTCAAAGCGTATTCTGCTCTCTTCTGTTACATGCGGCCTGATACAACGGAAGATGTAGGACACAATCACAGATCTTTACAGTGGAATTAGAGCAATGCAGCCAGGAATGTAACAAGCTGCCAGGAGGGAGCTCCAGATCCATCAGGCGCTGCTGAAACCTGCCCAAAACACAACAACCTGAGAACCGTGCAACCTAATGAGATCAGCGCAGAGCTGCGCTAAGCACCGCGCACCGATCAGACGACTCACTGACCACGCGCAGCACCACCCCGAAGTTTTATGATATTCACCCGATTACAGTGGGAATAATGGCAGGGCCGGATTTAGGAGGTGGGCGGCCCGGGGCCCATTTTTCAAGGTGCTGCAATATGTAATGCAAAAACACAAAATGAAACGAACGCAAGTTTATTTACAAAAATCATTTATGCAGAGTAATTCAAGTAAAATCATTCATTTTTTACAAGTCGGGCACTTTCCTTGATTTTGGTTCTGCAAAATCACTAATGATGTCACTAAAGTCCAATTCACGCAGTATATCTGACCTTGTCAACCCTTGAAGTCCTGAAAGGGCGTTAAAGATTAAAATATGTTCATATGTATGTATATTGTAGAAATGTGGGCTGTCTATATCAAAGACTGCTGCTGGGCTCTATATGTCAGAGGCTTATGCTGGGCTCTATATGTCAGAGGCTTCTGCTGGGCTGTATATGTATGAGAGGCTTCTGCTGGGCTCTATATATATGAGGGCTTCTGCTGGGCTGTATATGTATCCGAGCTTCTGCTGGGCTGTATATATATGAGGGGCTTCTGCTGGGCTGTATATGTCAGAGGCTTCTGCTGGGCTGTATATGTATGAGAGGCTTCTGCTGGGCTGTATATGTATGAGAGGCTTCTGCTGGGCTCTATATATATGAGAGGCTTCTGCTGGGCTGTATATGTATGAGAGGCTGCTGATGGGCTGAATATGTATCAGAGCTTCTGCTGGGCTGTATATGTATGAGGGGCTTCTGCTGGGCCCTATATATATGACGGGCTTCTGCTGGGCTGTATATATATGAGGGGCTTCTGCTGGGCTCTATATGTCAGAGCTTCTGCTGGGCTGTATATGTATGAGAGGCTTCTGCTGGGCTGTATATATATGAGGGGCTTCTGCTGGGCTGTATATATATGAGGGGCTTCTGCTGGGCTGTATATGTCAGAGCTTCTGCTGGGCTGTATATGTATGAGAGGCTTCTGCTGGGCTGTATATGTATGAGGGGCTTCTGCTGGGCTGTATATGTATGAGGGGCTTCTGCTGGGCTCTATATATATGAGTGGCTTCTGCTGGGCTCTATATGTCAGAGGCTTCTGCTGGACTGTATATATATGAGAGGCTTCTGCTGGGCTCTATATGTCAGAGGCTTCTGCTGGACTGTATATATATGAGAGGCTTCTGCTGGGCTGTATATATATGAGGGGCTTCTGCTGGGCTGTATATATATGAGGGGCTTCTGCTGGGCTCTATATGTCAGAGGCTTCTGCTGGGCTGATATGCTATATAAGAGAGGTCTTGTGGGGTGTTCACTATATAATGGAGGTCTTGTGGGGTGTTCACTCTATAATGGAGGTCTTGTGGTGTGTTCACTATATAATGGAGGTCTTGTGGGGTGTTCACTATATAATGGAGGTCTTGTGGGGTGTTCCCAGTATAAGGGAGGTCTTGTGGGGTGTTCACTATATAATGGAGGTCTTGTGGGGTGTTCACTATATAAGGAAGGTCTTGTGGGGTGTCCACTCTATAAGGGAGGTCTTGTGGGGTGTTCACTATCTAAGGAAGGTCTTGTGGGGTGTTCACTCTATAAGGGAGGTCTTGTGGGGTGTTCACTCTATAAGGGAGGTCTTGTGGGGTGTTCACTATATAATTGAGGTCTTGTGGGGTGTTCACTATATAATGGAGGTCTTGTGGGGTGTTCACTATATAAGGAAAGTCTTGTGGGGTGTTCACTATATAAGGGAGGTCTTGTGGGGTGTTCACTATATAATGGAGGTCTTGTGGGGTGTTCACTATATAAGGAAGGTCTTGTGGGGTGTTCACTATATAATGGAGGTCTTGTGGGGTGTTCACTCTATAATGGAGGTCTTGTGGGGTGTTCACTATATAAGGGAGGTCTTGTGGGGTGTTCACTATATAAGGGAGGTCTTGTGGGGTGTTCACTATATAATGGAGGTCTTGTGGGGTGTTCACTATATAAGGGAGATCTTGTGGGGTGTTCACTATATAAGGGAGGTGTTGTGGGGTGTTCACTATATAATGGAGGTCTTGTGGGGTGTTCACTATATAAGGAAGGTCTTGTGGGGTGTTCACTATATAAGGAAGGTCTTGTGGGGTGTTCACTATATAAGGAAGGTCTTGTGGGGTGTTCACTATATAATGGAGGTCTTGTGGGGTGTTCACTATATAATTGAGGTCTTGTGGGGTGTTCACTATATAAGGAAGGTCTTGTGGGGTGTTCACTATATAAGGAAGGTCTTGTGGGGTGTTCACTATATAAGGGAGGTCTTGTGGGGTGTTCACTATATAATGGAGGTCTTGTGGGGTGTTCACTATATAATGGAGGTCTTGTGGGGTATTCACTATATAATGGAGGTCTTGTGGGGTGTTCACTATATAATGGAGGTCTTGTGGGGTGTTCACTATATAAGGAAGGTCTTGTGGGGTGTTCACTATATAATGGAGGTCTTGTGGGGTGTTCACTATATAAGGGAGGTCTTGTGGGGTGTTCACTATATAATGGAGGTCTTGTGGGGTGTTCACTATATAATGGAGGTCTTGTGGGATATTCACTATATAATGGAGGTCTTGTGGGGTGTTCACTCTATAATGGAGGTCTTGTGGGGTGTTCACTATATAAGGAAGGTCTTGTGGGGTGTTCACTATATAAGGAAGGTCATGTGGGGTGTTCACTATATAATGGAGGTCTTGTGGGGTGTTCACTATATAATGGAGGTCTTGTGGGGTATTCACTATATAATGGAGGTCTTGTGGGGTGTTCACTATATAATGGAGGTCTTGTGGGGTGTTCACTCTATAATGGAGGTCTTGTGGGGTGTTCACTATATAAGGGAGGTCTTGTGGGGTGTTCACTATATAAGGGAGGTCTTGTGGGGTGTTCACTATATAATTGAGGTCTTGTGGGGTGTTCACTATATAAGGAAGGTCTTGTGGGGTGTTCACTATATAATGGAGGTCTTGTGGGGTGTTCACTATATAATGGAGGTCTTGAGGGGTATTCACTATATAATGGAGGTCTTGTGGGGTGTTCACTATATAAGGAAGGTCTTGTGGGGTGTTCACTATATAAGGGAGGTCTTGTGGGGTGTTCACTATATAATGGAGGTCTTGTGGGGTATTCACTATATAATGGAGGTCTTGTGGGGTGTTCACTCTATAATGGAGGTCTTGTGGGGTGTTCACTATATAAGGAAGGTCTTGTGGGGTGTTCACTATATAAGGAAGGTCATGTGGGGTGTTCACTATATAATGGAGGTCTTGTGGGGTGTTCACTATATAATGGAGGTCTTGTGGGGTGTTCACTCTATAATGGAGGTCTTGTGGGGTGTTCACTATATAAGGGAGGTCTTGTGGGGTGTTCACTATATAAGGGAGGTCTTGTGGGGTGTTCACTATATAATTGAGGTCTTGTGGGGTGTTCACTATATAAGGAAGGTCTTGTGGGGTGTTCACTATATAATGGAGGTCTTGTGGGGTATTCACTATATAATGGAGGTCTTGTGGGGTGTTCACTATATAAGGAAGGTCTTGTGGGGTGTTCACTATATAAGGGAGGTCTTGTGGGGTGTTCACTCTATAATGGAGGTCTTGTGGGGTGTTCACTATATAAGGGAGGTCTTGTGGGGTGTTCACTATATAATTGAGGTCTTGTGGGGTGTTCACTATATAAGGAAGGTCTTGTGGGGTGTTCACTATATAATGGAGGTCTTGTGGGGTATTCACTATATAATGGAGGTCTTGTGGGGTGTTCACTATATAAGGAAGGTCTTGTGGGGTGTTCACTATATAAGGGAGGTCTTGTGGGGTGTTCACTATATAAGGAAGGTCTTGTGGGGTGTTCACTATATAATGGAGGTCTTGTGGGGTGTTCACTATATAAGGGAGGTCTTGTGGGGTGTTCACTATATAAGGAAGGTCTTGTGGGGTGTTCACTCTATAATGGAGGTCTTGTGGGGTGTTCCCAGTATAAGGGAGGTCTTGTGGGGTGTTCACTCTATAAGGGAGGTCTTGTGGGGTTTTCACTATATAATGGAGGTCTTGTGGGGTGTTCACTATATAAGGAAGGTCTTGTGGGGTGTTCACTATATAAGGGAGGTCTTGTGGGGTTTTCACTATATAATGGAGGTCTTGTGGGGTGTTCACTATATAAGGAAGGTCTTGTGGGGTGTTCACTATATAAGGGAGGTCTTGTGGGGTGTTCCCAGTATAATGGAGGTCTTGTGGGGTGTTCACTATATAAGGGAGGTCTTGTGGGGTGTTCACTATATAATGGAGGTCTTGTGGGGTATTCACTATATAATGGAGGTCTTGTGGGGTGTTCACTATATAAGGAAGGTCTTGTGGGGTGTTCACTATATAAGGGAGGTCTTGTGGGGTGTTCCCAGTATAATGGAGGTCTTGTGGGGTGTTCACTATATAAGGGAGGTCTTGTGGGGTGTTCACTATATAATTGAGGTCTTGTGGGGTGTTCACTATATAAGGAAGGTCTTGTGGGGTGTTCACTATATAATGGAGGTCTTGTGGGGTATTCACTATATAATGGAGGTCTTGTGGGGTGTTCACTATATAAGGAAGGTCTTGTGGGGTGTTCACTATATAAGGGAGGTCTTGTGGGGTGTTCACTATATAAGGAAGGTCTTGTGGGGTGTTCACTATATAATGGAGGTCTTGTGGGGTGTTCACTATATAAGGGAGGTCTTGTGGGGTGTTCACTATATAAGGAAGGTCTTGTGGGGTGTTCACTCTATAATGGAGGTCTTGTGGGGTGTTCCCAGTATAAGGGAGGTCTTGTGGGGTGTTCACTATATAAGGGAGGTCTTGTGGGGTTTTCACTATATAATGGAGGTCTTGTGGGGTGTTCACTATATAATTGAGGTCTTGTGGGGTATTCACTATATAAGGGAGGTCTTGTGGGGTTTTCACTCTATAATGGAGGTCTTGTGGGGTGTTCACTATATAATGGAGGTCTTGTGGGGTATTCACTATATAATGGAGGTCTTGTGGGGTGTTCACTATATAAGGAAGGTCTTGTGGGATGTTCACTCTATAATGGAGGTCTTGTGGGGTGTTCACTATATAATGGAGGTCTTGTGGGGTGTTCACTATATAATGGAGGTCTTGTGGGGTATTCACTATATAATGGAGGTCTTGTGGGGTGTTCACTATATAAGGAAGGTCTTGTGGGGTGTTCACTATATAAGGGAGGTCTTGTGGGGTGTTCACTATATAATGGAGGTCTTGTGGGGTATTCACTATATAATGGAGGTCTTGTGGGGTGTTCACTCTATAATGGAGGTCTTGTGGGGTGTTCACTATATAAGGGAGGTCTTGTGGGGTGTTCACTATATAAGGGAGGTCTTGTGGGGTGTTCACTATATAATGGAGGTCTTGTGGGGTGTTCACTATATAAGGGAGGTCTTGTGGGGTGTTCACTATATAAGGGAGGTCTTGTGGGGTGTTCACTATATAATGGAGGTCTTGTGGGGTGTTCACTATATAAGGAAGGTCTTGTGGGGTGTTCACTATATAAGGAAGGTCATGTGGGGTGTTCACTATATAATGGAGGTCTTGTGGGGTGTTCACTATATAATGGAGGTCTTGTGGGGTATTCACTATATAATGGAGGTCTTGTGGGGTGTTCACTATATAATGGAGGTCTTGTGGGGTGTTCACTCTATAATGGAGGTCTTGTGGGGTGTTCACTATATAAGGGAGGTCTTGTGGGGTGTTCACTATATAATTGAGGTCTTGTGGGGTGTTCACTATATAAGGAAGGTCTTGTGGGGTGTTCACTATATAATGGAGGTCTTGTGGGGTGTTCACTATATAAGGAAGGTCTTGTGGGGTGTTCACTATATAATGGAGGTCTTGTGGGGTGTTCACTATATAATGGAGGTCTTGTGGGGTATTCACTATATAATGGAGGTCTTGTGGGGTGTTCACTATATAAGGAAGGTCTTGTGGGGTGTTCACTATATAAGGGAGGTCTTGTGGGGTGTTCACTATATAAGGAAGGTCTTGTGGGGTGTTCACTATATAATGGAGGTCTTGTGGGGTGTTCACTATATAAGGGAGGTCTTGTGGGGTTTTCACTATATAATGGAGGTCTTGTGGGGTGTTCACTATATAATTGAGGTCTTGTGGGGTGTTCACTATATAAGGGAGGTCTTGTGGGGTGTTCACTATATAAGGGAGGTCTTGTGGGGTGTTCACTATATAAGGGAGGTCTTGTGGGGTGTTCACTATATAAGGGAGGTCTTGTGGGGTGTTCACTATATAAGGAAGGTCTTGTGGGGTGTTCACTCTATAATGGAGGTCTTGTGGGGTGTTCCCAGTATAAGGGAGGTCTTGTGGGGTGTTCACTATATAAGGGAGGTCTTGTGGGGTTTTCACTATATAATGGAGGTCTTGTGGGGTGTTCACTATATAATTGAGGTCTTGTGGGGTGTTCACTATATAAGGGAGGTCTTGTGGGGTGTTCACTATATAAGGGAGGTCTTGTGGGGTGTTCACTATATAAGGAAGGTCTTGTGGGGTGTTCACTATATAATTGAGGTCTTGTGGGGTGTTCCCAGTATAAGGGAGGTCTTGTGGGGTGTTCACTATATAATTGAGGTCTTGTGGGGTGTTCACTCTATAATGGAGGTCTTATGGGGTGTTCACTATATAAGGGAGGTGTTGTGGGGTGTTCCCAGTATAAGGGAGGTCTTGTGGGGTGTTCACTATATAATGGAGGTCTTATGGGGTGTTCACTATATAAGGGAGGTGTTGTGGGGTGTTCACTATATAAGGGAGGTCTTTTGGGGTGTTCACTCTATAAGGGTGGTCTTGTGGGGTGTTCACTCTATAATGGAGGTCTTGTGGGGTGTTCACTCTATAAGGGTGGTCTTGTGGGGTGTTCACTATATAATTGAGGTCTTGTGGGGTGTTCACTATATACATGTTCTTGAGAACTGTTTCCAATACACGAGGGTCTTGTGGGGTGATTCCTATATTCGGCAGGCCTTGTGGTGTGTTCCTTGTATACGGCAGAGCTTGTTGGGTGTTCCCTACATGTCGAGTCGTATGCATTGTTCTGCATACAGTGGGTCTTGTAGAGTATTCTCAGTCTCCAGAAGAACCAGCAAAGAAGAGAAGACCATAGCTAGAGCAGGTGTCTGTATCAAGCAGTAGTGGGGTGTGGGGTGTTCACTATATAATGGAGGTCTTGTGGGGTGTTCACTATATAAGGAAGGTCTTGTGGGGTGTTCACTATATAATGGAGGTCTTGTGGGGTGTTCACTATATAAGGGAGGTCTTGTGGGGTATTCACTATATAATGAAGGTCTTGTGGGGTGTTCACTATATAATGGAGGTCTTGTGGGGTATTCACTATATAATGGAGGTCTTGTGGGGTGTTCACTATATAATGGAGGTCTTGTGGGGTATTCACTATATAATGGAGGTCTTGTGGGGTGTTCACTATATAATGGAGGTCTTGTGGGGTGTTCACTATATATGGAAGGTCTTGTGGGGTGTTCACTATATAATGGAGGTCTTGTGGGGTGTTCACTATATAATGGAGGTCTTGTGGGGTATTCACTATATAATGGAGGTCTTGTGGGGTGTTCACTATATAATGGAGGTCTTGTGGGGTGTTCACTATATAAGGAAGGTCTTGTGGGGTGTTCACTCTATAATGGAGGTCTTGTGGGGTGTTCACACTATAATGGAGGTCTTGTGGGGTGTTCACTATATAAGGGAGGTCTTGTGGGGTGTTCACTCTATAAGGGAGGTCTTGTGGGGTGTTCACTATATAATTGAGGTCTTGTGGGGTGTTCACTATATAATGGAGGTCTTGTGGGGTGTTCTCTATATAATTGAGGTCTTGTGGGGTGTTCCCAGTATAAGGGAGGTCTTGTGGGGTGTTCACTATATAATTGAGGTCTTGTGGGGTGTTCACTATATAATGGAGGTCTTGTGGGGTATTCACTATATAATGGAGGTCTTGTGGGGTGTTCACTATATAAGGAAGGTCTTGTGGGGTGTTCACTATATAAGGAAGGTCTTGTGGGGTGTTCACTCTATAATGGAGGTCTTGTGGGGTGTTCACACTATAATGGAGGTCTTGTGGGGTGTTCACTATATAAGGGAGGTCTTGTGGGGTGTTCACTCTATAAGGGAGGTCTTGTGGGGTGTTCACTATATAATTGAGGTCTTGTGGGGTGTTCACTATATAATGGAGGTCTTGTGGGGTGTTCACTATATAATTGAGGTCTTGTGGGGTGTTCCCAGCATAAGGGAGGTCTTGTGGGGTGTTCACTATATAATTGAGGTCTTGTGGGGTGTTCACTATATAAGGGAGGTCTTGTGGGGTGTTCACTATATAAGGGAGGTCTTGTGGGGTGTTCACTATATAAGGAAGGTCTTGTGGGGTGTTCACTATATAAGGAAGGTCATGTGGGGTGTTCACTCTATAATGGAGGTCTTGTGGGGTGTTCACACTATAATGGAGGTCTTGTGGGGTGTTCACTATATAAGGAAGGTCTTGTGGGGTGTTCACTATATAAGGAAGGTCTTGTGGGGTGTTCACTCTATAATGGAGGTCTTGTGGGGTGTTCACACTATAATGGAGGTCTTGTGGGGTGTTCACTATATAAGGAAGGTCTTGTGGGGTGTTCACTATATAAGGAAGGTCTTGTGGGGTGTTCACTCTATAATGGAGGTCTTGTGGGGTGTTCACACTATAATGGAGGTCTTGTGGGGTGTTCACTATATAAGGGAGGTCTTGTGGGGTGTTCACTCTATAAGGGAGGTCTTGTGGGGTGTTCACTATATAATTGAGGTCTTGTGGGGTGTTCACTATATAATGGAGGTCTTGTGGGGTGTTCTCTATATAATTGAGGTCTTGTGGGGTGTTCCCAGTATAAGGGAGGTCTTGTGGGGTGTTCACTATATAATTGAGGTCTTGTGGGGTGTTCACTATATAATGGAGGTCTTGTGGGGTATTCACTATATAATGGAGGTCTTGTGGGGTGTTCACTATATAAGGAAGGTCTTGTGGGGTGTTAACTATATAAGGAAGGTCTTGTGGGGTGTTCACTATATAATGGAGGTCTTGTGGGGTGTTCACTATATAAGGGAGGTCTTGTGGGGTGTTCACTATATAAGGGAGGTCTTGTGGGGTGTTCACTATATAATGGAGGTCTTGTGGGGTGTTCACTATATAAGGGAGGTCTTGTGGGGTGTTCACTCTATAACGGAGGTCTTGTGGGGTGTTCACTATATAATGGAGGTCTTGTGGGGTGTTCCCAGTATAAGGGAGGTCTTGTGGGGTGTTCACTATATAAGGAAGGTCTTGTGGGGTGTTCACTATATAAGGGAGGTCTTGTGGGGTGTTCACTATATAAGGGAGGTCTTGTGGGGTGTTCACTATATAATGGAGGTCTTGTGGGGTATTCACTATATAAGGGAGGTCTTGTGGGGTGTTCACTATATAAGGGAGGTCTTGTGGGGTATTCACTATATAATGGAGGTCTTGTGGGGTGTTCACTATATAAGGAAGGTCTTGTGGGGTGTTCACTCTATAAGGGAGGTCTTGTGGGGTGTTCACTATATAATGGAGGTCTTGTGGGGTGTTCACTATATAAGGGAGGTCTTGTGGGGTGTTCACTCTATAAGGGAGGTCTTGTGGGGTGTTCACTATATAAGGAAGGTCTTGTGGGGTGTTCACTATATAATGGAGGTCTTGTGGGGTGTTCACTATATAAGGAAGGTCTTGTGGGGTGTTCACTCTATAAGGGAGGTCTTGTGGGGTGTTCACTATATAATGGAGGTCTTGTGGGGTGTTCACTATATAAGGGAGGTCTTGTGGGGTGTTCACTCTATAAAGGAGGTCTTGTGGGGTGTTCACTATATAATTGAGGTCTTGTGGGGTGTTCACTATATAAGGAAGGTCTTGTGGGGTGTTCACTCTATAATGGAGGTCGTGTGGGGTGTTCACTATATAAGAGAGGTCTTGTGGGGTGTTCACTCTATAAGGGAGGTCTTGTGGGGTGTTCACTATATAATTGAGGTCTTGTGGGGTGTTCCCAGTATAAGGGAGGTCTTGTGGGGTGTTCACTATATAATTGAGGTCTTGTGGGGTGTTCCCAGTATAAGGGAGGTCTTGTGGGGTGTTCCCAGTATAATGGAGGTCTTGTGGGGTGTTCACTCTATAAGCGAGGTCTTGTGTGGTGTTCACTATATAATTGAGGTCTTGTGGGGTGTTCCCAGTATAATGGAGGTCTTGTGGGGTGTTCACTCTATAAGCGAGGTCTTGTGGGGTGTTCACTATATAATTGAGGTCTTGTGGGGTGTTCACTATATAAGGGAGGTCTTGTGGGGTGTTCCCAGTATAAGGGAGGTCTTGTGGGGTGTTCACTATATAATTGAGGTCTTGTGGGGTGTTCCCAGTATAAGGGAGGTCTTGTGGGGTGTTCACTCTATAAGGGTGGTCTTGTGGGGTGTTCACTATATAATTGAGGTCTTGTGGGGTGTTCACTCTATAATGGAGGTCTTGTGGGGTGTTCACTCTATAATGGAGGTCTTGTGGGGTTTTCACTATATAAGGAAGGTCTTGTGGGGTGTTCACTATATAATGGAGGTCTTGTGGGGTGTTCACTATATAATGGAGGTCTTGTGGGGTATTCACTATATAATGGAGGTCTTGTGGGGTGTTCACTATATAAGGAAGGTCTTGTGGGGTGTTCACTCTATAATTGAGGTCTTGTGGGGTGTTCACTCTATAATGGAGGTCTTGTGGGGTGTTCACTATATAATGGAGGTCTTGTGGGGTGTTCACTATATAAGGAAGGTCTTGTGGGGTGTTCACTATATAAGGAAGGTCTTGTGGGGTGTTCACTATATAATTGAGGTCTTGTGGGGTGTTCACTATATAATGGAGGTCTTGTGGGGTGTTCACTATATAAGGAAGGTCTTGTGGGGTGTTCACTATATAAGGGAGGTCTTGTGGGGTGTTCACTATATAAGGAAGGTCTTGTGGGGTGTTCACTATATAATGGAGGTCTTGTGGGGTGTTCACTATATAAGGGAGGTATTGTGGGGTGTTCACTATATAAGGAAGGTCTTGTGGGGTGTTCACTCTATAATGGAGGTCTTGTGGGGTGTTCCCAGTATAAGGGAGGTCTTGTGGGGTGTTCACTATATAAGGGAGGTCTTGTGGGGTTTTCACTATATAATGGAGGTCTTGTGGGGTGTTCACTATATAATGGAGGTCTTGTGGGGTGTTCACTATATAATGGAGGTCTTGTGGGGTGTTCACTATATAAGGAAGGTCTTGTGGGGTGTTCACTATATAAGGGAGGTCTTGTGGGGTGTTCACTATATAATGGAGGTCTTGTGGGGTGTTCACTATATAATTGAGGTCTTGTGGGGTATTCACTATATAAGGAAGGTCTTGTGGGGTGTTCACTATATAATGGAGGTCTTGTGGGGTGTTCACTATATAAGGAAGGTCTTGTGGGGTGTTCACTCTATAATGGAGGTCGTGTGGGGTGTTCACTATATAAGAGAGGTCTTGTGGGGTGTTCACTCTATAAGGGAGGTCTTGTGGGGTGTTCACTATATAATTGAGGTCTTGTGGGGTGTTCCCAGTATAAGGGAGGTCTTGTGGGGTGTTCACTATATAATTGAGGTCTTGTGGGGTGTTCCCAGTATAAGGGAGGTCTTGTGGGGTGTTCACTATATAATTGAGGTCTTGTGGGGTGTTCACTATATAAGGGAGGTCTTGTGGGGTGTTCCCAGTATAAGGGAGGTCTTGTGGGGTGTTCACTATATAATTGAGGTCTTGTGGGGTGTTCCCAGTATAAGGGAGGTCTTGTGGGGTGTTCACTCTATAAGGGTGGTCTTGTGGGGTGTTCACTATATAATTGAGGTCTTGTGGGGTGTTCACTCTATAATGGAGGTCTTGTGGGGTGTTCACTCTATAATGGAGGTCTTGTGGGGTGTTCACTATATAAGGAAGGTCTTGTGGGGTATTCACTATATAATGGAGGTCTTGTGGGGTGTTCACTATATAAGGAAGGTCTTGTGGGGTGTTCACTCTATAATTGAGGTCTTGTGGGGTGTTCACTCTATAATGGAGGTCTTGTGGGGTGTTCACTATATAAGGAAGGTCTTGTGGGGTGTTCACTATATAAGGAAGGTCTTGTGGGGTGTTCACTATATAATTGAGGTCTTGTGGGGTGTTCACTATATAATGGAGGTCTTGTGGGGTGTTCACTATATAAGGAAGGTCTTGTGGGGTATTCACTATATAATGGAGGTCTTGTGGGGTGTTCACTATATAAGGGAGGTCTTGTGGGGTGTTCACTATATAAGGAAGGTCTTGTGGGGTGTTCACTATATAATGGAGGTCTTGTGGGGTGTTCACTATATAATGGAGGTCTTGTGGGGTGTTCACTATATAATGGAGGTCTTGTGGGGTGTTCACTATATAAGGAAGGTCTTGTGGGGTGTTCACTATATAATGGAGGTCTTGTGGGGTGTTCACTATATAAGGGAGGTATTGTGGGGTGTTCACTATATAAGGAAGGTCTTGTGGGGTGTTCACTCTATAATGGAGGTCTTGTGGGGTGTTCCCAGTATAAGGGAGGTCTTGTGGGGTGTTCACTATATAAGGAAGGTTTTGTGGGGTGTTCACTATATAATGGAGGTCTTGTGGGGTGTTCACTATATAAGGGAAGTCTTGTGGGGTGTTCACTATATAATGGAGGTCTTGTGGGGTGTTCACTATATAAGGAAGGTCTTGTGGGGTGTTCACTATATAATGGAGGTCTTGTGGGGTGTTCACTATATAATGGAGGTCTTGTGGGGTATTCACTATATAATGGAGGTCTTGTGGGGTGTTCACTATATAATGGAGGTCTTGTGGGGTGTTCACTATATATGGAAGGTCTTGTGGGGTGTTCACTATATAATGGAGGTCTTGTGGGGTGTTCACTATATAATGGAGGTCTTGTGGGGTATTCACTATATAATGGAGGTCTTGTGGGGTGTTCACTATATAAGGAAGGTCTTGTGGGGTGTTCACTCTATAATGGAGGTCTTGTGGGGTGTTCACACTATAATGGAGGTCTTGTGGGGTGTTCACTATATAAGGGAGGTCTTGT
The DNA here is from genome assembly GCF_032444005.1 of Ranitomeya imitator. NCBI lineage: Eukaryota > Metazoa > Chordata > Amphibia > Anura > Dendrobatidae > Ranitomeya > Ranitomeya imitator. The sequence continues at coordinate 5,010,369 of NC_091283.1, read as the reverse complement.
GGGGTGTTCACTCTATAAGGGAGGTCTTGTGGGGTGTTCACTATATAATTGAGGTCTTGTGGGGTGTTCACTATATAATGGAGGTCTTGTGGGGTGTTCACTATATAAGGGAGGTCTTGTGGGGTGTTCACTATATAAGGGAGGTTTTGTGGGGTGTTCACTCTATAAGGGAGGTCTTGTGGGGTGTTCTCTATATAATTGAGGTCTTGTGGGGTGTTCCCAGTATAATGGAGGTCTTGTGGGGTGTTCACTATATAAGGAAGGTCTTGTGGGGTGTTCACTCTATAATGGAGGTCTTGTGGGGTGTTCACACTATAATGGAGGTCTTGTGGGGTGTTCACTATATAAGGGAGGTCTTGTGGGGTGTTCACTCTATAAGGGAGGTCTTGTGGGGTGTTCACTATATAATTGAGGTCTTGTGGGGTGTTCACTATATAATGGAGGTCTTGTGGGGTGTTCACTATATAAGGGAGGTCTTGTGGGGTGTTCACTATATAAGGGAGGTTTTGTGGGGTGTTCACTCTATAAGGGAGGTCTTGTGGGGTGTTCTCTATATAATTGAGGTCTTGTGGGGTGTTCCCAGTATAATGGAGGTCTTGTGGGGTGTTCACTATATAATTGAGGTCTTGTGGGGTGTTCACTATATAATGGAGGTCTTGTGGGGTATTCACTATATAATGGAGGTCTTGTGGGGTGTTCACTATATAAGGAAGGTCTTGTGGGGTGTTAACTATATAAGGAAGGTCTTGTGGGGTGTTCACTATATAATGGAGGTCTTGTGGGGTGTTCACTATATAAGGGAGGTCTTGTGGGGTGTTCACTATATAAGGGAGGTCTTGTGGGGTGTTCACTATATAATGGAGGTCTTGTGGGGTGTTCACTATATAAGGAAGGTCTTGTGGGGTGTTCACTCTATAAGGGAGGTCTTGTGGGGTGTTCACTATATAATGGAGGTCTTGTGGGGTGTTCACTATATAAGGGAGGTCTTGTGGGGTGTTCACTATATAATGGAGGTCTTGTGGGGTGTTCACTATATAAGGAAGGTCTTGTGGGGTGTTCACTCTATAAGGGAGGTCTTGTGGGGTGTTCACTATATAATGGAGGTCTTGTGGGGTGTTCACTCTATAAGGGAGGTCTTGTGGGGTGTTCACTATATAAGGAAGGTCTTGTGGGGTGTTCACTATATAATGGAGGTCTTGTGGGGTGTTCACTATATAAGGAAGGTCTTGTGGGGTGTTCACTCTATAAGGGAGGTCTTGTGGGGTGTTCACTATATAATGGAGGTCTTGTGGGGTGTTCACTATATAAGGGAGGTCTTGTGGGGTGTTCACTCTATAAGGGAGGTCTTGTGGGGTGTTCACTATATAATTGAGGTCTTGTGGGGTGTTCACTCTATAAGGGAGGTCTTGTGGGGTGTTCACTATATAATTGAGGTCTTGTGGGGTGTTCACTCTATAATGGAGGTCTTGTGGGGTGTTCACTATATAAGGGAGGTCTTGTGGGGTGTTCACTCTATAATGGAGGTCTTGTGGGGTGTTCACTATATAAGGGAGGTCTTGTGGGGTGTTCACTATATAAGGAAGGTCTTGTGGGGTGTTCACTATATAATGGAGGTCTTGTGGGGTGTTCACTATATAAGGAAGGTCTTGTGGGGTGTTCACTCTATAATGGAGGTCGTGTGGGGTGTTCACTATATAAGGGAGGTCTTGTGGGGTGTTCACTCTATAAGGGAGGTCTTGTGGGGTGTTCACTATATAATTGAGGTCTTGTGGGGTGTTCCCAGTATAAGGGAGGTCTTGTGGGGTGTTCACTATATAATTGAGGTCTTGTGGGGTGTTCACTATATAATTGAGGTCTTGTGGGGTGTTCACTATATAAGGGAGGTCTTGTGGGGTGTTCCCAGTATAAGGGAGGTCTTGTGGGGTGTTCACTATATAATTGAGGTCTTGTGGGGTGTTCCCAGTATAAGGGAGGTCTTGTGGGGTGTTCACTCTATAAGGGTGGTCTTGTGGGGTGTTCACTATATAATTGAGGTCTTGTGGGGTGTTCACTCTATAATGGAGGTCTTGTGGGGTGTTCACTATATAAGGGAGGTGTTGTGGGGTGTTCCCAGTATAAAGGAGGTGTTTTGGGGTGTTCACTTTATAATGGAGGTCTTGTGGGGTGTTCACTCTATAATGGAGGTCTTGTGGGGTGTTCACTCTATAAGCGAGGTCTTGTGGGGTGTTCACTATATAATGGAGGTCTTGTGGGGTGTTCACTCTATAATGGAGGTCTTGTGGGGTATTCACTATATAATGGAGGTCTTGTGGGGTGTTCACTCTATAAGCGAGGTCTTGTGGGGTGTTCACTATATAATGGAGGTCTTGTGGGGTGTTCACTCTATAATGGAGGTCTTGTGGGGTATTCACTATATAAGGGAGGTCTTGTGGGGTGTTCACTATATAATGGAGGTCTTGTGGGGTGTTCACTCTATAAGCGAGGTCTTGTGGGGTGTTCACTATATAATGGAGGTCTTGTGGGGTGTTCACTCTATAATGGAGGTCTTGTGGGGTATTCACTATATAAGGGAGGTCTTGTGGGGTGTTCACTATATAATGGAGGTCTTGTGGGGTGTTCACTATATAAGGGAGGTCTTGTGGGGTGTTCACTATATAAGGAAGGTCTTGTGGGGTGTTCACTCTATAATGGAGGTCTTGTGGGGTGTTCACTATATAAGGGAGGTCTTGTGGGGTGTTCACTATATAAGGAAGGTCTTGTGGGGTGTTCACTCTATAATGGAGGTCTTGTGGGGTATTCACTATATAAGGGAGGTCTTGTGGGGTGTTCACTATATAAGGGAGGTCTTGTGGGGTGTTCACTATATAATTGAGGTCTTGTGGGGTGTTCACTATATAAGGAAGGTCTTGTGGGGTGTTCACTATATAATGGAGGTCTTGTGGGGTGTTCACTATATAATGGAGGTCTTGTGGGGTGTTCACTATATAATGGAGGTCTTGTGGGGTGTTCACTATATAAGGGAGGTCTTGTGGGGTGTTCACTCTATAAGGGAGGTCTTGTGGGGTGTTCACTATATAATTGAGGTCTTGTGGGGTGTTCACTATATAAGGAAGGTCTTGTGGGGTGTTCACTATATAATGGAGGTCTTGTGGGGTGTTCACTATATAATGGAGGTCTTGTGGGGTGTTCACTATATAAGGAAGGTCTTGTGGGGTGTTCACTATATAAGGGAGGTCTTGTGGGGTGTTCACTATATAAGGGAGGTCTTGTGGGGTGTTCACTATATAAGGAAGGTCTTGTGGGGTGTTCACTATATAAGGGAGGTCTTGTGGGGTGTTCACTCTATAAGGAAGGTCTTGTGGGGTGTTCACTATATAATTGAGGTCTTGTGGGGTGTTCACTATATAATGGAGGTCTTGTGGGGTGTTCACTATATAAGGGAGGTCTTGTGGGGTGTTCACTCTATAAGGAAGGTCTTGTGGGGTGTTCACTATATAATGGAGGTCTTGTGGGGTGTTCACTATATAAGGAAGGTCTTGTGGGGTGTTCACTCTATAATGGAGGTCGTGTGGGGTGTTCACTATATAAGGGAGGTCTTGTGGGGTGTTCACTCTATAAGGGAGGTCTTGTGGGGTGTTCACTATATAATTGAGGTCTTGTGGGGTGTTCCCAGTATAAGGGAGGTCTTGTGGGGTGTTCACTATATAATTGAGGTCTTGTGGGGTGTTCCCAGTATAAGGGAGGTCTTGTGGGGTGTTCACTATATAATTGAGGTCTTGTGGGGTGTTCACTATATAATTGAGGTCTTGTGGGGTGTTCACTATATAAGGGAGGTCTTGTGGGGTGTTCCCAGTATAAGGGAGGTCTTGTGGGGTGTTCACTATATAATGGAGGTCTTGTGGGGTGTTCACTATATAAGGAAGGTCATGTGGGGTGTTCACTATATAATGGAGGTCTTGTGGGGTGTTCACTATATAAGGGAGGTCTTGTGGGGTGTTCCCAGTATAAGGGAGGTCTTGTGGGGTGTTCACTATATAATTGAGGTCTTGTGGGGTGTTCCCAGTATAAGGGAGGTCTTGTGGGGTGTTCACTCTATAAGGGTGGTCTTGTGGGGTGTTCACTATATAATTGAGGTCTTGTGGGGTGTTCACTCTATAATGGAGGTCTTGTGGGGTGTTCACTATATAAGGGAGGTGTTGTGGGGTGTTCCCAGTATAAAGGAGGTGTTTTGGGGTGTTCACTTTATAATGGAGGTCTTGTGGGGTGTTCACTCTATAATGGAGGTCTTGTGGGGTGTTCACTCTATAAGCGAGGTCTTGTGGGGTGTTCACTATATAATGGAGGTCTTGTGGGGTGTTCACTCTATAATGGAGGTCTTGTGGGGTATTCACTATATAATGGAGGTCTTGTGGGGTGTTCACTCTATAATGGAGGTCTTGTGGGGTGTTCACTCTATAAGCGAGGTCTTGTGGGGTGTTCACTATATAATGGAGGTCTTGTGGGGTGTTCACTCTATAATGGAGGTCTTGTGGGGTATTCACTATATAAGGGAGGTCTTGTGGGGTGTTCACTATATAATGGAGGTCTTGTGGGGTGTTCACTATATAAGGGAGGTCTTGTGGGGTGTTCACTATATAAGGAAGGTCTTGTGGGGTGTTCACTCTATAATGGAGGTCTTGTGGGGTGTTCACTATATAAGGGAGGTCTTGTGGGGTGTTCACTATATAAGGAAGGTCTTGTGGGGTGTTCACTCTATAATGGAGGTCTTGTGGGGTATTCACTATATAAGGGAGGTCTTGTGGGGTGTTCACTATATAAGGGAGGTCTTGTGGGGTGTTCACTATATAATTGAGGTCTTGTGGGGTGTTCACTATATAAGGAAGGTCTTGTGGGGTGTTCACTATATAATGGAGGTCTTGTGGGGTGTTCACTATATAATGGAGGTCTTGTGGGGTATTCACTATATAATGGAGGTCTTGTGGGGTGTTCACTATATAAGGAAGGTCTTGTGGGGTGTTCACTATATAAGGGAGGTCTTGTGGGGTGTTCACTATATAAGGGAGGTCTTGTGGGGTGTTCACTATATAAGGAAGGTCTTGTGGGGTGTTCACTATATAATGGAGGTCTTGTGGGGTGTTCACTATATAAATTAGGTCTTGTGGGGTGTTCACTATATAAGGAAGGTCTTGTGGGGTGTTCACTCTATAATGGAGGTCTTGTGGGGTGTTCCCAGTATAAGGGAGGTCTTGTGGGGTGTTCACTATATAAGGGAGGTCTTGTGGGGTGTTCACTATATAAAGGAGGTCTTGTGGGGTGTTCACTATATAAGGAAGGTCTTGTGGGGTGTTCACTCTATAATGGAGGTCTTGTGGGGTGTTCCCAGTATAAGGGAGGTCTTGTGGGGTGTTCACTATATAAGGGAGGTCTTGTGGGGTGTTCACTATATAAGGGAGGTCTTGTGGGGTGTTCACTATATAAGGAAGGTCTTGTGGGGTGTTCACTATATAATGGAGGTCTTGTGGGGTATTCACTATATAATGGAGGTCTTGTGGGGTGTTCACTATATAAGGAAGGTCTTGTGGGGTGTTCACTATATAAGGGAGGTCTTGTGGGGTGTTCACTATATAAGGGAGGTCTTGTGGGGTGTTCACTATATAAGGAAGGTCTTGTGGGGTGTTCCCAGTATAAGGGAGGTCTTGTGGGGTGTTCACTATATAATTGAGGTCTTGTGGGGTGTTCACTATATAATGGAGGTCTTGTGGGGTGTTCACTATATAAAGGAGGTCTTGTGGGGTGTTCACTATATAAGGAAGGTCTTGTGGGGTGTTCACTCTATAATGGAGGTCTTGTGGGGTGTTCCCAGTATAAGGGAGGTCTTGTGGGGTGTTCACTATATAAGGGAGGTCTTGTGGGGTGTTCACTATATAAGGAAGGTCTTGTGGGGTGTTCACTATATAATTGAGGTCTTGTGGGGTGTTCCCAGTATAAGGGAGGTCTTGTGGGGTGTTCACTCTATAAGGGTGGTCTTGTGGGGTGTTCACTATATAATTGAGGTCTTGTGGGGTGTTCACTCTATAATGGAGGTCTTGTGGGGTGTTCACTATATAAGGGAGGTGTTGTGGGGTGTTCCCAGTATAAGGGAGGTCTTGTGGGGTGTTCACTATATAAGGGAGGTCTTGTGGGGTGTTCACTCTATAATGGAGGTCTTTTGGGGTGTTCACTCTATAAGGGTGGTCTTGTGGGGTGTTCACTCTATAATGGAGGTCTTGTGGGGTGTTCACTCTATAATGGAGGTCTTGTGGGGTGTTCACTCTATAAGGGTGGTCTTGTGGGGTGTTCACTATATACATGTTCTTGAGAACTGTTTCCAATACACGAGGGTCTTGTGGGGTGATTCCTATATTCGGCAGGCCTTGTGGTGTGTTCCTTGTATACGGCAGAGCTTGTTGGGTGTTCCCTACATGTCGAGTCGTATGCATTGTTCTGCATACAGTGGGTCTTGTAGAGTATTCTCAGTCTCCAGAAGAACCAGCAAAGAAGAGAAGACCATAGCTAGAGCAGGTGTCTGTATCAAGCAGTAGTGGGGTGTGGGGTGTTCACTATATAATGGAGGTCTTGTGGGGTGTTCACTATATAAGGGAGGTCTTGTGGGGTGTTCACTATATAATGGAGGTCTTGTGGGGTATTCACTATATAATGGAGGTCTTGTGGGGTGTTCACTATATAATGGAGGTCTTGTGGGGTGTTCACTATATAAGGGAGGTCTTGTGGGGTATTCACTATATAATGGAGGTCTTGTGGGGTGTTCACTATATAATGGAGGTCTTGTGGGGTGTTCACTATATAAGGAAGGTCTTGTGGGGTGTTCACTATATAATGGAGGTCTTGTGGGGTGTTCACTATATAATGGAGGTCTTGTGGGGTATTCACTATATAATGGAGGTCTTGTGGGGTGTTCACTATATAATGGAGGTCTTGTGGGGTGTTCACTATATAAGGAAGGTCTTGTGGGGTATTCACTATATAATGGAGGTCTTGTGGAGTGTTCACTATATAAGGAAGGTCTTGTGGGGTGTTAACTATATAAGGAAGGTCTTGTGGGGTGTTCACTATATAAGGAAGGTCTTGTGGGGTGTTCACTATATAATGGAGGTCTTGTGGGGTGTTCACTATATAATTGAGGTCTTGTGGGGTGTTCACTATATAATGGAGGTCTTGTGGGGTGTTCACTATATAATGGAGGTCTTGTGGGGTGTTCACTATATAAGGGAGGTCTTGTGGGGTGTTCACTATATAAGGAAGGTCTTGTGGGGTGTTCACTATATAATGGAGGTCTTGTGGGGTGTTCACTATATAAGGGAGGTCTTGTGGGGTGTTCACTCTATAAGGGAGGTCTTGTGGGGTGTTCACTATATAATTGAGGTCTTGTGGGGTGTTCCCAGTATAAGGGAGGTCTTGTGGGGTGTTCACTATATAATTGAGGTCTTGTGGGGTGTTCACTATATAAGGAAGGTCTTGTGGGGTGTTCACTATATAATGGAGGTCTTGTGGGGTATTCACTATATAATGGAGGTCTTGTGGGGTGTTCACTATATAAGGAAGGTCTTGTGGGGTGTTCACTATATAATTGAGGTCTTGTGGGGTGTTCCCAGTATAAGGGAGGTCTTGTGGGGTGTTCACTATATAATGGAGGTCTTGTGGGGTGTTCACTATATAAGGAAGGTCTTGTGGGGTGTTCACTCTATAAGGGAGGTCTTGTGGGGTGTTCACTATATAATGGAGGTCTTGTGGGGTGTTCACTATATAAGGAAGGTCTTGTGGGGTGTTCACTATATAAGGAAGGTCTTGTGGGGTGTTCACTATATAATGGAGGTCTTGTGGGGTGTTCACTATATAAGGAAGGTCTTGTGGGGTGTTCACTCTATAATGGAGGTCGTGTGGGGTGTTCACTATATAAGGGAGGTCTTGTGGGGTGTTCACTCTATAAGGGAGGTCTTGTGGGGTGTTCACTATATAATTGAGGTCTTGTGGGGTGTTCCCAGTATAAGGGAGGTCTTGTGGGGTGTTCACTATATAATTGAGGTCTTGTGGGGTGTTCCCAGTATAAGGGAGGTCTTGTGGGGTGTTCACTATATAATTGAGGTCTTGTGGGGTGTTCACTATATAATTGAGGTCTTGTGGGGTGTTCCCAGTATAAGGGAGGTCTTGTGGGGTGTTCACTATATAATGGAGGTCTTGTGGGGTGTTCACTATATAAGGAAGGTCATGTGGGGTGTTCACTATATAAGGGAGGTCTTGTGGGGTGTTCCCAGTATAAGGGAGGTCTTGTGGGGTGTTCACTATATAATTGAGGTCTTGTGGGGTGTTCCCAGTATAAGGGAGGTCTTGTGGGGTGTTCACTCTATAAGGGTGGTCTTGTGGGGTGTTCACTATATAATTGAGGTCTTGTGGGGTGTTCACTCTATAATGGAGGTCTTGTGGGGTGTTCACTATATAAGGGAGGTGTTGTGGGGTGTTCCCAGTATAAAGGAGGTGTTGTGGGGTGTTCACTCTATAATGGAGGTCTTGTGGGGTGTTCACTCTATAATGGAGGTCTTGTGGGGTGTTCACTCTATAAGGGTGGTCTTGTGGGGTGTTCACTATATAATTGAGGTCTTGTGGGGTGTTCACTCTATAATGGAGGTCTTGTGGGGTGTTCACTATATAATGGAGGTCTTGTGGAGTGTTCACTATATAAGGAAGGTCTTGTGGGGTGTTCACTCTATAATGGAGGTCTTGTGGGGTGTTCACTATATAAGGAAGGTCTTGTGGGGTGTTCACTATATAATTGAGGTCTTGTGGGGTGTTCACTATATAAGGAAGGTCTTGTGGGGTGTTCACTCTATAATGGAGGTCTTGTGGGGTGTTCACTATATAATGGAGGTCTTGTGGGGTGTTCACTCTATAAGGGAGGTCTTGTGGGGTGTTCACTCTATAATGGAGGTCTTGTAGGGTGTTCACTCTATAAGGGTGGTCTTGTGGGGTGTTCACTATATAATTGAGGTCTTGTGGGGTGTTCACTATATAATTGAGGTCTTGTGGGGTGTTCACTATATACAAGTTCTTGAGAACTGTTTCCAATACACGAGGGTCTTGTGGGGTGATTCCTATATTCGGCAGGCCTTGTGGTGTGTTCCTTGTATACGGCGGAGCTTGTTGGGTGTTCCCTACATGTCGAGTCGTATGCATTGTTCTGCATACAGTGGGTCTTGTAGAGTATTCTCAGTCTCCAGAAGAACCAGCAAAGAAGAGAAGGCCATAGCTAGAGCAGGTGTCTTTATCAAGCAGTAGTAGACCAGTATTTACAAAGAGAGGTAGAGGTGTGGTGGGTATGATATCTGGATGTTTTCCTACATGTTACCAACCTATGTGTTTGTTATGCCATGGCTACATTTGATGCAATTTTAGTTTCCCAGACAAATGTGAGCAAATCTGCTAAATGTGAATTTTGTCAGCTTTGCTTCTGCCTGTTACACAGTATCGCAGCTTACGGTGTAGTGGGCCAAGTGCTGCATAGTGCATGGTGGCAGCAGCCGGGAATAATGATATTGGCTGATCACTGTATATAATTAGGCACCATACAGATCCACCATACATTGACTAGTACAGAAATCACAAAATACCCAACATCAGAGATATGGCCACCAAGCCAAGAAGAGGAGGTGTCTCCTATGGGGCTGAACATCAGAGAGACATGCAGAGTCAGGTTATATTCTGATTAAAGCGTGAAATGCGTTGACGCTAAATATAATCCTATCTTTCCCTAGGTTGTCTGTGTTTCCTGTAAGACCGTAGCGCCAGAGGCCATATTGTAAAGCTGTAGTTCTCATCTGTAACCCAATGGTAACTCTGCAATCAGCAAAACAAAATAATTGTTTATGTCCGGCTGTTCGGATCGGCCCAGAATATCATTTAAACTTGACATATACTTGTCCTTCCTCCATACCATGAGGGATAGCATTTGTCCGGGCGCTCCCTATCAGTCTATGTTGGATTTTATGGAGTTTTTCCAAAGTCAAAGAGCAGAAACTTCTCTCTGTAGCCAATGGCCCCGAGCTGTTGGCCCAAAGAATTAATTACTTCCCTGCTGGCCGTCTTTAATGGCACATTTTTCCCATCCAAGAGCGCGTTTTCTGAGCTGTGTTTTCTCTCAGGCTCGGGGCAACACAACTCACAATTGTGATTCTGAGAATGTCAATCAAGTACAATTTAATCATTAGAGCGCTCTGATTGTACTTTATTGTGTTGATGCCGGGAAGAGTTTTTAAATTAAGAATTATGTTAAAAAAAAATAAAACCAGACTTCTAAACTTTCTCAATTATGTTCCCAAAACTTATTTTTTGAATGTCTTTGAACAACAGGGGCAGATTATTCTGAAATCGCACACCATATTATTACTCTTTTTGCCTATATTTTCCTTGTTCTTTTATCTATAAAAGATGTGAATTCGCTGACGAAAGAAGTTTCCGCTGTGTTCACTTGTTCTGAAAATTTGGTTGACTTAAATAGAGGTCTACTTAATGAAAATAAAATGCTAATTTTGATGAGATCTCGCAAGACACGGGTGGAAAAAAAAATCATCCAATGTGAAGAATAAGCTCTTGCCTTCAGCAACTAATTCCCAACATTAATTACATAGCTCTGTGTGAAGAGAACGATGCCACCGATGACATCACCTGACTCCATGCGGAAGTATGGCGTTCACAAGGCATTAAACCGATAAGAATCGACTTTGTCATCAATTGTTCTATAGAAATTCCTCCAGAACATCATTAAAACCAGTTCTATTTAGTGTGGACAGAACACTGGAGACATTTCACAACAACTTCTGCAGTTCTCCAGCAATTAAAAAAAATATATTTTTAGACATATAAAATAGTGATGATTGAATCTTCCGAAATTCAAAATTGCTCAAATTTGACCAGGAAATTTGATTAACTTTGAATTTATGTGATACAAAGCGAATATTCCTTATTGTGGTCTGTAGAATCTCCAGAACGTAATAAACATACATAACACAAACTTATACTCCTCTGTCCCTCACCTGCCACAACACATAGCTCAGCTTTAGGCTAGTTGTCCTCTTCAGTCCGGTCACCAGTGCTATCTTCTGGTTCCCGGCATATTTGGCATCTTCTAGTTCCTGACATATTTGGCATCTTCTGGTTCCCGGCATATTTGGCATCTTCTGGTTCCCGGCATATTTGACATCTTCTGGTTCCCGGCATATTTGGCATCTTCTGGTTCCCGACATATTTGGCATCTTCTGGTTCCCGACATATTTGACATCTTCTGGTTCCCGGCATATTTGACATCTTCTGGTTCCCGGCATATTTGGCATCTTCTGGTTCCCGGCATATTTGACATCTTCTGGTTCCCAGCATATTTGGCATCTTCTGGTTCCCGACATATTTGGCATCTTCTGGTTCCCGGCATATTTGGCATCTTCTGGTTCCCGGCATATTTGACATCTTCTGGTTCCCGGCATATTTGGCATCTTCTGGTTCCCGACATATTTGGCATCTTCTGGTTCCCGGCATATTTGGCATCTTCTGGTTCCCGGCATATTTGACATCTCTTGGATTGGATTAAAAAAAACAAACAAACAAAAAAAAACCCCTGGACGAAGCATTTCATTGCGAAACGCGCGTCGGGTGTGGTGGGTCACGAGGAGCGCTCCGTAGGTAATTATTATTTACTACTCTATACACTTGTATTTCACTGTTATGTATTATCTTGTATATTTGTACATGGTCACCTGGCACAACTTTCTGTTATGTTTTGTAGTATGACATAACTTTTGTTATCATATTTTGGAGTTTGCTTCCTTGTGTAGCCCACCTGTCTTGCCCGTGCTGTGGTTTTTTACCTGGTATTTTTTAACCCATCTACTATATAAAGCTGAATGTGTGTATGTGTGTATGTATGTATGTGTGTATGTATGTCCGGGATTGGCATCTGCACCGTCGCAGCTACAGCCACAAAATTTTGCACAGTCACACGTCTGGACCCTGAGAGCGTCATAGGCTATGTTGTGAGGCGAAATTTTAACCCCGCGCGTTCCAATTCACCAAACTATTTTTCCCCTATCTGCATAATGGGAAAAGTGAAAGGAAAAGTGTTGGAGGCAAATTGACAGCTGCCAGATGTGAACAAGGGGGACTTAAAGAGTGAGAGCGATGGCGCCAAAGAGTATATACCATACAGTTGCTAAGGTGGGACCCCAACATGGGATACTCACCACACACGGGGATATGAACACACACACAAAATGCGCCACACACTACCACGTGCTTGAACACATATCACCCTCAGCACACATTTCACCACACATACACCAACCTCGCCACATAAAAGTCGAAACACAAAAGTCGCCGCTCAAAACTCGCCACGCACAAAACTCGCCACATGCAAAAATTAGGCTCACGCAAAACTCGCCACAAGTGCAAAACTCACCTCATGGAAAACTCGCCACACGCAAAACTTGCACACGCGGAAAAATTGCCACATGCACAAAAGTTGCAACACATGCAAAAGTTGCCTCACACAAAACTTGCACATACTCAAAAGGCACCACACATAAAACTCGCCACGCGCAAAACTCGCCATGCGCAAAACTTGCTGCACACAACTTGCTACACTAACCTGTCACATGCAACTCGACACACAAAAAGTTGCTACACGCATGTCGCCACACAAAACTCATCTCACAAAAGTCGCTACATGCATGTCGCCACACACAACTCAACACACACAACTTGACAAACGAAACTCGCCCTAAAACACACACAAGTCTGGTATTAGCCTTCAAAAATAAAAATCTGATTAATAAGCAGACAAACTACAAGAGCAACAAATGTACCATATAGGAAATCCGGCAGCTGTCAGTCACATGACCTGTCTATTAGGTGTATGTGTGAGCTAATATATACTGCCAGGGGGAGGGCTTCCTGTTGGCTGGGGATTTATCAGGCTGCCAATTTAGCTTACAAATACTGAGGTAAAAATACTGAGCAAATAACGTGTGAACGAGGTCTAATACAGGAGGAGATGACACACAGGTATATACTATATACAGGGGAGATGACACACAGGTATATACTATATACAGGGGAGATGACACACTGATATATACTATATACAGGAGAGATGACACACAGGTATATACTATATAGAGGAGATAACATACAGGTATATACTATATACAGGTGAGATGACATACAGGTATATACTATATACAGGAGATGACATACAGGTGTATACTATATATAAGGGAGATGACAAACATGTATATACTGAGGTGAAAATGAGAGGTGTGAGGTGAAAATGAAAAGGTGTGAGTGCAAAATGAGAGGAGTGAGGGAAAATAGTGGAGTGATCGGAAAATGACAGATGTGAGGTCGAAATGACAAGTGTTAGAGGGGAATGAGAGGAGTGAGGGGGAAAATGAAAGATGTGATTGGGAAAATGAAAGATGTGATTGGGAAAATGAGAGGCGTGATGGGAAAATAAGAGACGTGAGGTGCTATAACTAACCACAGATATTTACTATGCCCAGGCAACGCCGGGCTCTTCAGCTAGTTTTCAATAAAGTATATAAGGATTTTATTTGCATTGTGTGAAGGATGACTCCTTTGGTGTTTGTATCTTAACCAAACCGCAATGTTATGATATCACATGCCACACATGTCTACACAGGAATATTTCTATTCTCGCGCTCCATGTCCAGATCTCCTTCCTCGGTCCTCATGACCCAGGATCTGGCACCTCGCGATGCAATACTGGAGTCTCCGTGTTCCACTGCTGCATCTTTTGTCTTCCCTTTTGCATTGCGGTCTCTCCAGACATGTCCATATATTGTTTATTGCAGGAGGTTCTGACTAAATTTGCCTTTTCTTTAGGAGACATTAAATCTAAAAAAATATCTTGTAGTGGGGGTTTCTAAAATATAAGGATCTTTCAAGTTTTGAATTTTCAGGGGAATTGCCAATTTTAGAGAATTGTTGGACGGTAAGGAGAATAAATGAGCTGATCGTTAGAAAAATAAAGCAGAAGCTTTCACGTGAAGCATAAAACAGAGCGAATCGTTATCTTATTCAGGACTTATTATAAGACTAGAGTTGTTAGAACAGAATAAAATGCTCGGAAGAGCTGAAGGAATGAAGAAAAGGGACAAAGAGCTGCAACATGGATGAAACCACAAGATCTAACTACTGGACTGGAGAAAGTGGGGAAGCGCTGTAGATATTACACATCATGATGGTATGTGCTGCAGATACAACAAGGGGCATCTTTATAGATGGTACATAGGGAGCAGACTCAGGGCCGGCGTCAGCACTCGGGTAAGTGCCGGGGGCCTGAACAGGTGGGGGGCCCACTCACTGTCAGAGACACCAGCGCACTTTGGGGGGCCTGTGCCAGCACCCATGAATGGGCCCTCACCTGCTTGCTCAGGACCCCAATATTTGCAATATTTACCTCTCCCCGTTCCTGCGCTGGCGTCTTCCACGTCTCCTGACTCTGATGGTCTGGTCAGAGGGCGTATTGACGTCTGTGCACCCTCTGTTCTGAGCAGACACAGTGCAGAGATCCAGAAGACACTGATGCTGAGGAGTCTGGAGCAGAGGGGAGGCCAGCGAGGAGAGGTGAGGATTTCATTTTTTTAATGTTTGGAGCAATATATGGGGCACATTATATATGGAGCATTATATGGGACCCATTATTCTGTATGGAGCAATATATGGGGCTCATTATTCTATATGGAGCAATATGTGGTGCCTATTATGCTGTATGTAGGACTATATGGGGCTCATTATACTGTATGGAGTAATATATGTGCAAAAAGTGAAAAAAACAGAGAAAACGGCACCAAACCATTGACATCAGTCTGCATTAGTCCTTAATATGAAGCACACCACATAAAGATAAGATAGTTGGACCCGCAGAAGTGAGGGTATAGGAGCGAAGCTGCTGTTGTTCACCTTCACTTCCCCGTTTCCCCTGCATTTTAAATAAAGGATTGACACGCAACATGGAATATATGTGGCATATTATACTGTATAGAGCAATATATGTGGCTCATTATTCTGCATGAAGCGATATATGGGGCTTATTATGCTGTATGGAGCAATGTATGGGCTCACTACTCTGTATGGAGCAATATGTGGGGCTCATTATACTGTATGGAGCAATATATGGGGCTCTTTATACTGTATGGAGCAATATATGGGGCTCATTAAACTGTATAGAACAATATATGTGGCTCATTATTCTGTATGGAGCAATATATGGGGCTCATTATACTGTATGGATCAATATATGTGGCTTATTACACTGTATGGAGCAATATATGGGGCTCATTATACTGTATGGAGCAATATATGGGGCTCATTAAACTGTATGGAGCAATATATAGGGATCTTTATACTGTATGGAGCAATTTATGGGGTTTATTATTCTGTATGGAGCAATATATGGGCTCACTATTCTGTATGGATCAATATATGAGGCTCATTATATTCTAAGGAGCAATATATTTGCTGTACATGGCTCATACTGTATGGAGCAATATATAGGGCTCATTAATCTGTATGGAGAACTATGTGGGGCTCATTACTCTGTATCAAGCAATATATGTGGCTCATAATACTGTATGGAGCAATATATGGGGCTCATTATTCTGTATGGAGCAATATATGGGGCTCATTATACTGTATGGAGCAATATATGGGGCTCATTATACTGTATGGAGCAATATATCGGTCAATATTCTGTATGGAACAATATATGTGTCCAAGCACACTATGACACATAAAAGACACCAAGTGTCACAAATGACACATGGTTGGTGGAAATTCACTTATTGCGCTTCTCAGCCGGGGAAAATACAGGGACTGTATAAAAAGAGTTGTAATTCTGAAATGGTTAATTACAATCTTATCATAAACTCACTGAAATGCAGCAGAAAGTCAACACTGCGGACAAATCTAGATCATTTATTTCATATCGAATGCACAGGTGAACAGAGGGGAAATTATCATCATGATGATGTCACTCTTCAAATGTATGTGCCTTAGTAAAAAAAGATTGACTTTGAGAATCCATTCTTATATATTGACATTGTTACAATTATATTTCTATAATGATCGTATTGTTTCTATTTAACAGTGATAATTCATAGAAGTCAATATCAGGATCATTCTACAGGCTTAAGCATCAGTCTACACATACAACCTCAATCCCCAAAAAGTTGGGCAGCTGTGTAAAATGTAATGGAGACAAGAATGCAACGATTTGAAAATGTCTTATGGCCATATTTTGTTCATACAGAGCAAAGATCATATCTGAGAAGTTGAACAATGGATATTTACAATTTGATGGCAGGAGCACATCTAAAAAAAAGTTGTGCTGTGCCAACCATTGTGCCCGGGCCGTGTCCACATTGTGCCTGGGCCGTGTCAACCATTGTGTACATGGGCTGTATTGAACATTGTGCCCGGGTCGTGTCAACCATTGTGTCTCCTAGCCATATCCAACATGGTGTACAGGCTGTGTCCACCATTATATCTCCTAGCCATATCCAACATGGTGTACAGGCTGTGTCCACCATTGTATCTCCTAGCCATATCCAACATGGTGTAAAGGCCGTGTCAACCATTGTGTCTCTGGGCTGTATTCAACATTGTGTCCAGGCCATGTCAACCATTGTGTACCCGGGCAGTATCTAACATTGTGCCCAAGCTGTGTCAACTATTGTATCTCCTAGCCATACCCAACATGGTGTACAGGCCGTGTCAACCATTGTGTACCCGGGCAGTATCTAACATTGTGCCCAGGCTGTGTCAACTATTGGAAGTGCATTGAACAGCAAGGTGGATTGCAGCTGAGGGAAAAGAGAAAAAAAAATTCTTTAAATCTTCAGCTTAGCGAGTGTGACCTGAGCGTAAGTGTGGACGGCGGTAAGTGTGACTTGTGATTCAGTGACTTTGGAGTCAGGGAGTTTCCAAGGGAGGAATTACTGAATTGCTGTCTGTATTTTATTAATACTTTGTATTTATTTTTTATTTAACGTTTCTGTCTGGTGCAATCCCCATTAGGAAATGTGCTCCACGATTGTTAATGCCTCCAGTGCACATCTTGCCACATGTATGCAATCATTGATCAGCCGATCGAGGGTGCACACTGCTGTGCGAGATGTGAGCACGTTGTGCATTTGGAAGCCCAGATTCTGGATCTAAATGTGCAGCTGGCAACACTGAGATCCATAGACAACATGGAAAGGAGTCTTCTGCTCACTGAGCAGACGCTCAATGGGATAGATGAAGCGGGGGATAGAGCTGCAGGACAGTGAAGTAGCAAGCTGGGTGACAGGAGGCCGGGTAGAGGGAAGAGTGTCAGGGAGGCTAGTCCTGATCTGGAACACCCCAATAAGTTTTCTAAGTTGGCAGATGAGGGGGGTGCCAGTACAGGGGTAGCACTGCTGCAGCCAGGCATGTCCTCTGAAAGCCGGAGGAGTGACTGCTCCAGTAAGGAGGGAAATAGGAGAGCAGGGCAGACAGGTGCTGGTAGTGGGGGACTCAATTATTAGGGGAACAGATAGGGCAATCTGTCACAAAGACAGGGATCGTCGAACGGTGTGCTGCCTACCTGGCGCTCAAGTACGACACATCGCTGATCGGGTGGACAGATTACTGGGAGGGGCTGGTGAGGACCCAGCGGTCATGGTGCACATTGGCTCAAATGACAAAGTTAGAGGTAGGTGGAAGGTCCTTAAAGATGAGTTCAAGGAATTAAGCTGCAAGCTGAAAGCAAGGACCTTCAACGTGGTATTTTCCGAAATACTGCCTGTACCACGTGCCACACCAGAGAGGCAATGGGAGAGTAGGGAGGTTAATAAGTGGCTCAAGAATTGGTGTAGGAAGGAGGGGTTTGGGTTACTGCAGAACTGGGCCGACTTCTCAGTTGGCTACAGGCTCTACGCTAGGGACGGGCTGCACCTCAATGGGGAGGGTGCCGCTGTGCTGGGGGAGAAAATGGATAGAAGGTTGGAGGAGTGTTTAAACTAGGAATTGGGGGGGAGGGTATTCAATTTATAGGAGGGAAAGATAGTGCAGATAGAGACCTGGGCACAAATAAGGAAGATAGGGGTGGCGGTGGCATGGGGGGTGGGGTCAGAACAGTTAATAATTTAAGAAATAGAGGTACAGAGAGGAACATCAAGTGCATGTATACTAATGCCAGAAGCCTCGTCAACAAAATGGACGAATTAGAACTAATGTTGTTGGAGCATAATTATGACATGGTGGGGATATCTGAGACATGGCTGGATGAGAGCCATGACTGGGCTGTTAACTTGCAGGGCTATAGCCTGTTCAGAAATGACCGTACAGATAAGCGAGGGGGTGGGGTGTGTCTATATGTAAAATCGTCCTTAAAACCCATCCTGCGTGATAATATAGGTGAATTTAATGAAAATGTAGAATCCCTGTGGGTGGAGATAAGGGGAGGGGGAAAAAATAATAAATTACTGATAGGGGTTTGTTATAAATCTCCAAAAATAATGGAAGCAATGGAGAATATCCTCGTAAAGCAAATAGATGAAGCTACGACTCAAGGAGAAGTCATTATTATGGGGGACTTCAACTACCCTGAAATAGATTGGGGAACAGAAACCTGCAGTTCCAGCAAAGGTGATCGGGGTCTGACAACTATGAGAGACAATTACCTCTGACAACTGGTTCAGGATCCAACAAGAAGGGGGGCACTGCTAGACCTAATATTAACCAACAGGCCAGACCGCATAGCAAATATAAGGGTTGGGCGTCACTTGGGAAATAGCGATCACAAAATAATAAGTTTTCATGTATCCTTTAAAAAGATGTGTAGTAGAGGGGTTACAAGGACACTAAACTTCAGGAGGGCAAATTTCCAACGGATGAGAGATGATCTTGGTGGACGCTTTAGTCCAGGTATGGGAGGAGATCCCTCAGGAGACCATCCGCCACCTCATCAGGAGCATGCCCAGGCGTTGTAGGGAGATCATACTTGGAGGCCACACACACTACTGAGCATCATTTCCTTGTCTTGAGGCATTACCATTGAAGATGGATCAGCCTGTAATTGGATTTTCCACTTTGATTTTGAGTGGGATTCCAAATCCAGACCTCCACTGGTTAATACATTTGATTACCATTGATGATTTTTGTGTGATTTTGTTGTCAGCACATTCAACACTGTACAGAACAAAGTATTGAATGAGAATATTTGATTTATTCAGATGTAGGATGTGTTACTTGAGTGTTCCCTTTATTTTTTGAGCAGTGTATATACATAGTTGCTGTTTACATTTTGATGGCTCTTTGCAGTTCAGGAAAATGATAGCCAGCAGCCGCCATTTTGCTGCATGCACACAGGAATGAATTCCAAAAGAACACACATTTGTACATACGTGAATTTTTGAAATATTCAAGTAAAATTCAGTTTCACTTATACAGTTGATATATTTGCTCATCTCTCTGTATTCAGGTCTTAGATTCTGTAGTAGATGATTTATCCAGACATTCATTGCTGTATCATCACTCTCTTCTTGATGCTCATTCAGAAAGCACATTAACTTATTTAGGATGCATGAAGTTCTGTTGCCATGGAAACAGTAAAGAACACTTAACCATGGAGAACAGAGTGGCCATATACTGAATAACTATTGCTTACATCATTAATTAACCTACAGCTTTCCACGGATCATTCATAACTAAGTGCCTAGGTAACCAGGTAGACACCATGTAAATTGACCCTTAGAAAACAAAATCTATTGTTGGATGCAAGAAATTATATTTATTTTTTTTTACTTTTTATAAGAGAAAATCCATAGATGATGAAACCATATAAAAATCTTCTAAAATGTAAAACACTGAACACCAAAACAAGCTGTAACAAAAGAAAGCATTTCAGTTTAGTCCTAAAATATCTAAAGTAAAATAAACCCGATAATATCCACCCAATTAAAAAGAAATAGAGGAGCTCTGTTCACTATTATTGGAGGAGCCAAGAGGTAGCAGTTTTAAAAATTTCCCAAGAGGCTGGAGTCCACCTTAATAACCCAAGTGGCTGGAGTCCACCATAATTATCTGAGAGGCTGGAGTCCACTTTAACAACCCGAGAGGCTGGAGCCTACCATAATAACCCAAGAGGCTGGAGTCCACAATAATTAACCAAAAGGTTGGAGTCCACAATAATTAACCAAAAGGCTGGAGTCCACCGTAATTACCTGAGAACCTAGAGTCCACCATAATTACCCAAGAGGCTTGAGTCCACAATAGTTAACCAAAATGCTGGAGTCCACCATAATTACCTGAGAGCCTGGAGTCCACCATAATTACCTGAGAGACTGGTGTCCACTATAACAACCCAAGAGGCTGAAGACCACTTTAACAACCCAAGAGGCTGGTATCCACCATAAGAACCCAATAGGCTGGAGTCCACCATAATAACCAGAGAGGCTGAAGTCCACCATAATTTCCCAAGAAGCTGTAGTCAACCATAATTACCTGAGAGCCTGGAGTCCACCATAATTACCTGAGAGACTGGTGTCCACTATAACAACCCAAGAGGCTGGAGAACACTTTAACAACCCAAGAGGCTGGTATCCACCATAATTACCCAAGAAGCTGTAGTCATCCATAATTACCCGAGAGGCTGAAGTCCACCATAATTACCCAAGCGAAACTTAAGCAACAATCTGAGCATCTTGATTATCTGGAACTAAAATATAAGGGTATTGCAAAGAAGTCTCATAGAGGCAATGTACGCATAACAGGAATCCCAGAGATCACCTCTCTATAAGATACAGCCATGTCCATAGTAAGAGTTCTCCTACCTCATGTACACCACTCACCATTGCATTTAAAGAGGCTTCATAGAGCAATAGGAGGACCACGCTCAGACGATAATCTGAGGGACGTGGTCTTAAAACTGGACTATGAGGATTTAAGAGATCTGATCTTATCGGCAGCAGGAGGAAGCCCGACACTACCGGACCTACAAGACACTGTCCATCTCTATGCTGACTTCTCTCCTGCCACTTTATTCAGACGGCGATTTCTATATCACGGTGGCATTACGAGCCACAAATATCAGATACCACTGGGGATTCCATTTTGCCCTGTACTTACTCCATAACAACAATACCTTCATGGTGAGGTCTCTGGAAGAAGAAAAAACAGTGTTGTAGAGAACGAGAATACCTCCAGTTTAAAACCAACCATCACCGGTGAGAGAATGGAGAGAATCAAGTAGAGGGAGAAGATGCCATTAAACTTTCTTGAACGACCCAGCTTTAGGAAGAAATACAATGGTCTTCAGTCATTAACTACTTCAAGGTTCTCCAAATCAAGACTGCATTATATCCTATTCAACTGTGACACTTAAATCCCTCTCAAGTAGCTCTCTGTACAAGGTCAGGTGAGGCTACGTTCACACTAGCGTTCTGCTAGTGTGCGTCGGGTTAGCGTCGGGCGACGCAGCGGCGACGCACGCGTCATGCGCCCCTATGTTTAACATGGGGGACGCATGCGTTTTTGTTTGTTGCATTGAACGACGCATGCGTCTTTTTTGCCGCAAGCGTCGGACCAAGAAAACGCAACAAGTTGCATTTTTCTTGCGTCCGATTTTCGGCAAAAAAACGACGCATGCGTCGCAAAACGCAGCGTTTTTGCGTGTGTTTTGCCGCGTTTTTGCGTGCGTTGTGCGTTGCGTCGCCGACGCAGCGGCGCACAACGCTAGTGTGAACGTAGCCTGAGTACATACTTATAAACAGTGGGTTTAAGACGTACTTAATTACTAACAGAAGTACACTGTCTTCGACCATATGAAGTGGTTAAAACTATTATCAGTACAATAAGAATGTAGTTCAATTATTTATTTCTTGCTAAATGCATATATTGTAATATACAGCTCTGGCAAATATTAAGAGACCACTGCAAAATGTTCAGTTTGTCTGAATTTCCTCTTTATAGGTATATTTTTGAGTAAATTGTAAATTGTTCTTTTATTCTGTAAACTTCTGACAACATGTCTCCAAAGTTCCAAGCAATAAATTTTTTTTTTTTTTTTCTGAAAAGGAAAATTAGACATGGAGGGTTACATTAGATGGGAGGGTTACCTTAGACATGGAGGGTTACATTAGACCAGGAGGGTTACATTAGACGGGAGGGTTACATTAGACGGGAGGGTTACATTAGACGGGAGGGTTACATTAGACGGGAGGGTTACATTAGACCAGGAGGGTTACATTAGACGGGAGGGTTACATTAGACGGGAGGGTTACATTAGACCAGGAGGGTTACATTAGACGGGAGGATTACATTAGACCGAGAGAGTTATTACATGAGATGGGATTGTTACCTTAGACCGGGAGGGTTACATTACACCGAGAGGGTTACATTAGACCAGGAGGGTCACATTAGACGGGAGGATTACATTAGATGGGAGGGTTACATTAGACGGGAGGGTTACATTAGACGGGAGGGTTACATTAGACCAGGAGGGTTACATTAGATGATACAGTTACATTAGATGGGAGGGTTACATTAGACCAGGAGGGTTACATTAGATGGGAGGGTTACATTAGACCGGGAGGGTGACATTAGACGGGAGGGTTACATTAGACGGGAGGGTTACATTAGACGGGAGGGTTACATTAGACCGAGAGAGTTATTACATGAGATGGGATTGTTACCTTAGACCGGGAGGGTTACATTAGACCAGGAGGGTCACATTAGATGGGAGGATTACATTAGATGGGAGGGTTACATTACAGCGGGAGGGTTACATTAGACC
Organism: Ranitomeya imitator; assembly: GCF_032444005.1. Taxonomy (NCBI): domain Eukaryota; kingdom Metazoa; phylum Chordata; class Amphibia; order Anura; family Dendrobatidae; genus Ranitomeya; species Ranitomeya imitator. Next base: position 4,987,493 of record NC_091283.1, on the reverse strand, counting down.
AGGAGGGTTACATTAGACTGGGAGGGTTACATTAGATGGGAGGGTTACATTACACAGGGAGGGTTACATTAGACCAGGAGGGTTACGTTAGACAGGAGGGTTACATTAGACCAGGAGGGTTACATTAGATGATACAGTTACATTAGATGGGAGGGTTACATTAGACCAGGAGGGTTACATTAGATGGGAGGGTTACATTAGACCGGGAGGGTTATATTAGACGGGAGGGTTACATTAGATGGGAGGGTTACATTAGACCAGGAGGGTTACATTAGACCAGGAGGGTTACATTAGATGGGAGGGTTACATTAGACTAGGAGGGTAACATTAGACCAGGAGGGTTACATTAGATGGGAGGGTTACATTAGACCAGGAGGGTTACATTAGACATGGAGGGTTACATTAGATGGGAGGGTTACATTAGACCAGGAGGGTTACATTAGACAGGAGGGTTACATTAGACATGGAGGGTTACATTAGATGGGAGGGTTACATTAGACCAGGAGGGATACATTAGACCTGGAGGGTTACATTAGATGGGAGGGTTACATTAGACCAGGAGGGTTACATTAGACCAGGAGGGTTACATTAGACAGGAGGGTTACATTAGATGGGAGGGTTACATTAGACCGAGAGAGTTATTACATGAAATGGGATTGTTACCTTAGACCGTGAGGGTTACATTAGACCAGGAGGTTTACATTAGACATGGAGGGTTACATTAGATGGGAGGGTTACATTAGACCAGGAGGGTCACATTAGACGGGAGGATTGCATTAGACCGGGAGGGTTACATTAGACCAGGAGGGTTACATTAGATGGGAGGGTTACATTAGACCGGGAGGGTTACATTAGACGGGAGGGTTACATTAGATGGGAGGGTTACATTAGACCAGGAGGGTAACATTAGACCGGGAGGGTTACATTAGACCAGGAGGTATACATTAGATGGGAGGGTTACATTAGACCAGGAGGGTTACATTAGATGGGAGGGTTACATTAGATGGGAGGGTTACATTAGACCAGGAAGGTAACATTAGACCAGGAGGGTTACATTAGATGGGAGGGTTACATTAGACAGGAGGGTTACATTAGATGGGAGGGTTACATTAGACGGGAGGGTTACATTAGACCAGGAGGGTTACATTAGACCGGGAGGGTTACATTAGACGGGAGGGTTACATTAGACCAGGAGGGTTACATTAGACCGGGAGGGTTACATTAGATGGGAGGGTTACATTAGACCAGGAAGGTAACATTAGACCAGGAGGGTTACTTTAGATGGGAGGGTTACATTAGACAGGAGGGTTACATTAGATGGGAGGGTTACATTAGACGGGAGGGTTACATTAGATGGTACGGTTACATTAGACAGGAGGGTTACATTAGACCGGGAGGGTGTTATGAAAGGCAATTCAGGAACACAATGTACATAGCGATCAGAGCACATACAGTGATCTGACAACAACCCAAAATAACAGAACGAGCTCTGAGACGTGGGAACTCTGTAGACCGCAATTCCTGATCCTCTCCAAACAACACTAGAGGCAGTTGTGGATTGCGCCTAACGCTCCCTATGCAACTCGGCACAGCCTGAGAAACTAACTAGCCTGAAGATAGAAAAATAAGCCTACCTTGCCTCAGAGAAATATTCCAAAGGAAAAGGCAGCCCCCCACATATAATGACTGTGAGTAAGATGAAAAGACAAACGTAGGGATGAAATAGATTCAGCAAAGTGAGGCCCGATATTCTAGACAGAACGAGGATAGGAAAGATAACTTTGCGGTCTACACAAAACCCTAAAGAAAACCACGCAAAGGGGGCAAAAAGACCCTCCGTACCGAACTAACGGCACGGAGGTACACCCCTTGCGTCCCAGAGCTACCAGCAAAACAAATAGACAAGCTGGACAGAAAAAATAGCAACAAATAGCAAAGAAGCACTTAGCTATGCAGAGCAGCAGGCCACAGGAATGATCCAGAGAAACACAAGTCCAACACTGGAACATTGACAGGAAGCATGAATCAAAGCATTAGGTGGAGTTAAGTAGAGAAGCAGCTAACGACCTCACCAGATCACCTGAGGGAGGAAACTCAGAAGCAGCAGTACCACTTTCCTCCACAAACGGAAGCTCCCAGAGAGAATCAGCCGAAGTACCACTTGTGACCACAGGAGTGAACTCTGCCACAGAATTCACAACAGGAGGGTTACATTAGACCAGGAGGGTTACATTAGATGCGAGGGTTACATTAGACCGGGAGGGTTACATTAGATGGTACGGTTACATTAGACGGGAGGGTTACATTAGACGGGAGGGTTACATTAGACGGGAGGGTTACATTAGACGGGAGGGTTACATTAGACGGGAGGGTTACATTAGATGGGAGGGTTACATTAGACGGGAGGGTTACATTAGTCGGGAGGGTTACATTAGACCGGGAGGGTTACATTAGATGGGAGGGTTACATTAGACCAGGAGGGTTACATTAGATGGGAGGGTTACATTAGACGGGAGGGTTACATTAGATGGTACGGTTACATTAGACAGGAGGGTTACATTAGACCAGGAGGGTTATATTAGGCGGGAGGGTTACATTAGACGGGAGGGTTAAATTAGACCAGGAGGAGTACATTAGACCAGGAGGGTTACATAAGACCAGGAGGGTTACATTAGATGGGAGGGTTACATTAGACCGGTAGGGTTACATTAGACGGGAGGGTTACATTAGACGGGAGGGTTACATTAGACGGGAGGGTTACATTAGACCAGGAGGGTTACATTAGACCAGGAGGGTTACATTAGACCAGGATGGTTACATTAGACAGGAGGGTTACATTAGACATGAAGGGTTACATTAGACATGGAGGGTTACATTAGACCAGGAGGGTTACATTAGACCAGGAGGGTTACATTAGACCAGGAGGGTTACATTAGACATGAGGGTTACATTAGACAGGAGGGTTACATTAGACCGAGAGAGTTATTACATGAGATGGGATTGTTACCTTAGACCGGGAGGGTTACATTAGACCAGGAGGGTTACATTAGACATGGAGGGTTACATTAGATGGGAGGGTTACATTAGACCGGGAGGGTTACATTAGACGGGAGGGTTACATTAGATGGGAGGGTTACATTAGACCAGGAGGGTAACATTAGACCGGGAGGGTTACATTAGACCAGGAGGGTTACATTAGACCAGGAGGGTTACATTAGATGGGAGGGTTACATTAGATGGGAGGGTTACATTAGACCAGGAGGGTAACATTAGACCAGGAGGGTTACATTAGATGGGAGGGTTACATTAGACCAGGAGGGTAACATTAGACCAGGAGGGTTACATTAGATGGGAGGGTTACATTAGATGGGAGGGTTACATTAGACCAGGAGGGTAACATTAGACCAGGAGGGTTACATTAGATGGGAGGGTTACATTAGACCGGGAGGGTCACATTAGATGGGAGGGTTACATTAGACCGGGAGGGTTACATTAGATGGGAGGGTTACATTAGACCAGGAGGGTTACATTAGACGGGAGGGTTACATTAGATGGTACGGTTACATTAGACAGGAGGGTTACATTAGACCAGGAGGGTTATATTAGGCGGGAGGGTTACATTAGACCAGGAGGGTTACATTAGATGGGAGGGTTAAATTAGACCAGGAGGGTTACATTAGACGGGAGGGTTACATTAGACCAGGAGGGTTACATTAGACGGGAGGGTTACATTAGACCAGGAGGGTTACATTAGACCAGGAGGGTTACATTAGACGGGAGGGTTACATTAGACAAGGAGGGTTACATTAGATGGGAGGGTTACATTAGATGGGAGGGTTACATTAGACCAGGAGGGTTACATTAGACCAGGAGGGTTACATTAGACAAGGAGGGTTACATTAGATGGGAGGGTTACATTAGACCTGGAGGGTTACATTAGACCAGGAGGGTTACATTAGACGGGAGGGTTACATTAGATGGTACGGTTACATTAGACAGGAGGGTTACATTAGACCAGGAGGGTTATATTAGGCGGGAGGGTTACATTAGACCAGGAGGGTTACATTAGATGGGAGGGTTAAATTAGACCAGGAGGGTTACATTAGACGGGAGGGTTACATTAGACCAGGAGGGTTACATTAGACGGGAGGGTTACATTAGACCAGGAGGGTTACATTAGACCAGGAGGGTTACATTAGACGGGAGGGTTACATTAGACAAGGAGGGTTACATTAGATGGGAGGGTTACATTAGATGGGAGGGTTACATTAGACCAGGAGGGTTACATTAGACCAGGAGGGTTACATTAGACAAGGAGGGTTACATTAGATGGGAGGGTTACATTAGACCTGGAGGGTTACATTAGACCGAGAGAGTTACATGAGATGGGATTGTTACCTTAGACCGGGAGGGTTACATTAGATGGGAGGGTTACATTAGACGGGAGGGTTACGTTTGACCAGGAGGGTTACATTAGATGGGAGGGTTACCTTAGACCAGGAGGGTTACATTAGATTGGAGGGTTACATTAAACAGGAGGGTGAAATTAGACAAGGAGGGTTACATTAGATGGGAGGGTTACATTAAACAGGAGGGTGAAATTAGACAAGGAGGGTTATATTAGATGGTACAGTTACATTAGACCAGGAGGGTTACATTAGAAATGGAGGGTTACATTAGATGGGAGGGTTACATTAGACGGGAGGGTTACATTAGACCAGGAGGGTTACATTAGGCCAAGAGGGTTACATTAGACGGGAAGGTTACATTAGACCAGGAGGGTTACATTAGATGGGAGGGTTACATTAGACCAGGAGGGTTACATTAGATGGGAGGGTTACATAAGGCCAGGAGGGTTACATTAGAGCAGGAGGGTTACATTAGACGGGAGGGTTACATTAGACCAGGAGGGTTACATTAGACGGGAGGGTTACATTAGGCCAGGAGGGCTACATTAGACCAGGAGGGTTACATTAGACCAGGAGGGTTACATTAGGCCAGGAGGGTTACATTAGACCAGGAGGGTTACATTAGACCAGGAGGGTTACATTAGACCAGGAGGGTTACATTAGACGGGAGGGTTACATTAGACCAGGAGGGTTACATTAGACGGGAAGGTTACATTAGACCAGGAGGGTTACATTAGAAGGGAGGGTTACATTAGACCAGGAGGGTTACATTAGACGGGAAGGTTACATTAGACCGGGAGGGTTACATTAGACGGGAGGGTTACATTAGGCCAGGAGGGTTACATTAGACGGGAAGGTTACATTAGACCAGGAGGGTTACATTAGACGGGAGGGTTACATAAGGCCAGGAGAGTTACATTAGACCAGGAGGGTTACATTAGACGGGAGGGTTACATTAGACCAGGAGGGTTACATTAGACGGGAGGGTTACATTAGGCCAGGAGGGCTACATTAGACCAGGAGGGTTACATTAGACCAGGAGGGTTACATTAGGCCAGGAGGGTTACATTAGACCAGGAGGGTTACATTAGACCAGGAGGGTTACATTGGACGGGAGGGTTACATTAGACCAGGAGGGTTACATTAGACGGGAAGGTTACATTAGACCAGGAGGGTTACATAAGATGGGAGGGTTACATTAGACCAGGAGGGTTACATTAGACGGGAAGGTTACATTAGACCAGGAGGGTTACATTAGACGGGAGGGTTACATTAGGCCAGGAGGGTTACATTAGACCAGGAGGGTTACATTAGACCAGGAGGGTTACATTAGGCCAGGAGGGCTACATTAGACGGGAGGGTTACATTAGGCCAGGAGGGTTACATTAGGCCAAGAGGGTTACATTAGACCAGGAGGGTTACATTAGACGGGAGGGTTACATTAGGCCAGGAGGGTTACATTAGACCAGGAGGGTTACATTAGACCAGGAGGGTTACATTAGGCCAAGAGGGTTACATTAGACCAGGAGGGTTACATTAGACGGGAGGGTTACATTAGGCCAGGAGGGTTACATTAGACCAGGAGGGTTACATTAGACCAGGAGGGTTATATTAGACCAGGAGGGTTATATTAGACCCGGAGGGTTACATTAGATGGGAGGGTTACATTAGACCAGGAGGGTTACATTAGATGGGAGGGTTACATTAGACCAGGACCCTTCATCAAGGGTTACATTGAAAGTAGTGTGTGGGCCAAGAAGTCTACAGATAGATGCGGATCAGGACACAGGACTAATGGAGTAGTGGACCTGTCTGGTTAGTCCAGAGTCGCTATTGTCAGAAGTGGAGAGACAAGTCAGGAACAATCTGTTGTGCAATAGAAGAGTGATAGCAACGACCAAGGGCTGAACTCACCCATCTTCCATCTCACCACATAAGAAGGCATTGTGCACTGCGCTGGGGATGGACATTGTATGAAGAGACGTGATTCTGTGTGATAGGAAGAAGCTTGAATGAAACCCCTGTGATCAACTTCATCTCAGACCTGTGTCATAGCTGTGTGCCTGCCAGCTGTTACCTCACTTCCCCTGTGAAAGTTTTTGATTAATTAATGGTCGCCTTAAGTAAAATCCCATCAAGATTCCAAAGAACTCATGTTCCTTTGTATTGCCTTCACATACTGAGTGACGTGCATGCAACAGCATTATTCTCAACCTGCGCCACTTGTATAAGCAGGTAACTACATACTGCAGCTGTTGTGTCTCTCCAGGTTGTCCACATGTTGACCACCTTTGGGGACGGTCAGGATCTACTTTTTTGATATGGGAATCCTTGTTACCAACTTCATGAGTTACATGGCCACCTTCTTACCCCAACTAATTTCTTATTGTTATTCCTTTGTTTTTCTCCCTTTATTGTTTTAGTCAATCTTGTGTATCATATTTTGATCGATATTTAAATCTACAGTATAAATCTGCTGAAATCGAAGTGTCAGAGATGATAGCACAAAATTACAAATTGTTTGTTGAAGGAATTATTACCTCAAATACCCTGCGACATCATGTGAGCCTGTTAGTGGGTGCAGCATCGCCCCAAGCACTTGTATGGAGGGAGGCCGTGCCCGGTCTAGTGACGTGGCCGTCCAGTGGGCATGGCCAACTAGGGGGTGCAGCCTCACTCAATAGAAATGTATAGAAGCGAGGTCGCGCCCACTGACCGGAATGTGTACACCTCATACATACCCTCCTATCCCATCCCAGAAACCGGCGAATGCCCACAGGGTACAGTGCATACGCTGGGGGGAATACATAAGTCTATAGTCACATAGAGTGATACATAGTGCCCGTAAACTTATAAATTTGGATTGGACAACCCTTTTAAGAGAGTAAAAGACTTATTGCTGTTTATTACAAAAAAAATATCTTGAGGTCATCCTCGCTCACATTAAAACCTTCTGGAACTCACTAATACAAGGATAAGTTACCGTAATCCCTTAATGTGACCCGTTATTAACACTCCTCAATCCAGACCTAAGATATCTACATCTGTACTAAATCAACAAATCACCAGACTACTACCGGGCAAACTCACCGGGATCCAATTGGATTGGTGCCTACCATACAGGCTCCGGACAACATTACAAGGAGCCTAAGTGTCATCCATCAGCAAACACACCTAAGTAACCTTTATTGATGCGGGCCCTAGAGATAGAAGTAGCATTCGACACATCTCATGGCCCAACCGCTATCAAATACTATCTACGGGTTCTCCCCCGGCCTTACTACATCCCCGAAACTTCTTCATAATAAATCTACCGCCTTCTTGAACATACCAGCAGCTAAACCTTCTGCCATAAATATACAAAGGGGACCCGAGATGGATGTCCTCAATCACCAGCTCTGTTTGTACTAACCTAACTGAAGCTATAACACAGCGTCCCGATATCAAAGGCTTTGATACAAAATGAAAGCTTTAAAGTCAGCTTGTTGTCGGATGACCCCACTGCTATCAATTCAATAACCTTTAATCTTCTTACCCAACTCCTTTTCACTCCTCCATACCTTTGAGAAAATTTCAGGACTGAAAATTAACAATTAGAAGCATCTATATATATAATTGTCTATGGGGCACTTCTGTCTGCTTGTCTGTTTGTCTGTCTGTCACGGAAATCCCAAGTCGCTGATTGGTCGAGACCAATCAGCGATGGACACAGTCGGGAAGCGAAATGGCCGCTCCCTACTCCCCTGCAGTCAGCGCCCCGTCCATACTCCCCTCCCCAGTCTGCGCCCGCCACCCACATAGCGTTGTAGCAGTCCGTCAAACCGACTGCTTTACACCGCGGCATAACATGGTGTAACACAGTCTGTTAATGCTGCTATTAACACTGTGTCACAAACTTTTTACTATGCCTATACAGCATCAATAGTAAAAAGATCTAATGTTAAAAATAATTAAAAAAAATAAAAAATGGTGCTATTCTCACCTTCCGCCGTCCACCGATGTGAGTGAGCTTCCGTGTCCAGAGATGCATTGCGAAATTACTCAGATGACTTAACAGTCTCGCGAGACCACTAAGTCATCTGGGTAATTTTGCAATGTATCTCTGGGAACGGAAGCTGGCGGCAGCCTCGCACGCATCGCGACAACTTCGGTGGATGCCGGAGGGTGAGTGTATAACTATTTTTTATTTTAATTCTTTTTTTTAACAGAGATATGATGCCCACACTGCTGTATACTATGTGGGCTGTGCTATATACTGCATAAGTACAAAGAAAGAAAAAAGCCAGCTCACCGATATGTGCAAGGAGCACGGAACTTCGTCCTGACTCGACGTAGTGCAGATCCAAGTAAAAGAGAAAATGTTCCAGCTTCTTGATAAAATGTAAAACTTTAATCCATCATATAAAATAGTAGAAGACACACTCCCGGGACAATGCCATATCACAAGTGAAGAAAGCATTAAATGTTGCCAAACAGAAGAATCAGTCAGATCTTTTAGATGTGGAATCTAGTCATAAGAAAAATAAAAACAAAAATGACAATCATAAAAATGTGGCAACCAAGCCATATGTCTGTCTACAATTCAGCCCGCAATTTAATGAGATTAAAACAATTATTAATCGGGCTATTCCAATTCTTTTTGAAGATCCCACTCTTGCTGTATTGTTGAATAATGGTTGCAACGTTGTAGCAAGAAGGGCACCTACGCTGGGCAACATATTATCCCCTATTTGCTTTGTGTCCAAACAACCTAATAGCACCTGGCTTAGTTGTACGGGTTGCTACAAATGCAATATCACTAATTGTACTACCTGTAAGCATTTAATACTTACAACATTTTTTGGTACCAGGAGTATGGAAAATAAATATAAAATTAAAACTTTTATTAATTGTAACACACGATTTGTAGTATACAAAATAGATTGCATTTCCTGCGACAAAGCATACATCGGTTGCACAATTAGAAAACTAAAAAACCGCATCTCTGAACATTTGTACGATATCAAATGTACAACTAACAGCAATCGTACCGTTTCCTCAGCAGCGAGACATTTCATTGAAATGCATTCACGCAGCACTGATTCTTTAAGAGCAACGGGCATTGAAAAAATAAAAAAACCTCCGCGGGGAGGAAACATGCATAGGTCTGTACTCACACGGGAAGCCTTTTGGATGTTTAATTTGGGTACTAGATTTCCGCATGGTTTGAATAAAAAGAGTGAACTTATGTTTAGCTATTAGATATGGTAAATTGCAGTGCAGGCACAGATTCATGTATTTATATATTGCATGTTTTTTAGCCCCTTTTTTTTGTGTGTTTTTTTCTGTCTTTTTGTATTTTCATATATATGGGATTTATTGTATCTTACCATTGTATATATATATATATATTGTTTATATTTTTTAGAATATCTGGCAATGGTTTATATGTTTTTGTGATTATAAGTACTCTTGGTCAGGTGAGCCCCTTTTTTTTTTTTTTTTTTACCTTTCCATTGGTAGGTCAGTCCTTCTTATACTGGATGGACTGCTGAGTAGATCAGCTGTGACAAAGACCGTATGGTCGAAACGCGTAGCTTTCTTCACTTGTGATATGGCATTGTCCCAAGAGTGTGTCTTCTACTATTTTATATGATGGATTAAAGTTTTACATTTTATCCAGAAGCTGGAACATTTTCTCTTTTACTATATACTGCATGACTGATATATACTACGTGGGCTGTGTTATTTACTGCATGGGCTGTGTTATATACTATGTGGCTGCTATATACTGCATGGCTGCTATATACCATGTGGGCTGTGTTATATACTATGTGGCTGCTACATACTATGTGGCTGCTATATACCACGTGGCTGTGCTATATACTACGTGGCTGCTATATACCACGTGGCTGTGCTATATACTATGTGGCTGCTACATACTATGTGGCTGCTATATACTACGTGGCTGTCTGTGTTATATAGAACATGGGCTGTGTTATATACTACGTAGCTGTGCTACATACTACGTGGCTGTGCTATATACTATGTGGCTTCTATATACTACGTGGCTGTGCTATATACTATGTGGCTGTGCTATATACTGCGTGGCTCTGCTATATACTACGTGGCTGCTATATACTATGTGGCTGTGCTATATACTACGTGGCTGTGCTATATACTATGTGGCTGCTATATACTACGTAGCTGTGCTATATACTACATACTACGTGGCTGTGCTATATACTACGTGGCTGTGCTATATACTACATACTATGTGGCTGTGTTATATACTACGTAGCTCTTTTATATACTACATGGCTGTACTATATCCTGCACCCCAAACCCTCGACATCCAGCACCCCGAACCCCCGACATCCTGCGACCAATCAGCGACAGACACAGTCCAGCCACGAATTGACGCGGGATTTAAACCACGCTTCACTGATTGGTCACGCCCGACCGGCCGTGACCAATTAGCGATATTGGCACATGATTTAAACACAGCTTCAGTGATCGGTAGCTCACGGCCGGCCGCGACCAATCAGTGATATTGGCGTGGTATTTAAACACCGCTTCGGTCATTGGTCGTGCCTGGCCGGCCGCGACCAATCAGCGATATTGGAGCAGTATTTAAACACCGCTTCGGTCATTGGTCGTGCCCGGTTGGCCGCGACCAATCAGCGACAGGTGCAGTCCGGCCACAAATTGGCACCAGATTTGAACAACGCTTCGCTGATCGGCCAGCCGGGCGCGACCAATAAGCAATTCTGGAGCGGAATTTAACCCCCACTCACAGCGCGACGTACATACATACATGCATATTCTAGAATACCCCATGCGTTCGAATCGGGCCACCATCTAGTTGTTTATAAACATTCCCACTTCTGAACAAACCCATATTATCTCCCTATTCGGATTCACTAAAAATGACGAGTATCTCACCTATCCATGTATCAATCTTGTTACCAATAGACACACTCCATTCCAGTGGAACTAAACCCCACTCACACAGGACTCCATGACGATCTCACCAGATGTCTCTTCCCTCTAGATCCTGGTTAGGACGTATCCACTTAATAATAATGGTCTCACTTCCATGGTTCCTTTATCTTTTTAGATCCCTCCCCATAATCGTTCCCGCCAAGATTTTATCAAAAATCCACTCTATGATTTACAAGTTCATGTGGCAATGTAAGCGTCTCAGAATTATTATTATTATTATTATTATTTATTATCATAGCATTACTCGGAATACCATGCTTTACCACAGAAGACTAGGAGGAATGTCATTACCTTATTTTCCTTATAAAGCAGCCCTAGCCATAGTTTCCACTCAGATACCAGATGGGTAAGTCTAGAATCCTCATTAACAACCTCATACTCACTAGCACGACTCCTGGGCAACATCTTCATTACCGGAGCTGCAGGACTGGACACACCGGCCGGCAGAGCTCCATTCAAGCACACTACTCTTTGAGTTTGTGGAGGAAACATAGATTTAATTTCCATTTATAACCTGACACCTCTCCACTATTAATGTTAGGTAATAATCCAATGTCCCACCCAGGATAATGTGTGCAAACTGTAAAGCGCTGCGGAATATGTTAGCGCTATATAAAAAATAAAGATTAAGATTAAGATTAGAACCAAATGCGTTTCAATGGTGGAAACGGGAAGGAATTATTAAAACAAAACACACTTGGAGTAATGATCACAAAGTAATAACTGGACAAGAATTCATACAGAAATATTACCCTCCATTAAAAGAAGCTATGTGTAAATCCAAGGTTTGCATTTTGGTGGGAGCATCCCTGTTATATTCCATATTTAATTCTCCCCCGGAAAATAAAAAAACCAAGTTCATGAACCACTGAGAAGAAATCCTGGATTTTACAATGTCTCCAGAATGATGCCACCATTGTTGTGACACGTTGTCAAGAACTTTCAACCAAAATCAAAAACTTGCAGAAATATCCCTCTTGGAATCTCCAATAACGCCGTTCGCCTCATTAACTCCTTCACTTTGACTCCTAGAATTCACAAAGCTTCAAAATGGAAAACTTCAACACTTTCTTTATCATCGGTCAAAGAAAAAATAAATGTAAAAATGTCGTATGAAAGAATCGAAGCAGCAAGATCAGAGAATTCCGAAGATTCTATGACCCTGGGACCCTTGGATGGATTTCCAATCTGAGTCAAGCCCTCCGTTTATCGCCTTATCCACCTTCTGATAACAGCTGTGCTCCGTCTAGCGACTAATTAAACATCAGATCACATGAAATAACTTTCCGTTAATGGAATATTTCTTCCACTTCATCTGTTACTTCAAACCAAAAAAAACAGCAATAATAAAAGCTGTCTCCGTGGAATGTATTGATGATGATTTTTACCCTTTTATCCTTTTCTGTTTTTAGCCCGGCTCCTCTTATTACTTGCATAATATACAATTTCATAGCCATTTCTAACAGATCCCAGCATGGGGAACTTTTATAAGTTGGTTGTTTCTGTATTAAAAAGTATTAATACAACATTTTTTAAAACTAAAAACTGAAGAACAGAACAGATCTCCTCGGTGCCCTGGAGCAACATTATTAACAGTGAAACCACCAAAAAACAAGTGGGAGCCACAAATCACCAACAAAATCATTAAAAATAACAGTTTATTCCTAGACCGTAAAGAATACTGTTAACGCCATGCATAGCGGTCTAATAAAGAAGAAATGGTGGGGAAACCATCATTATCCAAACACTCTGACACCGCCACTCCCAGCATGGATCAGTGACCCATCCACATATAACGTGGGTAAAGTGTGTAACATCAAGTCTGCCATTCGTGGAACAGATCCGTCGAGTCCTGAGGAACTGGCCAACTGGGACGACTTTGATGACAGATAGATATGTGCCGATGAGACGTGGAGCAAGGAACTGACCACTGTTTCCTTACGGAATAAATCAGTTTGTATCGATCCATCTCTATCGACACATCCCTGTATGTCCAAAAATTCAATTCTCAATTTATGTCACTTATGGGTAAGTCTGAGACTTAAAGAATTGTGATTTATAGTTTCCATAAATTGAGTGAATTCAACTTGGTGTCCCGCCAGATCGTCAGGATGTCATTAAGACATCAGAACCAATTCATTTTTTATTTATATTATTTACTTTTTTTATTATTATTTTGCTCATTCACATTTTTTATTTTCATTATTTTAATTACTATTTTTTTTATTGCATACACACAACTCTGTACATCCATTTGTGTGCTTTGGACACTAATGCCATATACTTTAGTAACTTTGTATATTACATTTATCCTGTGTTGATGTTGGTGGACGGATGCTGTCAGTAATGGCGCGCACTGTGTTGTCTAGGCGCCACAATAATTGCCATCTGTGGCATGGGACATAAGTATCTCACAACACTTTTTTCACACGTCCCCTTGAGAAAGCGTTAGGCGAAACGTGCGTCGGTGCAGTGTGGTGGGCTCATTTATCCTCCATTGTTATGTGCAAGCAATACGTACCTTCTGAGGACCGTGTGTCACTTCAGGTTACTGACATTTTGGTGTTATACACTTTAACCACTTGCTGTACGGACTGCTCGCATGGGCCATGCTGGTAGTGGCGGTGTGAGATTTTTTGGATAATAATGCTATCCCCACCATTTCTTCCCCATGCATGATGCATGGCTTTAACAGTATTCTTTAATGTCTATAAGTAAACTGTTATTAGTTATTTTGTTGGTGATTTGTGGCTTCTCCATTTGTTTTTTTGAAGGCTTTCATTAATTTATGGGAATAATCCAACACTTATCTAAATGTGATTCTTTGGGGTGCTATGTACCTTTGTTCCCAACCTGGTTATTTAACATGTGTGTGATGAGTATTTTTGTACTGACATTATGAACGTTGAGTAGGAAACTGGACGTCTCTATTCTTTTATATAACCCTCCTTCCCAACCATATGGCCTGGTGAGAAATAACTTCTAGAAACATCTAGAAAATAGCACCTGCACAGAGACCCATGCGTGTCATTCCAGCCGCTCCCGACTCTCTACAGACATTCACAGCGGCAGACCTTAATGAATCTCTTGCTGCATCATAGGGAGGAGGCGCAGCCGAGGGAGAGACTGATTGGATGAGCGAGCTGGAGAAGAAGGGAGGATGGATGGAGACCAGTGGAGAGGAGGGCGGTCAGCCATTACTGAGCAGAGACCAGGACACAACAGGAGCAGAGCCCAGTGTGCAGACTGAGGCTTCTACTAATCCCTGTGGGAGGACTGTGAGCAGTGACATTGCAGATGGTCCGGGAATGCCCTCCTCCCCCTGGCTTCACAGAAAGAAGGAGAATTCTGCCTCCCATTCCTAAGGGAGTGAATCCTGGTGTTAGGGTTGACGGATAAATATAAGTTAAGATGAAATGCGATTGCAACCCAGGGTCCACCGTGCGGATATGTAAAACCGCAGCTAGTGAACAATGACGGAAGCGTGCAGCAAGTGATCTTGAAAGCACACAGGGTTAAATGTCACCCCGTGTGAACAGAAAGTAATTACCCAGCTCTGTTAGCTTCACAGAGGGGTAGAGAGAGAAATGAAGCTGACCCTGGATAGTATGGTGCAGCTAGATGCCACGCTAGTGAAAACGGTGCTATGTGAAATCCCCTGTTACTTCACAGGTGAGAGCTACCCTCTCAGGGGCAAAGAGACAGGTAGTGGACCCAGTCATAGCGTATGCACTCAGATGAACTCCTCTTTGGAAGTGCCGGAATTCTAATGGCTATACGCCCGCCTGAGCACACACACGAACTCCTCTCCGGAGATGCCAGAATTCTAAAGGGTATACGCCCACCCTGAGCACACACATGAACTCCTCTCCGGAGGTGCCAGTATTCTAAAGGATATATGCCCGCCCTGAGCACACACTCGAACTCCTCTCCGGAGGTGCCGGAATTCTAAAGGGTATACGCCCGCCCTGAGCACACACACAAACTCCTCTCCGGAGGTGCTGGAATTCTAAAGGGTATATGCCTGCCCTGAGCACACACTCGAACTCCTCTCCGGAGGTGCCGGAATTCAGACAAGTCCACACTACCATAGTGTTTCACACACACACACATGTAGCATAAATGATCTTAGCACACCGACAGGCACGCCAAAGATCCTTTCATAGATTGTACCAATAAGACAGGATCTTGCTTGCTGGCCAATTTGGAGCTGACACAAGACATGAGCAGCTGACGACCGACCACCAATGAGAGGTCGCCACCTCTCGAGCATGCTCAGTAGAGCGAATCCTGGACTTAGTCTCAGGAATGACTGCTCGTTGCTGTCTATTATTAGTTACTGTGAAGAGCAGAACAAAAATGATTACCTCAATGAACAAAAAAAAAAAAAAAAAGAATTTGTGATAAATATTGACCTGTCCATTCAAGGACATTTTAGCTATAGTATGAAATCCTGTTTTTCTTGTCTGTGGAATTGCCTTTGTACTGTTTGTTGTGAAACTGCCGCCCACGAAACTGTTTTCTTTTCTTTTCTTTCTTTCCTGTTTTGTCTCTTTGTTTAAACATGCAAAACTTGTATAACCACTAAACCTACTGAAACAACTATATAAAGAAGGGATAGCACATTGAAGGCAGGCGTGCTTCAGAGACTTCCCAGTGATACACTATACAAGACGTGTCTTGTGTATTATTTCTGGTGATTCACCACTTCCAAAGGCTGCTCCGACTGAGTGTGATCCCGACATTTCCTGGCGCCTGAACAGGGACCCGAGGTCTGTGTATTCCTTCAAGAACACCGGCAGAATACGAACGAAAAGAGAATCTGGGATAATGGACGGCAGATGAACAAAAACCTGGCCAGGTAAGAGACACTGTTAGATCTCTTATATCTGCCCTGCACTGTCCGTAAGATTTTCTGTGTCGTGTTCTTTAGCGGGTAGTTCTAGTAGAGGAGGATACCTATAGCTCGGGTTCTTGAACTATTTAGGAATTGATCACCTCACGGAGTACGGCATTGAATGAGAGTGAATGTGAATAGAAGGTGTGTGGAAGTTGGGAATAGCCCTATAAGCCGCCCAGGGGGTTGAAACAGAAGAAGTGACTGTCCCACTGGGCAACGTGGTTGCGTCCTTTCGGGGAGACCTCCGCGCCTATGTTCAATCTCTGATCCTGTCTTTGACAAAAACCTGGTGACGGATAAGTGCATGATAGTATGAGCCCAGGACAGATAAATTAGCCTGGGACAAGAATACGTTGTATGTGATAGTATAAGCCCAGGACAGATAAATTAGCCTGGGACAAGATACGTTGTATGTTCTTTTTCTTTTTCTGTCTGGTTGCATTTGTGTTGTTTGCTATAGGTGTAGGAATCAGGATTTTCTTACATCAACACAGTTTAAACATCCTAGCTCCTTAGGAAGAAGGTAACGAGGTATTCTCATACCCAAACGCCACCTAGGGCAAGAAAGCTCAGGATAAGAAAATGGGGAATAAGCAAACAAAGTCGGAACCAGAAGAATTAGATATCTATACTATCATAAAGGAGAGAAGTGGTGAAGATGCCACTAAGGGGCTGAAAAAGATTTTTAGTAAGTTTGGAGTTACTAGGGCAGAAGCTTTTAGTAGAAAACTATGGGAAGGAATTCAGGAAAGGAAAAAAGGCATAATCAGAGACAAGAAATGGATAGATCAGATCCAAGCATTGATTGATGTCTCTAGGGTAGCAGAAAATGAGGGATGGACATATAATCAACAGAGTAAAAAGTGGTGTATTAGACCCACAGGCTGTGGAGAAAAACAAAATGTGGAATCTAAAAATACCCCACCCCCATACCTTAACCCACATGCCCCATCTTTTCTCCAAACACCACCTCAAAGTTTAGCCGGACCAGGAGGATGGGTATGTCCGCACTGTGGACAACAAAATCCAGACTGGAGAAATGATTGCCTAGCCTGTGGTACACCTAGACATGGCGCTGTACTTGCCCCTGTTAGGGTAGTACCAAGACCCTTTAGGGAACCTGGTGCTGACGGAGTAATGGGAACTAGATATCACCAAACTCGACAATATTTCCCTTGGTCCCCCGCTGAAGGCATGTCACTCTTGCATAACGCACCAGATCCCACCCAGTGTCCAGTTAGATTTGCACAATATATACAGCAAATTATGCAGACTCACGCTGGAGTTTGGGCAGATGGAGAAGAATTATGTAGAATGAAAATGACTCCTGGACTCTTCCAGGAGCTATTAGCAAATCTACAGGTACATAGGCCCCAAGCAGGAGATGGTGCCTTACAAACGATAGAATCAGGTACACAATTTGTAGATCACTTAATGGTTTTCATGAGGGAGAGACAGAGGCAGAGAGGAACAACGGGAGTGGTGGCTCAGAAATCTGGACAATCAGTAGACGAATATTATCTAAGTGTAGAAAATAATTTCAGAGATGAAGGCATGGATCTAACCGCTCCAGGAATGATGAGGTTAGTTACAAAAACCTTTATAGATGGATTGTCTCCAAAAGTGAAGGAAAAGCTTAAGGCCGCAACCCCTGATTGGAGAACCTTGGAAGACCCACACCTGGCTAGACAGAAAGCTGTAGGGATAGAAATGGACTTAAGAGAAAATTCTAAGCCAGTAAGAATTGCACAGGCTAATACTGGCTCTGCTAATCAAAAGTTTACTTGTCATTACTGTAAGAAGCCAGGACATTTCCAAAGGGAATGTAGGAAGAGAAAAACAGATATAGATTCAGGAACCTTTGTACCCAAAAATAGGATAAATAACCCAGTGCCTGATCAAACAGACAGCTCAGAATGACTGAAAGTTATGCAGGTCTCTCTTCTTTCTAGAAGACCAATAATACAAGTTGAAGTTGAGGGTAAAAATGTACCTTTTCTGATAGATACGGGAGCAACATCCTCCATTTTAAATCAGGACTTTTTACCATAGCCTGACAATATATCCTCAAAGGTTACATATGCAGAAGGGTATGATGGTAAAATTCAGGCGTTGCCCTTTACAAAACCTTTAAATGTGAGCTTTGGCCCTAAAACTTTTGTATCCAGATTTTTATTTGCTAAAGGTGCACCTATCTGCTTGTTGGGTACTGATGTCTTAAGTAAAATGCATGCAAACATCCATTTTAGAGAAGATGGCACAGTTATGCTGACCATCCCTGAAGATGCAGAAACTCTGGAACCATATGTTAGAATACAGGCAATGGAGGATTTTCCCGAAATTTACACTCAACAAGCAAAAATTGACTTGTCTCGGGTTCCTGACAGCCTATGGGCAAAAGGAGACACTGATGTAGGATTTTTATCAGTAGCTCCTATACTGTTAGAAACTGCCCCGGGAACAGTATTACCTCAGCTTAGGCAATACCCCATCAGCGCCCAGCAAGAACAGGCGATTTCTCAACAAATTCAGGATTATGTGTTACAAGGTGTTTTGGTAGAAATCAGGTCACCCGCCAATACACCCTTATATCCTGTTAAAAAGAAAATGTCCTCCAAAGAAACTATGGTGAAATATCGCATGGTGCACGACTTACGGGAAATCAATAAGGTTTTGGCACCGGTCACCCCTGTGGTACCGAATCCTCATACCTTACTGTCTCAAATTCCCAGCACTGCTGCATATTTTACGGTAATTGACTTATCAAACGCATTTTTTTCTGTGCCACTACATAAGAACTGTTGGCATTTGTTTGCCTTTACATTCAAGGGTAAACAATTAGCATGGACAAGATTGCCACAAGGTATGGGACACTCACCAACTTTGTACTCTGAAGCAATGCAGACCGTGCTAAAAAATGTCATCCCAGAACCAGGAGTAGTCATTCTACAGTATGTAGATGACTTACTTATTTGTTGCCCTGATGAGCAGACGGCAGTTACCTCAACTGTTAATTTCTTAATTTTCCTAGCGCAAGAAGGCTGTAAAGTAAATAGACAGAAACTCCAGGCTTGTCAACAAACAGTCGTGTTTTTAGGTCACTGCATATCACAGGGCATCAGACACCTCACACCTCAACGTACGGAAGCCATACGTAACATGCTTGAACCCAGGAATCACAAACAGCTGCGTGCTTTCCTAGGTATTGTTTCACACTGTAGACAGTGGATCATACATGCAAGTCAACTCATGCAGCCTTTATATGACTGTATTGCCAACACACCATATTCACTCAGTGAAGAGGCTAAACAGTCATTTTCCTCTTTGAAAACAGCACTGGTATCAGCTCCGGCTTTGGGACTCCCAGACTACACTAAACCTTTTCAATTGATGGCAGCTGAGATATCCTCACATGCTACAGGGGTGCTCACACAAAAAACATGGAAACAAACAGAGACCTGTGGCATACATATCAGCTCATCTGGACCCTGTAGCTAGAGCCGCACCTTCTTGTGTAAGAGTAGTAGCCGCAATTTCACTGTTATTAGATAAAGCTTCTGAGATTGTTCTTGATCACCCACTTCTAGTTCAGACCACTCATGATGTACATGGCATTCTTAACCAGGTCCAACCTAAACATATTTCAATGGCCAGACACCTCCGTCTCCAATGTTCCCTACTACTGCCGCCCAACATTTCCTTTGCCAGGATTCAGACTCTTAATCTCGCGTCTTTGCTCCCTTTAGAGTCTGAGGGGGGTACCATACCTGAGGAAACTGCACTCTCCAACTCCTTTGACCCATCAAAGTCAATGCATGATTGTGTACAATTAATGGAACAAGAGACTCAGGGCTTATGTAATGTACGTGACAAGCCACTCTGTAATGCTACATTTGAACTTTTCATAGATGGCAGTAGATATGCAGATATGAATGGACAATTTCATACAGGTTATGCGGTAGTAACTCAGCATGAAGTGCTGAAAGCAGAACCTCTCCCTGCTAATCAGTCTGCACAAGAAGCAGAACTTACGGCATTAGTTGAAGCTCTAAAAATAGCCAAAGATCAGACAGCAAACATATACACTGATTCTAGATATGCACATGGCATTATTTTCGATTTTGGCGTAATATGGAGAGCCAGAGGTTATATGACTGCTTCAGGCCAACCTGTTAAACATGCCTCCCTCATTAGACAGATTCTTGAGGCAGCACAAGAAACTAAAGAAATAGCGGTGATAAAGGTAGCTGCACATGTGAGACTCGACACCGAGGAAGCCAGGGGTAACGATAAAGCCGATAAGGCAGCAAAACAGGCAGCACGTAAACCCTTACATCATGCCCACACACTAGATAGCTCTGAAGATGATGAGGAAAGATTGAAGGAAGCTCAGAAACAGGTAGACGACGAAGAACGAGGGCAGTGGCAGAAAAAAGGGGCAGAAGATCAGCAAGGATTATGGAAAAAAGGAACTTTGTTGTGTTTACCCAGAGCCTGGTACCCCGCAGTGGCAAGTGACCTCCACCTACCCACGCATGTGTCGGCAAATGGTATGACGCTCAAGGTAAAAGAAAGGTGGTTGGCTCCAGGCTTTGGAAATTTTGCTCGGAACATGTGTGCTGCATGCGCTATATGCCTGGCACACAATCCAGGTCAGGCCATTAAAACCCCAACCAAGCATCATGTAAGACCACTGTATCCCTTTCAAAGACTCCAGATCGACTACATCCAACTTCCTAGGTACAATGGATACGAATATGTGCTTGTGTGTGTGGACATGTTCTCAGGGTGGCCAGAGGCTTATCCAGTTCGTAAAGCCTCAGCAAAAACTACTGCCATTAAAATAGCACATGAACTGATACCCCATTACGGCATGCCTGAGGTGATCGAGTCAGATAGAGGTACCCATTTTACTGGGGAAAAATTCCAGAATGTTATGAAAATGTTGGGAGTAGAAAACCAGTTTCACACTCCATATCATCCACAGAGTTCAGGTAAAGTGGAAAGATTAAATGGGACAATAAAATTAAAAATCCAGAAGGCCATGGCAGAAACAGGAAAGCCTTGGACCGAGTGTCTACCACTTGCCCTGTATTCCATCCGAAACACCCCAAGGGGGAAGGCTAAGCTGTCACCACATGAGATTCTTTTTGGTAGAGCAGCAAATTTGGGTTGTTATTTTCCACAACAACTGATGTTGAATACTGAGACTTTAACTGCTTATGTACAAGAATTACAAAAACGTTTAACTAAAGTGCATTCGCAAGTTTTTGCTTCCCTTCCAGATCCAGAAAATCTCGAAGGAGGCCACAAGTTGGAACCTGGTGATCAAGTCTACATGAAAAGACACACCAGAAAGACTCTGGAACCGAGATTTGACGGACCTTTCCAAGTCCTGTTAACAACTCCAACAGCAGTCAAGCTTGAAGGAAAGGCATCATGGATACATGCAAGCCATTGCAAAAAAGCAGTATAAGACTCATGATATTGATGTTAATAATGTTAACCTCAACGGAGGCATGGGAAAGACTGAATTCTCTAGCCCCTTTGAACAATAGATTCGTACAACATCATAGAAAATTAGTGCATGACTTGTTAAATAATACGCAACCCCTGGCAGATTGTTGGATCTGTACCCATTCACCAGTATCAGCCACAAGTATACCTTTTCTAGCAGTTCCCGTGTC
Organism: Ranitomeya imitator; assembly: GCF_032444005.1. Lineage (NCBI taxonomy): Eukaryota > Metazoa > Chordata > Amphibia > Anura > Dendrobatidae > Ranitomeya > Ranitomeya imitator. Next base: position 4,965,513 of record NC_091283.1, on the reverse strand, counting down.
AGCTGAAGAAATATTTGCTTGGCCTAATTGTTCAGACAACCTGGCCAACAACCAACCTGGCAACACTAGGCTATGGAATACTACAATCGCCATACCAATTGTGGGATGGGTAGAATTTCCTTGGTGGCAGGGCAATCTTACAGGAAAAATAGACAACTTACAATATTTAGCATTCAAGGGAGGAAAATGGGTACCTAGGAATAAGACTGGATTAACTGATTTAGGACAGGTCCCCACTGAAAATCTACAGCTCAGGTTCAGTACAACCACCCCTTCCTCTGACGCTTTCAAACCTACAGTATTGGAAAGATACATACATAATAGAAAATGGGAACATTCTGAGTTGTTCCCCCAAGGTGATGATAACAGTTGTACAAGTAAGCCGGGGAACCTGGTTTGTAATGAATCCAATGAGTATGTCAACGGAATGCCTGTATGTGGGAATCCCGCAGCCGGGTACTGTAGCCCCTTGGGACAAAAACCCTCGGTGTATGCTTCAGAATGTATCTAGTTTTGTGGATTTGGCTCAGATTGGTATTGCAGCACTCAGCTTTGTGGGATCTGCCTGAGGGTACATTTTGGATATGCGGAGAAGGAGCATATAAATGGCTTCCCGTAGGTATAAAGGGTACTTGTACATTAGGACGCCTAACCCCGGCTACTTTCATAATTTCAAATAAACAAGTGAATATGCAAGCCGTGCCCAAGCACACACTATATAAAAGAGCTGCGGATAACTCACCACGTCCCTCGGGGAGGCCGCATATAGTACAAATGGGAATTCCCAGCAAAATTGCTAGTACCATTTTTATTTATCCTATGTTAACACAAATGTGGGATAAATTAGTTAGAGCCACGGATTATCTAGATGATCAGATTTGGGATATAGTGGACATATTAAATACTAGTATAGCTGTACAGAATCAGCTTATAATAGTCACTAACCAACATACCCTGGTATTGGATTACCTAACTGCCTCACAAGGGGGTATGTGTCAAATCATCGGACCCACCTGCTGTCATTATATAGACCCGAATAGTACTATGAGTAGGAGATTTAAATTAAAAGACGTACAACGACTCAGGGATCAGTATGACAAAGACAATGACCAAAATAAGGATAGCTGGTGGTCAGATACCTTTTCTTTTCTTAACCCAGCCAACTGGTTCAGAGGGATCGGTGGGTGGGTTACCGGGATTATGCAAAGCCTAATACATACAGTTATGGTTATTGTAATTATATATGTATTATTCAAGGTTGTACTCAAGGGTATCTCGGTATGCACAAATAAATTTTGTGTAATGGATGCGAGAATATAAAGTTTTTTTTTTGTAATATCACAAAAAGAATGACTAAAATGATCGACAAGGTTTTGAATGGAATATGTCAAAGGGGGGATTGTGAAGAGCAGAACAAAAAAGATTACCTCAATGAACAAAAATAAAAAAAAAAAGAATTTGTGATAAATATTGACTAGTGTTGAGCGATACCGTCCGATACTTGAAAGTATCGGTATCGGATAGTATCGGCCGATACCCGAAAAATATCGGATATCGCCGATACCGATATCCGATACCAATACAAGTCAATGGGACATCAAGTATCGGAAGGTATTCTCATGGTTCCCAGGGTCTGAAGGAGAGGAAACTCTCCTTCAGGCCCTGGGATCCATAGGGATGTGTAAAATAAAGAATTAAAATAAAAAATATTGATATATTTACCTCTCCGGCGGCCCCTGGACTCAGCGCGGGTAATCGGCCGGCTTCGTTGTTCAAAATCAGCGCTTTTAGGACCTGAGAATCACGTCCCGGCTTCTGATTGGTCGCGGGCCACCCATGTGACCGCCACGCGACCAATCACAAGCCGCTACGTCTTTGAAAGCCATTAACGCGCTCATTTTTAAAAATGAGCGCGTTAATAGCTTGCGGTGACGTCGCGGCTTGTGATTGGTCGCGGCCACGCGACCAATCACAATCCGCTACGTCTTTGAAAGCCATTAACGCGCTCATTTTTAAAAATGAGCGCGTTAATAGCTTGCGGTGACGTCGCGGCTTGTGATTGGTCGCGGCCACGCGACCAATCACAAGCCGCTACGTCTTTGAAAGCCATTAACGCGCTCATTTTTAAGAATGAGCGCGTTAATAGCTTGCGGTGACGTCGTGGCCTGTGATTGGTCGCGGCCACGCGACCAATCACAAGCCGCTACGTCTTTGAAAGTCATTAACGCGCTCATTTTTCAAAAATGAGCGCGTTAATAGCTTGCGGTGACGTCGCGGCTTGTGATTGGTCGCGTGGCGGTCACATGGGCGGCCCGCGACCAATCAGAAGCCGGGACGTGATTCTCAGGTCCTAAAAGCGCTGATTTTGAACAACGAAGCCTGCCGATTACCCGCGCTGAGTCCAGGGGCCGCCGGAGAGGTAAATATATCAATATTTTTTATTTTAATTCTTTATTTTACACATCTCTATGTATCCGATACCGATACCCGATACCACAAAAGTATCGGATCTCGGTATCGGAATTCCGATACCGCAAGTATCGGCCGATACCCGATACTTGCGGTATCGGAATGCTCAACACTAATATTGACCTGTCCATTCAAGGACATTTTAGCTATAGTATAAAATCCTGTTTTTCTTGTCTGTGGAATTGACTTTGTACTGTTTGTTGTGAAACTGCCGCCCACGAAACTGTTTTCTTTTCTTTTCTTTCTTTCCTGTTTTGTCTCTTTGTTTAAACATGCAAAACTTGTATAACCACTAAACCTACTGAAACAGCTATATAAAGAAGGGGTAGCACATTGAAGGCAGGCGTGCTTCAGAGACTTCCCAGTGATACACTATACAAGACGTGTCTTGTGTATTATTTCTGGTGATTCACCACTTCCAAAGGCTGCTCCGACTGAGTGTGATCCCGACAGTTCCCATAGCTGAACCTGGAGAGGCAGCAGTAACCATGCGCACAGCCCGAGTCTGAGCAAGACGCTGAGACCGATGCCTTTGCTGAGCAGCATCTACTGTGGTTGAGACTGAATGGGAGACTGTAGGAGAAGATAAGGCTTGGGATCCATCCTGTGCAGAGAGAGAATCCTGGTGCCTAACACCTGGAGTCCCAGGATGGGAACTGGTGTGACTACAGAATAGCTACTTCAAAGAGTGAGGGACTTGTGGTTCCACTGTGGATAAACATATTAAAGCTTTTCTTAAGGGAGCCTTGCTGGGACTAGTGGTTCCACACACTTGAAGCTATAGTAGGACTATCTGTGTTTTTTAGTTATGTGCCCCAACAAAGTCTTCAAGAGCTTCAACTCCCGGCAAGATTCTGGTGATGAGAACTACTCAGAAATGAGAATACAGATAATAAATGGGAAATGTTTAAGAACATCCTAAATAGGCAGTGTAAGCGGTTTATACCTTGTGGGAATAAAAGGACTAGAAATAGGAAAAACCCAATGTGGCTAAACAAAGAAGTAAGACAGGCAATTAACAGTAAAAAGAAAGCATTTGCTCTACTAAAGCAGGATGGCACCATTGAAGCTCTAAAAAACTATAGGGAGAAAAATACTTTATCTAAAAAACTAATTAAAGCTGCCAAAAAGGAAACAGAGAAGCACATTGCTAAGGAGAGTAAAACTAATCCCAAACTGTTCTTCAACTATATCAATAGTAAAAGAATAAAAACTGAAAATGTAGGCCCCTTAAAAAATAGTGAGGAAAGAATGGTTGTAGATGACGAGGAAAAAGCTAACATATTAAACACCTTCTTCTCCACGGTATTCACGGTGGAAAATGAAATGCTAGGTGAAATCCCAAGAAACAATGAAAACCCTATATAAAGGGTCACCAATCTAACCCAAGAAGAGGTGCGAAACCGGCTAAATAAGATTAAAATAGATAAATCTCCGGGTCCGGATGGCATACACCCACGAGTACTAAGAGAACTAAGTAATGTAATAGATAAACCATTATTTCTTATTTTTAGTGACTCTATAGCGACAGGGTCTGTTCCGCAGGACTGGCGCATAGCAAATGTGGTGCCAATATTCAAAAAGGGCTCTAAAAGTGAACCTGGAAATTATAGGCCAGTAAGTCTAACCTCTATTGTTGGTAAAATATTTGAAGGGTTTCTGAGGGATGTTATTCTGGATTATCTCAATGAGAATAACTGTGTAACTCCATATCAGCATGGGTTTATGAGAAATCGCTCCTGTCAAACCAATCTAATCAGTTTTTATGAAGAGGTAAGCTATAGACTGGACCACGGTGAGTCATTGGACGTGGTATATCTCGATTTTTCCAAAGCGTTTGATACCGTGCCGCACAAGAGGTTGGTACACAAAATGAGAATGCTTGGTCTGGGGGAAAATGTGTGTAAATGGGTTAGTAACTGGCTTAGTGATAGAAAGCAGAGGGTGGTTATAAATGGTATAGTCTCTAACTGGGTCGCTGTGACCAGTGGGGTACCGCAGGGGTCAGTATTGGCACCTGTTCTCTTCAACATATTCATTAATGATCTGGTAGAAGGTTTACACAGTAAAATATCGATATTTGCAGATGATACAAAACTATGTAAAGCAGTTAATACAAGAGAAGATAGTATTCTGCTACAGATGGATCTGGATAAGTTGGAAACTTGGGCTGAAAGGTGGCAGATGAGGTTTAACAATGATAAATGTAAGGTTATACACATGGGAAGAGGGAATCAATATCACCATTACACACTGAACGGGAAACCACTGGGTAAATCTGACAGGGAGAAGGACTTGGGGATCCTAGTTAATGATAAACTTACCTGGAGCAGCCAGTGCCAGGCAGCAGCTGCCAAGGCAAACAGGATCATGGGGTGCATTAAAAGAGGTCTGGATACACATGATGAGAGCATTATACTGCCTCTGTACAAATCCCTAGTTAGACCGCACATGGAGTACTGTGTCCAGTTTTGGGCACCGGTGCTCAGGAAGGATATAATGGAACTAGAGAGAGTACAAAGGAGGGCAACAAAATTAATAAAGGGGATGGGAGAACTACAATACCCAGATAGATTAGCGAAATTAGGATTATTTAGTCTAGAAAAAAGACGACTGAGGGGCGATCTAATAACCATGTATAAGTATATAAGGGGACAATACAAATATCTCACTGAGGATCTGTTTATACCAAGGAATGTGACGGGCACAAGGGGGCATTCTTTGCGTCTGGAGGAGAGAAGGTTTTTCCACCAACATAGAAGAGGATTCTTTACTGTTAGGGCAGTGAGAATCTGGAATTGCTTGCCTGAGGAGGTGGTGATGGCGAACTCAGTCGAGGGGTTCAAGAGAGGCCTGGATGTCTTCCTGGAGCAGAACAATATTGTATCATACAATTATTAGGTTCTGTAGAAGGACGTAGATCTGGGTATTTATTATGATGGAATATAGGCTGAACTGGATGGACAAATGTCTTTTTTCGGCCTTACTAACTATGTTACTATGTTACTATGTTACTAAACACCTTGCCCACAGAAGCGGCTTAAAGGGGTGTTACACACACATTACCATGACTATTTCTATGGAGAGGACCCACAAAAATCTGCTAAAGTAATATTCAGGATTCTTACCAGTCCTCATAGGGGCACAGTTATCCCTCTGATGTCCCTTCTGAAAACGGCTCATAAATCCACTGCCATCAATAACTAAAAGGTCAAAAATGATGTTATCTGTACCAGTGACGTGGCAGAAACTAAATGAAATGTTATATTTCAGATAATATTACTTATTTTACTTCTAGGATCAGATACCTCTTATCTTTATCTCTCTCCTGATCTGCTCCTTATTATGTCGCTCCACCCAAGGTAATCTGAACAGTCCCCTACCAATTAGGGAAGAGTAAAGATGGAAAACCTTAACCAGATCTAAAAGCTTGTAACGCTCATCTCAGGACCACCAAAAACCATGTTGAACTGATTTCTACCTAATATGGAAATTGTGGTGAGCTGACAGTGGACCCCAGAAGGTTCCATAAAGAAACAACGTGTCCTGCAGGAATTGACCCTGTGCACTTGTCTAAGTACATTCCAGGCCCCGAGAGCAATTCTGGCAAGGAAACCCTCAATCTGATAACGGGGACCAGTCACCATGGGCTCTCCGTATGCTACGCCCGAAAGTCAAGGAGAACGAAATCCGCTGATAATTATTAAGGTCGGGCAGGAAACCTTTACACTTCTTCCCCTGTTCCCCGACACTGAAAGATTAGACTCATTGAAGGATCCACTGACTAATCTGCTGATGATGATTAAGGAATCGTGCAAGTCTGACAAAGTCCACAAGAACTGCTGTTGAAAATTTGGAACTGTGCTAGTTCTATTGACTAATGCATAATGACCTTCTAATCCAGTTGTAGACACCTGCCTCTTGATGTTTTCCTAAAACACCTTGCCAAAACATGACAAACTCTAGGAACTTATCCTTCATGAAGATGCAATCAGCTTCTCCTGAAACCAGTGAATGGTGGCGGGAACATTGACATCTCTACTCAGCAGCTCAACAATGCCTACATCTAATACAGCCATAGGGATGGCCCCCGAGGACAGATAGGGTCTACCATGACCACAGGATCCCCACAAAATACCTGAGCTCTGGAGGAGATAGCAGTAGCTGCTGTCCTACTAGAGAGGGCCTGGTGGACAGAAGAAAAGGAGCCAAGTTCAGGGACAACAATGATGGCATCAGGACATGCCTCAGCACCCAGTGCAGGAAGCTATATCTGTCCCATTATTAGTCTGGATGGATGTTAAATGGTCCTCAACTGTGGAGGAGCGGCCTGACTGGTGTAGCAACACCCAGGAGCAGAGGCGACCGCAGACAAAAGGTCACTAGGGCTTAATAATGGTGACAGAAGCCTGAGCTTGCTGCTTATTCCACTGGACAAGTACAAATGACCCCCAGAGGGGTGGGGCTTATTCAAAAGTAGGTGTGGTTAGTGATAGTGGGCAGGGCTTAATTGCCATAATTTGTCTAAAACATTAAGTCCTGTAGGTGGAATAAAGGAGAACTAGAGCTAAGTCTACGGAAGAGTAGGATGCACCATGAAATCGAAGCTCAGTAGAGATGATTAGGAAACGAGCCGAGCCTGGCGGGAAGGCATGACGGCCATCCTCCCTCCATACCATGAGAGAGGGGCACAGCTTTCAGCTGCAGCCTCATGTCAGTAAATCCGACGGGATCGGCTCCAGGGAAGGACGCAGGAAGGTGGCAGCTCAGTGGGTGAGGGGCTCTTTTAGATTGTGTTGTTCCACTGGAGACGTGGGGGTTATGGAGGCCCCGGAATGGAGTCCAATCAGGCTTAAGTATCAACAGCAGGAGAAAGTGGGGTCTTAGGAGGAACAACAGGCTCCTCCTTATTGGGGAACAGTATCGGTACCAAGAAAACAGGGCGACTGCCGGGCAAAACTGGGCTAATCAGGAGGGAGAACCCGGCTGCTGCAGTCAGTCACACCTTCCCTAAATGGTGTAGATGTCATCCAGCTCCTTTGTTTTCTTCTGATCTCAGGGAATATTTAGTGTAACAGTCATTCAAGTGAATATTACATAAATCAATAGAACACATGAAGATAAGAGGTTCTGTCAGACTCTTATCAGAGGGATTTGCTTCTTTCTCTGCCAGGATTGATCTTGATTTGGCTAGGGGCGAGGCGTTGGACTGGAAGCGTTAACCTCTAGACCCCAGTAGTTGAGATTCTGGCTTGGCTTTTATCCTTAGTTTTACCCTTATCCTTAGTCATGTGACAGGCCTCGTTAAGATCACTGCTTCCAATAGGTGGCGTTAGAGTTCTAGTCCACGTCCTCTCTAATTTCCCAGAGTGCATGGCTTATATGTCTCCTCACTTTGACATGTCAGGCCTGACTTGTAACTCTCCACAAGGAGAAATGTTACTCCTTAGACCTCAGAATTGAGAATATTGATAATGACTGATCATTTCTGGCGGACCCGCTATTCTCCCATTGACTTGCATTAGCGACGGATTGTGGAGGATG